>NW_006159616.1:13133001-13161603 GCF_000334495.1 Tupaia belangeri chinensis
CTTCCACAAAATCCATCCCTAAGTCCCACCCACCCGCCCTCCGTAAAGCTCTTCCTTCTCTGAGTAACCAGGGGCTCTTTAACAGCTAAGCTCTCTCCCCGCCAGGCAATTCTGCACCAAATTAGACACAATATTGTGCTGTTTGCTAAAATTATACACAGCCTTGTGCTGTTTGCTAATTGTTCCATGTGTACAAATGCTTTTTCTTCCCAAATATAATATGTGAATTACTCGAGAACAAGGCTTAGTTTTATTCTTCAGTGTTCTGTTCCCCAGTCCTCAAGCCTGAGCTGAACCAAGCCCCAGGAGACAGGGAATCCACGCAGCCTGAGAAACCTCCCTCCCTACTCTGTGGAAGGGGCTGAAGGCTGTGTGTTTCACAACCGCGGCCGCACGGCACGGGGCTGTGGGTGAGGGCTGCTTCTCCAGCACCTGGGACTCTCCTTCAGCCTGCTGCCAGGACACAGCACGGCGAGCTCTCCAGCACATCCCACATCCCGGACCTGCCCCAAGAGCAAGCCCTCAGCAGGCTCCCCTGCCTGATAACCCCCACTGCCACTCCCAAGAGGAAGAAGTAGTTCACACAAGGCCATATAGCTCGGCTGGTGCCCTCGTTTAATCAGGCTGCTGCAAATGGCTGGCCAAAAGCAATAAGGGCATGACTGAGAGACTGTGGGAGTTTAATATAAAAAAATTAATAAAAAAAAAAGGAGGGGAAGGAGAAAGGGTCTACCTTTTAATAGGGCTCTAATTACCCAACTCATAGGATCAGCCCAAATGAGATGGGAGTTTATTTCAGGGTTTTTTTTTAATTATTGTTTTTTTATATATATATAAATTGCTGCTATGTGTTTTCTTTCCTCTGAGCAATTATGCAGCAAGTTCGTAAAGAGGAGAAAAAAATATTAATTAAATATAAGGTAATTGTAGAGTTGGCCTGGAGAGAATGAGTCTGAACTCTGGACGATCGCAGGCCACTAGGGTTTGAAGACTGTTCAGGGCCTCCCAGAAAAGAAAGAAATAAAAATACAGCCAACCAACAAGCAGATGCACAGGACAGCAGGACAAAGCAGCGCACAGGAACACGAGCAGAGCCAAGGGTCTGCGGGGCCCCACACACCCAGAAATCAGGGAGCTTGCCAGCTGCTCAGCGTCCCCAGAGTTTCACCGGTCATACCCCAAAAGATGGACTGGTCACCCTTCTGGCGATTAACAGTCAAGTCAGAAGAACAGAACGCAAAAAGAGACTGCAGAGGTAAAGGACTGGAAAGGACTCTCCGTGTTCAAACTGTAACCTCAGACGGAGGCAGGCCCCACGGGGAGAATGCACACGCCCTAAGAGACTGGCAAAGCAAACCTCCTCCTGGCTTTACACAGCACCGTGACCTCAAGGAAGAACCTAGGCAGTGCCCAGAGAGTACGATCAGGCCACGGTGGGAGTGCTGGGAGGTGAGTCCAGAGCTGGTGAAAGCAGGTGACACGAATGACAAAACTACTCGTCTGAAACAGCCCTGGCAGCACTTGGATGGCCCGGCCTTTCTACAGCTCAGCCAGACCCAACTCACCCTCTGCCTTGGAAAGCCTCAGCACGTGCTAGCACTCAGACTCGTTCATACCAGTCACGGACTCACGTCATCTCCTCTCACTACTGCCAAGAGGGCGAAGAAACCCAGGTGAAACCACAGGCCCTGCCGAAACAAAACCTTGACAGTACACTGCTCAAAGAAAGGGAAAGCTCTGAAAAGGTAAACCTAAAGCTGGCTCTCCCGGGAGACTTCTCTGGTCGGTACAGAACCAGTCTTACTAACCAGCCAACGAGATTTACGGCAAGCCCTGAAGTGCAAAACAGTGGGTCATTGGGAAAGCCATGACGTCGTTTTTTCTTTTTCTTTTTAAAGAATTATTTTATTCAACTTTATTTATTTATTTATTTAATTTGACCAAAGAGGGACACAGCGAAAGAGAGAAAGTGAGAAAGTGAGCCACCAGGTCCGGGGCTTGAACCATAGTCAACCATGTGGGAGTCCAGTGTCCTTAATCACCACACCACCAGCCGGCCCTTTTCTATGCAAAAACGCTTCATGACTTTTCCAACAACCCAACAGAACGAGAATGAGGCAAGCAGGCAGGGACCATAGCACGGATCGCCTAAGAAAAGGCACTTTGTAAAGAAAATCACTGTTAGTCAGCGAAAGAGAGAAAGTGAGAAAGTGAGCCACCAGGTCCGGGGTTTGAACCATAGTCAACCATGTGGGAGTCCAGTGTCCTTAATCACCACACCACCAGCCGGCCCTTTTCTATGCAAAAACGCTTCATGACTTTTCCAACAACCCAACAGAACGAGAATGAGGCAAGCAGGCAGGGACCATATAGCACGGATCGCCTAAGAAAAGGCACTTTGTAAAGAAAATCACTGTTAGTACCTCCTCGGCCTCTTCCCTACCACCAGTCTGAGAAGTTCACCGTTGGTAACACTAACACAAACCTAGCAAACCTAATGGCTGGTCCGCCAAAACAGGAATTCCTTCCTTCCTTGTTCTTTAAAAGGCCACCGGAGGTGCAATCAAGCTGAGGAACAGGGATTGGCTCTTTCAGACAATCAAGGAACAACCCAGTTAGGCCCAGCAACCTCAGGCCAACTCAGGCTCCCAAGGTTTCGGGCATCTCACTGACTAATACTGACCAGCAACAGAGTGGTGCTTGACCATCGGGATAGATGCTTTTGTCTACAGAAAGGACCAGGCTTACTAAGATGAGACCTCGCTAATCCCTGCCTTCCAGAAAAGTCAGAAGTCAGAGGTCACTGAAGAGGTGATCTCCACATAACACTTTTAAAAGGATCATAAGGCTTCTCCGAATGCACACAGTATTTTAGTTATTGGAAGAAAAAAAAAAATCGTGGGTACTTACCAGCGGCTCTCGAGGCACCACATTTTCACTTCCTGGAGTAGAGCTTGGCTGCAAAGAAAAACAAACAAAAATAAGATCACAGTGCCACCCAATGGACACCAAAAAACCAAAGACGTTCTATCCTCAAAAACAGAAAAATACCTCTTCCTCGTGTTCGTCAGCAGTTTTTCATAACTTGAGAGTGTTCTGCAGTGGGCAACCTGTAAGTAGTAGCCCAAAGAACCTGAACTCACCAGGAAACACAAAGAGACTGTTTCTGGGTTCACTCTCCCAATATCTCAGAACAAGGCTTGTTTTTTTGGTTTGGGTTTGGGTTTTTGCTCTTGAGGACCCAAGATCAGCCACTGAACAGTAAGGGCTAGGAACCATCACAAAATCCACCAGAACAAAGTCCAAGGAAAGGCTTGTAAGAGACTGCCATTTTTTTGCCACTTCCCTTACTCGAATGGACTGGGAAAAGCAGCCGAGCAAACATGGAAAACCAGATTCAGCCACAAGGGGGCTCCAGGTGCCCACGCTCAGAATTCTTTTGGAGCCCAGTAAACCACACTGGTTCCCACCTCTCACCTGTCACAAGGACACCATGCCACAATAGTAACGAAAGCCCCGAGCTTAAATCCTTGTTGGAAATAAGCTAGTGACAGGCTGACAGACACACAGACCAGCATGCAAGCAGGCAGGCAGCCCGGGGGCCGATGTGCTGAGCTCTAACCTGATTCCTTCTCTGGACGACTACCTCACCCTCACAGGTGCCTTCGACCTGACCTGACCTGGCCAAAACTGAGAGAAACGGGGAGACAGAGGGACTGGCAGGTGGCGTGGTGGTTAAGGACGCTCCCACGTGGCCGACCACGATTTGAGTACCGGACCAGCGGCTTCCTTTCTCACTTTCTCTCTCTCTCCAATCAACCAACCAACCAATCAATCAATTAATCAATCAATAAAGTTAAGTAAAATAATTCTTAAATTAAAAAAAGGGAAGAGGTAGACAGACACTGAAGAAATTTACAAATCTCCTAAATAATAAATCAAACAATTTGAGGGAGTTATGGTTAGTTTGCTGTTAGTGATGTTCAAGTCAATTGCCGATTATCAACAGATAATATCCAGACACGTGCGGCTAATCTGTGTCTCCGGAGCCAGCCTGCAGCCTGCAGCCTCCTCCCTGCTCGTGCCAGACCTCCTATGAAAAAGGACGGAAGGTGGAAGTCCACGTCCACTCCACAAAGGGGTCCCAAACGTGTCCTCACACATGGCTGTCGCCACACAGCTGGCACACAGCACAGTGTCAAGGACTGTGCTGGATGAAGGACTCTATCTACCCTTCCAAACTTCTGCCCTAAGAGCCCCATGGTCCCAGGACAAGAAGGTCAGTCAGTAGGAAACCACCTACAAAGTGTGGGTTGGTCTCAGCAAGCTCCCACTCCCTACTTCCCCTTCTCCATTCAAAAGACCCAGGCCTCAAGAGCCTGCACATTTAGGGTCATTGGTCAGACCCCTCTGAGCTCTGGAAAACAGGGTCCCTATTTCCAGGAATGGCACAAGCTTCACCACATCTGCAAACCAGAATCCCAAAGACCACCTTGACAGCGCCATCTCCCTTACTCCCCAGAGCTAAGCCATTATGAAGTCCTCCTAAACACCCATGGAATCAGTCCACCCACTTCTCTCCATCTCTACTCCCATCACTTAGGTCTAAGCTACCAGAATCTCTTGCCTGGATCATTGTAACAGTGTTTTAATCAGTTTGCCCACATCCTGCTGGCTCTCTTCCAATTCAATTTCCATGATGCAAAGAGACTATCATTTCCGAATGATAATCTGATCATCCCATCCACACCCAGTAAACAACTTGAATGGCCTCTCATTACTCTTAGAAGATAGAACTGGGCATGGCCTACACAGCCTCATACTTCTCTAACCACATCTCTGGTCTCGAGATGTAGACTGGCACCACTTGCCCCAGTCTGCCCAGATCAGACACGCTGGCCTTTGCTTCCTCTGTCAATAGGCCTTTGCACATGCTATTCCTCCCCTTCCCTCTCTGACACTTTAACTCATCCTTCAGCTCCAGCCAAGGCACTTCCTCTGAAAAGTGGGGTTTTTTTTAAAGAATTATTTATTTAATTTTATTTATTCATTCACTTATTTTAATTGGACCAGAGAGAGGCAGAGAGAGAAAGCAAGCCACCAGGTCTGGGACTCAAACCATGGTTGGCCATGTGGAAGTGTCCAGTGCCTGAACCACCACACCACCTGCTGGTCCCCTGAAAAGTGTTTCTTCTCTGACATCCATGACTAAGACAAATTTCCGTAACTGACATTCATATACCACCATACCCCTCTCCTTCAAGGGCTGAGGAACAGTGCAATTTTAACTGTGTGTGATTATCTGACTGATGTCCACCTCCCTGACCCAGGCATAGACAGGCCTTTTATAGATACCTGCTGGACCAGCCCTGTAGCACAGTTAGGTTCTACGCATGGGGAGCCAGATCCAACATGGCCAACTGCAGCCACTTGAAAACACACTGGGTCGGGACCAGCAGTTAGTGTAATGGCTATGTCGCTGGACTCCCATGTAGTCGACCGGGTTTGTGTCTCGGAACCGGTGGCTTAAAACTCACGTCAGGGGCGTGTGCATGCGTGCCCAAGATCCTGAGAGGAGAATGGAGGAGACGGGATTGTGGCGTGGCCATCCCCCATGGGGGGTGATTTCTCGCTTTCTGTCTCTCTGTCTCTCTCTGTCTGGCGAGTGCACGTGCCCTATAGCAAAAACCTCTCAAAAAAAAAAAAAGACACACTGGGTACATGTGTGTACATGCCCAAACGGAGGAGGGGTATGACTGTGCCCCACTGGGATGTTTTTTCTCTCTCGCTGGCAAGCATACATACCCTCTGGCAATTAAAAGAAAAATAGATACTTGTTGAAAGAATGGACAAAAAAGAACAGAACAATGGTAATAACTCAATTGCATGGATAATATGTTATCTGAGGGCTACCTTCAGTGTTGATAGATTCTAAGTGCTAACATTTATTTAGTGCTTTCTTCATTAAATTCATACAATAAATGTATAAAATGATTGCTGATGAGGACACTGAGGCAAAGGAGGTTAAACAACTAGTACATGACTCAGCTATTAACTGGTTTGAGTATTTCTACTTAATAAAAGTAAATGAGTTTAGTTCAGTTTAGTAAACAGCAAGTTTAATGCCATCCCATACATAATAATGCAGGTTATTTAACTAGACAAACCAAACACAAACAAACAAGCATGAATATTTAGGAAGCCCCTCATACTGACCTAATACAAACTTTTTCTGAGACAGAACTAATCACTGTGAATCATTAGCACCAAACAATTTCCCTTAAAGTTAGTCCACCTTGGGGCCAACAGGTGGTGTAGTGGGTAAACCACTGGACTCCCACATGGCCAACAGAAGTTCAAGTCCCGGACCCAACAGCTTGAAACTCACGCCAGAAGCATGTGCATGCCCAAAGTCCCGAGAGGAGAATGGAGACAGTATTGTGGCATGGCAGTCTCCACTGTGGGGTGATTTCTCACTCTCTCTCTGTCTCTCTCTGTGTCTCCAGCAAGCACACACGCCCTATAGCAAAAAAAAAAAAAAAAAAACTAACTAAAAACTCTCTTAAAAAAAAAAGATATTAGTCTACCTTGGGCCAGCAGATGGCAGGAAGCTTAAGGAGCTGGATCCCACCTGGATGGCAATGCAGTTTGAATACGAGACCCAGGGGCTTGAAAAACACGCCAGGGAGAAAGTGGGATATCCAGCTTCTGAGTGGGAACCCTAGTGTTCCAAGTGACAAAAGAATTAAAAATAGGTGATGTTGGGACCAGCAGGTGACATGGTGGTTAGGGACACTGGATTCCCACATGATTGACCCCGGTTCGTGTCCTGGACCTGGCAGTTTGCTTTCTCTCTTTCCCTCTCTGTTTCGGTCTCTCTCTGGTCAAACTAAAAAATAATAACAACAAGTGGAATTAAATAAATACATTGATAATTCCTTAAAAAAAGAAATGGTGATGTTGAGAAAGGCAAGATTTTTGTTTAGAAGTACACCCAGTGCCACACCGTGGAAAAGGGAGGCAAGCACAAGACTGGCCCAAATCTCCATGGTCTGTTTGGGCGGAAGACAGGTCAGGGCCCTGGATTCTCTTACACAGATGCCAACGAGAACAAAGGCATCACCTGGGAGAGGATGCATTGATGGAGGATTTGGAGAATCCCAAGAAGGACATCCCTGGGGGAAAAAAATGATCTTCGCTGGCAGTAAAAAGAAGTCAGAAACCACAGCAGGATGCGGGGTGTGTGTGTGTGTAGGCACTCAGCTTGCTGCCCCCACCAGCCTCGCCTCCCCTCTGAAACAGCTAGCCAGGGAGACCAGGCGGGAGGC
The DNA here is from genome assembly GCF_000334495.1 of Tupaia belangeri chinensis. NCBI lineage: Eukaryota > Metazoa > Chordata > Mammalia > Scandentia > Tupaiidae > Tupaia > Tupaia belangeri. Next base: position 13,140,330 of record NW_006159616.1, read on the forward strand.
ACCGGAAGTAGCTCCCACCCCCGGTCCTGGCACATTGAGACTCAAAGCATCACTAGTAAAGACCCTCGAGCCACCAAAAAAAAAAAAAAGTCAGAAAGAGCAGAGCTAATAGGTTATCTTAAATAAGCTACTCATGAGTAATAGGTGGCCACTGCCTTATTTACGACAGAACAGAAATGTCTCACCTCTTTTATGTGTACCATATTTTTTTAGAATTATTTAATTTTATTTATTCATTCACTAATTTTAATTTGACTAGAGAGAGACACAAAGAGAGAGAGAGAGAAAGCAAGCCGCCAGATCTGGGACTCGAACCACCACGGTCAGCTGTGAGGGAGTCCAGTGCCCTTAACCACGCCACCTGCCAGCGCCTAAGTGTACCACACTTTAATTGATCTCCTACACCAGAACTCAGATCATGAATGGCTGACAGGATATTTTTGTTGGACAATCCTGATGTAAGTAAGGCTTGTGGTTACGTAAATATTGCTGGGATTTTTCATTTTGATAGTAATTTCAGTTCATTAAGTTCTGTCTCTATTCCCCTTTTTAAAGACATACTTGGTAATTCATTAGTGATGCTCATCTTTCTACAAAGATGGTGAATGCCATCTCAAAACCTACTGGAGCCTGGTTTTTTATTTAGGTTTACATGTAACTGGTTGTAAGAATATAAAAATGCTGGAGAAATCCTTTCACTTCCCAAAACCAACCAAGCAGACTCACCTGCATTTTAATTCGCATTCATTAATCCATTAAAGGCAAGGGCTGAAGATAAGGTAGTCACATCTACTTTACATATTTGGTCATAACTCTGCTAATCTAATTAGAGTTCCCTGTATCCAAAACACTGCCTTTGACTTATTGAAAGACATTTTATTGTGGTTTGTGTATACTATCAAATAAAGAATATGTAGCACTTTACATATTTTATAAATGATCTGTAAGGTTGGACATTGTCAAAAGTCAGTGTGTCAAGATTTAGTAGCATATTAAATTTTACCTTTGAATTCTATTATCTAAGTCAGACTAAGTTATATTTCAGGATTGTCTGACAACTGTTCAAAATCACATAGAAACGGAAGAACTACTGTATAAGTATGATTGATAATGGTGCTTTTGCCAATTTACTAGAAGGATTAAAGTAGAGGGGCCAGCAATTAGCGTAATGGCTATGTCACTGGACTCCCATGTAGTCGACCGCAGTTTGAGTCCCAGACCCGGTGGCTTAAACTCAGGCTGGGTGCATGTGTGCGTGCATGCCCAAGACCCCGAGAGGAGAATGGGGGAGAAGGGATTGCGGTGTGGCCATCCCCCTGGTGGGTGATTTCTCACTTTCTGTCTCTCTGTCTCTCTCTGTCTTTCTGGCAAGCGCACGCACCCTATAGCAAAGACCTCTCCCCAAAAAAGTAGAAGACATATACCATCAGCATAGATTTGTAAGTTATGCCATCAGAAGAATTAAGATAATTAAAAACCAAATGACTGACACGAAAGACAGACAGACAGAAAGCACACCAGGAGCACGCAGGCGCATGGCCAAATCCCAAGAGGAGACTGGAGGAGAAGAGAATGCGGTGTGGCCATGGCCATCCCCCACCCCAGGGGGTGATTTCTCAATTTTCCTCTCTCTCTGTCTCTCTTGTGAGCACATGCACCCAATAGGAAAAAAAAAAAAAAAGTTATTTGGTGCCAGAGGGAGGAACTTTAAACAATGTAGGATGCCAAAAAAGTCCCTTCAAACATATGCCCTTTGGTACCTTTTTAAATTGTGAGCCACAGCAATGTAAATATATTGTTTAAACAGATAACACCAAAATTAAAAAAGGAAGTTTTTTTCTCATTCCAACCATAGGGAACCGAACACAGACACTGGTTCCTTACATACTCCTCCAGGGACATTCCAAGCACATATGAAGCACATGTGTGTGTATGCATATCCACACCAAGGAACTTTAAACAGCAACACTCCAAATCCCTCAGTTCATGGCTTCCCAGAGCCTTCTAGCAACTCAGTACACCATGCCAGACCTCCACGCTCAATCCTGGGGCTCCTAAGAGAGGAACAGGCACTTCTGCAAACTATATTCCAACTCAGTGTGGTAGTGTGCCAGGCCAGTCAGACCTTATCGGTGAACTCAGGTTCACCGATAACCATTACTGGTTATATTCCAGATGTTCCCCAGCTCATGATGAAATTTCTGCAGTCGAAAAGGGACCATCCCTAATTTCCTGTTTCAGAGTCCTTTAGAAAAATGTTTCCTAGGCACCAGCAAATGGCGTAATGGCTATGTCACTGGATTCCCGTGTAGTTGAACGTGGTTCAAGTCTCGGACCCGGTGGCTTAAACTCATGCCAGGCACATGTGCGTGCGTGCCCAAGATCCCAAGAGGAGAATAAAGGAGAAGGGACTGCGGCGTGGTCATCCCCCCTGGGGGTGATTTCTCACTTTCTGTCTCTCTGTCTCTCTCTGTCTTTCTGGCAAGCGCATGCGCCCTATAGCAAAAACCTCTCCCCCCAAAAGAAAAGAAAAAGAAAAATGTTGCCAGCAGGTGGCATGATGGTTAAGGACACCGGACTCCCACATGGCCTACCACAGTTCGAGTGGAGTCCTGGACCTGGTGACTTGCTTTCTCACTATCCCTCTCTCTCTTACTCTATCCCTCTCTGGTCAAATTAAAATAAATAAATAAAGTTAAATAAAATAATTCTTTTTAAAAAAAGTTTCTTGACCAAATTCAAAACTCCCTACTACTCTTTATGTTGTTTATACCCTTGATAATACCATCACCAATTATTTTTTTTTATAGAGGTTGTCATAGGGTACATGCACTCACTGGAGAGAGACACAGAGATAGAAAGTGAGAAATAACCCGCTGGGGGGAGATGGTCACACACAATCCCTTCTTTTCCATTCTCCTCCCGGGATCTTGGGCATGCGTGATTTTCAAGCCGCTGGGTCCAGGACATGAACTGCAGTCGGCACTACAGTAGGCCATGTGGGAATCCAGCCACTACACCATCTGCGGGCACCCAGAACTTCTTTATTACAAAACCTGTTTGCAGTTTCTCTCTCCCACAAGATTTTATTCTTTTGCACACAAGTATTATAACATTTTATTGAAGTCTGTGTGTTTACCATCTAGAGTATTGCTAGCACTCATCAAATATGTACATCATTAATTACTTTTATTTTAAAAAGTAAAACAAAGGAACCACTTGGTATACGTAAGCCCAAATGAAGCAAGCAGAAGACTACAGTGGTGGACTTCCCTGGAACAGTTCACCTAAAACCTGGCACAAACATAGCCTGCGTTTAACTTAACATTGTGACCTAATGATTCTTGTCCACGGGACAGTTATCATCCCTGGGGGATAAAGAGATAAACCTCTACAAATTAAATTCCAGCTTGATCCTGGAAATCACAGGAGGGCCAGCCAGTGGTGTAGTGGTTAAGGTGACTGGATCTCACAAAGCTGACTGCACAGTTCAAGTCCTAGACACAGTGGCTTTTTTCTGGGGTCTACTTCCCTGGGGGCAAGGGGGTGATTGCCTTCTCACTTTCTTTATCTCTCTTTCTCTATCTCTCTCTCTCCAGGGAGTGCATGTGCCTTACAGCATTTTTTTTTTTAATCTTCATAGGAGACCATGATTTAAAAAGAAAAAAGGAGGAGAAAGGCTCTTTCCTTTCTGTCTGGCAGCAGCAATCAGGTAAGCCAAGTGTACTTTCGAGTCCATTCAGGAGCTACGGAGGAAGCAGCAGTCAACGTGATGAGCTTTCCTCTGAGGGTCTGCTGCTGGCATACCACCAGCTCTCTGCATTCCACAGGGCTCCCTGCCCCACCCACAGCTGAAGCACGCAGACTGGGATGGGAGGCTAAGCAAGGTTATGTCGTTTACAGGATTCGCGTGCATTGTGGAGGCTGCAAACACTCAGTTCCCATGGGTGCGATCTATGGCAAACCTGTCCATCAGGTGTTCACCAGTTAAAAGTTTGCTCGAAGCCTCCAGTCTGTTGCAGAGGAGCGAGATAGATGCCATGGTGCGGCTCTTAGAGAGTCCTGAACACTTACTGGGTTGGTGAGGATTCCACACATAAATTCTTTGAGGTTATCCTCATTGATCCATTTCATAAAACTATTCGAAGAAACCCTGACACCCAGTGGATTACCAAACCCATCCAGCACAGGGCGATGCATGGGCTGATATTGATATGTGCAGGCCGCAATAGCCTTGAAAAGGGCCACGAGTTTCCACCATGCTATTGGTGGTTCTCGCCATGCAGCCTGGAGAAGACGCAATACTCTCCAGCTCCACTGTTACCGCTAATATAAGTAATGGTTGTAAAATGCATACCTGATAACCAATTTAGGACAGTCACATCTGCTTAAAAGTGTTATTTATCTGTTAAGCTAATCTGCAGATTGTTTCATGAATGCTTTGCCAAATTATGAAAGCACAAGTGCAATAATATTTGAAGATGTAGGTGATAGTGTATCTTGTTCTAAATAAGATTAAATCTTGGAGGGCTGGCAGGTGGCATGCTGGCTGCAGTACTGACTCCCACACAGTTGACAATGGTTTGAGTCCAAGAAGCTGGCTTTTTCCCTTTCTCTCTCTCTCGTCAGATTGAAAAAAATAATAATGATAATAATAAATAAAATTAAATTAACAATTCTTTTAAAAAGAGTAAACTTTTTTGTCTGCTTTATCACATTAGGAAACTACGTGTCAATATTTAAACATGATGTGTGGTATAATAGGTGTAAAGTAAGGTCTTTAAAGAAAAAAGAAAAATAAATCAATTATTTTAAAAGTAAGGTCTAAAAATCATTAGCTAGGACCAGCAGATGGCATGGTGGTTGAGACAGCTGGATTCCAAACAGTAGGCCACACAGTCTGAGTCCTAGACCTGGCAAATTGAAAAGCCCGCCAGGCGTATGTGCATGCATGCCCAAGATCTCAAGAGGAAAATGGAGGAGAAGGTATTGCAGCATGGCCATCACTCCTGGGAAGTGCTTTGTCACTCTCTCTGTCTCTCTCTGGCAAGTGCACATGTCCTAGAGCAAGATGGAAAAAAGAAAGACCGAAGGATGGAAAAAGATGTATCATGCAAATCCTAATATTAATATCAAAGTACACTTCAAAATAAGAGAGGGCATGGTGGTTAGGGTGCTAGACTCCCACAGGGCCGACCATAATTAAAGTCCCAAACCCAGTAGCTTACTTCCTCACTTTCTCTCTCTGGTGAGCACATGTGCCCTATAGCATATTAAAAATATTAAAACTAGGGGCCAGCAGATGGTGTAATAGTTATGTCACTGGACTCCCACGTACTCGACCACAGTTCGAGTCCTGGAACTGGTGGCTTAAAACTTACTCCAGATGCCATGTGCATGCGTGCCCAAGATCCCAAGAGGAGACTGGAGAAGAAGGGATCACAGTGTGGCCATTTACCCTTGGGGGTGATTTCTCACTTTCTGTCTGTCTCTATCTCTCCTGCAAGTGCACGCGCCCTATAGCAAAAATCTCGTTTAAAAAAATAGCACAGGGAAGCTAAATGGTGGTGCAGAGATAAAATCAATACTCTTAAGAGGCAATTCCACATGAGGGCGCTTCTCAGTTCACGTCTGGAGACCTCCCTGAATATGCCTGGGGTGTCCTTGCCCACGATCCAGGGTTGGCTGAAGGCAGGGGTGGACTGTGGTGTCAAGACCAGGTTGAGGGTACTATCTCTCCTCTGCTCCCAACTCTTTCTCTCATGGAAGAAATAAGTAACTTAAAAATAAAAACAGAGGGACATTTTAAAACAATAAAGGGATCAATCAAGAAAGTATACAAGGGACCAGCAGTTAGCATAATGGCTACGTTGCTAGACTCCCACGTAGTCGACCATGGTTCGAGTCCCGAACCCAGCGGCTTAAACTCACGCCGGGCACATGTGCGTGCATGCCCAAGATCCCGAGAGGAGAATGGTGGAGAAGGGATTGCAGTGTGGTCATCCCCCCGGGCGGTGATTTCTCGCTTTCTGTCTCTCTGTCTCTCACTGTCTTTCTGGCGAGCACACACACCCTATAGCAAAAACCTCTCAAAAATAGGAAAACAAAAAAGAACGAACGAAAGTACACAAGAGGGCCAGCAGGTGGTGTGGAAGTTAAGGGGGCTGGATCTCACATGGCCAACTGTGCAGTTCAGTCCCAGACTCAGAGGCTTGAAAATGATGTCGGGAGCATGTGCGTGCAAGTCCAAAATCCTGAGAGGAAAATGGAAGAGAAGGGATTGCAGAATAGCCGCCCCCTAGGGGTGATTTCTGACTTTCCCTCTCTCTCTTTGGTAAGCACACACATGCCATAGCAAAGTAAGAAATAAAAAGAAGAAAAAAAAAAAAGAGAGAGAGAAACTATACAGGAGCCAAATCCACGGTGCAGCATTAATAAACGGCTAAGGAGAGGCTGGAGCCCACATGGCGACCAAAACTCAAGTCCCTGACAGGTCAGCTTGAAACAGGCCAGGCAAGTGCACAAGTGCCCAAGATCTAACAGGCGGGAGGACAGGAAGAAGGAAACTGCAGTGTGACCAGACCCGACAGCGGGTGCTGGTATCTCTCTCTCTCTCTTTTGCTTTCACGTGTGCATTCGCATGCTTTATCACAAATAAAGAAAAATAATTATTAAAAAAAAAAGAAAAAACATAACAATCCTGAATAAGTATGCACTCTGTAACAGAGTTTCAAAATACATGAGGTGCAAGGCTGGCAGGTGGTATGGTGGTTAAAGACGCTGAACTCCCACATGGCTGACTGGTTTGAGTCTCGGACCTGGCAACTTGTTCGTTCTCTCTCTCTCTCTCTCTCTCTCCCCCTTTCTCTGGTCAAATTAAAATAATAATAATAATAAATAAAGTGAAATAAAAATAATTCTTAAAAAATACATGAAGTGAAATCAGAATGAAACAAAAAGATAAACAGACAAGTCCAAAATTACAACCACAGACTTTTTATTTAGTTATTTATTTTTGGAGCGATTTTTGCTATAAGGAACGTGCGCTCACCAGGTAGACAGAGCCAGAGAGAGAGAAAGTGAGAAACTGCCCCTCCAGGAGGATGGCCACACCACAATTCCTTCTCCTCCTCCTCCATTCTCCTCTCAGCACTTTGGGCATGCCCAGCTGCAGACTTTTAGTATACCACTCTCCTGTTCCAAAAAGTCTGTAAGGATGTAGAAGACCTAAATAACATTATCAACCAATATAGGCTAAAGGACATTTATTGAACACTCTACCTTGACAATGGCAAAACACATTATTTTCAAGTGCATAAGAAAAATTCACCAAGATAGACTATAAAATGAATCTTAACTGGGACCAGCAGGTGGCATGATGGTTAAGACACTGGACTCCCACATGGCCGACCACAGTTCAAGTCCTGGACCTAGTGGCTTGAAAATCACACAGGGCATGTGCGCATTCACACCCAAAACCCAAAGAGGAAAATGGAGAACAACAGACTGCAGCATGGCCATCCCCTCTGGGGGGGTGATTTCTCACTCACTCCCTCTCTCTCTCTCTCTCCAGCAAGTTCATGCACCCTATGGCTGAAACCAAATACATAAAATAACAAAACAAAACCCAATGGGAGCATGTGTATGTATGCCCCAAATCCAACAGGGTAGAGAAATGGCAGAGAGGGACTGTGGCATGACCATGCTCTGTTGAGAATCCCCCAACCCCATTTGTGTTTCTCTCTGGTAAATGTACACGTCCACTGGCAAATTTTAAAAAATAAATAAAATAAAATATGTATGGGTCAAATACGAAAATATTCTGGGCTAAATGAAAATGAAAATACAAGATATCTTTATTTGTGGGATGCAGCTATAGCAGTATTTAGAGGGAAATTCACAGATGTAAACACTGACTTTAGAAAACCGTAGGCCCCAATGGCTTCAATGGTGAATCCTATCAAACATTTAAGAAGAAAAACAGTAACAGTGTTGTATAAACTATTTCATAAAAGAGAGGGAAAAGCTTCTCAACTCAGGGCCAGCCGGTGGTGTGATTAAGGTGTTAGACTCCCACGTGGCCAACACCGGTTGGAGTCCCAGACCTGAAAGCTTGCTTTCTCACTCTTCCTCTCTTTCTCTCTGTCTCTTGTGAGTGTTCATGCCTGTAGCAAACTGAAAAATAGTAATAATGATAAACAAAATAAAAATAATTCTTAAAAAAAATCTTCTCAACTTATTCTATGAGGCTAGTATTGACATCAGAACTCTCTGATTACATGCATGCACGTGTGTGCATGCACACACACACACACACACACACACACACCACAGAAGAAAACTATAGCTCAATACCCTTCATGAATATAAATGTAAAGCCCTTAACAAAATACTGATATATTAAATATAGCAATATATAAAGGATAATACATCATGACCAAGTGGGATGTACTCAATGCATGAAAAAGTGGTTCAACATTTTTTTTTTGAGAGGTTTTTGCTATAGGGCGCGTGCGCTCGCCAGACAGACAGAGAGAGACATAGAGACAGAAAGCGAGAAATCACCCCCCAGGGAGGATGGTCACGCCGCAATCCCTTCTCCTCCATTCTCTTCTCGGGATCATGGGCACGCACGCACACGCGCCCGGCGTGAGTTTTAAGCCACTGGGTCCGGGACGCGAACCGTGGTCTAGTACGTGGGAATCCAGCGACATAGCCATTACGCTAACTGCTGGTTCCCAAAAAGTGATTCAACATTTTAAAAATCAATTAATGTATTGCGCCAGCAGACAGCATGGAGGTTAAGACAGCTGGATCCCACATGGCTGACTGCTTGGTTTGAGTCCTGGACCTGACAGCTTGAAAAACATACCAGGCATGTGTGTCCCAAGTCTGACAGAATGAAGGAGAAGGCATTACAGCATAGCCATACCCCCAGCGGATAATTTCTAACTTTCCCCCCTCTCTCTCCATCTCTCTCCACCAAGCACATAGATCCTATAGCAAAACCAAAAAAAGAAAAAGTTTTAAAAAATTAACTGAGTCAGCAGATGGTGGTTAAAATTCTGGACACCCACATGGGCTAATCATGGTTCAAGTCCCAGACCTGACAGCTTGAAAATCATGTCGGGCACATATGCATGCATACCCAGAATGCCAGAATGGAGAAGGGATGGTGGCATGACCATCCCCTGGGAGGAGGGTAATTTCTCACTTTCCCTCTCCCTTTCTCTCTCCCTCTCCCCACCCCCACCCCACCCAGTGAGCACACATGCCCTATGGTAAAAAACCTTAAAAAAGGGCCAGCAGGTAGAATGGTGATTAAGGCACTACACCCCAACATGGCCAATCATGGTTTGAATCCCAGACCTGGAAGCTTGAAAATCACACCAGGCATGTGTGCATGGGTGCCCAAAGTCCTGGAAAGAGAATAAAGAAGGGACTGCAGCATGGACATTCCCTTTGTGTGCGTGTGTGTGTGTGTGTGTGTGTATGAATGGGGTGAGTGGGGGGTGATGTCTCACTTTCCCTCTCACTGTTTCTCCCTCTGTCCCTCTCCAGCAAGTGCATGTGCCCATGGCAAAAACTTAAAAAAAAAAAAATCAATATAAATCAACAAATTAACAGAAAAAAGGAGGAAAACAAAAGGATCAACTCAATGGATAATAAAAAGAGCACCTGAAAACAGGCAAAACACATTTAAAATAAAAACCACTCAGCAAACTACATATAAAAGTTGAATTTCCTGAGGGATCAGCAGTTGGCGTAATGGCTATGTTGCTGGACTCCCATGTAGTCGACCATGGTTCGAGTCCCGGACCCGGTGACTTAAACTCACACCCGGCACATGTGCATGTGTGCCCAAGATCCCGAGAGGAGAATGGAGGAGAAGGGATTGCAGCGTGGCCATCCACCCTGGGAGGTAATTTCTCGCTTTCTGTCTCTCTGTCTCTCTCTCATCTTTCTGGCAAGTGCACGCGCCCTATAGTAAAAACCTCTCCCCTCCAAAAAAGAAAGGTTGAATTTCCTGAACTACATAAAGGGCATGTACAAAAAAAAAATTTAGTTGGCCTAGCTGCACACTGGTAGCACCATCACTTGAGAGGCTGGAAGCCACATGGAAGGCCCATGTTTCATTCCCAGGCCAACCTGAACATGCTGAGTAAGCTATCAAATAGAGAGGCTGGAGCAGGGAGATTACAACACAGCAAGACTCTCAAGGATGCCTATCTCTGTCTCTCCCTTTCCCTTTCTCTTTTCCTCTCCCTTCTCTCATTAAAAAAAAAAAAAGGGGGGGGGGGGGGGGAAGAAGCCAGTAGGTAGAGTGGTATTAAGGCCAACCACAGTTCGAATCAGGAACTTGGCAGCTTGAAAATCAAGCAGGCCATGTGCATGCATGCCCAAAGTTCCAAGAGGAGACTGGAGGAGAAGGGATTATGGTGTGGCCATCCCCACTGGGTTGTGTTTTCTCACTTTTCCCCTCTGTCTCTGCCGAATGCATGTGCCTTATGATGAAAACCTTAAAAAATAAAATAAAAAAGAAAAGAAAGGAAAAGAAAAAACTTTAGCTAACATTACACTGAAGTTTTAAAGACGAAATGTGCTCCCCTTAAGATCAACAGGAACAAGGCAAAATTGGCCACTCCAACTACTTTTTTTTTTAATTGCTAGAGGGCACAGGCACTCGTCTGAGAGACAGAGAAGGAGAAAGCACCCCTCAACCCCTTAATAGGGCACCTTAACACCACAATCCCTTCTCCATTTCTCCATCCCGTTGGGATATGGGGCATGCACACACATGCACCCAACATGTTTTTTTAAGTTGTGGGATCCAGGACTTGAACCACACAGTTGGCCATGTGGGATCTAGGTACCTTAACTACCACACCACTGACCAGTCCTCACTTACTACTTTGAACACTATGCCAAGTCCAAGGCAGTGCAATAAATCAGGAAAAAATAAAGGGGAGAGAGGATCTGAGAGCTATCTGGCTGCCACATGTGTCACCCCACCAGAATTGAAATAAAGGGCATATAAATTAGAAAGCAAGAACTAAAAGTGTCTTTACTAGCAGATGATATAATCATCTACAGAGAAATTATAAGGAATCTTCGAAAAAGCTACTAAAATTACTATTATTATTATTAATAATAGAGATTTTTACTATAGGGCATGTGTGCTTGCTGGACAGACAGAGACAGAGAGAAAGTGAGAAATCATCCCCTAGAGGGAGTGGCTACACTGCAATCTCCTCCCCTTTAGTATCCTCTTGGGATCCTGGTGACACACACACACATGTACCAGGTGTAAGTTTCAAGCAGCCGGATCTGGGACTCAACCACATGGGAATCCATGCAATCAACCATGAGGGAGTCCAGCAATGCAACCATTACAGTGTCTGCTGGTCCCAAAAAAGCTACTAAAATTATTAATAAAAATGAACTTAACAAGTTTGCAGATATAAGGCCAATATATAAAACTTAATTTTGTGTCCCTAATATTAGCACCAACCAAAGAATTTAAAAAAAATAAAATCCATAAGTGCAATAGCATCCCCCAAATATAAAATACTTCAGAAGTTTAACAGAATATGTACATGACCTATACATTTAAAACTACAAAGTACTGGGACCAACAGGTGGCATACTAGTTACACTGCTGGACTTTCACAGAGCCAACTGTGGTTCAAGTCCTGGACCCAGAGTCTTGAAAATCACGCAAGGCACATATGCATGTTCCCAAGATCCCAGGAGGAGAGTAGAGGAGAAGGGATTGTGGCATCGCCATCCCCCCTTGAGGGACGATTTCTCACTTTCCCTCTCATTGTCTTTGTCTCTTTCTGGCAAGTGCATGTATCCTATGGTAAAAATCTCTAAAAAACAAAATAACTACTGGGCTAGCAAGTGGTATGGTGGTTAAGGACACTGGACTCCCACAAGGCCAACTGTAGCTGAAGTCTCAAACCTGGCGGGCTTGCTTTCTCACTTTCTCTCTCTCTCTTACTCTGGTCAAATTAAAATAAAGTTAAGTAAAATAATTCTTAAAACAAGCAAAAAACTACCAAGTATTATCAAGAAAAATCAAAAAGACCTAAAAAATACACATAGACCATGCTGATGAATTGGAACACCAATATTAAGAATGTCTGTTCTCCCTCTGGGGACCGGCAGATAGCGTAATGGCTATGTCGCTGGACTCCCACATAGTCGACCACGGTTCGCATCCCGGACCCGGTGGCTTAAAACTCACGCTGGGCGCATGTGCCCAAGATCCCGAGAGGAGAACAGAGGAGAAGGTATTGCGGCGTGGCCATCCCCCCTGGGGGGTGAGTTCTCACTTTCTGTCTCTCTTGGCTCTCTCTGTCTGGCAAGCGCACGCGCCCTACAGCAAAAACCTCTCCAAAAAAAAAAAAAGAATGTCTATTCTCCCTCAAATTGATCTATGGATTCTATATCATTCTGATAAGAATCTCAGAGAGTTTTTTTGTTAAAAGCTGGTAAAATTATTCTAAAATTTAGTTTTTTAAATAATAATTTATTTATTTATTGAATTCCATTTGTCATTATTTTTTAATATGACCAGACAGAGACAGAGAAAGGGAAAGCGAGAAGGCAAGCCATCAGGTCCAGGACTCGAACCACAGTTGGCCATGTGGGAGTCCAGCGCCTTTATCCATTACGCCACCTGCCGGCCCAGATTCTAAAATTTAAATAAAGGTATAAAGGACCAAAGTGTGAAACACTTTGATTTATTTATTTGCTTACTTACTTATTATCATAATCTTGTTTATAATATACTGAATCACATATAACTTTACAGTGTATTACACTTCTTTTTCCAGGAGTACTAGGCATATTAGCCAATACAAAGACATTAAAATCCCCATCATCATCATCAAGTAGCTTTTCATACTGTGAAACACTTTTGAAAAAGAAAAAAGTTGGAAAACTCTACCCTATTTTATTTCATGATTTACTATAAAGCTCAATAAGTCAATACAGTATGTTATTGGTATTAGAATAGACATGTAGACAAATAGACTAGAACAGAGTCCAGACAGTAACTAGTATAAGCAATTACTTGATCTTTGACAATGTTGGCAAGAGAACTCAATGGGGAAGGGGCAATTTTTCAACAAATTATGATAGAACAACTGATAACCATATGGGGAAAATATAAATCTCAGCACAATAAGCACATACAAAGATGCTCGATATTGCCAGTCACTACAGACACACAAATTAAAAACACAACGAAAACCACTGCATACTCACAAGAGACTAAAATCAAAAAGATGGACAACACCAAGTTCTAGCTGAGGCAACTAGAACTCTTATACACACTGCTGGTAAGAATGAAAAATACCACAACTTTCCTAAAACATGTACCTTCTTAGAGAGCTAAACATACATTTATCATATGACCCGGAAACTCCACTCTAAGGTACACCAAGGAAAATTAAAAATATGTCCTCATCAACAGTTATACATGAATATTCACACAGCCCCTAACCTAGAACCAATCGGAGACTAGGACTAGAACAGACTCTAGGGTAATGCCTATGATCCCTGTCTCAGTATTCATGCCCTGTGTTGTGCCCTCCTCTTGAGAATGCGCGGGATCTCTGTCTTGCTTTTGGCCAAGAATATAGCAAAGGTGTCAAGAAGTATGCAATTGCATTTTTAAAAAAAAGTGTGCTATATGATTGTAATGTCCATTTTGCTAAGAGACCCTCCACCCCCCTGCTAGCTTTAAGAAAAGTGGCTGTACAGAGGAGACCCACATGACAAACTAGACTGGCCTTTGGCTAACAACCAATAACAAATGGAGGTCCTTGTCGGACAGTCCATAAAAAACAATGCCGCCAACATTCACATGAGCTAGGAAGCAAATTCTTCCGAGTCAAGCCTTGGACGAGCCTACAGCCAGATAGATAGCTTGAAGCTGCCTGCTGAAACTCAGCTAAACTGTGTCCTGAGTCTTAACTCACAGAAACTGTGAGATAATAAGTGTGTGTTCTTTTGATATGCGAGACGGCACAGGCACTAGACCATCAGGCCTACTGCTCGGTAATATCCATAATGATACACATGTGGATAAATTTTAAAAACATTTTCCTGAACCAAAGAAGTGAAACATCTAAGAATACATACATTATGGGGGCCAGCAGGTGATGGTTAAGGTGCTGGACTCCCACATGGCTGACCATGGTTCAAGTCCGAGACCTGGCAACTTGAAAATCATGCCAGGCACATGTGTGTACTGAAAATCCCAGGAGAAGAATGGAGAAGGGACTGCAGTATGGCTATCCTCCCTCGGGGGTGATTTCTTACTTTCCTTCTCACTGTCTCTATCTGTCTCTCTCTGGTGAGCTCACGTGCTCTCTGGCAAAAATCTTTAAGGAAAAAAATACATGATGAATTAACTAATATCTAGGAAAGATAATCTATAGTGAGAGATAGTAGTTTAGATTTCTTTTTTTAAGAATTCTATTATTTAGGGACCAGCAGTTAGTGTAATGGCTATGTCACTGGACTCCCACATAGTCGACCGTGGTTCGCGTCCCGGACCCAGTGGCTTAAAACTCACGCCGGGCACGTGTGCGTGCGTGCCCAAGATCCGGAGAGGAGAATGGAGGAGAAGGGATTGCAGCGTGGCCATCCCCCCAGGGGGTGATTTCTCGCTTTCTATCTCTCTGTCTGTCTCTGTCTGTCTGGCGAGCGCACATGCCCTATAGCAAAAACCTCTCAAAAAAAAAAAAAAGAATTATATTATTTAATTTAATTAATTTTTTAAATTTGACCAGAGAAAAAGAGGAAAAGTAAAGTATAGAAAGCAAGCCACCAGGTCCACAATATAAACCTCAGTTGGCCATGTGGGAGTCTAGTACATTAACCACCATACTACCTGCCAACCCCAGTAGTTCAGATTTCTTGGGGTCAAGAGCAAGGATTCACTGGGAATGGGGTATTAGGGGACATTTATGGATACTGGAAATGTTTTGATCTTGACTGTGGTGGTGGTTACACAAGCACATGTAATTTGTCAAAACTCATTAAACTTTGTCAAAATTCATTAAATTTGTGGCTGGCAGGTGGCATGGTGGTTAAAGGCACTGGAATCCCACATGGCCAACCATAGTTTGAGTCCTGGAACTGGTGACATGCTTACTGCACCCCCGCCCCCCATGCTGTCCCTCTCTGGTCAAATTTTAATTGATTAATTAATTAATTAAAGTGTTTAAAAAAACATTAAACTGACCACAACACATTACTAGAATTCATCAGTGGAGCCAGCAGGTAGTGTGGTGGTTAAGGCACTGGACTTCTACATGGCTGACCATGGTTCAAGTCCCAGACCCAGTGGCTTAAAAATCACACCAGGTGCATATGTCTATGTGTCCAAAATCTTGAGAGGAAAACAGAGATAAAGAGATTGTGGACTGGCCATCCCCCCTGGGGATGAGTTCTCTCTTTTACTCTCACTGTTTCTGTCTCTCCTCAATGAATGCATGTGCCCTAAGGCAAAAATCTAAAATAAATAAATAAATATATATATAGATATATACTGAGATGAATGTGAGTAAAATATAAACAGTGTTTCTTGGTGAAGTATTTACGTGAGTTTTACAGGAGTTCTCCATTTTATTCTTTTTGTAGGTTGGTGGTTTTGCAAAAGGAAAAACTGAAGAAGAAAATACCTTGTTTGAACTACTGTTACTCAAGCATTCCACAGCCTTCCAATCTGCATGCAAAGGGGTGGAGAAGAAAACACTAAGCACTTACTGTGCATCAGGGGCTCTTGCATGTGTGATTTCAGTCAACCCTTATAGCAAGCCTCTAGGGTAATCATTATCACTCCCACTTTTTTTGGTTGTTTTTGTTTTTTTTTTTTTTTTCAGTTTTTTTGCTACAGGGTGCATGTGCTTGTAGGAGTGAGACAGAGAAAGACAAAGAGAGGGAAAATGAGAGATCACTACCCCTTCCAGGCAAGATGGCCATGCCACAGTCCCTTCTCCTCCACTCTCCTTTTGGGATTTTGGGCACGTATGCACACACACCTGGCATGACCTTCCAGCCACCAGATCCAGGACTCAAGCTGCAGTTGGCCAAGTGGGAATCCAGCACCATAACCTCCACACCACCTGCTGGCCCTTTACTCCCATTTAAACGGGAGGAAACGGACGTTCAGAAAGGTGGAATGACAAGGGTAACTACTGCTTAGTGCTGGAGTTCTAATACTGACAGTTCTAAAATCGGTCAGGATACAGGCTCTGCTCCCCTCCCTGTTTCCCTATCTTTTCAGTCCAAAATTCCTATATTCAGTGAATCTCAACAGACTGGAAATCTATGTTCTGTAACAACCCTCAATATGAAGTAACTGCTAAGCAATCAGACTGAACCATGCCTTTGCTCTACACTGAAGACAAAAACTCGTGGGAAACTAGAGAAACAGGAATAACATTTCCCCTCCCTATGGGCCACAGCATGTACAGGCTAGAAGGGACTTCGATAACAGATAAGCCATGGAAAGCAGAGCAGAATGGGGAAAGCAGAACCAGGATATGAAGCAACAAATGAAATTCCAACAAACCGTCTTGAAGGCAGACTACAAAACTACACTTAATCGTTACGAAAAAGTAAGTACTATATGTCCCTGAAATCTAGACGTCACAAAGGACAGCCAGGGTAAATACCAGCACTCAGGACATTCCTTTAAATCGCAAGGAAATTACTCCAGAACAAATAAAAGAGCTACCATGCTAGCAGTCAATGTATCAAAAACCATACCTCAAAAGATGTTGTTACTAGGGTTTAAGGAAAGGTTTAGATCCATCTGTGAGTGAAATTCTAGAGTTTATTAAATGGGATGACTGAGAATAGACAACTCATTGTATCGGGCACTATTCAACACTTTTACACAAATGAATTCATATAATGCTTAGAACCACCCCATGCAAAGGTACTAACAGGTCCAGCCCACACTTGTAACCATTGCTATATGCTGTCTCTCAAGGAAAGAGAGCAGTATTCACCCTAATCTGCTGAAACCAGATTGCTGCCACAAGGCCAGCTAACAAGGTTAGTTAGAATACTGGCTCAGCCCCACAGGGATAGCCCTGTGCACACACAAACCAGGCTGGGCAGAATTCAAGGCCTTTCAGTCCCATTCTGTTTTGACTGGAGAAACTGGAAATCAGCTTGATCAGGATCTGAAAATAAAATGACAACCAACTGCTCAAGAGAACAGGTTCACTTAAAAAGTGTGCAATCACAGTTTGCTGCTGGACAGTGACAGAACCTGGCGTGAAGAGTTCGAGTGTTTCCTCAGGCTGCCAGCATATTCTTACACAATCTCATCTCCACTAGCTTGGGAAAGGAGGGCAAACGAGAGGCAGGGTTGGAAACCAAACAAGTGCTGGCCAAGCCCCTTTAAAGGACCTTAGACCCTTTTCCACTTGGACCGAGAGGGCAACTTCCGGAACCAAAGAATCCTTGGGCACAGCAATGGTGCCAAGTGGCAGGAATTTGGAATCCTTCACAGCACCAGCAAATTAAATGTCCCAGGAAAATAGAGAACTGAAGACACCTTTGGATCCCAACCTGTGGGTACTGCTAACACATAACGATTCAGAGAAACCCAAATCCAGAGGAGCCTCAACATTTCAATAACTAAGTGGGGTAACGCAAGAAAAGAGGGTGTCTCAAGACACTCCCCAAGCTCCAGAACTTCAGTGATTAGGCTAGAATCAGTCCTAGCTACTTCCCATGTTTTACAATCCAGGCATCTTCCTAAATCAGTCACACAGCTAGCAGAAGCTCGGAACACACCAACTCCTTTAAGGGCAATTCCTGTAAGAGATTAATCATGAAGAATAAGACAGTGAGAAACACTAAGCGGTGATTTTCTGCCTGGGAAGGAAGTGGAATAACTAGGAAGCTGCTGAAAACTCTTAAAAGATGAGACATGAGTGATTTGGTCTCAAGTTGACAACATTTTCTTCTTCCTCAGTTTAATCCTAATTAAATTTAAACATACATGGTTGTCTAGTAGAGTCACCACACCTGATTCAAATCCAAGCTCAATCAGGTGCATGATTTGGAGCACAAAACCTTTAGTGCCCAATTCCGCAAAACGGGGATTAACAGTCTGTCTTCATAGAGCTCGTGGGTGAATACTAAACCAGAAATTAACCGCAATTTGTCCTCAGCAGGAGAGCACACAAGCAGTAAACCTAAGGACGCCCTTAGCCCTTTCTTCCCACCCCACCCAACTATAAACCCCTTCTGAGGCCTTATCATCCTCTGCTTTGCGAAAACAGATGTACACACTGGCCCTCGTGGTCTCTTACTGGAGCGGGATTTGACTGAATCTGCAGATGAAAAGCTAGAGCGGAGCCCTAGGCCACGAAAACTAAAACCAGGGAAGCACGGATGGATCCTCTGCCAAAAGACTGGTGGCGTCTGTTGTTTACGGTACGTCCCCTTCCTAAGAAAAGCAAGGGTCCAAGTATACTAACGACCCTCCAACTTGGAGAGGGAAGCGCAAGGGGGACGAAGACGTCGGAGCTGGCAGCGAGGCCACTCCAGGGGGCTGAGGCTCTGGGGGAGTGGGAACCCAGATGGAGTCAGGCCCCTCCCCAGAGAGGACAGCAGGGGACGATGGAGCCTCTCACTCAAGCAGGGGCCCTCACAACTCAAAGTGGAAGGTCTTCCCAAGGGTCCGCTGCCCTCCCCGCCAAGCACTAACGGGCCCAGGGGGCACCAGCAAGCGGGAAGTGGGCCCACAGAGGCAGCCGAGCCCCCGAGCCGGGGCTCGGGAATGTGGTCAAAGAAGGGTCACCGGGGGAGGGGCCAGGCGGGGAGGACCTGGAGAGGGGCGGGGCCCTGGAGGGAGCAAGGGATCTGGGCCTTCGGCTTTGGGGACTCGCGGTCCTCACCTGGCTCCCAGCCGTAGGGTGAGCGCCCCCTCCAGCCCGGGTCTCAGCCGCCACGGCGGGGCAGTCCCACTCCCCTTACCTGGCTCGGGTGCTCTGGCTGCTTCCCAGACAGCCTTCCCTGGCTCGGCTGCTCTGCCTGCTCCGAGGACGCCATCTTTCCGAGGCCAGACTAATCTACCGCCGCTGAGCGAGGTCGCTCCCAGGCGCCCACGCTCCCGCTCTCGCGCCCAGACTAAGGTAGCCGGAACTGAGCCTGTCGATGAGGGGCGGGGACGGGTCTTAGGGCAGGGGGTGGGTGGAACCCGGGTGTCCGGGTCACCTCGCACAATTTCCGTTAGGGCCCTACTTTGTAGGAAGATCAGAGGTCTCTAGCTTTTCTGCATTGTTATATACATTTTTCTGCATTGCTCATTCTTATTGAAATTAAATCTCTGCCCACCCTCACACTCAGAGACTAAGTATTTAATAAATTAATGTGAAGAAACTTGGAAATGAATTTTCAGACGTTCAGTTCAGTATCATTCATTGAGGGCTTACTATTTGCAAGGAACTTTGGTTGGTGCTAGAAATAAAAGATCCGCGGGACCAGCAGGTGGTGTGGTGGTTAAGGCGCTGGACATTCCCATATGGCTGACCACGATTCAAGTCCTGGGCCTGGTGGCTTGCTTTCTCACTCTCTCTCTCTCCCTTTCTCTTTGGTTGAATTAAAAAATAATAAATGGATGAATAAATTTAAAAATTAAATAAATAATTCTTTAAAAAGGAAGGAAGGAAGGAAAGAAAGAAAGAAAGAAAGAAAGAAAGAAAGAAAGAAAGAAAGAAAGAAAAGATCCACAACCCAACCCCTGCACCCAAGCTGAGGGGGCTTACACAATTACAGCGTCAAGGAGACAGACTGATAAATGTGTATGTAGAGCTATTGGGCGATCCAAGACGAAGAGCCCACAGGGAGGAGAGGCTGCTACAGAACTGTCATTACTTTCTAGTAGTTAAATGGTTGAGCTTTTCTAAATATGGAAGTATATGAAAAGGGATGAATACATAAGAACTACCAGTCAGCTCATACATAGTTGTATTTTGATCAATATGGAGTACCCAAAAGGGTTGCCTTAGTAATTCTTCCTATTAAACATCATTTTAAATGCCTGCTCTTTTTAAATCTAAATATTTACTTATTTATTTATAATTCTCTGGAGAGGGACAGAGAGAAAGGGGGAAAGTGAGAAAGCAAGCCACCAGGTCCAGGACTCAAACCACTGTTGACCATGTAGGAGTCCAACACTTTAACCACTATGCCATCTGCTGGGTCCATAAATGCTTACTCCTTTCTTGGAAGAATATCTGATCTCCCACCCACTTTTACAGACAAAATATGAAAGAGACTTAGCCAGAATGAATACAAGCAATTAGTTTACATAAAATGCCCCTTAGGAGCAAGGAACCTTTTTGACAATTTTTGTATTATTCTTTTCATTTTAAAATTTTCAAGGAGAAAAACTAGACTTCTCTGTAAGCAGCAGTGTAGGAATAAAGATTTTGGTGTAATGGCTACGTCACTGGACTGTAGTCCACCACAGTCTCAGTCCTGGACCTGGTGGCTTAAAGTCACACGGGTGCATGTGCGTGTGTGCCCAAGATCCCAAGAGGAGAATGGAGAAGGGATTGTGGAGTGGCCATATCCACTTCCCCTCCGTGATTTCTCGCTTTCCGTCTGTTTCTCTCTTTGTGGTGAGCACATGTACCCTATAAGCAAAATCCTCTCCCCAAAAAAAGAGAAAAAGAGAGATGAATATGTTATGAAGTATCCTCTGAACAATCTCTAACAGTACTTTGGTTAGCAATTCCCATTTCCCTCTGACTTCAGAACTTAATGCGTCATTTAAGCATTTGTTACTCTTAAGGGTTCAACCCAATTTGCCTGGAATCCAATGGAAGAAAATGTGCAGGTATTTTAGGCTACTTTGTTACGTTTTCAGCAAGACTGAAAAGTACACTGGTCAATTTTTAAATGTTTGAAATCATTCTGAAAGTTGGGACATCTTACAGATCTTTACAAGTTGTAAAGTGAAAACCAATTTACACTATATACTAAAAAAACTATTTAAATATTACAGTCATGCATCTGTGTGGGCAAAAGAGCGCTCTAAAAAGGTCAAGGAAGTGGGACCAGCAGATAGTATAATGGCTATGTCGCTGGAATCTCAAGTAGTCGACCACGGTTCAAGTCCTGGACCCAGTGGCTTAAACACGCCGGTCGTATATGTGTGCGTGCCTAAGATCCTGAGAGGAGAATGGAGGAGAAGGGATTGCAGCGTGGCCATACCCCCCCCCCC
>NW_006159616.1:13161669-13162151 GCF_000334495.1 Tupaia belangeri chinensis
GCTGGGGAGCCATGCGCCCTATTAAAAAAAAAAAAAAGTCAAAGGAGTGAACAAGCGTGTACTTCAGAATGCAAAATAAACACGATCGACCTCACTTGTGAATGTGCAATTGCAACCCTTCAATGTAAGGTAAAAAACAAACTCCCGGACACAACATAATTAAGTGGGGTTGTTAAGTCCAGACTACAGCTACCGCCATGCCCCGGGGCCGCACGTGATTAGCGGCAGCGAGAACTACATATCCCGGTGTGCCTTGGTCTCACGTGGGAGTTGCTGCAGAGCGAACTGCATCTCCCGGCAGGCTGCGTGAAGGGAGGCGGCAGGACAGCCACACCGACCTTCCTGCGACTTCCCGGAGTCGGTCAGGTCCTACCTGGAAGAGGATGGAGGAGACTGGAGGTCCCGGGGCCCCGGGACCCGGCGAGATGCGGCCTCTGAAGCCGTGCCTGCTGCGCCGCCACCACCGCCGCGGACAGCACCGC
>NW_006159616.1:13162829-13202610 GCF_000334495.1 Tupaia belangeri chinensis
GGCCTCCTGCCTGGAGGAGCTGCGGCGCAAGGGTCGGTACTAGACCTGGGCTGGGCAGCCGGGGCCGGGTGGGGATGTCCAGCGGGGTCGGGAGTAGGCGTCTTGAGGATTCCTGTAGCTCGATGGAGCCTTGGGACAGAAATGGCTTGTGTGGGTACAGCGATTTACAAGTGGCAGGCGCTCCGACTAGTTGACTTCGGGTGAGAGTCGGAACGGTGGAAAGGTGTAAAGAGGCAGCATCGGGCAGAGTCAGACAGGTGCGGCTTAGGTCTCACCTAAAATCGCCTGGATTTTGTGCCAAACCGAGCCCAGCGTTTTCCTGCCACTCCGGCTCAATAAGGTGGTCCTGGGGCTTCCGCTGAGCCCACGGCAGGGTGGGGGCTCTGGCAGATGCAGCGCGTGTGCCCTAGAGGAGGAGCTGCTACCGTTCCTGGAGGTCTACGCAAAGCCGGTGTGTTGTGGTGACCGAGCAGACAGACGTTGTGAGCCCGGCCCCATGGTGTCACTAGCTGCTTAACCCCGCTCCTAGCCATCTCCCCGCCCTTAGTTTTCTCCTCTGGGAAGTTGGTGTATTTCCGCCCAGATTCAAAAGATCGGAGGGATTCAAATGAGATGGTGTATGCAAATGATTTGCAAGTGTTATGAGCACGTAGCAACAAATTGTTTATCCAAGTAGTTCTATGGTTAAATGTGTGCATCAGAGCATATAGCGCTTCCTCTCACCGTCACAACTCCCCACAGATACACTACTGTGCTTTGGCCTCTCCTGGCTCTAGGGTAAACTTCTATATGATATATATAGAGAGAAGATATAACTCAAATAACTATGGGGTTGTTAAGTTAAGCTTACATTTACATAATATAAGATAAATATCATATAGAAGTCTACCAGAGACCCAGGAAAGGGCAAGACACAATAAATGCTTATTTTCGCCTGGCATTAGGGTACCTCAATTTTAGGTACCTCAGTTCAGCACATTGACTTAATGTACCTGGCATAAAGGCTTGTGTTCTCTGCAGCTTGGCCTGTATGAGGCTTGCTCCTCTAGGGGTGGTAGAAGACACTGCAACTGATGTTTGTAGTCTTGTTTATTTCTGCTTACCCCAGCTCCTGGAGCATTTTTGGCATTGCCATCACTAAATGGGATGGTACAGACCTGGCTGGAGAAACCCTCTTGCCCAGTGCTAATAAAAATGCAAAGCTACTGATGGAAACGTCTGCTTCTGTTTTCCTGTAGGTTAGAAATGCTGCAAAGGAAGATTTTCTTTCTCTTTCCCCCTTTTTTTTCTTTATTTTGGCTACTTGATGCATAGGAGAATTTAAAGGGGACCAGTGAATAAATGATTGAACTACTGCTTGTTCACAAGGAATCACAAGGAATGTTTGTCCGTTCAAGTAAAGACTCAAATGCCTCCTATATGCAAGTGTAGAGTTGCTATCAGAAACACATCTCAGGGACTGGATTGTGTGGACTTAAATCTCAGTTCTGCTGCTTATTTACTGTGTGATCGTGGACAAGTTACATAACCTCTCTGAGCCTTGGGTTCATCATCTGCAAAATGGGAAAAATAGTACCAACCACATAGGATTGTTTTAAGATGAAATACTATGTATGAAAGGCACTTAGTACTGTACGAGGCAGATGGTAGGTGTCATATCAGTGCTAGCAGTGATAGTTATGGTCATCTGTGAGACTCTGGAGGCATATCGAAATCACAAGTATATATGAATTTCCGTATGGATGTCTGTCAGTTGCAAATATTTTATTCTTCTCAGCCTGTGACATTTTGGCCATTGATGAGTCCCTGACACCAGTCACCTTGGTCCTAGCAGAGGATGGCACCATAGTGGATGATGACGATTACTTTCTGTGTCTACCCTCCAATACTAAGTTTGTAGCATTGGCCGGCAATGAGAAATGGGTATACAACAATTCAGGTAAGAAACTGGCTGTCTGCAGAGCAGCCTATGTAGCACGACGTCCATCATGATCAATGTTACTGCACAGGCAGCTGCTTGCTGTCTGGCTGGCTGTTTAAGCATTTATGCTGCAGCCACTTACTGAGCCCCTTCTATGTGCCAGACCAAAGTGCTGAGCTCTGGGGCAAGGATGAGTGAGACACGGTTCTGGTTCTTAGAACTCACTCACAGCTTGACAGCAACAAAATGTACAGCAGGCTGGAGGCCAGCTATGTGGGTCTGAATCCTGACTCTGCCATTTACTAGCCAGGCAATGTTGGCTGAACAACCTCTCAGGACCTTTTTTTTTTTTTTTAATTGCCAGAGGGCACATGCAGTGTGGGAAAGAGAGAGGGAAAAAGGAGAAAGCAACCTCCCAGTGGTAGTCACGTCACAGTCTTCTCCATTTCTCCTATCATCAGGATTGTGGGCATGCACACACATGTGCCTGGCGTGTTTTCCAAGCCACTAAGGCCAGGATTTGAACAGTGGCTGGCCATGTGGGATCCAGCTCCCTTAACCACTAGGCCGTGAAACCATCTTCTGAGATTTATTGACATAATAATCCTAGTACCTCTCTTCTATTTGTGTAAGGATAATAAAGTACATATCAAACTGAACAGTACTGAACAGTACATATCAAACTGAACAGTACTGAACAGTACTACAGAAATTTGGGGCTAGAGAATATGCTGTAGCGAAGCTGCTCTGTGCATTATAGGATGTTAAGCAAGATCCCTAGCCTCTTCCCATGAGATGCCACTACCATCTCTCTACCAGTGGTGACAGCCAAGACGTCTCCATATATTGTCAAATGTCTCCCAGAGGGCAGAACCACATCCAGTTGGAACAACTGACGTGAAGCCTTTTTATCTTATCTGGTACACAGTAAGAGCTCAAATACTACCTGTCACTATTGTCGTCACTAGAGAGACAAAGGGGATAAACACTAATGAACAAGCATCAAAGAGCTAAAGAAGCGTCTTGAGAAAATCACCCTTCAGCAGTGACTGTACCAGTCACCCTTGTACTCAGCCCAAGGGCCAGCCAACAACTGCTGCAGCTCCTCCAGTTAAGCATGAGACCAGGCCAGCCGGCAGCATGGTGGTAAAAGCAGCTGGATCCCACATGGCTGACTGCGCAGTGAGTCCTGGACCCACTGGCTTGAAGAACATGCTGGGTGCCTATGTGTGTGTGCCCAGAATCCCAAAAAGAGGGAGAGATGGAAGGAAAGGAATTGTAACATGGAGAAGTGCTGGTGAGAATGAGTGTACCAAAACAGAATATGCCCAGAAATGCAAAATCTAATCAAATGGGAAATGTGGTAGACCCTGGGTACAAGTGGCCATGCATCAGGTGTAAGTGGCTTCTTTCCATAGAATACAGAGCAGTTTCACACAAAAATAAATGGAAGATTGAAGAAGAGGGGAAACTATGGCCTAGATGGGGATTGGCTTTCCTCCGAATCCTTGAGAAAATGAGATCCCTTTCACTGCTGGATTATTCTGAGTGGTCAATTGGAAAGATGCAGATGTCCTCCAGAGGTCTGTGTGTGTTGGCAAAAGGGGTGAAGATAGCACTTCAAGTTACTTTGCGATTGGCATTTTATCCCGTAACCAGATGGAGGGACAGCTTGGATTTCTCAAGAGTCCTTTGATATAGATGAAACAGACAGTGGAACAGGGCAGAAGTGGAAGAACGTGGCCAGGCAGTTGAAAGAAGACCTGTCCAGCATTATCCTCCTATCAGAGGAAGACCTCCAAGTAAGCCTCCTCCACACCCCACACCACTGCTCATCCAGCTTCTGTAACCCCCAGCACCTTCTCAGCTTCCACACAGTTCACCTTAGTAATTTTGTGACTTCTTAATTCTTAATCATTCCTTTTTAGGGGTCAGCAGGTGGTGTGGTGTTAAGGGTACTAGACTTCCACATGGTGAACCGCAGTTCAAGTCCCAGACCTGGCAGCTTGCTTTCTCACTTTCTCTGTCCCTCTCTGGTCAAATTAAAATAAATAAATAAAATAAAATAAAATAAATAGAATAATTACTTAAAAAATAATAATTCATTTTAAAATTATTTCTTTATTTAAGTTTATTTGTTATTATTTTATATTATTATTTAATTTGACCAGAGAGCAAGCAAGAGAAGAGTAAAGTGAGAAAGCAAGCCGCCAGGTCCAGGACTCGAACTGCAGTCATCCATGTGGGAGTCCAGCACTTTAACCCTCACACCACCTGCCAACCCCCATAATAATTCTTTTTATTTTTTAAGCTTTTCTTTTCTTTTTAAATAATTTTTTAAAAACATTTATTTATTTGTTTTAATTTGATGGGGGTGGGGGGGAGAGAGAGAGAGAGAAAGTGAGAAAGCAAGCTGCCGGTTCCAGGACTCAAACTACAGTTGACCATGTGGGAGTCCAGTACCCTTAACCACCATGCCACCTTCTGGCCCCAACAATTCTTAAATTACAACTAAGATTCTTCATTTTATAATGAGTAATTACTACTCATATAAGAGTAGTAGTTTTTCTTTTTTTTTCTTAATGATAGCATGTGTGTGCACCCAGAAGACAGAGATGAATGGGAAAAGTACCTTCAGCAGGGTCTTGTCACACTGCAATCCCCTTTCCCACTCCTCCAGCTCCTTGAGATCTTGGGTGTTCACACATGACATCTAGTGTGGTTTCAGGACCTGAACCTACAGTTAGCCCGTGGCTTGTAGCCTCACAGAGCACTGCAATTTCACCACTAAGCTGCAGTAGCTGAGAGTGGTCATTTTCAACCCTACTGTGCATCAAGATCTGTGGATTTCTTAAAAATACAGACACCCAGATCCCACCCTAGACCCACTTAGGTAGACTCAGGGGGTCTGGGTGTCTGTAGAGGGGCCTGCAGGTGACATGTATCAAGGGTATTGGACTGTTAGAGGGGCCTGCAGGTGACATGTGTCAAGGGTATTGGACTCCCACATGGCCAACTGCAGTTCGAGTCCTGACCTGGCAGTTTCCTTTCTCACTTTCTCTTTCTCTCTCTCTCTGTCCCTCTCTGGTCAAATTAAGTAAATAAATAAAACTAAATAAAATTCTTTTTTTTTTTTAAAGTATGTATTGCTAGATGATGGTTGTACAATTCTTGTGAGCTCCTAAAACCTATTGAATTGTGGGGGAATTATATGATATGGGAACTGTATCTCAGTAAAGCTGTTGAACAAAATGGACATCAGGAAAGGTCTCAGCCATGTCCCTGGCACCCAGCTTTCCCTTCTGGAGACAACTGATCTATCAGTTTCCTGTTACAAAAATATTATCAATATATACAAACAAATATTAATATGCTTTTCACCCCCCGTTTTAACACAAATGGAGTCATGTCTACTCTGTTTTTAAAGAAAAACATTTGAGGAGCACACCATATCCATATATAAAGCACATCCTCATTCTTTTGTTTCCCACTGTTTGGTATTCCATTTCATATGGTGCCATGATTTATTTAACTAGAGCCACCCCAACTAATAGACATTTAGGTGTCATCAGTGTTGCTACTCTAGACAGTGCTGCAGAAACTTACGCTGTCATCTTGTATGCCCATGTATCTGTAGAATAAACTGGGACTATAGTTACTGAATTGAAAACTACATGCATTTGGTAAACACTGTCAAATACCCAAGAGGTGAATTAAACTGAGAGTTGCAGGACATGATGGAGTCTGCACAGGAAGTTTGGGTCAGAGTTCCAGGTAGAGGGAAGGCAGGAGCAACCTTAATTTCTTTCTTTCTTTCTTTCTTTCTTTCTTTCTTTCTTTCTTTCTTTCTTTCTTAAGAAAGAAAGGGACACAGGCAGTAGGAACACTGCTGCACAATGCTGGAAGCCATATGCGAAGGCTCCAGGTTCAGGTCCCAGGTCTACATGAAGTGCTACATGCTACCCACAAGCATACCTGTGACCTGGCTGGCTACAGGGCAGGGTAAGGGCTGTGACATGAAGACCATGTTGAGAGTACATGTCTGTCTGTCTCTGTCATGAAGGAAATAAATAAATAGACTTGAAGGGGAAAAAATATGAGAGTCAGGTGAAGTGACATGTGCCTGTAGTCCAATCTACTCTGAAAGACCCTGGACACTAAGGCAACAGGATCATGAGTTCAAGGTCAGCCTACCTCTAATTTAAAAAAAGAAAGAAAGAGGTTGTGAGGTTCCTTCCCATCTCAATAGACTAGCATATTATGATATACTCTTAGAACATGGAGCTCAACAGGTCTTACCAAAATAAGAATGTCAAAATATGAGTGAGAGACCAATAGGTGACATGGTGATTAAGGTGGTTGGATCCCACATGGCCAACTACACAGTTCCAGTCCCAGACCCAACTGCTTGAAAAACATGCCAGGCACATGTGTGTACATGCCCAGAATCTCAAGAGGAGAATGGAGGAGATGGGATTGCAGATTGGCCAAACCCCTCAGGGGTACTTCCTCACTTTCCCTCTTTCTGTCTCTGTCTCCAACAAGCACATGCACCGTATAGGGAAATTTAAAAAAAAAAAAAAAAAAAAAGTGAGTTTGTCCGCACTTACTCCCTAACAGTCAGGCTGCAGAGGGAAGCTTAGGAGGCACAAAGCATAAAGGTAAAGGACGACCCCTGCCAGGACTAATGGCTGAGAGCAGATGGGGAAGAGTGCAACGATCATTTGCATGTGGTTGCGAAGAGTTGAATTATGACTGTAATACTTAAGAATTACCTTGCCTCATTTTCCTCATCTGTAAAGTGAGAGTGAGACAAGTACCTACCTCACAAGGCTCATACCTCTTGAATTTTGAACTTTGTGAGTATATTAACTGTTAAAAAAATTGATGCAATAGACATTATAAAATTATTGTTACTAAAAAATCTTTTCCTCAGAGAGGTCTTTCTCAGCCTAGTAATTGAGAAATTCAAGCTCTCGTTATTGTAGCTTTTGTTAAGCTCCATGGCAATGCTGATGTACAGCCAACTTGAAAACTACTGTCTGAGAGAGTCAAAGAGACCTTTCTCTTAGAAGACTTTTTTTTAGAATTTTTAAAAGTTTAACTTTATACACTTATTTTAATTTGACCAGAAACGGGCAATGAGAGAGAGAGCAAGAGAGAAAGAGAAGGAAAGTGAGTAAGCCACCAGGTCCGGGACTTGAACCGCAATTGGCTATGTGGGAGTCCAGAGTCCTTAACCACCATACCACGTGCTAGCACTGAAGACAGTTTTTAATCTAGAGTTATACGGATGGTTCCCAACTTAACAGTGGTTCAACTTTTAATTTTTCTATTTTATGACAAGTTATTCTTTTTTTTTTTAAAGAGAGATTTTTTGCTACAGGGTGTGTGCACTTGCTGGAGAGACAGAGTGACAAGAAGCAAGAAATCACCCCCCAGAGGGTATAGTCACACCGCAATCTCTTGTCTTCCATTCTCCTCTTGGGATTTTGGGCTCGCACACACACACGACCTGTGTGAGTTTTAAGCCTGAGTTTGGGACTCAAACCACGGTCGACTCTGTGTGAGTCCATCAACATAACTGCTGGTCCCACAACAGGTTTATTGAGACATAACCCCATAATAAATCAAGAAGCTTATGTATATCCTAAAAGATTGAGCCAAAGGCATGGTGGTTAAAGCAGCTAGATCTCACATGGCCAGCTTCGCAATTCAAGTCCTCAACCTGATGGCTTGAAAACTATGCTGGGCACATGTACATGTGTGCCCAAATCCAGAAGTGTATAACATTTCTTTTTCCCACACAATTACCATGCATATCAGTCAAAACAAATAATTACCATACACATAAGCAGCAGCAAATGGCTTTCCTTTTTTTTTTCAGAATTTAATGATTGTTATTATTTTTAAATATTCAATCACTGTACATCGTTTGGCTTGTAAAGAGAATTTACCCAACATGAAATACTTCTCAGACCAGTCCAGTTGAGAATACTATACATGTTAACATTAACAGGTAATAAACCATTTCTATGCCCCACAGATGTCATGCCACTCTATTTTTTCTCCTGATTTCCTTCTCTGTACTCTTCCCTTCTCCCTGCCCCCTGTTCCACACTGTCTTCAGCGTCCATAACTATTTTCACTGCTTTTATGTCTTTTATGGTATTTTTTTCTCTTTTTATTTATTTTTTTTTTGAGAGGTTTTTGCTATAGGGCGCATGCGCTCGCCAGACAGAGAGAGAGAGACAGAGAGACAGACAGAAAGCGAGAAATCAAATCACAGGGGGGATGGTCACGCCGCAATCCCTTCTCCTCCATTCTCCTCTCAGGATCTTTGGCACGTGTGCACATGCGCCCGGCATGAGTTCTAAGCCACCGGGTCCAGGACGCGAACCGCGGTCGACTGTGGGAATCCAGCGACATAGCTATTGTGCTAACTGCTGGTTCCCCTTTTATGGTATTTTAATCTCTACCATAGAATGTGGATAGTTGGTATATATTAAGTGGAGACATACAATATCTTTCTTTCATAGCCCGACTTGCTTTACTCAGCAATGAATCTTACATATTTGACCACTTTCTATCAAATGTCAGGGTCTTGTTTTTTATGGCTGAATAATATTGCACAGAGTATATGTGTCATACTTTTTCAAGCCATTCATCATTTGTGGACATTTGGGTTGGTTTCATGTCTTATCAATCATGAATAATGCCAAAATAAAAATTGATGTGCAAGCACTTTTCCAACTGAGCATTCTCCTGTCCTTTGGGTAGATACCCAGAAGTGGTATTGCCGGCTCAAATTATAGTTCTATTTGTAGATCTTTGAGGAACCTCCATATTGTTTTCCACAGTGGCTGGACCAATTTACATTCCCACCAATAGTGTAGGAGAATATCCCTTTCACCACAACCCCGTCAACACCATTTCTTGTATTTTTAATCTTTGCCATTCTGACAGGGGTTAGGTAGTATCTTATGTGGTTCAAATCTGCATCTTCCTTATGATGAGGAATGTTGAGCATTTCCTTATATGCTTTTTGGCAGTTCATATGTCTTCCTTAGATTTTTGTTGAGTTCATTTTCCCATCTTTTAATTGGGTTAATCTTTTTTTTTTCCAGGTAGGCTGCTTGAGTTCCCTGTGTATTCTGAGGCATAGTTTACAAAAATATTCTCCCATTCTGAGGGTTGTCGATTCACACTTAATTACTGTGTCCTTTGCTGTGCAGAAACTTCTTAGTCTGATATAGTTCCACTTGTCTATTTTAGGGATTATTGCCTGTGCTTTGGGAATCTTATTTAAGAAGTCTTTGCCTATCCCAGTGTCTTCCAGTGATTTACACCAGTAGTAGTTTGTTTTGTTTTGTTTTTTTGTTTTTTGTTTTTCGTTTTTTTTTGAGAGGTGCTATAGGGCGCGTGTGCTCACCAGAAAGACAAGAGAGAGACAGAATGCGAAAAATCACCCCCCCAGGGGGGATGGCCATGCCGCAGTCCCTTCTCCATTCTCCTCTCAGGATCTTGGGTACGCATGCACACACGCCCGGCGTGAGTTTTAGCCACCAGGTCCGGGACTCAAACCGCAGTCGATTACATGGGAGTCCAGCAACATAGCCATTACGCCAACTGCTGGTCCCAACCACCGGTTACATTTTTAAAATAGCATCTTTTAAAGCTATGAATGTGTATAATAAGAAATATTGATCAGTAGGGAAGGAGATTGGGAAAAATAGGCAAGACATTTGTGGGATTCAGTAATGTTTCTATTACCTGTTAATAACAACATGGATAGTATTCTCAACTGGACTGGTCTGTGTATTTCATGTTGGATGAATTCTCTTTGCAAGCCAAATGATGTATAGCAATCAAATGTATAAAAAATAGTAAGATTTGGGGGCTGGCAGATGGCATGGTGGTTAAGGACACTGGACTCCTACACAGCCGACCATCGTTCAGTTCCCAGACCTGGCAGCTTCTTGTCTCACTTTCCCTATCCCTCTCTCTCTCTCACGCACTCTTGCTCTGTGTCTCTCTCTGGTCAAAGTAAAAATAAGCAAATAAATGGGACCAGCAGTTAGAATAATGGCTATGTCGCTGGACTCCCATGAAGTCGATCACGGTTTGAGCCCTGGACCTGATGGCTTAAACTCATGCCGGGTACGTGTGCATGCGTACCAGGGTCCCAAGAGGAGAATGGAAGAGAAGGGATTGCGGAGTGGTCATTCCCCCAGGGAACGATTTCTCGCTTTCTGTCTTCTCTGTCTCTCTCTGTCTTTCTGGTGAGCACACGCCCTATAGCAAAAACCTCTCCAAATAAATAAATAAAGTAAAATAATAATTACTTTTTAAAAATATATAATAATTAAATTAAATTTGGGGCTGACAGGTGGCATGGTGGATGGGGGTGCTGGACTCCCACTTGGCTGACTGTGGTTCGAGTACTGGACCTGGTGGCTTGCTCTCTCTCTCTCTCTCTCTCTGTCTCTCTCTCTCTGTATATATCTTGCTCTGGTCAAATTGAAAATAACTATATTGATAAATAAAATAAATAATTTTTAAAATTAAATTTTTAAAAAATGTTAATCATTAGAGGAATTTTACCTTAAAATAATTTTACTGATTTATTAGGTCACTAGGAAGTTCACGATGTATTTTTGTGTCATGACTGTTCCAACAACCCAACATATAAATGATCATACACCTCCTTTATGTTCTTTTATCATTTTTTAAGAATTATTTAATTTTATTCACTATTATTGTTATTATTTCTTTTCACACTTACCAGAAAGAGACAAAGAGAAAGTGAGAAACCAAGCCGCAAGGTCCGGGACTCAAACCACAGTTGGCCATGTGGAATTCTAGCACCTTAATGATTATGCCACCTGCTGGCCCCTCCTTCACGTTCTTTACAGTTGAGTTTTTAAATGTTGGGGTTTGGTTTTGTTTTAGATGGTAGATCAGGATCCTCCTGCCTCCTGCCTCAGCCTCCCAAGTGGCTAAACATAAGCCACCATGTCAGCTTCTACCTTTGGCCAGGAATTGAACCTGGGCCTCACATGTGGCCTCAGCCTGCTGAGTAGCTGTGTCTACCAGCATCTGCTACTAAATCTGGCCCCTATTTTGTTTTTAATGAAGCACCAAGGCATCATTTTCTTTATTTTTGAAATTTTGTCAGAGGGCACATGAACTCACTAGAGAGAGAGAAGGTGAGAAAGCACCTCCCCATGAGAAATGATTACTCTGCATTCCCTTCTTCTCCTCCTCTCCCTCCTTTTGGGATTTTGGGCATGCATGTACAGGTGTCCAACATGTTTTTCAAACCACTAGCCAGCCACCACGGTATCCAAACACCTTAACCACCATGCCACTAGCTAGCCCTATTTTTCCAGATTTTTACACTAGAAGCAAACTGGAGAAACCACATGCCTCCCTCTTGACTCTCAGCTAACCACAGTAGGTAACTCTTGGAAATGGATGAAGTTCTAAAATTAATATATTCAAAAGATATAATACCATGTTCGGAAATTACTTTCCTATTTCTTAGCATCCCTATGTGTTTATTAGGTGCTCATTGATGTTCCGTGTCCCGACCTGGCTCAGGAACTATGCCAGAGTTGTGCCACTGTCCAGGGGCTCCAGAACACACTCCAGCAAGTGCTTGACCAGAGAGAAGAAGCCCGTCAGTCCAAGCAACTCCTGCAGCTTTATCTCCAGGCTTTGAAGGAGGAGGAAAGCATCTTTTCAAAGCAGAAAGGTATGGACCAGCAGTTAGCATAATGGCTATGTTGCTGGACTCCCACGCGGTTCAAGTCCCGGACCCGGTGTCTTAAACTCATGCCAGGCGTGTGTGCATGCATGCCCAAGATCCCAAGAGGAGAATGGAGGAGAAGGGAAGAAAGGTAGGACTTCTGCTGGGGAATTACTCTGAGAAGTGCATGTGTTCAGTGTAGCCAGAAACACGGGCCACAGCTGGTGGAATCTTGGAATGACATGTTTCTCCCTTGCCTTCCGATCACCCTCACTGGCTGGTTGTATGGCTGTATCACACAGCATACTGATCTCTATCTCACATCTGCTTCGCAGAGCCCAAAGCTGCCCTTAATGAAGACGTGGATGCAGTTGACATGGGTGTCAGCGGAGAGATCTCCAAAACTGCACTTACGAGCCGGATCCTAACTGCACTGAAGGAGAAGCCTGCTCCCGAGCTGAGTTTGTCTAGTCAGGATTTAGAGGTGGGCGAGGATGAAGGACATTGAGCTGCAGAGAATGACTTGTCCTGGAGAGCTAGTTTCACGTGCAGAGGCATGTATGGGATTTTTTTCACCTCTGCAGACCCTGAGTCAGAGCTGCCAATTTGCCTATTATATGCCAAAGCATTTACAAAACTTATTTAATCTAAATCAAAATGGTTCTTTTAAAAACAGGTGCCCTTCCTTAGATCATCAAATATCATTCTCTGGTCTAAGGTCAGTAATGAATGACTAAACGTGACAGGGAGGATAGTGGGGCTCAGTCTCCTAGTGGCGTCTAGTTCTGCTGGTGGTTGATGAAGATGCACAGTCAATCCTGAGACCTATAAAATATTACGTGGAAAAGCAAACCTGAGAGGATCATCTCAGGCTGGCTGAGACCAGGGAACTAGACGCTTGATGAAGAGAACCCATGCAGACGAGTGCTACTTCAAATTTTTTGTTCTTGTCCCTGTCCCAAATGCCTCCCTATTGTGGGTAGAAGGGAAGGAAACTGTTAAACTTGGCTCAATTCCCTGTAAGTAGAGGATTTTAGAGCTGCCCCAAGTAACCTTCCTCCCAAAGAACCTTTCCTGTTAGCATTGGATAGTAAGAAAAGACACATGACAATTTACTGTGAAAGAAACTTGGCATTTTTGGTGTAGATAGAATGTGAACTGACATTGCTGAATCTCACCCCCAAAGCAGCTCAGGACAGCAGCAGAGGAGGAATACAGAAGTAGTGGTTCTCAATGGTTCTTATTCTTGCTGCAGTTGGTTACCAAGGAAGACCCCAAAGCACTGGCTGGTGTTTTGAACTGGGACATGAAGAAGACGGACGCTGCCCAGCAGGCCTGTAACCAGGAACTTGCCCTGCGCCTGCAGCAGATGCAGAGCTTGCGTTCTCTCAGGAATCTTTCCACAAGGAAGACCTCACTGCCTAGAGAAATGCAGAACCCTAAACGGGCCAAACAGGACCCCACATAACAGCCAGAAATATGCCAAGGAAAATCCCCCAGCCTTGGTTTTGTGATCAGTAAATACCTTTACCCTGACCATTTCACTAGCCCTGACCTCAGAGCATGTTTTCCTGAATAGGGTGGAAGGCTGGCTGTATGTGCCCTCCGGAAAAGGGCCTCCCAGTCTCAGCATATGCCCTTCCACGTGTGTTGAATAATGTAGCTGCACCATTGGTAGCCTACCTCCTCCAATTACATGCCCTTGTGTTCTCTGTTCAAATGGGGAAGAGCAGTGACACAAAGTTGTCATCTCTGAGATTTATTGTCCCTTTTTTTTCCCCTCTAATTTTGCTAGGGAGCCTGTGCTCACCAGAGAAAGACTGAGAGAGAAGGAATTGTGGAGGATGGTCACGCCATAATCCCTTCTCCTCCATCCCTCCCTTCTCTCAGGATTTTGGGCATGCATGCACACATGCCTGGTGTGTTTTTCAAGCTGGCAGGTCCAGAACTCAAACCATACACGCAGTCAGCCATGTGGAATCCAGCTGCCTGAACCTCCACCCCACTAGCTGCCTTACTGTCTTTTTCCTAAAATGGGACTGCAGAATTTTCAACACAAATGATAGTAGGGAATGTGACGTGAGTGTTGATTATGGCCACAAACTTATATCTCAAGTTAATTAATTTTTTTGTTTGTTTAAGGCACATACTAAGTTCGCGGACCACAGGGACATACTGAATCTAACTCACCATTTCTAATATCTAATTTTGTATTGTGAAATTATATCTTACCACTGCGAAATTCTTTTCAGTTTTCTAATATGTTTGATCAGCAGGGGGTATGAAAGGTCGTTAAGGCAGTTTCCACGTGCTATGACTCCAAGTCTCTGGGTGTGGATAGAATGTGAACTGACATTGCTGAATCTCACCCCCAAAGCAGCTCAGGACAGCAGCAGAGGAGGAATACAGAGGCACTTCTGGTTTATATACCTCTTGTTTCCGTACAAACTTGTTCTGCAGGTTTTGTAATCTACAATACGGTCTCCTTGCAGGGAAATGATGATTAGTTCATATTGACTGGCTTGACTTTTTTTAAGCATGCTTAGATGAAAATAGAATGCTATTAAGAGATACGCTGGCTAGTTATCAAGTAAACAAATATAACAATAAAGGTGTGGTGCAGAAAGCAATTAAACAACAGACAGAACTGTTTCCTTCTATGATCCTCAAGGAGTGCTTCGCTCTATTCAGCATCCTTTTACTAATGCCTTACTCCATTGGTTCTCACTTGTTAGTTCCTTTTTTATACCTTATTTTGTAATGCCTCCTTAATTAGCCTTAATAAAAGCCACAGCTGATAACCTACCTACACTCATCCTTTCTTTTTTTTTCTTGGAGAGGTTTTTGCTATCAGGCACGTGCACTCGCCAGAAAGACAGAGAGAGACAGAAAGTGAGAAATCACCCCCCCAGGCGGGATGGCCACGCCACAGTTCCTTCTCCATTCTCCTCTCAGGATCCTGGGCATGCACGCACACGTACCCGGTGTAAGTTTAAGCCACCGGGTCTGGGACTTGAATTGCGGTTGACTACATGGGAGTATAGCAACATAGCCTTTGCGCCAACTGCTGGTCCCCCTACACTCCTTTAAAAAACATTGATATCCCAATACCATATTTCAGGAAAACAATTTCCAATAAAATGGCATGAATGTCACCATTTGGACATGACCAAAGGCACACTGAAACTGTACTTCACTTACACAGTGAATTACCATGAATTTGAAAGAGGTAGACTGGAGTGTGGTTGTCAACTTAAATACAGGCAGCGTTGCCCTTGGTAATAAGATTTCCCAAAACAGTGAAGTTCTGAATAAAATACCTATTCTTTGATTTACACAATAGCTACAGTTCTAGAGAATCCAGGGAACAATAAAACTGCACAAAATA
Source organism: Tupaia belangeri chinensis (assembly GCF_000334495.1). Lineage (NCBI taxonomy): Eukaryota > Metazoa > Chordata > Mammalia > Scandentia > Tupaiidae > Tupaia > Tupaia belangeri. Next base: position 13,177,890 of record NW_006159616.1, read on the forward strand.
ACTTTGTATATAAAACAGAATTAGGTTTGGCTAAGATACCCTGAATAGGTTTGTTATCCATATGAATATCTAGCATGATATTCTAAGATCCAGTCCTGTGCATCTGCAAGAAAACTAGCATCTCACCCCCAACCACTCAATGCCATCACAACCTTCAGTTGTCGAGACAACCAAGAACATCCCTACATTTCCAAAGTGCCTATAGAGGGGCACTAATCCTCATCAAGAATTTTTCTAGCAGGTCTCAGTCTGCTGTGTGCTAGCATTTAACACACTAGAACTTCACAAAACTGAGCTAGGTAGGGCATGGCTTGTCCTCCTTCATTTTATATAGGAGCAAAGTTGGGCTTCAGCAAGGTTCAGTGACTTGCCTCTTCACAAGGCCCATTGGAAGGCCAAGTTTCAAAGGCAGGTCTCCTGGATCTAATTTTAGCAGTCTTTACACTCATCTGTGTTTTCTTTTAGGTACACACATTCTTTTCTATTCTACAGACCACTGGGTTTTTTTGTTGTTGTTGTTGTTGTTTTGTTTTGTTTTTTTGAGAGGTTTTTGCTATAGAGCGTGTGGGCTCGCCAGAAAGACAGAGACAGAGAGATAGAAAGCGAGAAATCACCCCCCCAGGGGGAATGGTCATGCCACAATTCCTTCTCCTCCATTGTCCTCTCGGGATCTTGGGCATGCACACACACGCGCCCGGCGTGAGTTTAAGCCACTGGGTCCGGGACTCGAACCACGGTCGACTACATGGGAGTCCAGCGATGCAGCCATTACACTAACTGCTGGTCCTAACCACTGGTTTTCTTAACACCACTGTGAAAAGTTGTAGCCAGCTCCAACTGAGATAGGCCTAATATGCCTGTAACATAACTGTCAAAACATTTCTACCTGCGGTCGTTGTTCTGGTAGTATCGGAACAGTAAATGAGCCTCAGTGAACACTAGTAAACCGGGTTCCAGAAACAGAGAATGATGTTGCTCTTTACCAACTAGGGTGACACCTCCATCGTTGCCCTTCAGAATTAAAAATATTTTATTTGTCAGATACACAGTAGAGGGCTAGCCCACAGCGTGGTGGTTAAAGTGGTTGGATTCCACATGGGCAACGGGGCATTTCAAGTCCCAGACCCAGTAGCTTGAAAACTAGGCCAGGCGCGTGTACACACATACCCAAAATCCCAAAAGGAGGGAGAAATGGAGAAGGGATTGTGGTATGACTGTTCCCCATTGGGGATGCTTTCTCACTTTTTCTTCTCTCTCTCAAGCAAACACACATGCCCTATGGCAAATTTTTTTTTTTAAGGTTTTTGCCTTAGGCATATGAGCTTGCCAGAGAAAGAGGAAAAGCAAGAAATCACTCCCCAAAGAGGATGGCCACATCACAATCCCTTCTCCTCTCAGGATTTGGGGCATGCATGCACAAACACTCAGCATGATTTTCAAGCCACTAGGTCCAGGACTCAAACCATGGTCAGCCATGTGAGAGTCCAACATCTTAATCACTATGCCACCTGCTGGCTCCTCTGGCAAAAATAAAATAGATAACAGTAGAGTTTTAGTTGACTGGTCTGATTGTTGGTGTTGGTATTCTGGACTTGATAGGACGGTACTACAGGCTGTGGAGAGACAAACCTGTGTCCAGTTTTACCTCCCAGGTCCTTACGGCCCAAGGCCAAGGTTGAAAAGGTTAAATGAAGTACTATATGAGTAAGCACTGTACCGAGCACATAGCAGACAGAGAAGAGTGGCTCCCTTTCATTTCGCAGCGGCAGAGGTGGGGTGGGGAGGCAGACTTGGCCTTGTGAAGAGGCAAGTCACTGATCCTCGCTAAAGCCCAACTTTGCTCCTGCCTCCCCACCCCACCTCTGCTGCCGGGAAATGAAAGGGAGCCACTCTTCACCTCTGGGGTGGGGAGGCAAAGCCCTTAGTCTGCAAACTCCAGCACTAATGCGTAGTAAGAGCAGTTACAAATACACGCTATTGCCCCTGGTACCGTTTACCTCCCCTACACCACTGTGCCTCCAAGCCTTCTAGAATAGAAATGAAGCAGCACAGCCGTCTGTCTAAAAATAGAGAGCGAGCAGGGCCTGCCTGTTCTTACAGGAGGAGGAAAGGACGTCAAAGGAGGCAGCTGGGACTAATAAACTCTACATTAGCCACATTCCGTTCTTTCAACTCAAGGCAAATGTCGGGCCCCATTAGGCAATTGGCTTTGACAGGAGCTCTGCTAATTACCACTTAACCAACCTTTAATTTCTGGGTAAAAGAAAAGGAAAAGCTAATGGATTTTTCATTTTCCAGAGAGAAAGGAATAAAATAGTAGTCTGCCCCCAAAAAATCCAAATTGCATTAATTACAAGAGTTTATTAATGTGCCTTTACTAACCAGATTGTTTAGCTATTTAATTTCCTAATTATTCTATTCTTTTAATGCCTTTGGGATTGTCTCCATTTTTTTTTTAATTTGCCAGAGGGCACATGCACTTACCAAAGACAGGGAAGGCAAGAAAGCATCCCCCCACAAGAAGTGGTCATGCTAAAATCCCTCCCATTTCTCCCTCCTTTCAGGATTCAGGCGGGTGTGCAGACGCCCAGCATCTTTTTCAAGCCTCTGGCTCTGGAACTCAGACCATGCTGCTGACCATGTGGAATCCAGCTGCTTTAACCACCAGGCCACAAGCTGGCCCTTTTTTTCTTTATTCATGAGACAGTATGTACCTGTACACATGAGGGAGAGAAAGAGAAGGGAACACCCTCCAAAGGACCTGGTCACGCCAGGTGTCCCCCTGCCTCCAGTCCTCCACCTCATGAGGTCTTGGACACTTGCACATGTGCCCAGCACTGCCTCAGGCAGACTGCCCAGGATTTGAACCACTGTGAGACCCAGCTCCTCTTGAGCAGTTCCTTACTGCACCACAGAGCCAGCCCCCCGTTTTATTTTCATTGTAGAGTTCTGCCTTATTTTGGCTGTATCTCATACTACGTCAGGGTTTTTATTTTAGTTTATGTCTTCCCTGAGAGACAGGCACCTCCAACAGGGTCTTCCTGCTACAGTCCTCCCCGCTGGACTCAGCCAGCCAGGATCACAGGCACATACGCGTTGCCCCCGAAGTGTACGGGCAGGCCTGGGAACTTGTACCTGGATCTGTCCTGTGCGGTCTCAGCCTCATGAAGTGGTGTGTTACCACTGTACCACCTTAGCTGACCTACATGAGGTTTTTAAAAACCTTCTAGATGATCACGTAGCCTGCATCCGCATCTGCTGCCTAAGTCCTCTACACAGCTCTGACTGGAGGCCTGCCGTCCTGCTTGAAAACCTCGGTGAGGGGAACAGGCTCACTCCTCAGGAGCTATACCGCATTTTCAGACTGCAGAACCTTGTTAGAGTTTGTCCCCCAAAGCTTCATGTTTTGGAATTTGATGTTGGGAGTGGTGAGGTTCAATGGGGCCTCACAAATAATCATGTCTCTTGAGACCCAGTGAATTCTAGTTCTTGTGAGGAATTAGTTCTGAGAGCTGGTTGCTAAAAACACAGCTGCCTACTGCTATCTCCGCATTGCCAGTCAGTCTCTGTGCTTCCATCGCCAATACTGCAGGCCAACCCCTATGCCTTTGGACTTTCTAGACACCAGAACTGTGAGAATAAACCTCGATTGGGCCGGTCCTGTACCTTGGGGGTCAAGGGAGCCAGGTTCCACGTGACCAACCACAGTTCAAGTCCTGGCCCCAGCAGCTTGAAAAACACTCTGGGTACACGTGCATGCATGCCCCACATCACAAGGTGGAAACATAGAGAAGGGATTGTGGCAAAACCACGCCCCATTGGGGGTTGCTTTCTTCCTCTTCTCCCTTGCCCTTGTCTCTCTGGCAAGCACACACCCTCTGGCAATATAAAAATGCAAAATGGGGACTGGTGCCATAGCACACCAGTTAAGCCTTTGTGGAGAAGCAAGATCCCACATGGCCAACCACAATCTGAATCCCAGCCCCAGGGGCTTGAAAACACACCAGATGCCTATGCGCATATGCCCAGTGAGGAAAGGGAGTTTTCGCATGACCAAGATGGGGGAGGGGGGACTCTCTTTTCCTCTCTGTCTCTCACACAACACACATGCACCCTCTGGTATTAAAAAAATTAAAATGCAGGAACCAGCAGTTAGCGTAATGGCTGTCGCTGGGCTCCCATGTAGTCGACCACGGTTCGAGTCCTGGACCCAGTGGCTTAAAACTCACGCTGGGCACATGTGCGCGCGTGCCCAAGATCCTGAGAGGAGGATGGAGGAGAAGGGATTGCGGCATGGCTATCCCCCCCTGGGGGGGGGGTGATTTCTCACTTTCTATCTCTCTGTCTCTGTCTGTCTGGCGAGTGCCCGCACCCAAAGGCAAAAACCTCTCCAAAAAAAAAAAAATGCAAAATGTGCAGGATAAATTACTATTTTGTTTGTTTTTGCTATGCAGGCCATGCATTCACCAGAGACAGAGAAAGAGAAATCAACCCCCGGTGGGGGCGGGGGATGGCCACACCAGTCTCTACCGCCAACATTTTCCTCTTGGGATTTTGGGCGGGCATGTTCTCGTGCCTGGCATATTTCTCAAGCTACCAGTTCCAGACTCAAACCATGTAGTTGGCCATGTGTGATTCAGCCACCTTAACCACTACATCACCTGCTGGTCTTAATTAATATTTTTATTAGCATAAGAAACAATGGGCAGGGCCGGCAGGTGGCATGGTGGTTGGGGGCACTGGACTTCCACATGGCTAACTGTGGTTCAAATCCCAGACATGGCAGCTTGCTTTCTCGCTTTCCCTCTATCGCTCTGGTCAAATTAAAGTAAATAAATTAAGTTAAATGAAATAATTCTTTAAAAAGTAATTTGGATACTTGATTTATCAAAAAAAAAAAAGAAAAGAAAAAGAAAACAGTGAGTTGCCAAACTATGCTTTCTTTTTTCCTTTCTAGTATAAAAAAATTTTTTAGAGCCAGTAGATGGTGTGGTGGTTAAACTGCTGGACTCTCATATGGCCAACCATGTTCAAGTCCTGGACCCAGCTTGAAACACGCTGGGCACTAGTGCAGTATGCCCAAAATCCCAAGAGGAGAATGGAGAGCAGGGATTACAGCGTGGCCATCCCCCCAGGGAGTGATTTCTCGCCTCCTGTCTCTCCATGAGTGCACATGCCCTATAGCAAAAATCTCTTAAAAAAAAAAAAAAGAATATTTTAATACTTAAGTGATTTTTCTTTTCATGATTTATTCAAAATAGAATACACATCTTCACTAAGGAAGCTACTGTTAACAGGCCCCAGGTGGCAGCACACACAGTAGGATGCCACGCTGCAATGCCGGAGCTACACAGGAGACCATGATTTGGATCCTGGTCTGCGTGAATCATGCCAGGCATGTCACGCCCATGATCAGTTTGTTGGAAGGCTAGGGAGGTTCATGGCATGAAGAAACCCTGTCAAAGGTGCCTGTTACTCTCTCATGAAAGAAATAAAACTAAACTTGGGGGGCAGGGAGGGGGCGAAGCTACTATGAAAATGGTGGCTTACCTCTTCAGCAGATGCTGCTTAAATTAGATTAAATCTCTCTCCTGATCTTATTATAATGGTGAGTTTCCTAAAGCCTAGAATGGTTTGCTCTCAGCTCTGAAATGTGAATATTTGTCATACTCAGTTCTTGCTCTGTAGTTAAGATCGAATCTGGAGCCGTGAACTAGAAGTAATGAGAATGAACTTGAAGTTGTCCGTGCCCTCCTGATACAGACACACACACCTGACTGTACTTTACTACACAAACGTCTATCAAAACCACGAGGATAGGAAATTGCCATTTTACCCTAACTTACTAATCACAAGCATGTTTATCTAGTCCAACACACAGTCCCTACCAGTTAACATTAAGTGCCCTGAAATGGGACCCACAGATGGCATAGCAGTTATGTCACTGGACTCCCACATGGCTGATGTGGTTCGAGTCCTGGACCTGGTAGCTTGAAAAATCATGCTGGGCACATGTGCATGCAAGCCCAAGATCCTGGGAGGAGAATGGAGAAGGGAGTGCAATGTGGTCATCCCTACAAGAGGTGATTTCTCATTTTCCCTTTCACCTTCTCTCCAGCAAGCACATGCACCCTAAGGCAAAAACCTCTTAAAAACAGCAACAAAAAAAGGTTCCCTGAACTAAAGTAGACTTAGACATAATTTTCTGGTAGTATCATTAGTAGACCCTCATTAGCCTTCAGGTACTTACTTGGTTAAGTGGTAAAATCCTTAATCTTAAGGACTATGTATGGATGACCCCAAATGAAACAGAAAAATAGCATGCTTCTCTTCTAGAAATATGCTAAAAGACAGCATTCTGTAGCTAGCTGGCCTTTCCAGGCAAGCATCTTCCACAGTGCACTGACCCAATTACTGGTCTCCTAAAGCTGCTGTGTTTGGAAATGAGGATGCTATTAAGTCCCTTCTATCACATTATATTTTATTCAGCTAGTGATTATGAATATGAGCTCAGGTCTGAAAAACAAGAGTGGTCAGCAGTCACCCTCAGTGAGTCTGCTCCCTGGTGTCCAGAGAAGAGAATGATATCACAGTGCACCCTAAGCCAGCTTTTGCCAGTTTTCCCAGTATTAGCCCTGATGGTCAGAAACTTTCCCTAACTCTGAGGTGGATCTCTTTTTAATTTACTCATGACTGAGAGCATGCATGTTCATGTGAGAGAGAGAAGCACCCTCCATAGGGTTTGGTCACACTGTGATCCCCTTCTTCCAGTCCTCAATCTGTCAGATCTCGGGCATCTGCCTGTATGCTGATGTGTTTTGAGGTGACCAGGCCACGGATTTGAACATGATCATTATGTGGGGTCTTGCTTCTCCTATGCAATGCATTACCACTGCACCATGGAGCTGGTCCTGGGTATGGACCGGCTTTGAAGTTAAGCTTTGAAGTTTAGCATCCACAAACCTTGGCACTGGAAGTTTCCTTTAGAGTCTGTGGTTCAAGAGTCATAATATGTGTAACCGAAAAAGGATTCTGATGCTATGGGGAAAATCAAAATGTGATAAGGATTTTGAAATGGAGTGACATATTTACTCCTAGCTTCATTTGAGCAGACCAAAAATCCTGGTTCATATTAAACTCAATGGATGACGCTCTGTGTTGTATTACAGAAAATAAAATCCTCTCTTAACCATTATTCACTGGAAACTGAGAAATGGGGAAACAGGACATATACACACATAAATGTAATCCATTTATCATGGAACAAAGTCTGAATACTAAGACCTGGGAGGTCTTTGTACAAGAGATCTTCAGAAAGTTCATGGAAAATGCCTATTATGAAAAACATCCATGGGGCCAGCAGGGTGGCCTGCTGGTTAGGGCACTAAACTCCCACATGGCTGACTGCAGCAGTTTGAGTCCAGGACCAGGCTAGCTTGAAAATCACACCAGGTGCATGTGCGTGTCCCAGGAGGAGAATGGCAGAGAAAGGAGTGATTTCTCACTTTTCCTCTCATTGTCTATCTCTCTCTGGTGAGTGCATACACCCTATGGCAAAAAACTTTAAAAAATATAAAAATGAGGCCAGCAAGTGGCATAGTTAAGACGCTGGACTCTCACAAGACTTAGCCATGGTTCGAGACCCAGACCTGGCAGCTTGAAACTCAGCAGCAGGCATGTGTGCCTATGTGCCCCAAAATCCCCAAAGAATGGAGGGAAAGGGACTATGTCATGGCCTTACCCTATGGGGGTGATTTATTACTCTCTCTCTCCAGGGAGCACATGTGCCCAATAACAAAAATCTCTTAAGAAGGAAATTTTAATTTTACTTAACTTTATTATTATTCTTTTCCAGTTTGATCAGAGAGAGAGGGAGGGAAAGTGAGAATGCAAGCCACCAGGTCCAGGACTTGAACCGTGGTCAGACATGTGGGAGTCCAGCACCCCCTGCCACCATGCCACCTGCTGGCCCCAAAATAAAATAAATTTTTTAAAATACATTAAATTTGGGGCTGGCAGGTAACATGGTGGTTAAGGGTGCTGGACTCCCACATGGCTGACTGTGGCTGAAGTCCCGGACCTAGTGGCTTGCTTCCTCACTTTTAAAAAAAAAAAAAAATCCTATGCTTGAATTTTAAAATATATCTACACCAAAATAAACTCATACTTTAATTCTATTTTCCACAAACTTTTTGAAGTCCCCTAATATTATAAAAGAAGCTGAGGCAAAGTTTGCCAGCTGGGTAGCAGCACAGCACTGCTCACTATGTCTGGCTTGAGATAATACTTTTTTTTTTTTTTTAAGAACTATTTTATTTAACTTCATTTAGTATTTTCCAGTTTCGATGAGACACAGAGAGAGAGAAAGAAAGAAAGCAAGTCACCAGGTCCAGGACTTGAACCATGGTCAGCCATGTGTAAGTCCAGTATCTTTAACCACCACACCACCTGCTGGCCCCTTAAGGTAATACTTTTAAGTAGACTTCAGTCCTCATGAAGCAAACCTGAAGCTATAATCCATGAAAAGAATAGTAACAAATTAATATTGACTTGCTCATTAAAACTGGTGCATAATGGGGCTGGCAGGTTGCATGGTGGTTAAGGGTACGGGACTCCTACATGGCTGACCGCAGTTCAAGTCCTGGACGTGGTGGCTTACTTTCTCACTTTCTCTCTCTCTCTCTTTCTCCCCACCTCCCCCAACCCCGTGTCCCTCTCTGGTCAAATTAAAATAAATAACAAAGTTAAATAAAGTAATCCTTTAAAAAAATGAAAACTAGTACATAACAAAAAAGAATGTAACTTTTATAAGCATGCCAGCATGATGTTATCTGTTAATGCATAACATGTTTTTAAATTAACTTTAGCTACAACATGAATAAATATTTTGCTCTGAGCACAATGTTAAAAATTCGCTTTTAGGAGCCAGTAGATGGTGTGGTGGTTAAGGGCATTGGACTCCCACATGGCCAACCATAGTTTGAGTCCCAGACCTGGCAGCTTACTTTCTCAATTTCCCTCCCTCTCTCTCACTCACTCACTCTGTCCCTGTCTGGTCAAATTAGAATAAAGTTAAATAAAATAATTCTTTTAAAATTTTTTTGCTTTTACTGTGAGGGAATTTTTTTGTAAAAGAATTATTCAGTTTTTATTTTTCATACATTTAAATAAATGGTGGTTGAACATGTAGGATCCGGCCACCTTTACCACCTATGCCACCACACCACCAGCTGTCCTGGGAAAAACAACATTTTTTTTTGGAGCAGTTTTTGCTATAGGGCACGTGCGCTCGCCAGAAAGACAGAGAAAGACAGAGATAGAAACAAAAATCACCCCCTAGGGGGTGGCCATGCCACAATCCCTTCTCCTCCATTCTCCTCTCGGGATCTTGGGCACGCACGCATACACGCCTGGTGTAAATTTAAGCCACCAGGTCCAAGACTTGAAGTGCGGTCAACTACATGCGAGTCCAGTGACGTAGCCATTACGCCAACTGCTGGTCCCAGAAAAAATTTTTTAATTAGACAATTCAAGGGGTCTGCAGATGGCATGGTGGTTAGAGGCACTGAACTCCCACATGGTTGACCACAGTTTAATGTCTCCCTCTGGTCAAATTAAAAAATAACAATAATGATAAAGGAAATAATTCTTTAAATAAATAAATAAATTAGACAATTCATATTAATATAAACTGAAATTAGATGTTATTCTGAACTCTTAGAATAGGTTGAATATGTTACCTTAGGCCAGCAGGTGGCATGGGAGTTAAGGCACTGGATCCCACATGGCCAGCTGCAGTGTGATTCCTGGACCTGGTAGCTTGAAAATCACACCAGGCTCATGTGCTTCTGTGCCCCAAATCCCGAGGAGAATGGAGAAGGGACTGAGGTATGGCTATCCCCGCTAGGGGTGATTTCTTGCTTTCTGTCTCTCCAGCAAGTGCACATGCCCTATAGCAAAAATCTATCTAAAAAAAAAAGTTCACATTGTATTCCAAATTACTCAAGACATTGACTGTATTAAACATATTTGTGGTTTAAAGTAAAAATACTTTTCCAAGAACATGGGAAGGAGAAGAAAACTACCTAAAGAAGAAAGATTACCACTGCTTAATACATTTTATTAAGGTCCATTGTTACACTTTTTACATGAGTACCATGGGTGAAGTTTTATTTGCAGGAGGAGAAGGTCTTCCAGAAGAAATTCTTGCAGGGTGCTTTATCTCGGCGTGTGGACTGTGGCAGTGACAGGCCTTCCTGCCGTTTGGAAACTTCCCTGGGCTCCCCTCCAGTGAGGGACATGCCATGAGCCTGGGAGGTCCACTCATACCACCAAGCAAGGAAAGTCAAAAAGTTGCTTTTCTTTATTTCTGCGACTTCCAGCATATGCTTTTAAAGAGAAGCAGATGACAAAAGAAAGAAAAATCAACAATCTGGCTCAGCCAGCATTTAAATATACACAATCTTTCCCTTAGCAATTTTTTTTAAGAGACAGGGTCTTGCTATGTTGTTCAAACTGGCCTCGAACTCACAATCCTCCTGCCTCAGCCTCCTGAGTAGCTTTAAAAATAAAAGATGTTTCACAAGAATAAATCACATTTCCATTTAAAGGATGAGAAAGAAACCATCTAAAGAATTACCCTAATTAGAGAAAAGGAAAAGTGGCCAATTTTCAGTCGAAGAAGAAAAAAAATGTTGGTCTGGCCCCATAATCTTTGCTGAGGTCCTTAATTAGAAGTGGTCAGGAAATCTGTCATTCTCCACCGGCTGACTTAACTAGGAAGCCCTCAGGTACATCAAGCTAATTTAGCTTGTTTGCCCATCTTTGACATGCTCCTAGACAGCCACACATTGCTCCCCAGACAGATCGGATTGAGACATTATGCTCAGATCTTTCCAATTCCTTAGAAAGCTTTAGGAGTAATCTGATGATAAATGGCCTATCTGAATTTCATCTGGTAATTTTAGAGAAAAATCCATTTTTAATGATCAATTTTATGTACTCTTTCTTGGAACTTTTTCAAAATGGAAAAAAAGGAAAATAAATCACCTCATGAAGTTACAAATTCTCACAATGACAAATGTAATGATGTCAGTTAATACGAGCCAGTGAGAACATGTGCTGGACGTATAAATTAAGGCTCTAGAAGTCTGTCTGACTAACATGGGCAGCAGCAGCTCCACGACTGCTCTGCAACAGATTCGACCACTTCGCCTCTCTCAGATTAGCAGCTGGAGAGCAGGAAGCCAGCAGGAAGGGGCTCCCTTGAGTTGCGGAGGTTTCTAACAAATTTCATGGGCTGGCACATATGAAGATAAATGGAAATCGGTGACCTGAGTGGGACATCACAGTTCCAGGGGACAACTGGGAACTCCATGCAGTTGAGCCCTGCATTCTGTCCTATTCGTAAACTGTAACTAATGCACATGCATGCACATGTATGCATGCCGCACACACAGCCACGCGGAATGAGGGTGAATCCACAGGCCTGACCAAAACGCCTAGGACAAAGAGACACAGACAGTGGGCTGGCGTGTGGCTAAGGAGGGCCCGTACTCACCCCGCTGTCTTGGCTGGTGGGGCCACCATCCAGAGGAAGGGCAGCGGTGGCCATGGCCCCTGAGAGCAGCAGCAGCAGCAGCAAGTGCAGAGGTGGCAGCATTCTGCAGGCTGCCCGGTGCTTCTCTCCTGCTCTGCTCATCCTTGGCAGCTCTGAAATCTCAGTGTTTGTGGACTTGGGCCTCTTCTTTGGCGATTGGGAGGTATTTTAAGCTTGGGGGGTATTTTAAGCTCAACCTCCAGCTGTTTTGTCTATACATGTCTGAAGCCTGGACCCCCCTTTCCTCACTCACAGTGACGCAGAAGCCTGAGCAATCAGTGGCCACAAAAGATTGCATTTTAAGCCCTTAATTAAAGCCTCAGGTCTTTTCCTATGAAACTGCTCTTATTTTGGAATGCACGTGCACTTGCTTCAGAAGTTTTACTTCCTCATAATTATCCCTACAGCAAGCAGGAAGCCAGGAGAACAAAAGTAAGTGATTTAACATAATATAAAATTAGCCTTAGAAGCCAGGCATAGTGTTGCACACCTGTAGTCCCATCTACTCCGGAAGCTATGGAAGGAATATCACAAGTATGATGCAAGTATATATGGGCAACATAATTCCCAAAGAATTATTTACTTAATTTTTTGTATTTATTATTTTTAAATTTGCTATAGGGGACATGCACTCAACAGAGAGAAAGTAAGAAGCAAGCCAATGGGACCAGCAGATCACGTAATTACGTTACTGGATGCCCACATATGCGGTTCGAGTCAAATGCGGTTCGAGTCCCAGACCTAGCAGCTTAAAACTCAGGTTGGGCGTGTGTGCCCCAAATATCGAGAGAACAGAGAAGGGACTACAGTGTGGCCAATCCCTCCTGGGGGGTGATTTTTTACTTTCTATCTTTCTGTGTCTCTGGCAAGTACATGCACCCTATACCAAAAATCTACCTGGAATAAAAAACAAAAGGCAAGCAAGCTGCCAGGTCTGGGACTCGGACTCAAACTGCAGTCAGCCATGTGGAAGTACAGTGCCTTAAACACCATGCCATCTACTGATCCTAAGACCCTAGCTTTTAAACAGAAAAAAAATTAGGGGAGGTGGGCAACAGGTGATGTGGTGGTTAAGGTGCTGGATCCCACATGGCTGACTGCGATTTGAGTCCCACACTTAGAGGGTTGAAAATTGCACAGGTATATGTGTGTGCATGTCCAAAATCCAGAGACAAGGGGGAGAAGAGACTGCAATATGGCCATCCCCCCTGGAGAGGGGGGTGATTTCTCACTTTCCCTCTCTCTGTGTCTGTCTCTCTCCAGTGAACTCACACCCTATGGCAAAAATCCAACAACAACAACAAAAAAGGTAGATGAGCAGTGAGGAGGTCCCATAACCTAGTGGTTAAAGAAGCCAGATCTCATATGGCCAACCATGTGGCTTAAACCCTGGATCTGGCAGCTTGAAAAAAAACACCAGGCACGTGTGTGTGCATGTGTATGTGCAAAATGGACAAGGGATTATAGCATGACCACACTACATTGGGAGTGATTTCTCTCTCTTTCTCTCTCTGGGAACTACATGTGCCTCTTGACAGATTTTTTAAAAGCAAGGGAGGGGCTGGACAGTGACACACTGTTAAAATACAACATTCTGCAAGGCCATTCAAATAGGAGGGTTCCAAATTCATGTCCAGAGACCTCCTTGAGTACACTAGGCACCCACATGCCCATGATCTGTGGCTGGATGGAGAGTGCACTGCAGCATCAAGACCCTGTTTGGGGGTGCTGTCTCTTCTGATCATAGAAGAAATAATCTTAAATAATAATAATAATAATAACCTTGGGGAGGACTAGCAGGTGGCATAGAGGTAAGGCACTAGATCCCACATGGCCAACTGTGCAGTTCAAGTCCCAGACCCAACAGCTTGAAAACCACACCGGGTGTATGCATATGCAGGCCCAAAATGCTGACATTTTGGAGAAGGGATTACCATGTAACCACACCCCACTGGAAGGTGCATTCCTTCTCTCCCTGTCTGTCTCTTGGACAAACGCACACACTTTCTAGCAAAAAAAAATTTTTTGAGAGGTTTTTGCTATAGGGCATGTGCGCTCGTCAGACAGACAGAGAGAGACAGAGAGATAGAAAGCAAGAAATCAACTCCCAGGGGGGATGACCACGCCGCAATCCCTTCTCCTCCATCCTCCTCTCGGGATCTTGGGCATGCACGCACACGCGCCCGGCATGAGTTTTAAGCCACTGGGTCCGGGACGCGAACCGCGGTTGACTACATGGGAGTCCAGCGACATAGCCATTACGCTAACTGCTGGTCCCTTTCAGGCAAATTTTTAAAAAATTGCCTTAAATAAGGAGGTTAATACAGGAAATGTCGTCCATATAAAAGTATGCCCAAATTTGCTCTGGGCAGAACAAAGAGGCAAAGAGCTCAGTGAGATGCTCCAATAGCATCCACTGGTTTCACTGCATCGTGGACATGGACAACCCAAGTAACCTGTTCCCAGCACTGCCTCTCAGCCAGCCAGCCAGGCCTGCTATCCTCTGCCTTCTCAAACTGTAAGGTACACCTGAACCTCCAGGACTATGATGCTAATGCAGTAGGTGCTTACAGGAATTCAGAGCCTGCGTGTCTCACGAGCTCCCAAGTGATGCTAAGCCTAGACCAACCAGGCTAGTTACAATTTGAGAAAACTGCACTTGGCCAGCTCCCAGGGCTCACTATCCTCCCAAGGATGGCACCACTGCCAAGAAGTACAGAATGTGAAGTCCCTCTGTTTCACCTCCAGGTTTCTCTTCATGGGTCCTACTTTCGGAATCACATAGACAAATGTATAGATGCCTTCACTCAACCAAGACAGCTAGTAAAACCTGAAACAATCACTTCAAACCTACTGAACATGGCCCATTTCCACGGCAAGGCTCAAAACTAAACCACAGACAGATCATTCCAGAAGTCATAGATGTTTTGTTTTCCATAGCTCTGATTCACACTCCTTCACAGGGAAATCCAAACTTTTTAAAAAATCACCAGAGGATGCACACACTCACCAGATAGAAAATACCCTCTGATATGACCTAGTCATTCTGTAATTTGGTCTCCTCCATTTCCCTGTCTCATCAGGATTTTGGGCACACGCATGCACACACAAACATATCCAGCATGTTTTTCATGCCACTGGGTCCAGGATTCAAACTGTGACCAGGATTCAAACTGGGTCCAGCTCCTAATACGTAATACTTAACCACTGTGCTACAGTGCCAGTCCAGGAAAATCTCGATCTTAAACTGTATTTGTCACAGTCTTTACTTTATAATTCTAGGTGAAACTAGCAAGATCTGATGACCTATGACTTACACACTGTTACTTAGTCCCTTATTTCTATACCAAAATCATTTCCTTTTTGCCTAAAATAATTACCACAAATGACTTTAACAGTTTTGAGGGGGCCAGCAGGTGGTGTGGTGGCTAAGGCACTGAACTACCACTTGTTGATGTGATTCAAGTCCCGGACCCGGTAGCTTGAAACTCATGCCAGGTGCATGTGCATGTATGCCCCAAATCCCGAAGGGAAAATGGGAGAAATGACTGCAGCATGGTCGCTCCCCCAAGGAGTGATTTCTCGCTTTCTGTCTCTCTGGCTAGCACACGTGCCCTATAGCAAAAATCTCAGGGAAAAGAAAAAAAGAACAGTTTTGAGGTATGTGGGTTGCTGGGCAGTATGGTGGTTAAGGCACTGGACTCTCAGGTGGCTGACTGCCATTTGAGTCCTGGACCTGGAGGCTTGCTTTCTCACTTTCTCTCTCTCTGTGTCTCTGGTCAAATTTAATAAAAAATAAATAAATAAAATAATTATTTAAAAAATAAAGTTTTAAGGTATTCTTGCAAATGAGAAATTTACAGAAGCAGGGTCTGCCCGTTGCACTGTAGTGAAAGTGGTTGGATTCCAGATGGCTGACTGTGCGGTTTAAGTCCCAGACCTGGCAGCTTGAAAAGCACACTTGAGTGCGTGTGTGGGGGTGACTAAAATCCTGACAGAACTGGATGGAGAAGGAATTGCAGCTTGGCCATCACTCCCAAGAGCTGCTTTCTCACCTTCCCTCTCTTCCTCTCTCTGTCTTTTTCCAGCAACCACATGTGCCCTATAGCAAGCTAAAAACAACAAAAGAATATCTGAAAACAACGGCTAATCTATGGATCTTTAGCTGAACATACCATAAGGACAGCAGGCTTTACGATTCACTCTTCTTACTCTGATGTAACAGGCAGATGTTGTAATTAAATATTTCAAAAGATTAGTTACTGCAGTACTTTAAACCATGAAGTTTGAATTTGGTGCTTTAATATGATCATAGCTTAACATCTTTCTTCGAAAGTCAGACTTTGGGGTATCTGCTGATGATCATATTTGGGCAGAAATGGTATAATTATTTTAATTAACTTTATTTATTTATTTTTTAATTTGACCAGAGTGGGATAGAGAGAGAAAGTGAGAAAGCAAGTCACTAGGTCCAGAACTCAAACTGTTGTCAGCCACGTGGGAGCCAGTGCCCCCAACCACCATGCCACCTGCAGGTTCCAAAATGCATGCCCTTTTCTCTCTGCCCACTCATACTCCCATATGTGAGCACTATATCTACTGGTTGGTAGCCTAGTGATCCTGGGCAGTTGGTTAACTTTGTAAAGCTTCAGTTTGCTCTTCAGTAAAATGGATTATGATCAGATCCACCAGATAAACAACAGATAAAGTTGTGAAGATCCAATGATGCAATATATATAGCGCCTAGTGTGTACAGAGAGGACTGAACGCCAGTCCCTTTTCTTTACCTGTACTGCCCCACAAGGGAAAGGTGTGCCCTGGACTGCTAAGAAACCCAAAGACATGAGAAGACAGTAGAACTGGAATGTTTGGGAACATGATCTCACATAAAAATAGCCAGAGAAAAGTCATATAAACTGTGTGTGGAGAAAAGCACATTTAAAACCATGTTTAAAAATCACATTTAAAAAGTAAAAAGGACCATTCGCAAATACCCTCCTTATTACCTGGTGATCATAGGTAGCGTAGTTTTAAAAAATGAGTAATCAGATGGGCTAAATAAATATAGCTGTATTAAACTTTCAGAGATTATCATCTAGCTCATTTTATTTATGTAAAAGAATAACAGATTTTTGCTTAAAAAAAGTCAATCATGTTGGAGCTGTCAGTGGTACAGTGGTTAAGGTGCAGGACTCCCACATGGCCAACCACAGTTCATGTCCTAGACCTGGCGACTTGTTTTCTTACTTTCTCTCTCTCAGGTCAATTTTTTAAAATAATAATAATAAATATAAATAAATAACTCTTTTTAAAAAGTCAATCATGTTTAGTTGATCACAATTTTATTATTAATTACAACAGGTATAGCTTCCAATATGCACCATTCAAACACACACTTTTTTTTTTAAGATTTTTGCCATAGGTTGTGTGCACTTACCACTGAGAGACAGAGACAGAGAGAGGAAAAGTGAGAATCACCCTCGAGGGTGGGTGGCCACACCAGTCCCTTCTCTATTCTCCTCTTGGGACTTTGGGCACACACATACCCGGCATGATACACAAACCGCTAGGGTTGGGACTTGAACTGCAGAGTTGGCCATGTGGGATCTAGCACCTTAACCACCACACCACTTGCTGGCCCGTACACACCTTTTTCTTATGCGCAAAAGACACAGGGATATTTTGCTTAAGAGTGTCCAGTTCTCTTCTAAATTAGCTTTTTCAGTTAATGACTAAGACAAATACAGCACAAAAAGCTGCCTAGCCCTTTTTTTTTTCCCAGTCTTCACTTATCCCTTCAAAAGTCCCTTGTAGCATTACTCGGTAGCTGTACATGCTGAAGGCCACTTTTCCCAAGCAGTAAGAGAGTTTAATTCTCACTTTCCACTATATCAGCCTCTGTTGGCTCACTTGAATTTTTGTTTCCATCTTCTGATTTCTTTTTCTTCTTTGTCTTTCGTTCTAGATTAAGCTGAGCAATTTCTTCATTTTTCTCTGTGATGTATTTTAGCTACACAAATAAAAAAATTGTATTTACATCTGGTTGAAAGTCATTTTCTAAGCCTTTAAAAAAAAAATGGGACTGGCAGGTGGTGTGGTGGTTAAAGCACTGGACACTCCCACATGGCTGACCATGGTTTGAGTCCTGGACCTGGTGGTTTGCTTTCTCACTCCCCCCCGCCTTTCTCTCTATGTGTCTCTCTCTGATCAAAATAAATAAATAAATAAATAAATAAATAAAATTCTTTTAAAAAAAAAGGCCTCTCCCACTCAAAGAATTTGGATGGAGAAGCTTAGTTACTTTTTTAATTGTCAGAGGATAGTTCACTCACCAGAGAGAGATAAGACAGAGATGGGGGTGGGGAGCACTGACCGGCGGGGTCTGCTACAATCCCTCCTCCTCCATCTCTCCATCCTGTCAGGATCTTAGACACACACATGTGCACTTGGCATGTTTTTTAAGCCACCAGGGCTGGGATTCAAACTATACTGAGCAATATGGGATCCAGATCCCTTAACCACTATGCTATGGGGCTGGCCCTGGGTTATACTTCTTAGAATTAAATACAGCTTTAAAATTTTTCTGGGGACCAGCAGTTGATACACCAGTTACATCACTGGACTCCCACATAACCAACTATGGCTCGAGTCCTAGACCCAGTGGCTTGAAACACACTGGGCACATGTGTATGTGTGCCCCACATCCCCGGACAATGGAAGCGAAGGGATTACCGTGTGGCTATGCCCCCACAGGGAGTGATTTCTCACATTCCCTCTGTCTCTAGCTTTCTCTCTTCAGAGAGCGCATATACCCTAAGGCAAAAACCTCTTTTTTTTGGAGATGTTTGCTATAGGGGGCATGCGCTCGCCAGAAAGACAGAGCGAGACAGAGAGACAGAAAGCAAGAAATCACCCCCCAGGGAGGATGGCCACGCTGCAATCCCTTCTCCTCCATTCTCCTCCCGGGATCTTGGGCACTCATGCACACGTGCCCGGTGTGGGTTTAAGCCACCAGGTCTGGGACTCGGTCAATCAACTACATGGGAGTTCAGCAACATAGCCATTACGCTAACTGCTGGTACCAAGGCAAAAACCTCTTAAAAATTTTTTTTTTCTGGAAAAGAGAATCAATTACAAAACGGGACCAGCAGTTAGTGTAATGGCTATGCCACTGGACTCCCATGTAGTCGACCGCGGTTCGCGTCCCGGACTCAGTGGCTTGAAACTCATTCCGGGCGCATGTGCGTGCATGCCCAAGATCCCGAGAGGAGAATGGAGGAGAAGGGATTGCGGCATGACTATCCCTGGGGGGTGATTTCTCGCTTTCTGTCTCTCTGTCTCTCTCTGTCTGGCGAGCGCACACACCCTATAGCAAAAACCTCTCCAAAAAAAATAAATAAAAAGTCAACTCACTGCTACTCACATAACTTCCAAGAGGTAAACTTCAATGTAAGAGTTCCCTGAGTAATCAAAAGAATTAAAATTTGGAAGCACATAGAAAACATGTCAATCTCAGGTATACTCTATAAAGCATAGATATAATCAACATCCCCCTAAATTTATCCAAATAAAATTTATTAAACAACTTCTATGTACTAGGTATGGGGGATACAAGATAAGTAAGACAAAGTCCCCATCCTCACTGAGGACTTAAACAAATGCATAATTTAGCTGCACTCTTCAGTAATAAGGCACTCACAGATGGAAAAAATCAAGAGTTTGGGACCAGCAGTTGGCATAATGGCTATGTCACTGGACTCCCATGTAGTCGACTGCGGTTCAAGTCCTGGACCCAGTGGCTTAAACTCACGCTGGGTGCCTGCGAGCCCAAGATCCTGAGAGGAAAATGGAGGAGAAGGGATTGCAGCGTGGCCATCTCCCCTGGGGGGTGATTTCTCGCTTTCTGTCTCTCTGTCTCTGTCTTTCTGGTGAGCGCATGCGCCCTATAGCAAAAAGCTCTAAAAAAAAGAAAAAAATCAAGAGTTCAAAATGAAAGGAATATTCTGAAGTAAACAAGTACGCAATAAGCAAATGACTTCCAAATATTCTACAATGAGCTAAATTCACCATTCCTTTGCAAAAGATAGAAACTCTTTGATGAATCAGACCAAATAACAGCTGTGACAGAACATGGAATTTAGGAAGACAGGAATGTGTAATGTGTTTCCAATGATAGAGAGAATCACCAAACATTTAGCTATTTTATGTAAGAACTGTATCATCCTTTTTTTATTTATTTTTTTATTTTAGAGAGGTTTTTGCTATAGGGCACGTGCGTTCACCAAACAGAAACAGAGAGACAGAAAGCAAGAAATCACCCCCCAGGGGAGATGGCCACGCTGCAATCCCTTCTCCTCCGTTCTCCTCTCGGGATCTCGGGCACGCACACACACGTGCCCGGCATGAATTTTAAGCCACTGGGTCCGGACCGCGGTCGACTACATGGGAGTTCAGCCACATAGCCATTACGCTAACTGCTGGTCCCAGAACTGTATCATCCTTCACCTTAATCCTTGGAGAAAGGATATTGGAAAAGGAGAGTAGAGACTCAGCTGTAAAAGGTTAAGTTCAGCTATCAGCCAGAAGGCGTGAGACTCAACTTTGGAAAGTCACTTAACTTCTCTTGGCTAGCCTGTAAAACAGAGCTAATAAAGTTGTACTGGCTTATTATAAACCTATACAAAGTAGTTGTGAGGATTAAATAATACATGTAAAATAGTATCTATAAAAGCCCCATTTAACTAAAGTACTATACAAACGTCTTTATTCCACAACTTATTTTTTTTTGAGAGATTTCTGCTATAGGGTGTATGTGTTCACCAGAAAGACAGAGAGAGAGAGAGAAAATGAGAAATCACCCCCCAGGGGCCGGGGGGGGGATGGCCACACCGCAATCCCTTCTCCACTCTCCTCTTGGGAGCTTGGGCATGCACGCACATGTGTCCGGCATGAGGTTAAGCCACCAGGTCCGGGACTCAAACCGCAATCTACTACATGGGAGTCCAGCGACACAGCCATTACGCCAACTGCTGGCCCCTGTGCCACAACTATTTATTGATTACCCTTGAATGCCAAGCCATGTACTAAGCAATATAGATAGAGCAGAGAACAAAGAGACAAAAAGCACTGTCCTTGTGGGCTCCACAGTATAGGGAGGAATACATGTTTTAACTGAAAGCACTGCACACAGGAAATCTCCCTGGTGTTCTCAATCGGTCAGAGGCCACACCCATTAGCCTGGGAGCATCATGACATCTCTGGGTACCACTGTCTTTACCTGGAGAGTCAGGACTTGGTTGATAATGATGTCTAGACTTAACAAGATAGAAAATGTGCTTCTTCTTGCACATGCAGTCATACACTCCCATACCTGGCCCATTATGAGAACTGTGGACACCGTAATGAAACTATCCCCCACAGACTCTAGCCTCTGATATCATTTCGTAAATGAAACATGGAAACAAAGTTTTGAGATATTACTAAAAAGGAAAATTATAAAATCCAGAGTGCTGATTAGAAAATTTCAAATTGGCTTTGCAAGATCCATCATAATGAAAGAAAGACTATAAATTATAGGTAGGTCTGAATGGTTCAACCATCTCCAGTTTTTAATGCAAGGTGCCCTAGGGAATAACTTCATGGCTTCAAGTGATTAATTGGGAATAATGTATTCTGATGGGAAAGGGGAGTGAGGAAAGAAATTCATCTCTCACCAGTGAATTACTCCTCCTGGCTAAGAGCTTCACATCGTCAGTGTTAATTGTGCTTCTTTTTGCGTGTCTGAAGAAAGGACAGAAACAAGTCACCAAAATGTTTGGTATTATTTAAAGTTTTCATGAAACACAGAAGTTCACGGCCAGCTTTCAAACTACTAGGTCATCAGGAAAAGTCATGACACATTTTTGTATAGAAAAATGTATCATGGCTTCCCCTGATGACCCAATAGCAAGGACCTCTCAATAACCCATCTTTTTAGATAAAGGTCATTAAGCAACGGTGACACAAAAATGAGTAAAGTTAGTAGCCAAGATATCAATTAATAAAGAGACTGAGAAAGCAAAAGTTCATCTGTCCACCTTCGCCTGCGGGCCAAGAATGCTTAACAAATAAGAAAACAGAAAGGGGCCTGAGGAGTTTAACTCCCTTGCACAGCGGCCATATGCAACACCACAGAAAAAGCAAAAAGAAGAGTAATGTACAACTTCAGTGTAGAGAAAAAGTTCCACAACACAAGCATCACCTTCTAAATAGACTAGGTAGAATAACAAAGAGAATTTTCATGAATCGTGGCTTTATTTATACCAAGATCTTGAAGCTCTTCTCCAAAGGCTAAGTTATAAGTATATGCTGATGCCCCAAAACACCCCATTTCCTAACAAGTAGGTAATGTATTCCTTCCATGATATCCTAGGCAGAACCAAGAATAGCTTTCAAACTGGAGTCTGTTTCTTGCTCATAATTTGAACTCAAATTCTCATTCCAATCCTCTTATCTTTCCTAAAGTATTTTTTCTTTATTCAAAACAGAATGCATACACGTAAAAACAAGAGTAAGAGAGAGGAGAGCCCTCCCCATAGGGCCTGGTCACACCATGATCCCCTTCCTCCAGTCTGCCCTCAGATCCTGGGCACTCACACGCATACCCAGCATGTATCAGGCACACCGGGCCAAGGATTTGCCCACTATCACCACATGGGATCCTGCTTGTCCTGAACAAGCGCATTACTGCTTCACCAAAGACTCAGCCCCCAGTCCTCTTATCTTTACTCTAAAAGGTAATGAGCTCTGGGACCAGCAGTTAGCGTAATGGCTATGTCACTGGACTCCCATGTAGTCGACCATGGTTCGAGTCCCAGACCCGGTGGCTTAAACTCACACCGGGCGTGTGTGCGTGTATGCCCAAGATCCCGAGAGGAGAATGGAGGAGAAGGGATTGCGGCATGGCCATCCCCCCTGGGAGGTGATTTCTCGCTTTCTAGCTCTCTGTCTCTCTCTGTCTGGAGAGCGCACGTGCCCTATAGCGAAAACCTCTCCAAAAAAAAAGGTAATGAGCTCTATTCAGTCATTTATTACTGGGCCAGCCCTGCAGTCTACTGGTGATGGGAGCCAGATCTTACAAGGCCAACTCAAGTTCAAATCTCAGCACCAGCAGCTTGAAAACCGTGTCACACACGTGTGTGTGTGTGTGTGTGTGTGTGTGTCCCAAATCCCCATAGGATGGAGAAATGGAGGAGAGGGAACAGTGACATGACCATGCCCCAGTAAGGGGTACTTTCTCCCTCTCTGTCTCTGGAGAATATTCATGCCCTCTGGCAGTTAAAAAAAAAAAAAACCTTTAAAAAAATCATAATTTTTTTTGGTTGCCATTTCTAACTTCCTTACAAAATAAGTACACATTTTTGAATCCTTAATAACTAGCAAAGTGGGGCCAGCAGGTGGTGTGATGATTAAGGGGCTGGACTTCCACATGGCCAACCAGAGGTCCACTCCCAGACCAGGCAGCTTGAAAATCACACTCAGCACATGTGCATGCATGCCCAAAACCCCAAAAGAACTGAGAAGGGACTACAGCATGGCCATTCCCCCCGGGTATGCTTTCTCAGTTTCTCTCTCTGCCTTTCTCTTGTGTCTCTCTCTGGTGGGTGCACACTCTCTATTAACAAGAGAAAAAAAATAAGGAAGGAAATTATACTCCATGGGCCCAACTGTGGTGGTTTTTGCTATAGGGCACATGCACTCACCAGGAAGACAAAGAGAGACATAGAGACATAAAGTGAGAAATCACCCCCCAGGGGGGTAGCCACACCGCAATCCTTTCTCCTCCATTCTCCTCTCAGGATCTTGGGCATGCACGCACATGCACCCGGTGTGAGTTTAAGCCTCCAGGTCCAGACTCGAACTGTGGTTGACTCCGTGGGAGTCCAGTGACACAGCCATTACACTAACTGCTGGTCTCCCCAACTGTACATTTTTAAAGTATAGTAAGAAGAATAAGCACACTGGCCTAGTTACAGAATGAGTTTATTCATAAGGAAGTGTTTAAGAAACAACTATCTCATTCTTCTCTACCACACAGCTTGACATCTGTATCTCTGCACTAGGTGTTTTTGTTTTTGTTCTAACATTTACTGATTTTATTCATCTATTTATCTTTGGTGATCTTCAAGCTACTGGGACAAGGACTTGAAACACAGTTGCCCATGTAAGAATCCAGAGCCTTAACCACCAAATCACCTGCAAGCCCCTTTTTAGTTTCTATTATAGTGTGTACTTGCCAGATAGACAGCCAGAGGGAAACTGAGAAATCACCCCTCAGAGAGGATGACCACATCACAATTCCCTTCTCCTTCATTCTCCTCAGGATCTTGGGCACAAATATACATATGCCTACGTGATTTTCAAGTACTGGTCCTGGACTCAAACTGCAGTCAGCCATGTGGGATCCAAGCCCTAACCTCCACGTCACCTGCTGGCCCTGTACCAGGTGTTAATGTTATCACTTTTCTAGATGGAGGGGCAGATATATCCCCTGCCAGCCACCTGTGAATCAGAAACTCAGCCTCTTATTCCAGAAAATTACTCTAGAGAAAATACTAAAAGAATTTGTCATATAACACTCAGCAACACAGGTTTTAAAGACTATTCTCCAAATGTTCCTAGAATTTATTTACTGTATAATATCTACTTTTTCTTTTTAAAGAACTGTTTAGCTTTATTTATTTATTTTTATTTGACCAGAGAGAGAAAGAGAAAGTGAGAAAGCAAGCAAGGTCCGAGACTTGAACCACAGTCAGCCATGTGGGAGTCCAGCACCCGTAACCACCTGCTGGCCCCTAATATCTATTTTTTTAAAAATGTTTGAGGGACCAGCAGATGGCATAATGGTTACATCACTAGACTCCCACATAGGTGACCATGGTTCAAGTTCTGAACCAAGTGGCTTAAAACACACACCAGGCATCGTGTGCACGCGTGCCCAAGATCCAAGAGGGAAATGGAGAAGGGATTGCAGCATGACCATCTCCCCTGGAGTGTGATTTCTTGCTTTCCATCTCTGTTTCTCTGGCAAGAGCACACACCCTGTAGCAAAAATCTCTCTCTAAAAAAAATGTTTGATTGTGA
>NW_006159616.1:13202641-13216477 GCF_000334495.1 Tupaia belangeri chinensis
AGCAGGAAGTCTGCTTAAGGCGCTGAACTCCCACATGGCCATACCACTATGTGGCCGAACTGGTTCAAGTTCCAGACCCAACAGCTTGCTCGCTCGCTCGCTCTCTCTCTTTCTGGTTCTCTCTTTTTCTCTCTCCAGTGAGCATCTGGTGAGCATGCATGCTGTCTGAGAAATGCTGGAGCGCACAGTGGGCACTGCAGAAAATAAGGCATCTCTCACAGCTAGGAAAGCTTCTGTTGGTTGGTCTTAGAGAACAGCAGCTGACAGACTGTCCACAAACTCTTATATAAAAGATGATGACCTTCTACAAAGAGCTTAGCCTGAGTTACACACATACATCATTTCCTCCCAGTACTCAGCAAAAGAAAATCAACCATTTATGGTAAAAAAAAAAAAAAAAAAAAAAAAGCAGAGGCCAGCTGCAGGCACAGCGATAATGCAACATTCCACGAAGCTAAGACTGAGACAGTAGGAAGGTTCTGGGTTCACATCCCAATGCCCCGCTGTGTGACGCTCTGCCAGGAGCGTTCTCACACAGCCACGTTCCAGATTAGAACCTCCCTGAGTGCACCAGGCACACGTGTCTATGATCCTGGCTGGCTGAGGCTGGGGCAGTACTGCAGTTTGGGAGCTCTGTTGAGGGTGCCTGTGTGTGTGTGTATGTTTCTCTCTTCCCTCAGAGAATAAATAAATGCCCAATAGCTGAAAGCTTAATATATCAGTATGCTAAATATTTCTAATGTTTCTCTAGAATTTTTATGAAAGTATTCCAACTTTTTATTTTCTTTTTCCAAAACTAACACAGAAATGGCAAGTAAAGGTAATAAATGTTTTCCCCCTGGGGTCGGGTACACATAAAGGAAGACTACCTGAATTAACAATGAATAGCCAGATGAGCTACCGGTATCCCATAATATTACACTATCTTATTCCTTTTGGCCAAGTTGAAGATGTGAAGCAGTTTTTAGGTACTAATATATTTCTTAATATGAAATATGAAAGATTTAGAGTCTGCCCTCTGAGAACCTATTGCTTTAATTCATTCAAAACATTCATCCAAGAAACAAAGAGCGAACAGGAGCAAGGTGAAAAGTGTGGGGAGTGGGAGAGGCTGGCACCAAATCAGAAGTGGTAGCAAATTAGAAAGCTTTAGCCTTTTCAGGCCTTAGTCATTCAAATTGCTTCATAAAAGCTATTCGTTGCAATTGTTTTCAATTACCTGAGGAACTAATTGAAGAGATGAGCATAAATCACAGTAAAAGCTAAAGCTTTCCCAGCTGAAAGCAAGTCACCCACTTTTCAAGGAGTATGTCTTACTCTAACAAATGTGGCAGATGAAAGCCTCTGCCTGTCATTATCCGTACACCTGTGAGCAATTACCGTCACCGAACACAATGCGGCCACACTCCACAGAGGGGCGGCGACACCAGCATCCTCAGACCCTGAGCAAGCAAATCATCAGAGGACTTGGTTTTTCAAATAGGCACACCACACACATTCAGAGTTCCGGAGACGCTATTCAGACCTTTTTAACCTGGAACTGAATAACTTGGGTTCTTTAACAAAAAAGAAACTTGGGAAACTTCAAAGAATGCCAAAACGAGCCTGAATCGATATGATTAAGGCAGATGTTATATTCTTGCGGGATCACGATGAGAGATGACTCTCCATAAAACACAAACGAATAGCTAAATCTCGCCTGAAACACGCACCAGATGGAGAGGATCGACAGAATGGGACACAAACAGCATGGGAGCATCACGTTTCTACCCACCTTGCAAACATTTCAAGGTCTTTGGCAAAATTTTCTGAAAGAGAAAAGAAATACATCTCAGCTCCCTTTACCCCCATCTTATCTCAGGAGGAAAAGCCAAACCTCAATTTCCCAGTCAGTAGGGTAACTAATACAACCAACCCTTTTAAAGGGGAGAGGAGGCACTTCAGGCAGCTCGTCATTCCATAACAGCCTTGAGCTTTTTCCTTCACCATGACCTCAATGCCCTTCCCAGCACCCTCTAGCCTTTCTCAAGCCTCCCGTTAATTGTGACTACACCTTTGGTTTCTAGAAACTATCCTTAAACTTTAAATTCTGCTACAAGTTAGGGCCAGTGAGGACATTAATTTCCTCTGAAATCAGGCAAATACCAGTGCGATAAGTTCAGCTGTCAAACTATGGATGGTATAAAAATGTTATAAAGCATTAGAATTTGGGACCAGCAGTTAGCATAATGGCTATGTCGCTGGACTCCCACGTAGTCAACAGCGGTTTGAGTCCCGGACCCGGTGGCTTAAAACTCATGCCAGGCACGTGTGCATGCGTGCCCAAGATCCCGAGAGGAGAATGGAGGAGAAGGGATTGTGGCGTGGCCATCACCTCTGGGGGCTGACTTCTCACTTTCTGTCTCTCTGTCTCTGTCTGGCGAGCGCACACGCCCTATAGCGAAAAACTCTCCAAAAAAAAAAGAAAAGAAAAGAAAAGCAGTTTTGAACTGGTAAGGATATTTTCTTGAAACTTAAAGCCTAGAAATAGGTTAGTATTCTGTTCAAATAGTAGGTACATGAATCTATTGACAACTCAAGTCAGGACAAAATCCTTAAAACTGGACAACAAAGCTTAGAAGAAAAGCAGCAATATTTTAGTCAAGTCACAGAATGCTGTTTCATCAGTTCAGTCTCATGTACTTAATCTTCTGTTTCTGTTGAAGTTCGATCTTCCAGAACTCTGGGATATAATACTCAACTCCAGACTTTGTCCCTACAATTAAGTTGCCCATTTTCTTAGTTTCTAAACTCTTATTTCTGTGTGTCTGTATTTAATTTTCCTGATCTAGCACTCCCTTGAGAACTTTTTGGAGATCTGGTCTGCTGCTGGTAAATTCTTTCAGGTTTTGTTTATCTGAGAATGTTCTTGCCTTTTCTTCCCACATGGAAGATAATCTTGCCGGGTATAGTATTCTCAACTGAAATTGCCTTTCTCTTAATACTTTGAATATATTTTCCCATTCTTTCCTTGCTCACATTATTTCCGATGAGAAGTCTGCTGTTAGCCTGATGGGATATCCTTTTTGGTAACTTGGTGTTTTTCTCTTGCCAATCTTAGTATCTTGTCTTTGTCTGTGGTTTTGGTCAATTTGGCTATAATGTGTCTTGGAGAAGATCTTCTTGGGTTCATTCTATTTGGGGTCCTTTGTATTCCTTGGGACTGGATCTTTGAGTGCCTCTCTAGGTTTGGCAAGTTTTCTTGCAGGATTTCATGGAATAGATGATCAATGTTCTTATGAGTCTCTTTGCCTTCTGGAATGCCAGTTATCTGGATATTTGGATGTTTGATGATATCTAGTACTTCTCATATATTATTCTCATTTTTGGGGGCATTTTTCTCAGTCTTCTTGGTGGATTTTTCTAGGCCAGCCAGACCTTTTTAACCTGGAACTGAATAACTTGGGTTCTTTAACAAAAAAGAAACTTGGGAAACTTCAAAGAATGCCAAAACGAGCCTGAATCGATATGATTAAGGCAGATGTTATATTCTTGCGGGATCACGATGAGAGATGACTCTCCATAAAACACAAACGAATAGCTAAATCTCGCCTGAAACACGCACCAGATGGAGAGGATCGACAGAATGGGACACAAACAGCATGGGAGCATCACGTTTCTACCCACCTTGCAAACATTTCAAGGTCTTTGGCAAAATTTTCTGAAAGAGAAAAGAAATACATCTCAGCTCCCTTTACCCCCATCTTATCTCAGGAGGAAAAGCCAAACCTCAATTTCCCAGTCAGTAGGGTAACTAATACAACCAACCCAAAATATATATGTTAATGTTTAATGTTGCAATCATTAGGCCAGCTTAAAACACAATAAAATGAAGATGTTAATGACCCAGTGTTAGTGTAATAAAAAGAAAATAGGGCTCTTTCTACAAAACATTCAAATCTTATCGCTAAGAAGCGTTTTCCACCCACACTGCTCCCAGGCAAAGTCAAGTCTTGGGATCTATATGGATATGAAAAAAGACCGTGGCTTCATACCACACTGTCGAAAAGTCGCCTCCGAAATTGCCGCAATGGTTTGTTTGCTGAACTGCATCTCTTTGTCCAGTGCGACTTCCTCGCAAAGACAACCAACAGTGTAGTGAACGGCTGCCTTTAACCTCTGGGGGAAAAAATCAAAACACTTCATGGGTAAGGTTGCAATAAGAGTTTTCGCACCTTAAAAAATTAAGACGAAAGGGACCAGCAGTTAGTGTAATGGCTATGTCGCTGGACTCCCACGTAGTCGACCGTGGTTCACGTCCCGGACCTGGTGGCTTAAAACTCACGCCGGGCACGTGTGCGTGCATGCCCAAGATCCTGAGAGGAGAATGGAGGAAAAGGGATTGCAGTGTGGCCATCCCCCCTCGGGGGTGATTTATCACTTTCTGTCTCTCTGTCTCTCTCTGTCTGGCGAGTGCACGCACCCTATGGCAAAAACCTCTTCAAAAAAAAAATAAGACCAAGGAAAAGGTCTGCTCGGCCTAATTTCTTCGGCACTTTCCATAATGTCTGAGTGACTTTTCAAGAGTACTAATAAATTATGAGATCCTCTCAAGTGTGACTTGTAGAAACATTACTTCCTAGTTAATGGTTATGATTTGATGACGCAAAGATAAGAATTGTGGCGGCAGGTCAGTGGGGAGGGAAGTCAGGATGGTATTTGCCAAGTAGCAGCATGACTTTTACTCAGTTATTCCACAACTATCTGCCAAGCCCCTCCTGAGTAAAGGCATATGCTAGGTGTTTGGGGAATGCAGTGGAAAAAATGGGATTTGTCCTTAAAACAGGTAATCAAGTAAATGCAGAAGGGTCCCAAGCCTCTGCTGCAAGCCCCTGGCAACCCCAGGCCTGCGCAGTCACAAAGGACAGTTCAGAACACCAGGAAATGCTGTGAGGATACCGGGCCCTCGTTCAATTTGAAGGTTTGCTAGCCCACCTCAGCAGGGCCCTCCCTACTCTCCTGCAACCCTTTTAGAAACTGAAAAATACATTATTTCTTCTTCCCACACAGAGTAAAGTGCAAAGGGAAAAAGAAGAAAAAACCTCAAGACAGAAGCAAAACACACGAAGCAATGGTCTCGGTGAGCCCATCTGTTAACTGTGTCTGCTGAAGACGGAGCTGAGCTGGACACGGTGAGCCCAAGACAGCATAAAATCTGCCAAATGTGCACGAATAGGCAAGATGAGGAAGAACTGCAAAAGACACAAGGCCGGGGCCAGCAAATGGTATGGTGGTTAAGGGTGCCGGGGAAAAAAATCAAAATACTCCCACGTGGCTGACCGCAGTTTGAGTCCTAGACCTGGCGGCTTGCTTTCTCAGTTTCTCTCTCTCTTGCTCTGTCCCTCCCTGGTCAAGTTAAAATAAATAAATGGATAAAGTTAAATAAAATAATTTTTTAAAATACACAAGGCCATAGGGCCAGCAGGTGGTGTGGTGCTTAAGGGCACTGTACTTCCACATGGTCAACCCCAGTTCGAGTCCCAGACCTGGCAGCCTTCTTTTTCTCTCTCTTTCACTGTCTCTCCCACTCTGTCCCTCTCTGCTCAAATTAAAATAAATAAAATAAATAAAGTTAAATAAAAATAAAAATAATTCTTTAAAAATAAATAAATAAACAAGGCCAGGACTCGGGTAGAGACCAGGCAGACGAGCAGTGCATCTATTTTCCTTAGTTTCAGACATCAGAGACTAGGTAAGCTGAGGCCTTTTAGCATGAGCAGCCAAAGAACTACCAATATAGGAAGGATGAAGACCATCCGAAGTCTATGGTTTTGGGCCAGGGTATAGAATATGGATTTTTTTTTTTGAGAATTACTTCATTTTATTATTTTTTTAAAATTTGACTGGAGAGACAGAGGTAAAATGAGAAAGCAATCTGCCAGATCTGAGACTTGAACCATGGTCGATATGGGAGTCTAGCTCCTTACCATCATGCCACCTACTGGCCCCTAGGATGTGGATCCTTTTGAATGCTCTTGGTTCTAAGAGGTTCTCTCTTCCTCTTCCTTTTCTCTACCTCCTGAGCTAAACTAATGCTTTTTTTTTTTTTATGTTATTTCCCTTACTTTTATCATTACAGTTATTTCCAATTTGACCAGAGCAAGACACACACACACACACACACACACACACACAGAAAGAGAGAGGGAGAGGAAGTGAGAAAGCAAGCCACGAGGTCCAGGAATCGAACCACGGTTAGCCATGTGGGAGGCCAGCGCCCCTAACCATCATGCCACCTGCCGGCCCCACTATTGGCTTCTTCAATGCTGCAGACACCACTGCACTCAGAGTTAAATCACTACACTCTAAACTCACCAAAGACCAGATCCCATCAGTTCTGTTCTCTGCCGGCCACCCTCCCCACAGCAGTTCAGATGTCTCAGTCCATCTCTGCAGCCTTATTTTCAGTATGAACTGTCTACTGAGAGCCAGACTCTGTTCTAGGAGCTGGCAATAGCTATAAAAAGGACAGTCCCTGTTCTCGGGGAGTTTACCTCCCACCACACCTCTACTGTGAATGGACTCTTCAAAACCATCAGTGGTAAGACAGACAAAAGAAGGGGAGAAAAGACCAAAGAAACTAAAGTACTAAATGTAATGTGCAATCATTGATTGGATCCTTGATGGAGAAAAAGATGGTTGAAAGAAACACCTTTGAAACAACTGGGGACATTTGAAAATGCCCATTCGATAATATGATTTTATCAATATTAAACTTTGTTGGGTGTGAAAATTTACTGAGATGGCGTGGGAGAATGCCCTTGTTCTGGGAAGATGAGTACTAAGGTACGGTATTAAAACTTACGGGTGCATTGTCAGGATATGTACAATTCTCAAATCACTCAGAAGAAAAGAACAAGGGAACAAATACAGCAAAATGCTAAGAAGTGGAGAATCAAGATGAAGTGTACGATTTTTACAATTTTTCTGAAGGTTTGAATTTCTCAACATAAGAAGGTGGGTTAGATAGCTGCTAAAATTGAACACTTCTTAGTGAGGGAACGTCCTCATCTTGATCTCACGCACCTGTGTCTTCAGCGGATTCCCTTCAAGGCTGCCAGCAGGCTTGCCTTTCACCTCTTCGCTGCACTGTAAGTTCTAAGGGCTGCCACCCTGTGCTCCCAGTTTTGATGAAAAGAATCCATGCAATGCCTGCAACTCGGTGAGAGGTGGTAATTCTTTTCTTTTTCCCTTTTTTTTTTTTTTTTGAGAGAGGTTTCTGCTATTGGGCGCGTGGGCTTGCCAGACAGACAGAAAGAGACAGAGAGACAGAAAGCGAGAAATCACCCCCCAGGGGGATGGTCACGCCGCAATCCCTTCTCCGTTCTCCTCTCGGGATGTTGGGCACGCACGCACACACGCCCGGCGTGAGTTTAAGCCACCGGGTCCACTACATGGAGTCCAGCGACGTAACCTTTACGTCACCTGCTGGTCCGGATGAGCTCATTCTTCCTCCCTGTCGCACTGAAAACTGCGTTTGGGCCGGAGTTAACAGTCACACCTGGAGGAGCGAAGGCGGTCTGAGCCCTGCCGGCCTCGGGCTCGGGCTCCGGCTCCGCGGCGCAGCCTGGACGGCCGTGGGAGGCCCGCACTCCCTCCTCCTCCATCTCCGCCGGCCGCCCAGGGCAGGAGCGCAGGGGCGGAGAGGCGGCCGCGCGACCGACTAGTTGGATTTTCCCGCCCCAGCGCCGGCCGACGGGCCGCGAGGGGGCACAAAACGCGAAGGCCCTCCCTGCTCTGCACGCGCCCCCTGGCGGCGGCTCTGGGGAGGGCCTTGGGCGGCCTTTCTCAGCCCCCTCCTGCTTTACTAGGAAGTGACCTGGCCAGGGCCGGGGCTAAACAGCCCAAGTCGCAGCTGCAGCCTTTCCCTGTCGCAGCACCTGGCACCATGTTGACAACCAGCTCTCAGAAAAAAACGTGTGTGTGGGAGGGGTGGGACCGGCAGTTAGCGTAATAGCTATGTCACTGGGCTCCCACGTAGTCGACCGCGGTTCGAGTCCTGGACCCGGTAGCTTGAAACTCACGCCGAGGCATGTGCGTGCGTGCCCAAGATCCCGAGAGGAGAAGGGATTGCAGCGTGGCCATCCCCCCTGGGGGGTGATTTCTCACTTTCTGTCTTTCTGTCTCTCTCTGTCTGGCGAGCGCATGTGCCCAATAGCAAAAAACTCTCAAAAAAAAAAAAGAAAAAAACGTGTGGGTGTGTGTGTGTATACAAAGTTTGTTACAATACATTTTACCACCTATGGGGGGACGAGGAAACTTCAAAAGATGCATAGAAAAATAGAACTAAAGTACAAGTTAATTTTAGTGCAAAAAGTTTTGAAATGTATGCATACTATTTTCATGATTTGCATTTTCCGTGAGCCTTTTGAAGACCCACATAGCCCGCAATTTACAAATAACGTAATACCCTTTATGGTAACACCTATACACACGTAACTTCAGAATGCCTTGCAAAGTCCATCGTGTGTTTGGTTTTGTTTTTCTTTTGGGGTTTTTTTAGAGAGATTTTTTGCTATAGGGTGTGCACGTGTACTCTGGATAGACAGAAAGCTCTCCCCCACCCCCCAGGATGGCCAGGATGCAGGAAAGATGCAATCCCTTCTCCATTCTCTAGGGATTTGGGGCACACATGGGCATGCATGTACAAGCACACAGTGTGAGTTTCAAGCCTATGGGTCCAGGACTCGAACTGTGGTCAGCTATGTGTGACTTCAGCAACGTAACCATTATAGGGGCCGGCAGGTGGTGTGGCAGCTAAGGGCGCTGGACTTCCACATGGCTGACCCAAGGTTCAAGTCCTGGACCTGGTGGCTTGCTTTCTCACTTTCCCTCCCTCTTTCTGTCTCTCTCTGGTCAAATGAAAGTAAATAAATAAATAATAAATGGAAGTTAAAAAATAAAATTTTTTTTAAAAAAATGACACCACCTACTGGTCCCCAACATGAGTTTTTATAATTCTATCAGCAACAGAGGTGTTACAAAATCAGACTGCAAATAGACACCTGTCTACTAGCCTGTTTTGTGAATGAGTGGCAAGGAATATAGTTCTGACACAAATGTTGGTTGACTGATTATTGTTTATGTCAAAAAGGTGAAGTTCTGGGAACTAGCAGTTAGCGTAATGGCTATGTCACTGGACTCCCACGTAGTCGACCGCGGTTCGTGTCCTGGACCCGGTGGCTTAAAACTCACGCCAGGCGCGTGTGCGTGCGTGCCCAAGATCCCGAGAGGAGAATGGAGGAGAAGGGATTGCGGCGTGACCATCCCCCCTGGGGGGTGATTTCTCGCTTTCTGTCTCTATGTTTCTCTCTGTCTGTCTGGCGAGCGCACTCGCCCTACAGTGAAAATCTCTCCAAAAAAAAAAAAAAAAAGGTGAAGTTCTACAGGTGGCATGGTGGTTAAGGCACTAGACACCTACATGGAAGATGCTGTTGTAGTCCCAGACCCAGTGACTTGAAACTTATG
Source organism: Tupaia belangeri chinensis (assembly GCF_000334495.1). Lineage (NCBI taxonomy): Eukaryota > Metazoa > Chordata > Mammalia > Scandentia > Tupaiidae > Tupaia > Tupaia belangeri. The sequence continues at coordinate 13,212,149 of NW_006159616.1, forward strand.
CCAGGCATGCATGCCCAAAATACCAAAATGAGAATTCTTTGTTGTTGTTACAGATTTTTGCTGTACGGCATGGACACTCACTAGAGAGAGAGAAATAGAGATAGAAAGCAAGAAATCACCCCCCAGGGGGGATGGGCATGCCACAATCCCTTCTCCATTTTTCTCTTGGGGTCTCGGGCACGCACATATGCGACCAGAGTGAGTTTCCTGCTGCTTGAGTCCAGGATTCAAACCAAGGTCAGCCATGTGGGAGTCCAGGATGTAACTATTACGCCATCTGCTGATCTCATGCCAAAAGGAGAACTGAGGAGAAGCAACTGGGGTGTGGCCATTCCCCCCTTGCGGAATGATTTCTCATTTTCCCCTCTCACCGTGTCTCTCTGTCTCTCTGCAGCGAGCACATGCACCCTATGGCTAAAACAAAAACAAACCAAAAAATAGTGAAGTGAAAGAATGATACCCGGGGCCAGCAGGTGGTATGGTGGTTAAGGTGGTGGACTCCCACATTGCCGACTGCAGTTCGAGTCCCAGATCTGGCAGCTTACTTTCTCACTTTCTCTCTCTCTCTCTCTCTGGTAAAAGTTAAAAATAAAATAATTCTTTAAAAAGTACTTAAAAAAAGAATCAAACCCAACACTGGATCTTTACTCCTTCTGAATTTTCCTCATTTATTCCCCTCCTACCCAACCTCACTTTTTTTTTTGAAAAAGTACTTATTTAACTTTATTAATTATTAGTGTTTAAAGAATTATTTATTTAACTTTTTTTTTTTTAATTTGATGAGAGAGAGAGAAAGGGAGAAAGAGAGAGAAAGTGAGAAAGCAAGCTACCAGGTCTGGGATTTGAACTGTAGTCAGCTATGTGGGAGTCTAGCACCTCAACCACCATGCTACCTGCTGACCCCTAGTTATTATTTTTTAATTTTGCTACAGGGCACATGCACTCACCAGAGAGAGATAGAGACAAGGAAAGTGAGAAAGCAAGCTGCCAGGTCTGAGACTTGAACCAAGGTTGGCTACATGGGAGTCCACTGCCTTAACTATCATGCCACCTCCCCAACTTTACTCTTTTAGGGCTTCATCTATCCTTCAGTGACATGAACAAGGGACTTCTTTGCAGAATCAAGTAATAGTACTCAAACACCGGCAGAACTTTCCCTCGGTTTTTTGGTGCTATTCCCAGTGTAAAGGCTGTAAACTCAGTAACCCTCCAGGTTTAATCTGCATTGTTAATATTTCGTCCATTACCCTCATAAGACAATCAAAATACAGCCCTTACTGTGGCATTCGCCTAGCACCATGAGGTCAACACTCCCATCACTGTGGATTCCAAGCTGCCAGTAGGAGGTCCCTGAACTCCATTGGAGAGGCCTGCGAGCATGTCCACCACAGAGACAGGCTCGGGGCCCACAGCGCCAGCATGGGCGTGGTAGCGTGGATGGCATGGTCACAGAAGTAAGAGGCGACCTGCAGGCCTCTCTGCGGCGAGAGAGAAATAGAGATAGAAAGCAAGAAATCACCCCCCAGGGGGGATGGGCATGCCACAATCCCTTCTCCATTTTTCTCTTGGGGTCTCGGGCACGCACATATGCGACCAGAGTGAGTTTCCTGCTGCTTGAGTCCAGGATTCAAACCAAGGTCAGCCATGTGGGAGTCCAGGATGTAACTATTACGCCATCTGCTGATCTCATGCCAAAAGGAGAACTGAGGAGAAGCAACTGGGGTGTGGCCATTCCCCCCTTGCGGAATGATTTCTCATTTTCCCCTCTCACCGTGTCTCTCTGTCTCTCTGCAGCGAGCACATGCACCCTATGGCTAAAACAAAAACAAACCAAAAAATAGTGAAGTGAAAGAATGATACCCGGGGCCAGCAGGTGGTATGGTGGTTAAGGTGGTGGACTCCCACATTGCCGACTGCAGTTCGAGTCCCAGATCTGGCAGCTTACTTTCTCACTTTCTCTCTCTCTCTCTCTGGTAAAAGTTAAAAATAAAATAATTCTTTAAAAAGTACTTAAAAAAAGAATCAAACCCAACACTGGATCTTTACTCCTTCTGAATTTTCCTCATTTATTCCCCTCCTACCCAACCTCACTTTTTTTTTTGAAAAAGTACTTATTTAACTTTATTAATTATTAGTGTTTAAAGAATTATTTATTTAACTTTTTTTTTTTTAATTTGATGAGAGAGAGAGAAAGGGAGAAAGAGAGAGAAAGTGAGAAAGCAAGCTACCAGGTCTGGGATTTGAACTGTAGTCAGCTATGTGGGAGTCTAGCACCTCAACCACCATGCTACCTGCTGACCCCTAGTTATTATTTTTTAATTTTGCTACAGGGCACATGCACTCACCAGAGAGAGATAGAGACAAGGAAAGTGAGAAAGCAAGCTGCCAGGTCTGGGACTTGAACCAAGGTTGGCTACATGGGAGTCCACTGCCTTAACTATCATGCCACCTCCCCAACTTTACTCTTTTAGGGCTTCATCTATCCTTCAGTGACATGAACAAGGGACTTCTTTGCAGAATCAAGTAATAGTACTCAAACACCGGCAGAACTTTCCCTCGGTTTTTTGGTGCTATTCCCAGTGTAAAGGCTGTAAACTCAGTAACCCTCCAGGTTTAATCTGCATTGTTAATATTTCGTCCATTACCCTCATAAGACAATCAAAATACAGCCCTTACTGTGGCATTCGCCTAGCACCATGAGGTCAACACTCCCATCACTGTGGATTCCAAGCTGCCAGTAGGAGGTCCCTGAACTCCATTGGAGAGGCCTGCGAGCATGTCCACCACAGAGACAGGCTCGGGGCCCACAGCGCCAGCATGGGCGTGGTAGCGTGGATGGCATGGTCACAGAAGTAAGAGGCGACCTGCAGGCCTCTCTGCGGCATGGTCTTCACCTTGACTTTACCCCTTGCTATCCCTTCAGCCATTCTCTTGGGCACGGTGGCGACAGTGGCAGGGCCTAGGCGCTGGGTGTGGGAGTGCAGCAGTGTGCGGGGCCTTTGATTGATCGGGGTCATTCTCACCTCTTTACACTGCTCAGTAAAGTAAGCACATAAGGGGCTGGCAGGTGGCGTGGTGGTTGAGGGCACTGGACTCTCACATGGCCACCATGGTTCGAGTCCCACAACTGCTGGCTTGCTTTCTCACTTTCTCTCTCTCTCTCACTCTGTCTCTCTCTGGTCAAATTAAAATAAAGAAAGAAAGTTAAATAAAATAATTTTTTTAAAAAGAAAAGTAAGCACATAAGTCACTCTTCCTTCTCCATGGAAGTGCCCCCAAGCCCCACAGCCTAAAAGCTGAGAGCCAGAGAACTTCTTTTTAGAGACATCAGCTTTCTGATCATTTCCCACTGAATCTGATACCAGCGGGTGGCATCTAGAGACGACAGGTGCCTCCGCCTCCTCCCTGCTGCTCCCTGGGGGAATCCCAGTCTTCTAGGACGGTCCTCCATCATGCCAGACAGGCCTCTGACAGGTTTCCCAGTGTGCAGCCCCTGCCTTGGCCCTCTGCCCACTGTAACCGCCCTGCTCTGACTGCTGCAGCCTCCCTGCCCCCAGGGGCAAGCAGGGGAGAGATCCAGGTGGTCCCAGACCTGAAGCAGGAAAGGAGGCCAGGCGGTGACGAGCAGTCGTGGCTCTAGAGTCAGACCATGGTGCAGAGCCCAGCCCCTCTAACCAGCCTAGAGACCCAGAAAGGTCACAGAACCTCTGCCAGCCATGGGCCCCTCTTTATAAAGTGGGGGGTGATAGTTTCAATCTCCCAGAGTAATTCTGAGGCTTAAATAATTGTATCACCTGAGGGTTCAAGAAAGTAACAGCGATTTCTCAGGCAGTTTCTATGCTTTGAACTTTTTTATCTCATTTTATTTTGTTTTGTTATGTTGTTATTGTAGAGGTTTTTGCCATAGGGTGTATGTATTTGCTGGGGAGAGAGAAGCACGGAGACAGCAAGAGGGAAAGTGAGAAATTACCCCCAGGAGGAATGGCCATGCTGCAGTCCCTTCTCCTCTGTTCTCCCAGGATTTTGGACATGCACACACACTCGCCAGGTGTGAGTTTCAAGCTACCAGATCTGGGACTTGAACCACAGTCAAACATGTGGGAGTCTAGTGATGTACTGCTCCGCCACCTGCTGGCCCACCTACGATGAGATCATTTGAAAGCAGTTCCATCCCAGACTAAAAGGTATTATGTTGCAGAAATGGAGATTCTCGGCCCAACCACAGTGGCGCGGTGCTCTGCAAAGCTGGATCCACGGAGATCAGAGTCTGGGTCCAGATTTGACTTGTACACGCTAGACACGCACATGCACGCTGGGGTCAGCTGGCCG
>NW_006159616.1:13217235-13218772 GCF_000334495.1 Tupaia belangeri chinensis
CACTCTGTCTCTCTCTGGTCAAATTAAAATAAAGAAAGAAAGTTAAATAAAATAATTTTTTTAAAAAGAAAAGTAAGCACATAAGTCACTCTTCCTTCTCCATGGAAGTGCCCCCAAGCCCCACAGCCTAAAAGCTGAGAGCCAGAGAACTTCTTTTTAGAGACATCAGCTTTCTGATCATTTCCCACTGAATCTGATACCAGCGGGTGGCATCTAGAGACGACAGGTGCCTCCGCCTCCTCCCTGCTGCTCCCTGGGGGAATCCCAGTCTTCTAGGACGGTCCTCCATCATGCCAGACAGGCCTCTGACAGGTTTCCCAGTGTGCAGCCCCTGCCTTGGCCCTCTGCCCACTGTAACCGCCCTGCTCTGACTGCTGCAGCCTCCCTGCCCCCAGGGGCAAGCAGGGGAGAGATCCAGGTGGTCCCAGACCTGAAGCAGGAAAGGAGGCCAGGCGGTGACGAGCAGTCGTGGCTCTAGAGTCAGACCATGGTGCAGAGCCCAGCCCCTCTAACCAGCCTAGAGACCCAGAAAGGTCACAGAACCTCTGCCAGCCATGGGCCCCTCTTTATAAAGTGGGGGGTGATAGTTTCAATCTCCCAGAGTAATTCTGAGGCTTAAATAATTGTATCACCTGAGGGTTCAAGAAAGTAACAGCGATTTCTCAGGCAGTTTCTATGCTTTGAACTTTTTTATCTCATTTTATTTTGTTTTGTTATGTTGTTATTGTAGAGGTTTTTGCCATAGGGTGTATGTATTTGCTGGGGAGAGAGAAGCACGGAGACAGCAAGAGGGAAAGTGAGAAATTACCCCCAGGAGGAATGGCCATGCTGCAGTCCCTTCTCCTCTGTTCTCCCAGGATTTTGGACATGCACACACACTCGCCAGGTGTGAGTTTCAAGCTACCAGATCTGGGACTTGAACCACAGTCAAACATGTGGGAGTCTAGTGATGTACTGCTCCGCCACCTGCTGGCCCACCTACGATGAGATCATTTGAAAGCAGTTCCATCCCAGACTAAAAGGTATTATGTTGCAGAAATGGAGATTCTCGGCCCAACCACAGTGGCGCGGTGCTCTGCAAAGCTGGATCCACGGAGATCAGAGTCTGGGTCCAGATTTGACTTGTACACGCTAGACACGCACATGCACGCTGGGGTCAGCTGGCCGAGACAGTGGAGAGGTGCAGGATGAGGCCCTGTTGAGGCGCGCTCTCTCTCTGTCTCTCTCTGTCTCTCTCTCTCCTCTCTCTCTCAAGAAATAAACCCCAAAACAAGAAAATGGATTTATCGGGGTGAAACCACTTTTGCTTGCTGAAGGCACCGTATAAACTGGCCACTAGGTGTCAGGATTGCACCGCACGGTGAAACGGGGCATGGCCGCCCACTTGGTTGCAGTTAACTTTCTGGAGCGATTCCTTTGCACCTGCCCTGTTCCCGCGCCCTCACGTATATCTCACCTGCCCTGGGAGGTAAGCACTCCTGGTCCCATTTTCCATGTTGGTGCAGCTGCACAGTGAAGGGACGTTGTCCGCGGTTCA
>NW_006159616.1:13218790-13232425 GCF_000334495.1 Tupaia belangeri chinensis
TTCAGCTGCTGGGGAGTGGTAGAGCCCAGATTTGTGCTGGCTTTGCAGTTCATACTTTTATCCTCTACTCAACCTCCTGCGCTCCCTGTAGGCAGGACAAGGGCTTTGTGGGTTTCCTGAATTCTTTTCAGCTGCATTAAATAAGGGACTGCTATCTGTTATCGTTTGTATGCTGCCCTCCCACATTTTTTTTTTTTGGAGAGGTTTTTTGCTATAGGGCGCATGCGCTCGCCAGACAGAGAGACAGAGAGACAGAGAGACAGAAAGCGAGAAATCACCCCCTGGGGGGATGGCCATGCCGCAATCCCTTCTCCTCTTGGGATCTTGGGCACGCACGCAAACACGCCCAGCGTGAGTTTTAAGCCACCGGGTGCAGGACACGAACCGCAGTCGACTACATGGGAGTCCAGCGACATAGCTAACTGCTGGTCCCTCTGCCCTCCCACATTTTTGTGTTGAGATGTGTTTGTGATAGGATTCAGAGGGTGAAAAACTTCATCAGACTGTGGTGTTGAAAGGTGGAGCCCTTTGGGAAGAGATAGGATTCACGTCGTTAGTCTGGGTCCCCATGATTGACTTTATGAGTTTATAAGGAGAGCGAACGAGGCAGACTCGAGAGCATAGAGCATCGCCCTTCTCTCGCCCTCAGGACTCTCCAAGACTGCAGACATGGGGCCCCTGGGCCTTGAACTTCCAAGCCTGAGCTGAATAAACCTCTATTCTCTTCAATCACCCAGACTCACTTATGTTCTGTTATTAGGGATGAAATAGACTAAAACTGGCACCATAAATATGTAGTTCAACAGCAGTCATGATTTATTTTCACAAAATCTCATGGTAAAGTGTCTACTCAAAAGTCGATCTCCAGGGCCAGCAGGTGGTGTGGTGGTTAAGACACTGGACTCCCATGTGGCTGACCATGGTTCAAGTCTCAAACCTATGATCTTGCCTTCTCATTTTGTCTCTCTCTGTCAGATTAGAAAATAATAATACTAACAAATAAAATTGAAATAATTCTTTTTTAAAAAGTCAGTTTCCATGAACGCATTCTCTGTGCGTGTATAAGAGCATGAGGGCAGGATTTGTAACTTGTCTTCCCCCTGGATAGATGGGAGCCGGCACAAGTCGTGTGTGGGTAGGTGCGCGATACACGTGCTGGAGGACTGAATGATAGGCGCCTCGTACACATTGAGCGGTCAAGCAGTCTGATGATAGCACACAGACTCTGGCACCAGGTCCCTGGCCTGGACTCCAGTTCTTTCTCAGTAGCTATGTGACCTTGGGTGAGTGACGTAACACCAAGCCCTTCATCTGTAAATTAGGAATAATAACGCCATCTACTTCAGACGGTGTTGTGAATAATAGCATCGCTTAATCAAGAGTACGTGTTCTCGGGGCCGGCAAGTGGCATGGTGGTTATAGGCGCTGGACTCCCACATGGCCGACCACGGTTCAAGTCTCAGACCTGGTGGCTTGCTTTCTCACTTCCTCTCTCTCTCTCTGATCAAACTGGAAAAAAATAATGATAATAATAAAAGTTAGATAAGATAATTATTTTTAAAAAAGAGTACATGTTCTGGAAAGTGTGTTCCTAGGTGATTTCGTGTGTAACCTTCAGTGTGTGCTCACACAAACCTGGTGCACAGCGTACTACACACCTACACTACGGGGTGTAATCTCACGGGTTACCACCATGTCTACAGTCTGTTGACAGAATGACAGTTTAGCACTTGGAAGAGTGCCTGACACACACTGTAAGAGGTAGTATTGTGATTGTATATAGGTCGTATATATGTGAATATCCTCAAGAAAACCCCCAAGGAGGGCCAGTGTTTCAATTCTGTCATGTCATAAATTTTCCTTTCTGGGGGAAAACATCCCCAGTAGACTTTCAGTTCCTCCAGAGCCTTCCCACTAGTCCCTCAAGGTAGTCTAACCTTCTTTCCCTTGAATCTAGCGGGTTTATAACTCGCTGGTCACCAATGCAATGAGACTAAAATAGTGCTGTTTAACACCCATGGTTTGAACTTTTCTTTTTCCTAAAGTTTATTTTATTTATCTATTATTACTCTTTTTAAATTTGCTATAGAGCATGTGTGCTCACCAGAGACAGCGAGAGAGAGAGAAAGCGAGAAAGCAGGCTGCCAGGTCTGGAACTTAAACTATGGTCAGCCATGTGGGAGTCCAGCACCTTAACCACCACGCCACCTGCTGGCTGCACTCTTGGTTCAGCTGGAAGACTCACCTTGGGGGCCCTGAGCCATCACGTAAGATGTTTGCTCACCATGCTGTGAGGAAGCCCTAGGCCACATGGTGAGGCCACGTGCACTTTTCCCAGCTTAGGATCCTAGCTGAGATCTCAGTCAACAAGCATCCACCACCAGATGAGTGAGGGAGGATAAGGCCAGGTGACCCCAGTCATAGAGTCACCTCAGCATCATAGACATCATGGAGCAGAAGTGGAAGGTCCACCTACACCCTTTCCAGAATCCAGGCTCATAGAATTAGAATAACACTTTATACCACACTGTGGGGTGCTTGTTACACACCAATCAGTAGAAACTGAAACAACATATAAGATCATTTTGTTTTCTTAGAGATTTTTGCTATAGGGTGTGTACACTCACCGGATATAGAGAGAGAGACAGAGAAACAGAAATTGAGAAAACACCTCCCTAAGGGGGATGGCCACACTGTAATCCCTTCTCCCCATACTCCTCTTGAGATTTTGCGCACACACATACACATGCCCAGCATGAGTTTTAAGCCGCCAGGTCCGGGACTCAAACTGTGGTCAACTACTTGGGAGTCCAGCAATATAACCATTACGCCATCTGCTAGTCCCAGATTTTCATTTTCTTAAATTCACAACAGGACGGATCTGCAAACATGTGAGAGAGGATCACCCTCCACCAGGTCTGGTCATACCACCAGTTCTAAGCTGCAGGGACCATGTGGGAACCCGCTTCTGAGAAGCATATTACCACTGGGCTGTGGAAGCAGCCAGCATTGCAGTACCCCTCGGCTCCCAGTGAGGTAGGCCCACAGGCACGTGCCATGGTACTTGGCCTGTTTTCACTCTAGGCCTCCCACGCAGCCCCACCCACCACAGGGCACCGTACCACTTGTGCCATCTGGGCCTTCAGTGCTCTTACTGCCATAGGGTACATGCATCCGAGAATGAAAATGCCCCCACACTGGGGCATGGTCATGCAGCAATCTTTCTTCCCCCCTTCTCACCAGGATGGAGCGTGAACACACACACATTTAACATGGTTTTCAAGCTACTGGGGCCAGAATTTGAACCATTCAGCTCTGTGGGATCTGGTTCCCTCTGCACCGTGTTTACAAGTGCACACTAAATGGCCGCCCAGACCTGTCTTAGTAACAAAACTGTGCCCAGAGCCTCTCCCATACGTACTCCAGCCATCACTGGTAGACCGACCAGCAGAACCCTCACTTGGGAGCACATGAGAAACGTCCCACCCAGGCCTGCTGAATCAGACCCTGCATCTTTTCCATGTCCCAGGGGAGGGCACACGCACGGCATCGCTTGAGAAGCGCCAACCTCCTTATCCCACACACACCGTGCAGCACACAAGGGAGCCCTGCCAGGGACTGCGTGAGGACTGGCGTGCAAAGTGAATTCCCACTGCTGCTGAGAGGCGGCTTCTAACTCTCCGTGGAAATACAGCTGCTCCGGGGACAGGCACGCCCTGTAGTGGGAACAACGGCTGTCGCTTACAGGGGTGCGTAGTACGTGCCAAGCACTCCTGTTTGTATTTGGTGAATCCCAAAATAGCCTGAAGGAAACAGGGACGATGGTGAACCCCATTATACACATGAGAAAACAGACGAAACACGGAATTCTTTCTCTAGTCTTCAAGTCTTATGCCCTTCTGACCTTCGGTACTTCCCACACCCGTGCGCTGTCCATCTTCACTTCACATCTCCCCGAGCCGGAGCCTCCGATCACTGATTTCTCTTCAGAAGAAATGAACTCCCCCTCCCGGGAACATCGATCTGCCTCAGGAAAGGCCGGAGGACCCATGTGAGAAATGCCTTCCACAATCTGATCATTCAAAACCCCATCTTTTTTTTTTTTTTAAATAATTATTTAATTTTATTGATTGGGCCAGCAGGTGGTGTGGTGGTTGAGGCGCTGGAATTCTCACATGACTGACTGCAGTTCGAGTCCCAGACCTGGTGGTTTGCTTTCACTTGTGCTCTGTCTTCCTCTGGCAAAACGCATGTCAAAAATAAATGAATCTTTTAAAAAAGGAATTAATTTTATTTATAATTAATTTTGTATAGGGCATGTGCACTCACAAGAGAGGAAGAGAGAGTCAGTAAGCAAGTCACCAGGTCCAGGACTCAAACTGCAGTCAGCCACGTGGGAATCTAGCATCTTACCCACACCACCTACTGGCCCCAAGTCTTAAGCAGATGCAAGTGTCTCTTAAACTCACGTTGGGACCTACGTTAGCTAGCATTCATGCCCAGGCTGAGTTTGAAAAATTGATGATTTAATGAAAAGGACAGTCATCTGTCAGCTGGGCTTGCCAATGCATGCTTCTGAGTCGAGGTCAGGGGTCAAATATAGACACCAGCTGTTAAAACATGGATGCTGTCTACTCTCACTGTTCTTAAGCCACTCTTATGACTGTCCAGGGCATTCCAGAAAAATTACCTTGGAGTTAAACTGCTGGAGTATAACAGTTAGTTGGCTCCAGGCCATAGAGTATCAGTGATTTTCCCTAGTAAACAAGATAAGGTGAAAGCCCTGTTCAAGGAACAGCCTTACGCTGCTATAGAAAGAGGTGCATACGGGAAAGGAAACAGCGTAGATCAAGCTGAGCCCCTCACTCAAGTGTCACTGTCACGGAAGTGATTATGAAATACTCGTCATCCAAAAAGGCATAAAGCATGTTCGGTGAACATCACAGCCCTCCTGCCTGGTCGCCAATACGTTCCAGTCCCCGGATACTCACTCCTGGCTGCCTCACTCCTTCCTGCAGCTGACCACTATCCCAAATGTGGTGTTTCTTATATTATTTTCAAGCCTTTTTTTTTTTAAAGAAAATTGAGGGGGAAAATTAAGTCTTAGAAGAAAAGAACCTAACTCAAATATAGTAAAACCACTGCAAACCTTTCTGCCAATGAGGATAATGGCTCAGTGTGGCTGCTTTAAGAGTGTGAAAACAAAGCATGAAATATAACGTAGCTTTTATTGACTAAAAGAAAAAGGGAATTAAGCTGCACGACACAAAGGTTCCCGTTTGGTAAATCCTATAAACGCCCTTCCCATCTGTGTGGTAAGAGCCGCTCCCTCGGTCAGAGCACTGACCCAGAGGGACACATGCAGGAGCTGCTCCTAGGAGCTGGCTCACTGTCGTCCACATGATCGGTTCCTGTCGGGTCTCAAGAGGCAAGGGCAGAGGGCACCACGGTTCTCAAAGAACAATTTTACAAACAAACTGACTTCATTAGGAGCCTCTTACGACACTTTATTTTAAAACATCTGAGCAGAAAATAGGACAAAAGGCCATGTAAGCAGTGTTTCATGGCACATGGAATGTTCTGGTCTATGGAATTGGAGGGGGGGGGCAGAAATGGTCTGATTAGGCATTGTATGAAGAGGACGACACGCTGCCACCATGGCCAGTCCAGTTAGTGTGGATAAACTGTCCTGGTTTGGCTAAGAGTTCATAGGTGTGAGCACCAAAGTAATCCCGCTGAGCCTAGAAAACAGGAACAAGTTTGGTTAGGACAATATGTAAAAGGCCAAAGATTTATATAACCTGAAGAGAAACCAGAGGTTCTAGTATGTAGGCATGATCATCAGGTACAGCTGGGCTAATTTGTTTTTTTAAGGAGAGACTTTTGCTATAGGGTGCATGTACTCACTGGAGAGACAGAAAGAGAGAAATCAAGCTTCGGGGATGGCCACAGGGCCATGCCTTCTCCTCCATTCTCCTCTCAGAATTTTGGTCATGCATGCATACATGCCTCGTCTCCTCTCAGAATTTTGGTCATGCACACACACATGCCTAGCGTGAGTTTCAAGCCACTGGGTCTGGGACTCAACTATGTAGGAGTCCAGCACCTTAACCACCATGCCACCTGCTGGTCCCCAGGCCAGGTTAATTTCAACCCCTATGCCACAAGCTTACCTGGATGAGGTTGGCTGGCAGCATCTCGTGTCTGTACCCATCGTAGAAGGAGAGGGCAGTGGTGAAACAGGGCATGGGAATGCCTGCCTGGACGCCTGTGCTCACTGCCCGCCGCCAGGACTCCTGAGCATGAAGAGCAAGGCCAGCAATTAGCGGTTTGCCCGAAGATGCTAATGGGTCCCATTCTAAACGCCAGATTTTCACACATCAGAGCTGGTAAATGGAGAAGACACCCTGCAGCAAAACCCACCAAGCCAGAAGCACATGCCAGCCAGCTGTAGGCCACGTACCTGGCAGTTTTCAACAGCCGACTTAAAAAAGTCATCCAGTAGGAGATTCTGAAGTTCTGGGTTTCGATCAAATGCATCTTTGATCTTTCCTAGGAATACACTGAAATAATCCAGAGGGAAGAAATCAATGACTTAATTCCAGCAGGCTGAATGCCTGGCAAAAAGCAGGGGAAATAAGTTGGAAGCCGACATATACCCTAGAGAGGTACAAAGCTCCATTTTGCATCCCTTAAGGTTGTTCTTTCTTTTTTTAAAAAAAGAATTATTGTATTATTTAACTTTCTTTCTTCCTTTTAATTTGACCAGAGAGGGACAGGGGGCGGGTGAGAAAGGAAGCAGCCAAGTCTGGGACTTGAACCACGGTCAGCCATGTGGGAGTCCAGCACCCCAACCACCACACCACCTGCTGACCCCCTTTAAAGCTGTTCTTAAGTGAACAGTCTGCTCGGTGAAAATAGCAAAAGTCCCAAGAGGCAAGGCCAGAGGGCATGGCAGTTCTCACAGGAGCACTTCCAAAGGTCTGTGTGGGCCTAGTCTCTGTAGCACAGTTGGGAGGACGCTGAACTGGGTGGCTGGCCACGGGTTCAGCTCCCAGGCCTGGTCACCAGAAACACACAGGCACGTGAACGCGGGTCTGAGATCCTGACAAGCTCGGGGCTGGGGAAGGGGACTGCAGCGTGAATGAGAGCTTGTGGGAGTGTGCTTTCGTCTTTCCCTCTCTCTCCCTTTTGTGTACACCCCTACCGTAATTTAAAAATTTTTAGAAAATGGAATAGTGTGGACAATCTGATTAGAGCAACTGATATATAGGAAAAAAGTGAGCCCCACAACCCAAACCTGCCTGTTGCCCGTGTTCAACGATAGGACTAACTGCAGCAGCCACAGGTGAATTCAAACAAGTGCCCTAGGAGAGCAGTGGGGGCGTCTCTCATCACGCCCCAGGTCACCTCTCACTTACCTTCTGATGATGCAGCCGCCCCTCCACATCAGGGCAATGCCACCATAATTGAGGGACCAGCCAAACTCATTGGCGGCCTGTCTTAGCAGCATAAAACCTTGAGCATAAGAGATGATCTTGGAAGCATAGAGGGCCTAGAGAACGACACAGACGGGGTTGCACTGAGCAGGATGGCGGCCTCTCCTGCTTACCAGCCGTGTCCTCCTCAGCAGTGGGGAGTTTCAAGGAAAAGCCTTTAAGCCGGGAGCAAGGTGAGGCTGCACGTGAGTCCACCTGCCACCCTGTGGCCTCGTCCCCACCCCCACTGCCCTCCAAAGGCCCAACACAGACTATTGCCAGAGACTGTGCCCCACCTTGCGAATGTCCTCCAGGAAGGATTTCTTATCACCTTTAAACTGGAACATCTGGGGACCCTTCAGCTTTTTGCTAGCTTGAATTCTCTCATCCTTCAGAGATGATAAGCATCGCGCAAAGACAGCTTCTCCTACACAGAGGCATTGGGGACGGGGGTAACAGATTACCAAAATTCGTACATAAAACCAGGCGAAAGAGAGTGCACACAGCCAGGGAAGGTGCAGACGAGATGGAAATGAGACCTTAGGCCACAAAATTAACCTGGAGCAGAAAGAACTTTTATGAAAAGCTCTGAACAGTTCATCTGGTAACTGAAACTCCAATTCAGTCTCCCCACATATTCAGATATTCAGCCACAAAGAGCAATGTGAAATTCAAAGGGGAGTTGAGGGAAAATGAAGACAAACCTACCACTATTCAGAATTACTCAAGTGTTGGACCATGACTAAAACTTCAGCTTCGACTTAAAGGACTTCAATTTTTAAATGCTCTTCCAAGGCTCAAATTGATTTTCCCTCTGAAGTACTAATTACCTGTTGACGTGAAATAGCGAGTACATTGAAAAGTCACCATACTCACCCCTCAGAAAACTGGTTTTTATACTTACTTTTTTTAAAAAAAGAATTATCTATTTAATTGTATTTATTCATTCATTTTAATTTGACCAGAGAAAGAGAGAGAGAGAGAGAAAGAGGGAGAAGTGAGAAAGCAAATCATCAGGTCCAGGACTCGAACTATGGTTGGCCATGTGGGAGTATCATCCAGCTCCTTAACCACCACGCCACCTGCTGGTCCCCTACACTTACATTTTATAATTTTCAGCACATTCATGACCACCATTTAAGTTTCATAGTTTTATTTCATTTGAATAAAAAACATTTCAACATGGAGGATTTTTTTGAGATTTTTGTTATAGGGTGCGTGGTTCGCCAGAGAAAGAGAGACAGAAAGTGAGTCATGGGATGGCCTCACAACCCCTTCTCCTCCATTCTGCTCTTGGGATTTTGGGCAAGCACACACATGCACCCAGTGTGAGTTTTAAGCTACTGGGTCCGGGACCTGAACCACGGTCAACTACATGGGAGTCCAGTGTTGTAACCATTACCCCATCTGTTGATCATAGCCCTCAATATGGTATTTTAATATTAAGACTACTTGGTAGGGACCAGCAAGTGGCATGATGGTTAAAGCGCTGGAGACTCCTACATGGCCAAATGCGGTTCGAATACTGGACCTGGTGGCTTGCTTTCTCACTCCCCCCCAGCCCCCATGTATCTCTCTCTAGTCTACTTAAAATAAATGAATGAATAAATAAAATTAAATTAATATTTTAAAAAAAAAGACTATGTGGTGTCTTCAAATTTTATTTATTTATTTTTTTAGTTGGTTAAGTTTTTGGTATAGGGCATATGTGGTTGCCGAAGAGACATGGCATGCAAGGGGGATTGGGATAAAGCACTCCCAAAGGGGCCATGCTACAATCCTGTCTCCTCCATTCTCCTCTCAGGATTTGCAGCACACGTGCACATGCACCCAGTGTGTTTTTCATCACTGGGTCTGGGACTTAAACCATGTCAGTTATGTGGGATCCAGCCACCTTAACTACCATACCACCAGTCGGTCCAGTGTCTTCAAAAATTATCCCTTGGGGCTAGCAGATGGCATAGTGGTTACGTCACTGGACTCCCACATGGCCAACTGCAGTTCGAGTCCAAACCCAGTGACTTGAAACTCATGCCAGGCATGTGAGTGTGTGTGTGTGTGAGTGTGTGAGTGTATGTGTGTGTGTGCACGCCCAAGATCCTGGGAGGAGAATGGAGAAGGGATTGTGGCATGGCCATCCCCCCGGGGAGTGATTTCTAACTTTCCATCTGTCTTTTCTCTCTCTCTCAGGCAAGCACATGTAGCCTAAAGGCAAAAACCTCTTTAAACAAACAAAAAAAATTATCCCTTATATAAGGCTATTTGGAAGAAAAAAAAAAGACTATCTGCTCAATTGACAATGTATATACTTAGAATAAATCTCTCTTCAATCATGACTTTCCCCACTGACAAAGTAAAATCATAGCTGTGGGGAGGATCTGAAGCTCTACCAAGGGCATTTGTCTACCTCTTACTGTCTCTTTCTCTCTCTCTCATGAAATACATAAACTTTAAAAAAAAAAAGAGGTAAGAGGGGCTGGCAGGTAGCGTGACGGTTAAGGTGCTGGACGCCCACATGGCCAACTGTGGTTTGAATACCAGACCCAGCAGCTTGCTTTCTCACTTTCTGTCTCTGTCTCTCTCTCTCATGAAATACATAAACTTTAAAAAAAAAAAGAGGTAAGAGGGGCTGGCAGGTAGCGTGACGGTTAAGGTGCTGGACGCCCACATGGCCAACTGTGGTTTGAATACCAGACCCAGCAGCTTGCTTTCTCACTTTCTGTCTCTGTCTCTCTCTCTCATGAAATACATAAACTTTAAAAAAAAAAAGAGGTAAGAGGGGCTGGCAGGTAGCGTGACGGTTAAGGTGCTGGACGCCCACATGGCCAACTGTGGTTTGAATACCAGACCCAGCAGCTTGCTTTCTCACTTTCTGTCTCTGTCTCTCTCTCTCATGAAATACATAAACTTTAAAAAAAAAAAGAGGTAAGAGGGGCTGGCAGGTAGCGTGACGGTTAAGGTGCTGGACGCCCACATGGCCAACTGTGGTTTGAATACCAGACCCAGCAGCTTGCTTTCTCACTTTCTGTCTCTGTCTCTCTCTCTCATGAAATACATAAACTTTAAAAAAAAAAAGAGGTAAGAGGGGCTGGCAGGTAGCGTGACGGTTAAGGTGCTGGACGCCCACATGGCCAACTGTGGTTTGAATACCAGACCCAGCAGCTTGCTTTCTCACTTTCTGTCTCTGTCTCTCTCTCTCATGAAATACATAAACTTTAAAAAAAAAAAGAGGTAAGAGGGGCTGGCAGGTAGCGTGACGGTTAAGGTGCTGGACGCCCACATGGCCAACTGTGGTTTGAATACCAGACCCAGCAGCTTGCTTTCTCACTTTCTGTCTCTGTCTCTCTCTCTCATGAAATACATAAACTTTAAAAAAAAAAAGAGGTAAGAGGGGCTGGCAGGTAGCGTGACGGTTAAGGTGCTGGACGCCCACATGGCCAACTGTGGTTTGAATACCAGACCCAGCAGCTTGCTTTCTCACTTTCTGTCTCTGTCTCTCTCTCTCATGAAATACATAAACTTTAAAAAAAAAAAGAGGTAAGAGGGGCTGGCAGGTAGCGTGACGGTTAAGGTGCTGGACGCCCACATGGCCAACTGTGGTTTGAATACCAGACCCAGCAGCTTGCTTTCTCACTTTCTGTCTCTGTCTCTCTCTCTCATGAAATACATAAACTTTAAAAAAAAAAAGAGGTAAGAGGGGCTGGCAGGTAGCGTGACGGTTAAGGTGCTGGACGCCCACATGGCCAACTGTGGTTTGAATACCAGACCCAGCAGCTTGCTTTCTCACTTTCTGTCTCTGTCTCTCTCTCTCATGAAATACATAAACTTTAAAAAAAAAAAGAGGTAAGAGGGGCTGGCAGGTAGCGTGACGGTTAAGGTGCTGGACGCCCACATGGCCAACTGTGGTTTGAATACCAGACCCAGCAGCTTGCTTTCTCACTTTCTGTCTCTGTCTCTCTCTCTCATGAAATACATAAACTTTAAAAAAAAAAAGAGGTAAGAGGGGCTGGCAGGTAGCGTGACGGTTAAGGTGCTGGACGCCCACATGGCCAACTGTGGTTTGAATACCAGACCCAGCAGCTTGCTTTCTCACTTTCTGTCTCTGTCTCTCTCTCTCATGAAATACATAAACTTTAAAAAAAAAAAGAGGTAAGAGGGGCTGGCAGGTAGCGTGACGGTTAAGGTGCTGGACGCCCACATGGCCAACTGTGGTTTGAATACCAGACCCAGCAGCTTGCTTTCTCACTTTCTGTCTCTGTCTCTCTCTCTCATGAAATACATAAACTTTAAAAAAAAAAAGAGGTAAGAGGGGCTGGCAGGTAGCGTGACGGTTAAGGTGCTGGACGCCCACATGGCCAACTGTGGTTTGAATACCAGACCCAGCAGCTTGCTTTCTCACTTTCTGTCTCTGTCTCTCTCTCTCATGAAATACATAAACTTTAAAAAAAAAAAGAGGTAAGAGGGGCTGGCAGGTAGCGTGACGGTTAAGGTGCTGGACGCCCACATGGCCAACTGTGGTTTGAATACCAGACCCAGCAGCTTGCTTTCTCACTTTCTCTCTCTTGTCAAATATTAAAATAATAATAATAAATAAAATTAAGTAATTTTTAAATGAAGTAAGATCTCTGGGAACTAACAGAATCCATTACTTCTGAGTAGATGGCACTAGCCATGGACGAGAACACTAAGTGAACTCGAAACACATCGAAAAGCAGTCTCCCTGCCCTTGCCCAATCGTGTGCTCTTTCCTGAATGCACACACAGGATGACTTGGCATTTGTGGAAGGAAGCTGTGTAAGACAACTGGTGCAACAGGCAAGCATGGCAAAACCGCTCAGGGTTACATAAGGGTGAGCTGGAGGACTTCTTCCCCACTGGCTCACCAGATACTAATGGCACCAACCGGGATTAAGCCTGGCCTACCTTACAGAAAGGGTTCAAAGTCTCTACAACAAGGGGAGAGCAGCTTTACTTTAAAACAGTAATGCTCTTACACAGACCTGAGTCAGTGATGAATAAACTGCTCTGGCTATTGTGCCCTCACCTCCCACCACGGTGTCACTCAGATCAGCTAAAAAGCAGCCAACTTCCTTCTACCTAGTGCTGGAGGAACAACCTACTTCCCTCCTGCTGGGCCTTACACCACCTGGCTCATAAACAGGGCGGGGTATAGTTAATCAGGAAGGCAAAAGAAGGAGATTAGAGACTAGGGTGGGAAAGGCAGCTGATATCTAGAGCAGTAAACAGGAAAACCAGTTTCAGATGAGGGAGAACCATTCTGCCGGGGCAAAGATGATCTTTCATTAAGCATGCTGGGCACCTTCATTCTTTTTTAAAAATCTTGTCAGATTTTTATATCCATATTTCAGAAAGACAACAAGACCAGAACAGTGGAAGGAAAGGGGTTCAAATGCAAATCAGGTTACCGATGAGGGTGACAGGAACGCCATACTCCAGGGCCGAGATGGCAGTCCACTTCCCAGTGCCCTTCTGCCCCGCACTATCTCTGATCTTTGGCAGCAGGTATGTGCCGTCAGTATCTTTGAACTTGAGAATGTTGGCTGTGATTTCAATCAGGAAGGAGTCCAGCTCGGTCTTATTCCATTCCTCAAAGGCCTACAGGCAGGACACGAGACAAAACGATGTGGGAGAAACAAGGGTTCTGCAGGGGAAGCTCTCTTCACTGACCTGACTCATCCTGTCCCCTACACACACTGACCAGTGTTCACAGCTGCTGGGCACTGGGGGCCACCAGCTTCTTCTGGGATATGCCTGCTGACTTCTGCTCCAAGGGCTGAATTTTATGCTAACCTGACTCGGCTGTGTTGGATGACCTGGTGCTGCTGATTTACCAACACCAGATTGTTCTCCCCTCAGAGCCAAGTGCTCCTCACTTCACAGGTCTCTGTACCCTGTCACCTCCCTTGGTCGCCTGATTGAAAATCTGCCTCTTGGAACCAGCAGCTGGCGTAATGGCTACATCGCTGGACACCCCTGTAATAGATCGTGGTTCGAGTCTGGGACCTGGTGGCTTAAACTCACGCTGGGCGTGTGTGTGCATACCCAAGATCCCGAGAGGAGAATGGAGGAGAAGGGATTGCGGTGTGGCCATCCCCCCTGGGGGGTGATTTCTCGCTTTCTGTCTCTGTCTTTCTGG
>NW_006159616.1:13232435-13253172 GCF_000334495.1 Tupaia belangeri chinensis
ACAGTTATCCTATAGCAAAAACCCCTCCAAAAAAAAAAAAAAAGAAAGAAAGAAAGAAAAGAAAAATCTACCTCTTATCCTAGTTTCTATTACTTTATAATAGTCATTGTTAACTAGCTTAATAATATATATTTAATTATATAATTAATTATATTTCATTCTATCATCCATCTATGTATAATATGAGGGCAGGGGCTTTGTTTTTTTCCGCTATCCTAGAAGAACATTAGAACAGGGCCTAACATATCATAATGCACTCTTATGTTTGCCAAAATGAAAATATTATGTACACCAATTTAAATGGGGATACAAAAGGAAAAGCACCATTTCTATAAAAACTGTTTAAAATGTTTTAGAAAGAACAATAAGGGCAAGTCAAGGAAACAAATTGCATCAAAATACGTGAGGCTGGAGCAAATAAAAAAATTAGGAGAGAAACAAATGTTTAAACATAGAAGGATTCTGCATTGAGTGCCTCGCAGGAATCTTTAAATCACATTCCATTGGGTGTCGGAAAAGTCACGATATATTTTTTTGTTTTTCTATGCAAAATGTGTCATGACTTTTCTGGGAACCCAATAATTAGAACTAGAAATTCTAGAAGAAAGACGACTTTAATTTAAAATAAATGTTTAAGTGGGGCCAGCAGGCAGTGTGGTGAGTAAGGCACTAGACTCGCAAATGGCCGATCACTGTTTGAGTCCCAGAAACAATGGCTTGAAAAATCACTCTGGGAACTTGTGCCTATGTGCCCCAAAATTCTAAGAGGAGAATGGAAGAAAAAGGATCACAACATGGCCATCCCCCCAGGGGGTGATTTCTCACTTTCCCTCTCTCTTTCTGTCTCTGATGAGCATACAACAAACTGTGGCAAAAACCTTTAAAAATAAGTGTTTACCTAATGACACTCAAGTACTGAGGGGAAAAAAAGGTACCAACTGCAGTTTATGTTGAAGTGTATCCAAAAATTAAGATGAAATTGAGAGGGCAGACAGATATACTTTAAAGTAAGAGCAGTAAAGTATTAATGGTACTCGTGGATACAAGTGCTCACTATGAAACTTTCTACCTTGCCGTTGGAATATTTTCATAATACCATGTTGGGGTCTACTTCCTCACGTGGACTAACTCTTTTGAAGAATGATTGAAATGCCAGCTCCAAGTTGATCCAAAAAGAAAGTTTCTTTTTGAAAGGTGGTAAGCCCTCCCCCGTGGCACAACTGTAGGACCTAGTGAGGTCACGTATGTAAAGTGAGGCGGGCCCGCCACGAGGCAAGGCTCGCTGATTGGTGCTGATGAATACCACCAGGACTCTGCAAAACGCCTGCTTAGTGACCGGCTAGCCTATCTATAGCTGTATTACTGACAGCATCCCTTAAATTAGGCTGAATGCAAGCAGGCTAGGGGACCAGGAATGAGGAAGGATTCGCCGCCAGAGGCAAATCCCCTTCACTGGAGCTGAGACTCACCTGGGCCATCTCGTCATGCTGCATGCCTAGCACATCTTTCATCAGGTGGTAAGCCTCGCAGATCAGCTGCATGTCTCCGTACTCGATGCCGTTGTGCACCATCTTGACGTAGTGCCCTGCTCCCTCCTCTCCAACCTGTCAGGGCCAAACGCACCCAGAGCCTTCAGAGAGGCAAGTACCACATACGCCGGAAAGGTCAACATCAGATTTGACCACAGCTTGGCAAGGCTCCCTCTCCGTACAAAAAAGAACAAATATAAAGCAAATCAATGTTTTATTTTTAAGGCTATAGGGCACATGTGCTTTCCAGAGACAAAGACAGAGAGAGAAGGTGAGAAAGCACCCCCCAGTGGAGATGACCACACCACAATCCCTTCTCCTCCATTCTCCTCTCAGGATTTTGGGCATGCACACACACTGGCTTGTTTTACAAGCCACCAGGTCTAGGACTCAAACTGCAAAGTCCACCATGTGCGATTCAGCCACCTTAACCTCTTTGCCATCTCCTGGTACCACAAATTAGTAATTTTAAAACAAGAATCATATAGCAATTTTCTGAAATACCCAAATGAACCAGAAGTACCTACAGTTCTTTAGCCTCCATTTGCCACTTTTTCTTACCACTATTAAAAGTAGTGGGACCAGCAGATGGCATAATGGCTATGTCACTAGACTCCTGTGTTGTCAACCATGGTTCAAGTCCTGGACCCAGTGGCTTAAACTCATGCCAGGCGCATGTGCATGCATGCCCAGGATCCCGAGAGAATGGAGAAGGGATTGCAGCGTGGCCACCCGCCTTGGGGGGTGATTTCTCACTTTCTGTCTCTCTGCCTTCGTCTGACTTTCTGGTGAGCGCACACGCCCTATAGCAAAAACCTCTCAAAACAAACAAACAAAAAGCTGTAGGTGGGAGAATGCCTACAGCTTCCTCTGTTCAGGTACAGAATACCTAAGTCCCAAGCTATGGAAAGGAATTTTTCCACATTCTTGGCCAGGACATCTGACAAAGCAACAGCCTCTTCAATCCCCTTCTTTTCACCCAAGCAAGCAAACCCCACTTTTTCCTCCCAAGTTTTTGCTATAGAGAACGTACACTTGCCATAGAGATACAGAAAGTGAGAGAGAGAGAAATCACCCCTCCAGTGGGGATGGCCATGCCATAGTCCCTTCTCTATCTTCCTCCCAGAATTTTGGACATGCATGCGCACGTGCCCAGTGTATTTTCCAAGCTGTCAGATCCGGGATTTGTGCCATGCACTCAACCATGCGGGACCCAGACACCTTAACCTCCACACCACCTGGCTGGCCCACAAGCCCCACTTTTGATGTTGACATGTTCTTTGATCATCAAGCAACACGACAATAGTCGTACTTCACCTTGTCTTTCCTGCTCCTTTTTAAGGGATCTTTCAGATAAATCGGGGGAGGCTGCTTTTAATATTAACTTTAAAGCTATAAATAATCAGCTAAAAAACATGCGGGGCCAGCAAGTGATGTGATGGTTATGAAACTGAACTCCCACAGGGCAGACCGTGGTTCAAGCCCTGGACCCAGCGGCTTCAAAAATCACACCAGGCGCCTAAGAGCACATGTCCAAAATACTAAGAGAGAAATAGAGGAGAAGGGACTTTGGTGTAGCCATCCCCCCAACCCCCCGGTCCTCCGGGGTGATTTCTCACTTTCCCTCTCTCTGTCTCCTTCTAGTAAATGCATGTACTCTGTGGCAAAACCTTTAAAAAAAAAAAAAATCAAGAAACAGGGGCATGAGGCCAGCCAATTGGCATGGTAGTTAAGGTCGCTAGGCCTCACATGGCTGAATGAGTGGTTTGGTGGCTTGAGAAATATGCTGGGCACATGTGCATATGTGCCCAAAATCGTAAGAAGAGAATGGAAGAGAAGGGGTTGCAGTGTGGCCAGCCCCCTGGGGGGTAATTTCTCACTTCTCTCTGGAAAGCACACTCTTCCTACAGCAAATTTTTTTACATAATTATTTTATTTAACTTTATTTATTTATTTAAATTTGAACAGAGATGGACAGAGAGAGAGTAAGAGAGAAAGTGGGAAAGCAAGTCCCCAATTCTGGACTCGAACCACCATCAGCCATGAGGGAGTCCAGTGCCCTTAACCACCCCACCACCTGCCAGCCCCCAGCAAATTTTTTTTAAAGTTAAAAAAAAAAAGAAAGAAACAAGGACATGTACAATAGACATGAATTTTAGGCATCAACTATGCTAGTGACTTAAAGATTAAGAAACTTGGGATCAGTAGTTGGCGTAATGGCTGTTGCTGGACTCCCATGTAGTCGACCACATAGTTCAAGTCCTGGACCCGGTGGCTTAAACTCATGCCGGGCGCCTGTGCGTGTGTGCCCAAGATCCTAAGAGGAGAATGGAGGAGGAGGGATTTCCGCATTGCCCCCTGGGGGTTGATTTCTTGCTTTCTGTCTCTCTGTGTCTTTCAGGTGAGCACACACGCCCTATAGCAAAAACCTCCTTTAAAAAAAAAAAAAAAAAAAACGTAATGTCACAAAGATAACCACTGGGACCAAGGTGGCCTTTGCTCTATGCACTCGTACATGCACGTGGCTGTGTTGCCAGCTAGCTTTTTTTTAGATTTTTGCTATAGGGTATATGCTGTGTGCTATTGCCAGAGAGACAGAGAAAGAGGGAAAGTGCGAAATCACCCCTCTGGGGGGATGACCATGCCACAATCCCTTCTCCATTTTCCTCTCAGGATTTTGGGCATGCATGCATATGTGCTTGGCATGATTTTTCAAGCCACCAGGTTCAGGATTCAAACTGAGGGTGGTCCTATGAGAATCCAGCACTTTAAGCACCATGCCACCTGCTGGTCTGCCAGCTTTAAAGAGTATCCTGCAGCTAAGCCTGGTGGTGCAGTAGGTGGCAAACTGAACTGCAGTGTGGAAAGCCAGATGTCGACCACAGTTCAGATCCCTGAGTTGACCTGAAAACACTCTGGGTACATGTGCCTGCACCCAAGGTCTTAAAGAACTAGAGGTCTGGGGAAAAGGGACTATGGGCACAAACAAACCGTGTCGAGGGTACCTCTCTCTCTCTCTCTCATGTACATGCTGTGAGAATTTCAAAAATAATTTTAAAAGAGTAGCCCAGAACTTGCCCAGTCACAGCAGGGTTCTCCAGTTCCTACTTTTGCAGCAATGCCTTGGAAGATTGTCTTGATGTGGGGCCTGTGGAAAACAACAGTGCAGATCAGCTATTGAGGAGAGATGGGCTGAGAGCTCAAGAAAATACTCAAGCACTCCGATCCCCAACTGTTTCCCCGTCCTACTGGGAGGTAAAAGTGCCCATAAATAAGTAACAAATATCCAAAGTTCACAGGTAAACACCAGCCTTGTGCTTACTGCATGTTGGCCTGCGCCTCCAGGTCCTGGCGGGCACTCAAGTCACAAGCTGCAGACTATCTGATCTAGGACGGCGGACAAAAAGACTAGGCAGAAGCACCAGAAGAAACTTCTATCACAGTATCAGAAGAAAACAAGGGCCAGCTCAGTGGCCTAGTGGTTAAGGGAGCCAGATTCCACATGGCTGACTACGGTTCAAATCCTGGCCCCAGCAGCTTGAAATACATGCCAGCTGTGTACGTTCAAAATCCTGATAGGTTGGAGAGATAGAGAGGGATTGCAGCGTCACCACATCCCAATGGGGGAGTGCTCTCCACCTTCTGTCTCCCTCTGGTGAATGCATACACCCTCTGGCAATTAAAAAATATAAAACAAGCAGCTGCAAACAATACACAAGTTCTCCTAGAGACCCGCTTTCCTTAGTCTGGGTGTATGTTACCGGGTCTAGCATGATTCTAGACGTCTGGATCAAGACAGACAGAACCGTGCAATGTTGCAAGAGACACATTATCATTCAGGGAACAAGCAGCTCTTTATTCCTTCCACAGCCCCACTATGAAGATACATTAACTGCTGAGGCCTTTCACTTCTATCCTGCTCACCACTGACCAACACAGGCTTCTTCACAGAGAGGTTTTGGTACAGACGCAAGACTGACAAGGCTACAAAGGTAATGCTTAGGATTGCGGGGAAGACAGCTACGCCTTAAGCTTTAGAACTCCACTCAATGTTTAACTTGTCTTTCAGATAGAAGTGTCATTTCCCCTGCTGCCAGACCAGTATGAGAAAGGTGAAGAGATGGGCACTTCGTGCTCCTGTTTCCATGTGTACTGCCTGCATTTCCGACAGCCTCCTGTACACGTGCCCAAGATCAATATTTATAAACCCCGAGAGGCAGGAAGGCCTTTCCGCTTCCACATTTTAATACACGGAAGAGAGTTCCCCAGGCTTACCCATCAGAGAGGGCATTCAGAGATCATTTCAAAAATATAGATCCTTTACCACTCAGAATCAGGTTTGACCACTCCTATATTTTATTGGCTAATATAATTTTATTTACTTATTTTATTTATTTACTTTTGTTTATTATTATTATTATTTTTAAATTTGCTCTAGAGCATGTGTACTCATCAGAGAGACACAAAGAGAAAGAGAAAAAGTAGGAAAGCAAGTCGCCAGGTCTGGGACTCAAGCCATGGTTGACCATGTGGAAGTCCAGAGCCTTACCCACCATGCCACCTGCTGGCTCCGCTAATATAAGTTTAGACCACATGGAAATCAAACTCATTCAGAAAACAAACAGCCTTTCCATGTCTCCCTCCGAAGGGTCATTTCTTAGCCATTTTCTCTTCTGCTCCATCAACTTTATCTTCCTCTATCAGGTTTTCTCTTTCCCGGCAGGCTCTGCAGCAGCATTTCCGCTCAAGTTTAAGTTATGTTTGTCACTTCCATCTATCCATTCTGATTCCCCATCCCTCTTGCCCCACACCCATTTATGTCTCATACATCCCTTATCTCCTGTCACCAAATCACTCCCCTTCTGAGGTCAACCCTTTGACTTATACAGAGCACAGTGAACAATGTAAAGTTTGTTTATTCCCAAGTTAAATAAAAATTTCCACCTCATTTCCAGACCCCTGAAGATTTTTCTATTACTCACAATTTAAGGTATCTTTGGACCATACATCAGCTGAAAGAGGCAGACCTTACTCCTAAGCATAGACAACACACAAGACATCATCTGAACAATTTTCTTCCTCTAGGTTTCTGCTACACGGCATGTGTGCTCACTGGAGACACAGAAGGGTGGAAAATGAGAAATCACCTCCAGAGGGATGGCCATGCCATAGTCCCTTCTCCTCCAGTTTCCTCTCAGGACTTTGGGCAGGCACACACAGAAGCCCAGTGTGATTTTTAAGCTGCCCAAGTCCAGGACTCAAACCATGGTCAGCCATGTGGGAATTCAGAGCCTTAACCAACATGCCACCTCTTGGCCCCTGAATTGCTTTCTTAAAGCCTATTTAGAACTCCTAGTAAAAGTCTTGAAATAACTGAAGAAAGAAGGCGAAGGAGTATACACATAAATTAAGCAAGCAATAAAATGTCTAAACAAGAGCCACATCTGCAGCATCTCCCAGCTCTAGCACTCAGGGCCCCACGGCAGAGATCAGGGCAGCAGAACCACCGGTGGCTCGCTCATTCTTCAAGGCCGGGCTCCTCTGTGCCGAATGAGGTGGTGCCAATGGTACTCACCAAGCTTCTTTGTTCCCTCCAGGCATGAGTGATGGCCCATATCGGGCCCCGTCCTCTCCACCACTAACTCCGCTCCCCACAAACAGGATCCCCTTGGCCTTGAGGTCTCGACATCGTCTCTAAAGAAAGGAAAAATATTTCATTATGCTTCCAAAAAATGTTTCTCCAGGGGCCAACAGGTAGTGTGGAGGTTAGGGGGCTAGATCCCACACAGCCAACTCTGCACTTTGAATCCCAGCCCCTGAGGCTTGAGAATCATGCCAGGCACATGTACATGTGTGCCCAAAATCCTGAGAGGAGAATGGAGAAGGTATTATGGGATGGCCATCCCCCTTAGGGTGTGATTTCTCATTTTCACTCTGCCGAGCACACATGCCCTATAGCAAAAATTTTTTTAAAAAGTTTCTTCCAATGAATGAGAGGAGGTATAAGACAGGTATGGAGATTCTTCATTAGATAAGAAATGACCCAAGGATCTAGGAATAGCTGCTCATTCAAGGAAAGTAATCCCTTCAGCATGGAAGTTAAAAAGAAGGCTTTCCCTGGGGCCAGCAGATGACATAACAGTTACGTCGCTGGATTCCCACATAGTTGACCGGGGTTCGAGTCTTGGACCTGGTGGCTTAAAATTCACACTGGGTTCATGTACATGCATGCCTAAAATCCCAAAAGGAGAATGGAGGAGAAGGGGTTGCAGTGTGGCCATCCCCTCTGGAGGATGATTTCTTGCTTTCTGTTTTTCTCTGTCTCTCCAGCAAGTGCTCACACCCTATAGCAAAAAAATCTCCTCCCTCCAAAAAAAATGTCTTTCCCCAGCACTTGAGACCATTAGAGCAATGATTCTGAACCATATTAAATTGGTACATTGCAGGTTAGTTGGGAGAAGAAAATGAGTCTTGGACCTGGTGGCTTAAAATTCACACTGGGTTCATGTACATGCATGCCTAAAATCCCAAAAGGAGAATGGAGGAGAAGGGGTTGCAGTGTGGCCATCCCCTCTGGAGGATGATTTCTTGCTTTCTGTTTTTCTCTGTCTCTCCAGCA
The DNA here is from genome assembly GCF_000334495.1 of Tupaia belangeri chinensis. Lineage (NCBI taxonomy): Eukaryota > Metazoa > Chordata > Mammalia > Scandentia > Tupaiidae > Tupaia > Tupaia belangeri. The sequence goes on from NW_006159616.1 coordinate 13,240,584, forward strand.
AGTGCTCACACCCTATAGCAAAAAAATCTCCTCCCTCCAAAAAAAATGTCTTTCCCCAGCACTTGAGACCATTAGAGCAATGATTCTGAACCATATTAAATTGGTACATTGCAGGTTAGTTGGGAGAAGAAAATGAGTTAAGCACAAACTCTTGGTCTGCAATATCTAGCAGATATTGAGTTGTATATATGACTAAGAGTGCCATCTATCAAGTGTGTCTTAGCAGGAAAAAAGACAGACCTGCTCCATGGGTACCAACGCCCAAAGAGTCAGCACCAGGGATGGACAGTTCACCCCTGCCACATGTGCAGTGCTGATACATGTTTCTAGAAGGTTCTCAGAAACTAAAAGAATTCAGACTGAAGAATACTTACTGTGGAGTCCCTATATTCAGAATTTCCTCCATCAATGATGATGTCACCAGTGTCCAACAATGGGACCTGTAACCAGACACCAGCATTAAGGTAAATCGAAGACAAAAATAAAACACCTTGGCCAATAAAACAAGTAAGAACATAATCCAAAGAAGTGCAGTTTAAAAATCTTAAAAGTCTTATCTTCAATAATCCTCTTGATGGCTAGAGCTTGGCCCTATTTACAAGCTTAGGGCTACCAAGTCCTACACAACAGAGATCATTCTCTTTACCTACCCCACAATTTTACAACAAATAAAACACATCTGGAAAAAATATATTTTGATGTATATACCACCTGCCTGTTTTATATCTCCAAATACTAGGGCTAAGACTAACTCCAAAAGACTGAAACACTTCCATAAAATCTCCGTGTTTAGAACAGAGCATGGGTCTAGCAGGGACATCTCTGACGGTTCAGTGTATAAATGAATGACTTGATTGCCAGGCTGGAGACAGCAGGAAGAGACTGAGCATCTTCCCACAGCACACCAACCCTGCTGTTTATTATTTGTTACTCATCGCTCTCCCTACAAGGCTCCCGCTAATGTTACTTAGTATTTTCCTATGTTAACAAAAAAATCTACCATGGGGCCAGCAGGTGGTGGAGTGGTTAAGGCACTGGACTTCCATATAGCTGACCACGGTTTGAGTCCCAGACCAATGGCTTACAACTCATGCCAGGCCCGTGTGTGGCCAAGATCCTGAGAGAATGGAGAAGGATTGTGGCATGGCTATCCCCCTTGGGGAATGATTTCTTGCTTTATGTCTCTCTCTGTCTCTCTGGTGAACACACACACCCTACAGCAAAAATCTCTCTGGCAAGCTGATCACGGGCGGCTTGGCATCTTGCTACATGAAGAGCTCAGGATGTCCTTTCTTTATCACGGTGTCATTCCTTTCTAGGTCATTTGTTTAAAAAATGGCAGCACACTAGATACAGACAATGTCTCCCTGAGAAAGCAACCCCATTGTTAACACTTCTCTAGACAGGCAGTGTCTACCCCTCCCCTTCACTGACTGTCACTGCATTTCTCACGGCAAATACTTCTTCCAAGTAGGTGATGCCTTGTTTGTTTCAGAGCTGTTACTGGAGGATAGTTTTTGAGTTTCTAATTAAGTTACTTCTATTGGTTCTCCTTCACTCATATGCATATTTTTTCTTACAAAAAAGATACTCTTGCCAAAGACAACAAATTCTTTGGTACAAAAATAAGTTAGGACACCCTAAGGGGATCGCTTGTCATTTGTATTAAATTATACAACTATGAAAATTGTTGCTTTATAGGAATATTGAAAAAAAAAAAGAAATCTACTTCTAAATTTGAACTTTAAGATTTATTAGTAAATAGCATTAAACATCCATAAATTTTACATAATCAAAAGTGTAAGTTTTTTTTTTTAAGAATTATTTTATTTGTGGGATCAGCAGTTAGCATAACGGCTATGTCACTGGACTCCCATGTAGTCGACCACGGTTCGACCCAGACCCGGTGGCTTGAACTCATGCCGGGTACATGTGCATTCATGCCCAAGATCCCAAGAAGAGAAAGGAGGAGAAGGGATTGAGGCATGGCCATCCCCCTGGGGGGTGACTTCTTGCTTTCTGTCTCTCTGTCTCTCTCTCTTTGTGGTGAGCGCACGTGCCCTATATCAAAAACCTCTTCAAAAAAAAAAAAAAAAACAGAATTATTTTATTTAACTTTATTTATTTATTTATTTATTTTTCATTATGGCCAAAGAGGGACAGAGTGAGAGAGAGGGAAAGTGAGAAAGCAAGCTGCCAGGACTAGGACTCAAACCACAGTCGGCCATGTGGGAATCCAGAACCCTTAACCACCATGCCACCTGCTGGCCCCCAAAATGTAAGATCTTGGGCCAGTGCCACAGCCCAGTGGTTAGGCAAACTGGATTCCGCATGGCCAAAAGTGAGGTTCAAGTCTTGGCCCTAGTAGCTTAAAAAACACCAGGTGTATCTGTGTGCATGCCCAAATCCCAACAAGACAGAGAAATGAGGAGGGGACTGTGGCATAACCATGCCCCATTGGGGAGTGCCTTCTCCCACCCCTCCCTCTGTCTCTCTGGTGAGTCCACACCCTCCAACAGAAAAACTGTAAGATCTTTTTGAAATCTTCTAAGTTTACTATTGTTCTTACTCTTATTATTAATGACCTTTTATTGAATCACCTCTAAGCGTCCTAGGAAGTTTTATATAAGGAATTATTACCACCCAAGGATACACTACTAGTTAATGCCAGTCAGGTTAACCAACATTGTAACATTTGAGAAACTTTTTTCAGAAGTGAACAGCTCATATCCGGCAACTGAAGAAGAAGGAAAAAAAACTCTGAAGTTAAAAGAAATAAACTAGCTAAAGGGAAGCACACACAACACAGAATCTCTATTATGCTAGTCAGCAGCTAAAAGCAAGCTGGCCTCACCAGTTTTTCAATGAAATCATCAACAGCTTGACCAGCCTTCACAAGAAGTATGATCCGCCGAGGCTTCTTCAGCTTGGAGACCATCTCCTTCAAAGACTGAGCACCAATCACTTTGGTTCCTTTCGCCTCATTGGCCAAGAAATCATCCACTTTAGAGACTGTCCTATTAAAAGCACAGACCTAGAAGGACAAAGGGCCTGATGAGTAGATCTAGAACACAGAGGAGCTTCACACGGTGGGCCAAGCAAGAACATTTATATTCAGTCCGGGGTTTTAGGAGAGCAGCTGGTGCATTTTCTTTTTCTCATCCAAGTGCTGACTGATCATTGTAAAGTTAGGACATCTCAGCAAGAGAAAAAGGCAGAGGACTGAGAAGACCAACTGCCCAAGGCAAGCTGGCTAAAGATTGTCACTAACTGGTTAGAGCCAGAATCAATCCTAGGAACCACCCAGTCTGACAGTGGGCTCTGTCTTTTGTCACAAGTAATCCTGGTATTTAAATCACTTTAACATTTATGGGGGCCTGCAGATGGCATGTGACTAAGGACGCTAGACTCCCACATGACTGATTGCAGTTCAAGTCTTAGACCTGGTGGCTTGCTTTCTCTCTCTCTCTCTGTCCCTCTCTAGTCAAATTAAAATAAATACATAAAGAAAATAAATAAAGTTCAATAAAATAATTTTTTTAAAAGATTCAAAAGTACTATTTTCACTCTCTCCAGAGCTCAACAGGCAATAAAGTTGGAGCTCCGCACACCCAGCAGGGTCTCCCCTTCGCCATTCATCTCTACTGATCCAGGCTGAGCCTGTAACCAGTAGTTAAAGGAGCTGGAATCCACAGGACCAACCAGTTTGAATCCCAACAGACCAGCCCATGTGTGTGAGTGCCCCAAAACGGACAGGATGGAGACATGCAGGAGAAAGGACTGCAGTCTGACCACACCCTGTTGGGGAGTACTTTCACCCCTTCTCTCCTGCAATTGCACACACCCTCTCCTCTGGTAACAGGAGGTAGTGGGGAGATACTACAATCTGAATAAATGAACAGACACATTCAGCCGGATTCCTCTTACAGGGAGAACTCCAAGGGCCCCCTCCTGCCACACACACACAACCTCCCTCTGTCTCTCTGGTGAGTCCACACCCTCCAACAGAAAAACTGTAAGATCTTTTTGAAATCTTCTAAGTTTACTATTGTTCTTACTCTTATTATTAATGACCTTTTATTGAATCACCTCTAAGCGTCCTAGGAAGTTTTATATAAGGAATTATTACCACCCAAGGATACACTACTAGTTAATGCCAGTCAGGTTAACCAACATTGTAACATTTGAGAAACTTTTTTCAGAAGTGAACAGCTCATATCCGGCAACTGAAGAAGAAGGAAAAAAAACTCTGAAGTTAAAAGAAATAAACTAGCTAAAGGGAAGCACACACAACACAGAATCTCTATTATGCTAGTCAGCAGCTAAAAGCAAGCTGGCCTCACCAGTTTTTCAATGAAATCATCAACAGCTTGACCAGCCTTCACAAGAAGTATGATCCGCCGAGGCTTCTTCAGCTTGGAGACCATCTCCTTCAAAGACTGAGCACCAATCACTTTGGTTCCTTTCGCCTCATTGGCCAAGAAATCATCCACTTTAGAGACTGTCCTATTAAAAGCACAGACCTAGAAGGACAAAGGGCCTGATGAGTAGATCTAGAACACAGAGGAGCTTCACACGGTGGGCCAAGCAAGAACATTTATATTCAGTCCGGGGTTTTAGGAGAGCAGCTGGTGCATTTTCTTTTTCTCATCCAAGTGCTGACTGATCATTGTAAAGTTAGGACATCTCAGCAAGAGAAAAAGGCAGAGGACTGAGAAGACCAACTGCCCAAGGCAAGCTGGCTAAAGATTGTCACTAACTGGTTAGAGCCAGAATCAATCCTAGGAACCACCCAGTCTGACAGTGGGCTCTGTCTTTTGTCACAAGTAATCCTGGTATTTAAATCACTTTAACATTTATGGGGGCCTGCAGATGGCATGTGACTAAGGACGCTAGACTCCCACATGACTGATTGCAGTTCAAGTCTTAGACCTGGTGGCTTGCTTTCTCTCTCTCTCTCTGTCCCTCTCTAGTCAAATTAAAATAAATACATAAAGAAAATAAATAAAGTTCAATAAAATAATTTTTTTAAAAGATTCAAAAGTACTATTTTCACTCTCTCCAGAGCTCAACAGGCAATAAAGTTGGAGCTCCGCACACCCAGCAGGGTCTCTCCTTCGCCATTCATCTCTACTGATCCAGGCTGAGCCTGTAACCAGTAGTTAAAGGAGCTGGAATCCACAGGACCAACCAGTTTGAATCCCAACAGACCAGCCCATGTGTGTGAGTGCCCCAAAACGGACAGGATGGAGACATGCAGGAGAAAGGACTGCAGTCTGACCACACCCTGTTGGGGAGTACTTTCACCCCTTCTCTCCTGCAATTGCACACACCCTCTCCTCTGGTAACAGGAGGTAGTGGGGAGATACTACAATCTGAATAAATGAACAGACACATTCAGCCGGATTCCTCTTACAGGGAGAACTCCAAGGGCCCCCTCCTGCCACACACACACACACACACACCCCTAAAGAGGGCTGGACACTACAAAAATAAAGCAGAAACGGAACCTCTTTAAAGAGAAGCAAGTTCCAGATCACAGGGGTTGTGAAATCACCAGAACAATCACTGGCATTCGGGCTAATGCCAAGTACCACCAGGGACGACAACGTGTCTCCCCACCACTTACCACAAAGCCATGGTCATTCATGTTCAAAATTAAGTTCTGGCCCATGACAGCCAGTCCAATCAGTGCAATGTCAGCTCTAAAGGGCCAGAAAAGGAAGGAACAAAATGTGTCAGTATTCTTGATCCATTCCAACGCGGGGGACCAGAACTTTCTAGCTTCTGATGTGACTTGCTAACTCTCTTAACTTTTTTCTGCACCCCTCCCCTATGCACTTTAGAAAACAGGCATGCGGGTTCCCTGAAAGTATCAGCAAACCCTTCCTACCTCCCCAGGCCGCTTCGTGAAACCCCAAATCCGTCACGATAAACTTGGCATGCACTGGAAGCTCAACCACAACAGAAATCGTCCCTTTGCTCCAGTCCCTCTGGCTCTCATTTATAACAAGTGTCCCGTCTCTGCAGGTCGGCCCGCCTGATCCGCAGACAGGGTCGCCGCCCATCCCTCCAGGTTCGACCCGGCTTTCCTGGGGTAGGGCCGGTCTCAGGAAGGAGATCCGCCCCGAACCTGCGCTGCGCCGCCGAGTGGGCAGGGGGCGGGGTGCACGGGGAAGAGAAGGCGGCGGGGCTGGCGCGGGGCTGGCGCGGGCCTGGGAGTTCCGGGCCTGCGACCTCAGAGATGGCAGGGTCCGGGGCCGCAGGAGGCCAGGCTCTGATGACCCCAGGGGTGAGGAAACGTCAGAGAAGTCTAGGCAGATCCCAGCCCCCAGAAAGCTCCCTGCAGACCCAGGCCGAGACTGGCTGCCCGCGGGAGAGTCACTCACTGGGCCATGGCGAGGGAGGTGGACCGACCAGATGCACAGAGCAGCGAAGCGCGGACACCACTACAGCGGGCGAGTGAGGCAGAGCAGGGTTCCTGCTCACCTCCGCTGGCTGGGGCAGCCCACTGCATGGCTTTCCGGAACCAGCCAATCGGAAGGAGGGGGCGGAGCCTTGGAACCCCACCATTGGTTCTCTCTGGCGCCTGTTAGAACACCCGAGAGCAAATGGGCTCGCCCAGTCCCGGCCGGAGCAGTAGAGAGCCAAGCACATCGAGCGGGCCCCAAGCGACACGCCTGGGAAAGGTGGAATGGAGCTGGTCGCCGGCTCGGGGCTTCCCGCCCGCCCACAGGGCTCTTCTCAGCGGATTCCCTGCAAAGTAGTTTGGGGCAACTGGTCCTCGTAGCGCCTGCACCATGGGCCTGCAGGCCCTCTGCTTGGCGCAGCTGTAACGATGGTACTCACGTCGGACCATACTTTATAGTTTACCAAACACTTGGACGCTTTTGTCTGACTGCCCATCACTGCTAACGCCATCACTGCTATGCACTATGGGGTGTATGGGTCCTGTCCCTGGACTCAAACAGAGACTCGGTTTATTCTTCCTGCCAGGTGGGCCCATGGAAGTGGAGCCAGGAAATGTAGCTCTTCACAAGAACCCTCTGTGGGGAACCAGCAGTTATCGTAATGGCTCTGTCGCTGGACTCCCATGTGGTCAACCACAGTTCAAGTCCTGGACCCAGTGACTTAAAACTCACGCCGGGCTCGTGTGCGTACGTGCCCAAGATTCTGAGAGGAGAATGGAGGAGAAGGGACTGCAGCATGGCCATCCCTCCCGGGTGTGATTTCTCGCTTTCTGTCTCTCTGTCTCTGTCTCTATCTCTCTCTCTCTCTCTCTCTCTGTCTTTCTGCCGAGTGCACACATGCCGTATAGCAAAAAAACCTCTCCAAAAAAACAAAAGAGAAGTGCTCTTTTTTGGAACCAGCAGATAGCTTAATGGCTATGTCGCTGGACTCTCATGTAGTCGACCAAGGTACGAGACCCATAAACAGTTGCTTAAACTCACACTGGGCGCGTGTGCGTGCCTGCCCAAGATCCTGAGAGGAGAATGGAGGAGAAGGGATTGCAGCGTGGCCATCCCCCCTGGGGAGTGATTTCTTGCTTTCTGTCTCTGTCTGTCTGGCCAGTGCAGGCGCCCTGTGGCAAAAACCTTTCCAAAAAAAAGAACCCTCTGTGGGAAACGTTAAACCCTCCTTTCTGTAGGTAAAGAAACTGAGGCGCAGAGAGAGAAGGCAGTTAAATGTATTTGTTGGAGTGTGATCCAGATCCAGAGGTCACGATATTGAATCCCTTCCTGTTTTGCAGAGGCTGAATAATGTGTAATGTGGACCAGATTAAATGTACAGGCAGATGTGAGAATCCCACTTTTGTTGTTGTTGTTATTAAGAATTATTTAACTTTGCTTATTTACTTTAATTTGACCAAGGAGGGACAGAGTGAGAGAGAGAGGGAAAATGAGAAAGAAAGCCTCCAGGTCAAGTGCTACCCAACACCCGAGAATCTAGTAGCTGTTTTAAGCCAGACATAAAGAAATGTACAAAACTGTCAAACACTACTACTAATCTTACTTTCCTTTGTTCTTGGATAATTATTTAAAAGTTTATTTTATTTATATTTTTTAATTTGCTGGAGAGCATGTGCATTTACTGCAAGGAGAAGCAGAGGGAAGGCAAGAAAGCATTCCTCATGGAGCATGATCCTGCTGCAATCCCTTTTCCTTCATTTTTCTCTCTGTTTGGGATTTTGAGCATGCACGCAAATATGCCCAGCAGGTTTCTCAAGCCACTGGTCTGGGACTTGAACTGTGCAGTCAGCCATATGGGATCCAGTCACCCTAACCACCATGCCACCAGCTGGCCTGCTCTCAGGTTCAGTGTTTAAAATTAAAACTCTTCGGGGCACACTTGCAGCCCCAGCTACTTTGTAGGTTGAGGCAGGAGGATGGTGAATTGGAGGCTTTGTCTCTATGGGGGAGAAAGGTAAATACCGATCATTCATGTAAACAAAAGCTCTTTGGGGCTTCAGTCATTTTCAAGAGCATGAAGGGATCCTGAGACCACAAGTTTGAGAATCAATGATGTAGCCCAACTCATATTGTAGAGATGAGGTAACTGGGGCGCAGAGTGACAACCAGACTTGTTCAGGTCACATATTGACAGGGCTAACACTGGAACTGCCCCTCTGGGGACACATTAGATGTTCTCTAAGGTCCCTCTCAATAAAATCCAGATGTCGGAGACAGCCTTGGTGGTAGGGCAGCACATTATTGATTATTGTAGAAGTCAGATCAGATTGTTTCTCCAATTATTTTAACTTTCTTAAAAAAGAATAATTATTATTTTTTAATTTGACCAGAGAGAGACAGATAGAGAAAGGGAAAGTGAGAAAGCAACCCACCAGCCTCAGTCACCCATGTGGAAGTCCCGCACCTTCACCATCACACCACCCACCGGCCCTTCTTTTTTTTTTTTTTTTTGGAGAGGTTTTCGCTATAGGGCGCATGCGCTCGCCAGCCAGACAGAGAGAGACAGAGAGACAGAAAGCGAGAAATCCCCCCCCAGGGGGGATGGCCACACCGCAATCCCTTCTCCATTCTCCTCTCGGGATCTTGGGCACGCATGCACACATGCCCGGCGTGAGTTTAAGCCACCGGGTCCAGGACGCAAACCACGGTCGACTACGTGGGAGTCCAGCAACATAGCCATTACACTAACTGCTGGTTCCCAAGGCTTCTTGATAAAGAGTATGTCTGACGGTGTCACATTGACTTCAGCCCCTTCTGATTCATTGCTTTCTAGCTGTGCAATTTAAAGTAAGTTGCTGAGTCTCAGAGTTTCCCCTTCTATAAAACAGGAACCGCAGTGTCGTGAGTTATACTAGGGTTAAATGAAGCAAATGGCATTTGTTTCCGTGTCTGGCATTTGGTACCCAGATGCTAGTTTTCACCTCTCTGTGGAAAGGACTCAAAAGAAGAGAAATAAATTATAATGAAAAAAATAGGCTAAATCAAAGAATTTCTCCTAAGTTTCCTTATAAAACCCCTATGGGGGAGCAGCAGATGGCGTAATGGCTACCTCGCTGGACTCCCATGTAGTAGACTGCGATTCGAGTCCTGGACCCAGTGGCTTAAACGCATGCCAGGCATGTGTGCACGTGTGCCTAGGATCCCAAGAGGAGAATGGAGAAGGGACTGAGGCGTGGCCATCTCCCCTGGGAGGGGGGGTGACTTCTCACTATCTGTCTCTCTGTCTCTCTCTTTCTGGCGAACACATGTGCCCCATAGGAAAAACCTCTCAAGCACACACACACACACACAACAACCAAAAAACCCGTGTCGTTTCCATAGTTCAAGCTCAGCTGGTGATTCTCTGATCTTTTACCTGAATTGTTTGCTATAGAAATAAATTCCCATTTAGGAGTCGGCAGGTGGCATTGTGGGTGAGGGCACTGGATTTCCACATGGCCAACCATGGTTGGAGTCCCGGATCTGGTGGCTTGCTTTCTCACTTTCCCCATCTCTCTCTCTCCCTCTCTCTCCTTCTCTCTGTCTCTCTCTCTCTCTCTCTTGTCTGTCCCTCTCTGGTCAAATTAAAATAAATAAGTAAATAAAGTTAAATAAAATAATTCCTAAAAATATTCCCATTTAACAATGACATACCCGTGCATATGGTAATATCCGTCTTCCTGATCAAACACAGGTGCCTTACCTTCTCCCCCCTAGTTATTACCTCTGATCTCCATTCCTTTGGAAATAGGGTGTGCCAGCATGTCTTTTTGTTTCTTTTTTTTTTTTTAACACTTACTTATCTATCATATTCATTTTGCTGTGATTTTCAGGCGACTGGTCTAGGATTCAAACCGTGGTCCACCATGCAGGAATCCAGCACCTTAACCACACCACCTGCTGTCCCTGGCACATCTCAGTACATATACTTTTTGTTTTTCTAGAGCATGCAGGAAACATAAGCCTCAGTCTCAGCTTAGGGCCACGGGGGTGAAGGGCAGAAGGGTGCGACACCTTCCTTGCTCATCATAAGTGTCATGACTGACATTTACGTCATGGAAAAGCCTAGCAAATTTACATCAAAGTTTGATGTGACATAGGAGCCTTCAAAAACGAAGACCCAAGGACCCCTGGAAAACGGTTGTTATGCTAGGTTCGCTGAAAGATGGACAGCATGTAGAAACGTGCTGAACAGAAAGGCAGGGTCTAATAGTAACAGGTTAGGTCTGTATGTGCTGGGAGGCGGCTGGGGGAGTGCAGCAAGGCCTGGCTGTTCAGATTCCTCGGGGCCTCTCTGTAGCATTCCTCCCCGGAATGTGGCAGGATCATTCTGGAACAAGGGTCTTAGGACCTACACCAGACAACGTAGGTCCGAGAACTTCTTCATGTGCAGCTATGTATAGCAATCCCTTTCATACTCAGAATTGTTCTGGTTTGGATGAGAAATTATATTGGTACTCTACTTTAAAAATGATATGTTGGGGCCAGCCGGTGGTATGGTGGTTAAGGGGCCAGACTCCCACATGACTAATGGTCAACCACCACAGTTCAAGTCCTAGAATCTGGCAGCTCGAGTCCCAGACCTGGTAGCTTGTGTTCTCACTTTCTCTCTCCCTCCCTCTCTCTCTCTCTCTCTCTCTCTCTCTCTCTTTCTCTCTCTGGTGAGTGCACGTGACCATAGCAAATTAAAATAATAAATTATTTTTTAAAAATGATATGTCTTGGAGCTGGCAGGTGGCATAGTGGTTAAAGTGCTAGACTCCCAAATGGTCAACCACAGTTCAAGTCCTAGGCCTGGCAGCTTGCTTTCTCATTTTCCTCTCACTCTTTTTCTGGTCAAATTTTAAAGTAATAGTAATAATAATAATAAAATAAAATAATTTTTTAAAATGGTATGTCTTATCTTCAGGATACAGTCCTCCTTTATTTTTTTAGAAAGGTTTTTGCTATAGGGTATGTGCTCTCACCAGAGACACACAAAAAGACAGAAAGCAAGAAATCACCCCCCTGGGGGATGGCCACACTGCAGTCCCTTCTTCTCCAGTCTCCTCTCAGGATTTTGGGCACGCATGCACACACACCCAGTGTGTTTTAAGCTGCCAGGTCTAGAACTTAAACTATGGTCAACTATGTGGGCATCCAGTGATGTAACCATTATGCCATCTGTTGGTCACCAACCCTCCTTTTTTAAAAAAGAATTATCTTATTTAATTTTACTTATTATTCTTCACTTTAACTAGAGAGAGAGAAAGAGGGAGAATGAAAAAGCAAGCTGCAGGACTGTCTCGACCCGCGAGACAGTGGAACAGGTTTCCTGAGGGAAGGAGTGAGAGACGGGACGTACGGCGCACTATTACAGCACGGAGACGACGCAGTGTCTCTTTAGGGACGTCTCTTTATTGTAGGCAGCACAGAGACGACACAGTGTTTAGGGTCATCTGGAGCTGACACAATGTCGCCACAGCTCAGGGTTGTCCGGAGACGACGCAGTGCCACAGCTCAGGGTCGTCTGGTCTAGGCGCGGTATCGCAGCTCAGGGTCGTCTTTTTTTTGGTCGTCTGTGTCGCCTTCTTGGTCATCTGGTGATTATGGGCCAGAGATTGTGCTTATATACACATTGGTGGGCCATGATTGGTTGAATGAAGGATAGCAAAAGGTGGGTTATGATTGGTTGCTTTGTGGACCAATCATGAGGTACCCGGATATGCAAATCTGAGGGATTCTAAGCTCACCGATTTGCTATGTGAAGTGGCCAATCAGAGTGTGGTGTCGAAGGTGAGGTTTTTGAAAGGGAGCCAGTTGTGGCCTTTGTAATTGTTTGCTCTCTGAGCCTAAGATGGCAATAGTAAGAGACTCATGAAAAATGGCCTCGGCAGACTGCTGGTGCACAGCCTCCCACACAGGACCAGCAGTTAGCGTAATGGCTATGTCACTGGACTCCCACGTAGTCGACCACGGTTCGAGTCCTGGACCCGGTGGCTTAAACTCACGCCAGGCGCGTGTGCGTGCGTGCCCAAGATCCCAAGAGGAGATTGGAGGAGAAGGGATTGCGGCGTGACCATCCCCCCTAGGGGGGGTGATTTCTCGCTTTCTGTCTCTCTGTCTCTCTCTCTGGCGAGCGCATGCGCCCTATAGCAAAA
>NW_006159616.1:13253246-13279578 GCF_000334495.1 Tupaia belangeri chinensis
GCAGTCAGCCATGTGGGAGTCCGGCACCTTAACCACCACACCATCTGTCAGCCTTGATACAGTCCTCTTTAAATATACAGACCTGGGCCAGCAGGTGGCATGGTGGTTAAGGGCGCTGGACTCCCACATGGACGACCACCGTTCAAGTCCTGGACTGGTGGCTTGCTTTCTCATTCTCTCTGTCTTGCTCTGGTCAAATTTAAAAAAAATCATAATAATATGACAAATAAAATAAATAATTATTTTAAAAAAAGGTTTAATAAATAAATAAATAAATAAATATACAGTCACTAAAATCCTGCAGGTGGCATTGAGGTTAAGGCAGCCAGACCCCGCATAGCCACTCTGCCATTCAAAATCACACTGGGCATGTGTGCACACATGCCTAAAATCCTGAGGAGAGAATAGAGAAGGAATGGCGAACCCCCCTCACTTCCCCTCTCTCTTGTCTCTGTCTCTTTCCAGCATGTGCATACACACTAGAGCAGAACATACATACACAGATTTATCAAGGTATCATTTAGATACCACACCATTCATGCACTGTAAGTATACATTTGAATGGCTTTTAGTGTATATAATCCAGTTTTAGGACTTCTATCACCTCAAAAGCTTCACTCCTGTCTGTCTGCAATCTCCCACCCTCTGCCCAGGTAACCTCTGATATATTTTATGTTTGTATAGTTTTGCCTTTTCTAGAAATTTCATACAAATGGAATAATGAAATATGTAACTTTTTGTGTCTGGTTTCCAATTACCATGTTTTGAAGGATCGTCCGTGTTGTATGGATGAGTGGATCGTTCTTTTTTATTGCTGTGTGGTATTCCATTATGCACTTGTATAACTCATTTATCTGTTGGTGGACATTCGAATTATTTCTAGTGGGAGTCCAGCAATATAGCCATTACGCTAACTGCTGGTCCCTTAATTTCTTTTTTTAAAGAATTATTTAATTTATGGGACCAACCCAATGGCTATGTCACTGGACTCCCATGTAGTCGACCGTGGTTTGAGTCCCGGACCCAGTGGCTTAAACTCATGCTGGGCGTGTGTACATGAATGCCCAAGGTCCTGAGAGGAGAATGGAGGAGAAGGGATTGCGGTATGGCCACGCCCCCGAGGGGTGATTTCTCGCTTTCTGTCTCTCTGTCTCTCTCTCTCTCTTTCTGGTGAGCGCACACGCCCTATAGCAAAACCTCTCCAAAAACAATTATTTTTTATTTATTCATGTATTTATTTTAATTTGACCAGAGAGAGACACACACGCAGAGAGAGAGAGAGAGAGAGAGAGAAGGAAAGTGAGAAAGTAAGCCACCAGGTCCAGGACTCAAACTGTGGTCAGCCATGTGGGAGTGTCCAGTACCTTAACACCCACACCACATGCTGGTCCCATTTCTCTCTCTCTCTTTTTTAAAAAAAATTTTTAAAGAATTATTTTATTTATATTTATTTATTTATTTAAACTTTACCAAAGAGGGACAGAATGAAAGAAAAGAAGAGAGGGAAAATGAGAAAGCAAGTTGCCGGGTCTTGAACCATGGTCAGCCACATGGGAGTCCAGTGCCCTTAACTACCACACTACCTGTGACCCGTTTTCATTTCTCTTGAACAGATACTTGGAAGTGAAATTGCTGGGTTATATGTTAAGTATGTGTAAGTTTAACTGTTTTTTCTTTTTTTCAAGTTTTTGCCATAGGGGATGTGTACTCGCTGGAGGGAGACAGAAAGAGGGAAAGTGAGAAATCAACGCCCAGGGGGAATAGTCATGCCATAGTCTTTTCTCTTCCATTCTGCTCTCAGAATTTTAGACACACACACACACACACACACAAACACACACACACACACGAACTCAGCATGATTTTTTTAGGGTATGTGCACTTGCCAGAGAGACAGAGAAATGGAAAGCGAGAAATTACCCTCCACGGGGGATGACCATGTCGCATTATCTTCTACTCATTTTTTAAAAAAATTATTTCACTTTATTATTTATTAGGACTGCAAACTACCATGTAAACAGAGTGGAGGCGGTGGGGTGGTGAAGGCTGCAGGGGCGTTGGGTGAGGGCATGGCCACAGCCAGACACAGGCCAGCAGGGGATGGTGAGGACTATGAGCAGCTACTGGAAGCCTTCAAATGTTCTGTCATCTCTGTAATCATTTGGTGGATTACCGCTGGTTCAATAACAAAACTAGTGATGATGGTAATGACCAGAGGGATGCCTAAACCCGGCGGGCAGATGTTCAGCCACTTGGCCGTGGAGGCGAAGGCCTGGGCCCCAATCACGTCACCCACCATCTTCCTGCCCCTAGATTTCACAGAGTAGGTGAATGCGATGAAGCCCAAGGAGAAAACCTTCATGAAGACCGTGTTGAACAGGGATCAGACCACATGTCAGGCAGGCACCGAGGTCTTGCTGCCAACATTGAACATGGCGGAAGCCGTCAGAACCATGAGTGGGTGCACCTCCAGCACACGCACCTCATGCTCGTCCTTCAGCATCTCATGTTTAACTTATTTAATAATTATTTTTATTTAACTTTATTTATTTTAATTTGACCAGAAGGGGACAGAGTGAGAGAGCGAGAATGAGAGAGAGAAAGAGAAAGTGAGAAAGCAAGCTACAGGTCTGAGACTTGAACTGCTATCAGTAATGTGGGAGTGTCCAGTACCCATAACCACCGTGCCAACTGCCAGCCCCTAAAGTTTAACTTTTACAAAAATTGCTAGATAGTTCCCAAGATGGCTGTACCATTTTACATTCCCACAGTATGAGAGTTCCAGTTTCTCCACATCCTCCCCATACCTGGGCTGTCTTTGGGATTAAAGACATTCTAGTGGGGTGAGGTGGTATCTCACTATAGTTTATTTACTTTTTTTTTTTTAGATTTATTTATTTATTTATTCATTTATTTTAATTTGACCAGAGAGCCACACAGAAAGGGAAAGTGAGAAAGCTAGCCACCAGGTCCAGGACTTGAACCATGGTCGGCTATGTGGGAGTCCAGCACCTTAACCACCATGCCACCTACTGGTCCCCTCACTATAGTTTTAATATGCATCTCCTAAAAGACTAATACACATTTCCAAGTATTTATTAATGATGAATGTATTCTTTGGTGAAATATTTAGCCAAACCTTTTTTAGAAAAAAATTGTATAGGGCACAGGCGCTAGCCAGAGACAAGAGTTGTAGGGAGTGAGGAAGCACCCCCCAGAGGTGATGGCCACCTGCAGTCCCTTCTCCACTCTCCCTGGGTTTTTGGCATACGTGCACACATGCCTGATGTGTTTTCCTCTCTCTTTTCCTTTTTTTAGGGCTCACTAAGAGAGTGAGAAAGTGGTGATGGCCATGCCGTAGTCCCTACTCCTGCATTTACTTCTCTCGGGATTCTGGGCATGATTCTCAAAGCACTGGGCCTGAGACTCGAACTGCAGTCAGCCATGTGTGAATCCAGCGCCTTAACCACCATGCCACATAATGGCCCCAATTTATTTTTATTTCAAAACTTACTTTGTCGGGAACCAGCAGTTAGTGTAATGGCTATGTCGCTGGATTCCCACGTGGTCGACCGCGGTTCGCGTACCGGACCCGGTGGCTTAAAACTCACGCCGGGCGCGTGTGCGTGCGTGCCCAGGATCCCGAGAGGAGAATGGAGGAGAAGGGATTGCGGCGTGACCATCCCCCCTGGGGGGTGATTTCTCGCTTTCTGTCTCTATGTCTCTCTCTGTCTGTCTGGCGAGTGCACGCGCCCTATAGCGAAAATCTCTACAACTTACTTTGTCTTTTTTAGTTTGTCAGTGGCCATGTGCACTCACTAGAGACAGAGACACAGTGAGAGGGAGAAAGCACCCCCAATGAGGCATGGTCACCCCAACTGCTTCTCTATCTCTCCATCCTGTCAGGAGTTGCATGTACAAATACATAGCGTGTTTTCCAAGCTGGTGGGTCTGGGATTCAAACCACATGGTTGTCCATGTGAATCTAGCTACCTTAACCATTAAGCTACAGGGCCTGTACATTCGTCAGTTTCTACAAAAAGCCTCCTATGACTTTATAGGAAATGCAGTGAATCCACAGATCAACTGAGGAAGAATGGCCATCTTCAAAAATATTGAGTCTTTCAAATCCATGCACGTTTATAGATCTTATTTAGATCTTTAGTTGCTTCAGCACTGCTTTGTGTTTTTGAGTATACAGGGTTTGCACTTCTTTTGTTACATGTATTTCAAATATTTTATTCTTTTTGATGTTATTATAAACGACATCTAAAAAAAAATTTGCCAGAGGGTGTGTGCACTCATCAGAGAGGGAACAGGAGGAAGTACCCGCCCCCAACTCTGCCATGAGGAATGGTCATGCAGCCATCCCTTCTCCATCTCTCCCTCCTTCAATGTTGAAGTGGTGAGAAGAGACATATTTGTCTATTCCTGATCTTAAAAGCATTCAATGCCTCACCATTAAGTGTGACATTAGCTTTAGGCTTTTTATAGGTATATTTAATAAAGCTGAGCAAATTCTCTTCTATTTCAAAAATGTTGAGAGTTTGGATAATTTCTTTTCTTTTCTTTTTTTAAATTTTTTTTGAGAGGTTTTTAGCTATAGGGCGCGTGAGCTCGCCAGATAGACAGAGAGAGACATAGAGACAGAAAGTGAGAAATCACCCCCCAGGGAGGAGGGCCATGCCACAATACCTTCTCCTCCATCCTCCTCTCAAAATTTTGGGCACACATACATATATGCCCAGCATGTTTTTCTTTTCTTTTTAAAGAGATTTTTGTGATACGGCACATGAACTCACTGGACAGAGAAACAGAAAGCAAGAAAACACCCCCCAGGGGGGATGGCCACACTGCAATTCCTTTTCCTCTATTCTCCTCTCTGGATTTTGGGCATGCATGCACATGTACCCAGCTTGATTTTTAAAACTGCCAGGTCTGGGATTCGAACCATGGTCAACTACATGGGCGTCCAGTAACAAAAACCATTATGCTATCTTCTGGTCCCTGCCCAGCATGTTTTTCAATCCACTGGGTCTGGGACTGGATGCTGCCTCAGCCTGTCCTGCCCCCTTCCCAGGATGGGCATATCACAAAGAGCTGTCATCTGCAAAGGCTTTTTGTTTGCTTGGTTTTTTGTTTGTTTATTTTTTGTTGTTGTTGTTGTTTTCTCCCCTTTAGGGCACAAGGACTCAACAGAGAGAGGGAAAATGAGATAAGTACTCTCTGGTGGGAATGACCATCCAACAATCCCTTCTCCTCTGTTCTCTCCAGATTTTGAACGCACACACACACACACACAAAGCCCAGCATGTTTTTCAAGATGCTAGGTCCAGGACTCTAACACACAGTTGGCCACATGGGATCCAGCTGCCTTAACATGCCATGCCACAGCTGGCCCTATGAAAGCTCTTTTAAACTTCTCTGCACTTTTAAGATGCCATTATTAGTACTACGTGATATGACAAAGAAATTCAGCTCAAGGAAGTTTACTTTCCCAGCTAGTTAGTGCAGAACTGAACTTTGACCCAAGTCTCTGAGGACCAAGCCCAGGACTCTCACAACAGGATTAGCAGGACACAACCATGCATGCTCGACAGCCCTGAGTTTCCCAGGAAAACTGGGCATACTGTAGATTAGCGAAGCTGACTAAGTGGAAAACTGAATTGAAATTAACCTTCAATGCCTGGTTTTGGAGAAAAATCACTCGTAGAAATTTCACATGTAGAACTTTACACCACGGCTCTGTCAAGAGAACCCTGGTGACAGGCACACTTCTTCCACTTTGTTACAATTACTTCCTCTTTCTGTGGGGCTTCAGCTACAAGGAAAGCCACTATCAGATTTTGAAGGAGGAACAAATTGATTGCTCTAGTCTGAGATTTAGCAAGGGAGAAATGCTGAGTCAATGTGACTAAACATCTGGACTTACTCAAGTTACTACAGGCATCGTTTTATGCAAACATATTTAGATATATAATCGAAGAGCCATCCTCCCCTCCCCCCATTTAAACTGTTATGGCTGCACAGACTTCTCCATTTCTATGTTTAGGTACTGATAAAAAACAAAATATAAGGCTTCCTGGACTGTTGGAAAACTACAGCGAACAGGCCCAGGAGAGCAGGGCTGGCAAGCTTCCCCTGGGGATGGACGGAGAGAGGCCAGGGCGTGTTGGAACTGGGGCCCCACACTGACACTCAGCATGCAGAAAACCCTCTCATGCTTGCCTTGCAATGTGGAAGGCAGTCAGTCACGTTTCTATTCCCTTAAAAACATTCTGGCCTACCCTGACTTCCTAAATCCTAAATCCAAGCATGGGAGTACGTTCTATAAATACAAGTCCCCATGCAAACCTCCCAGGGGTGGGGTCCTCTGCCTGCCTTACAGGAGTGGGTGTGTGAGCAACACACAGGTCAGGCAGAAGCTGAAGTCCCAGCCGTCACTCACTGTGTAACCCCTGGAACTGGACTCCGGTGTCTGAATGCACGCGAGGTAGAGCAATTTTGAGAAAAACCACAAACCACATGTACTGGGAATCAGAGGACAGACTGTGATGTGCTTGAGGAGCTAAAGGGGGCTGTGCTGTGACGAGGGGTGCCAAGGGACAGTGAGACATCCCCCCATTGAACCAGTAAGGAATGACAAGACAAAGCAGAAAGCTGGCACACTGAGGACACGCCCGTTTTGTGGGACCCCCGCCTTTCTGTGCTGTCGACTCTGTGACACACACATTGACAGGGTGTGTGACTCTAGTGAAGACTGCTGCGATGCAGCCCTGGATGAAGTCTGGTCGTAGGGCACACCCCGCTTCCTAAGAACTCATTCAGGCATGATCACCCGGTCTGAAGTGAAGGTCCAACAGAGTTTAAAGCACGTCTTTTAGAGCTGACACAACTTTTAAGACTGAAGAGTCTGGGCCAGTTCGTGGCCTGATAGTTTAGGCAGCTGGATCCCACATGGGCAACTGCAGTTAGAAGCTTGGACCTGGCAGCTGGACAAACACCAGGTGAATGTGCATGCATGCCCAGAATCTCGAAGGGAGGGAGATGGAGGAAAAGGGATTGAGAAGTGGCTAATTCCCATGGGGGGAGGAGGTGCTTTCTGTCTTTCCCCCTCTCTCTCTGGCAAAATTTTTAAAAATTAAAAATGCTGGGACCAGCGGTTAGCGTAATGGCTATGTTGCTGGACTCTCATGTAGTCGACTGTGGTTCGAGTCCTGGACTCGGTAACTTAAACTCACGCCGGGCATGTGTGCGTGTGTGCCCAAGATCCTAGGAGGAGAATGGAGGAGAAGGGATTGTTGCGTGGCCATACTTCCTGGGGGGTGATTTCTCGCGTTCTGTCTTTCTGCCTCTGTCTCTCTGGCGAGCGCACGCGCTCTATAGCAAAAACCTGTCCAAAAAAAAAAAAAAAGCTAGAGAGTCCACATGAGAAAACGTTAGCAGTCCTGAGGACCAGCAAGTTCCAGTCCCTTAGCTGTCTGTCTGCTGCCTCCTGGTATTGTCAACTAGGCCCAGGACTCACCTCCTTACTGCATTTGCTCCTAATCCTGCTGGCCCACTGCAGTATCTCTGTCCTGTTCTTCCCCATCACTAGATCTTCCAATAAGTACACAAAACATGCTCCAGTACTTCCTTTCTTTAGGAAAAACCCCTCTCCTTGAACCCATATTCCCTTGGTTACCCCGTTTCTCTTTGCCTCGTTACTGAAAGAACTGTCTGTCCTCCCTGCACTACACTCCTCTCTTCCCGTTTCCCCTTGAACCTCCTCCAACGAGGCCTCTCTGGCACAACTCATGAAAACGCTCTGCTCACCAAGGACCATGCCCCAGGGGAGAGGCACTCCTGATGCCTCCTTCCACGCGCACTGAGTTCAATTATGGGCACATGCCTGTGCGTGAGGAAGGAGCCCCGAGGCAGGGACAGCCCAGCCACTTCCTTGCTCTCTCAGAACCTCGGCTCCCTCAGGGATTGCACACTCCCCCTCTGCTGTCCCTCTGTACTTTTGCTCCTCAAAGACTGGCCCCACATGGCAGCATCGACACCGCTTAGAGGCTAATTCGAGGGACCAGCAGAGGGCGTGGAGATCGAGGCAGCTGAATCCCACAGCCAGTTGTGCTTGGAGAACATGCCAGGCATGTGTGCACCTGAGCTCAGGGACCTGAGAGGAAAATGAAGAAGGGATTGCAACGTGGCCATACTTTCCCCCTCTCTGTCTCTGGTGAGAGCTTGCAGCCTGTATAGCAAAACATAAAATAAAAAAATATGGAATCTGGCCCAGTTGTAGTGGTGCAAGCAGTGGGGCACCACTGCTGGTAGCTGGGGCCACATGGGAGGCCCAGGTTCAGATCCTGGACCAATTTACACCATTTCCAGTGGTATAATGGTTACGTCACTGGACTCCCACATGGTTGACTGCAGTTTGAGCCTTGGACCCGGTGGCTTGAATCTCACACTGGGTGCATGTATGTTTGCCCAAGATCCCGGGAGGAAAATGAAGGAAAAGGGATTGCGGTGTGGCCATTCCTCCCTGGGGGCCTGATTTCTTACTTTCCCTCTTACTGTCTCTGACCCTCTTTCTCCCCCCAGTGAGTGCACGTGCCCTACACTAAAGACCTTTAAAAAAAAAAATCGGGACCAGCAGGTGGTCGTTAAGGCACTAGACATTCCCATGTAGCTGACCATGGTTCAAGTCCCAGACCTGATGGTTCGCTTTCTCACTTTCCCTCTCTTCTCTGTGTCTCTCACTGGTCAAATGAAAATGAATGCATGAATAAATAAATAAAATTAAATTAATAATTATTTTTTAAAAAGCAAAAAAAAAAACAACAAAAAAATCTCAACTGTCTCCTGTTCCTCTCCCTTCCTTCCTACTTCACTCCTCTCTCTGTCAAGAAGGAAGGAAGGAAGGAAGGAAAGAAGGAAGGAAGGAAGGAAGGAAGACACTGTAGAATCACAGGCTCCATCCTGACCTACTCAATCCAAATCAGCATCTTGGCGATAGTGGTACACATTAAATTGGAGAAGCCAGGGCAGCAGGTGGTATAGGGTTGAGGCACTGGCCTTCCCCACGGCTGACTGTGGTTCAAGTCCCAAACTTGGTAGCTTGCTTTCTTGCTTTCTCTTTCTCTGGTGAGTGCATGTGCCCTATAGCAAATAATAATAATAATAAATAACATTATAATTTAAAAAAATTGGAGAAACCCTGTTCCAAGCCCTCTATTGCTGAGGTTAAGGATTAAGAAATCCATTTGCCCATACAGGTAAGTCACAGGTCTTAATTACTATTATTTAAGGTTTTTGCCATATTATTATTACTATTATTTAAAGTTTTTGTGCTTGCTGGAGAGACAGAGACAGTGAGAGAGAAAGTGAGAAATCACCCCCCAGGGAAGATGACCGCGCCACAATCCCTTCTCCCCTATCCTCCTCCTGGGATTGAGCATGCACACATGTACCCAACGTGCGTTTCAAGCCACTAGGTCCAGGACTCAAACTAGGTCATGTGGGAGTCCAGCTCCTTAACTCATCACACCACCTGCTGGCCCCACATTTTAAATCATTATTTAATTTTTTTCATTATTCATGATAGAGGTCATGCACACACATGAGAGAAGAGGAGAGAGGAGCACCTTCCAGAGGGTCTGGTCACATGCGACCCCCTTTCTCCAGTCCACTCGCAGGCATGCTGCTCCATTAGGCTGACCGGGCCGGGTCAGCTGTGTGGCAATGTGGGATCCAGGTTCTAGAGTAGCACTTTAGCGCTGTGCTGTGCAGCTGGCCCCTAAGCCACAAATGTAGAGAGCAGTTTTCAATGAATAATAATCAATCAGCAATAATCGCAGCTCAGATAAACCTCATTGGCTACGATACTGCCACTGCGCAGAGCTGGAGGGCCGTTTTATGTTATAAACATGGTATTTTCACATCCCACTTGCCTTGTTCTTTTGTTTCTTAATTGGTTCTGCAATCAGGAAAAAAGGGATGCTGCTCACTGGCTCCCTCAAGCTGCCTACATCTTCCTGTTGCCAAAGCCTGAGGTCTCTGCTCAGCCCTGATTTGAACCTACCCATGCACTGAGCAGTGATCACTTCCTGTCTCCAAACACTTCCTTAACTTGGCTGCCAAGTGTCACTCTCTCCCCGGGCTGCCCCTCTTCCCTCTCACTGAGTCCTCATCATTTCTTGACCTCTACATGTTGGAGCACTCTAAGACTCAGTCCCTGGCTCTTATCTAGTACACTCGCTCCTCAGTCTCCTTATGGTCTTGAGCCTCTACCTGTCCTCTTCACACGGACAACTCTCAGGTGTTTCTCTCAGCCTCAAACGCTCTCCTTGAATCCACCTGGCTTATCCGAGCGTCTCACCAACCACAATTCATGTAGAAACGTTGGCATCTCAAAGTGAACACAACCAAAATCAAACTCTTGATTCAGGTCTATTCTTCAAAACTTTTTTTTTTTCCTTTCTTTCTCTCTTCCTTTCAGGTTTTTGCCACTGGGCATCTTCCTTTCAGGTTTCTGCCACTGGGCAGGTAAGCTTGCTAGAGACAAACAGTGAAAGGGCAAGTGAGAAATCACCGCCTAAAGGGGATGGCCATGCCACAATCCCTTCTCCTCCACTCTCCTCCTGGGACTTTTGGGATGTACACACACGTGCACAGAGTGATCTTCAGCCACCAGGTCCAGGAATCGACTGTGATCGGCCATGTGGGAGTCCAGCACCATAACCACCATGCCACCTGCTGGCCTCCCTTAGCTGTTTTTCTACCAATCTTCATCTTAGGGAACTGCAATGTTCTTTTTGCTCAGGCACACACCCTGTGAGTTACTTTTCTCCTTTCTCTCTAATCTTACTTTCAGTGTCTCAGCAAACTGTGTTAATGCTAACTTTAAAACGTACCCGGGCCAGTGCTGGAGTGCAATGGTTGAGCACTGTACATAGGGAACCAGACCCCACCTGGCTGAATGTAGCTCTAATGCCAGCCCATGGTGGCTTGAAAAACATGCCAAGTACATGAGCATGTGTGCCCCAACTCCTCATGAGATGGAGAAATGGAGGAAAAAAATAACTGTGGCCTGACCATGTCCCCATGGAGGGTGATATCTCTATCTTTATCAAGTGCATGTGCCTTCTGACAGGGAAGGAAAACAACCCTTCGATGTATCCTGACTCTGACCCTTTCTTCCCGCCTGTACTGCTCTACCTTAGTCTAAGCCGCCACTATCCTGGAAGGCAGGGTAACAATCTCCTCATCTGTCTGCCTTTTTCTCTTTCTTTTCTTTTTCTTTTTTTTAAGAGTTATTTATTTAATTTTATTTATTTATTCATTTATTTTAATTTGGCCAGAGAGAGAGGGAAAGTGAGAAAGCAAGCCACTTGAACCATGGTCGACCATGTGGGAGTGTCCAGTGCCTTAACCACCATGCCACATGCTGGTCTCCTGTCTCTCTTTTTCTAAACTACCCCCACTCTGCCCCAGCCTATACACGACTGCTTCCCTCTTAGCGCATAGTCTTTTTTTTCCCAAATAATTATTTAATTTTATTTATTATTTTTTGCTATAGTTCACATGTGCTTACCAGAGACAGATAGACAGAAAGAGAGGGAGGGCAAGTGAGAAAGCAAGCCACCAGGTCCAGGACTTGAACCACAGTTGGCCATGTGGGAGTCTAGCGCCCTACCTACCATGCCACTTGCTGGCCCCCAGAATGTTCTCTTAGAAACACAAATAAGGGGCCAGGAGATGGTGTAGTGGTCGCTGGACTACCACATGGATGACAGTGGCTTGAGTCCCAGACCCGGTGGCTTGATCACACCAGGCGCATGTGTGTGTGTGCCCAAGATCCTGAAAGAACAATGGAGGAGAAGGGACTGCAGCATGGCCATCCCCTTGGCGGGGGAGGGGGAGGAGTGACTTCTTACTTTCTCTTTCACTGTCTCTGTCTCTCTCCCCTGCCCAAGCAAGCACACATGCCCTAAGGCAAAAACCTCTCAAAAAATAAAGTAAAATAAAGTAACAAAATAAAATAAAAACACAAATAACGAGCCAGCAGGTGGTGTAGTGGTTAGGTGCTGGACTCCCATGCGGCCAAATGTGGTTTGATTGCCAGACCCGGGAGCTTGAAACTCATACTAGGTGCATTTGTGTGCATGCGCAAAATCTCGAGGAAAATGGAAAAAGGACTGCGGTATGGCCATCTCCCCCGGGGGGTGATTTCTCACTTTCTATTCATCTCTAGCAAGCACATGTGCCCTGCAGCAAACAAACAAACAAACAAAACAATCAAAAAACAAAACCAACAACAAAAAACTCTCAAAAACACCCCCCCCCAAAAAGTCCCACAAATAAAATCATGTGACTCTCCTCAAACACTTTCACTAGCTTACCATTTCAACCTAAGGAAACCCAAGTCCTCACCTAAGCCCCACATCACCTGGTCCTGGAGACTTTCTGATGTCTGCTATTGCTTTTTCCCTCACTGACCCACACCAGCACTCTTGCTATTTCTGGAACCTACTAAAGACACTGCGGCCTCAAGGGTTTAATTACTGTTTGGAGATCTCTTTGCCCAGGGATTTGCACAGCTAAGCCTGTCTTTTAATCCAGGAGTCTGCTCAAATGTCATCTCCTCAGAGGCCTCCCTCCCTCCCTCCCTGACTACACACTCTATGGGATGCCTCCTTCCCCTCCCTCTCGAATCTTTCGTGGAGCTGTACTTTCCTGTGACACTTGCCACTTGACATGGTGAATGTTTAATAGATGTCATCCCCCATGGAGTGAGGGGGCCACCAGTGCATGGTCTTGCTCTGCTGGCAGTGACACGAGGCACAGGTGGGCATGCCACGATTTGTGGAACAATCATTACTTCATGACTGAGTGCTGTTTCTCCCTCTCTCCCTCGGGTTCTACCCAAACGGCTAGGACAGTGGTCCCTGCTCATAAGTGGGAGCTTGTAAAATTCAGTCGACATGTTGACCATCTCAACCCAGGGGCCAGCAGGTGGCATGGTGGCTAAGCGTACTGGACTCCTACATGGCCAACCTCGGTTTGAGTCTTGGACCTGGCAGCTTGCTTTCTCACTTTCCCCCTCTCTCGCTTGCTATTTCTCTCTTGCTTTGTTCCTCTCTGGTCAGTTTTTTTTTTCTAAAAGTAAATAAATAAAGTAAAATGAAATAATTCTTAAAAAAAGAAAGAAAACCTCAAATCCCATCTGTCCTCTAGCCCCCCTCCCCAGACCAACACAACATTACAGAATCACTGGGAGGGAACAAAGGAGCTTCGGGAGAAAGACAAGTCATCCAGCTGAAAGAGCCACTTGACATATTTGGGAGGAAAGCACCATATTCACTTTCCTGGCTACATAAAACCACTGTCTTGAATACTGGAAAAGGAACACGTAAGGCCATGGTGTCAGGACTTTCGTCTTAGAAGGGTATTATCTTTGCAAGTCAAGGGAAGTCTTTGTGTAATTACCTTTCAAAGGGTGCAAGAGCAAAACGCACAGCAGAGCCTTCGGTTGCACTGGGTGTACCTTTATTATTTTACCTCGTTCACTAAGAGCTTTGTGATGCAAGGTTACCATACACAGTTAGGTAATGTCTGCATTGCACATCAAAGGCTATACAGCAAAAGAATCAGAATTAGTACAAATACGAGAACTATATTTACATTCTGTATACTCAAGCTCCGAACATCAGATAATATTTACAAAATAAAACATGAAAATGAAAATCCAAAATTAATAATGTACATTGTTGCTAATGTGCTTAACTCCTTCATGGGGAGAGATCGGTTTGCAAAGTCTTGGTTCAGAAAGGCCACTTATGCTTCATGGATTTTGTTGTCGTATGTGAGGATGGTGACAAGAGACTTGAAATCTCAGCAGACAAGTAAATTTAGAGCCACCAAATTCAAGACAATGTCTTAAACTTGAGAAGGCTGACGGATTCCTCAGGTGAACTGATGCCAGAATAAGCAGTGTGGAAAAAATTAACTCAAAAGACATGAAAAACAACACACAACAGCCAGGGTTTGGCAAGAGACCAACCTCAGCTTGACTTTCCATCTGAGCACAGCTGTTTGGTTCTGAGTTTTTAACGTGAATTTTGTTCCAATTCTAATTTCTTAATTTAAATGACTGGAGGATTTCTTGAGATTTTATGAGCTCGAATACTAATTTCATAAATGGCCTTTTGAACAACAGCAGCAAATCATCTCTCAGCTGAGACTTCGATTTTCTAAGGAAGCACAAATGAAAACATTCCTGAAAATACAGTCAGGATCTGGCCAGCACGTGGGTGCGTCGCTGGGTAGGGCAGACAGCTGCGGTGTACACAGGTCAGTGTCCCACCGAGACACGCTCAGCACTCTCCGGGACAGCAGCAGAGTTCGACTTCGCTTTTTAAGAAGTAGGTTAACAAGTCACATTTACAAAGGGAACCAAGAGGAGAACTGAAGGACCCAAGTCAAACAAGCAACCCGATACCGTCCAGGAGAACCCAAGTGGACCACACACCAGGGAAACGCACAGAATTCCGGCAGGGGCTACGCGCTAGGGTATCCTTTCTCTTCCAGTCCAATGTGCAATTAATTATAGCTGTATAAATATACATATACCTTACAAAATTAAATATCCCTGTAAATTAGACAACAAGCAGCAGGCAACAAAGTCTTTGCTTTGAAATATGTGCCAGGAGACGTCATCTTGTTTCTAGATCCTAAAAGACCTTTCACAAGGACTTAAATTTATTCCTTCATCTTAGACAAGCTGAAAAAAATCTACCGAAAATATGAGTAGCTGTATAAGCCCCACAGAGCTGATGGGGGGAAAATATATCAAATGATTGTGGGTTCTTAGTTGGGAAAAGTCCTTTTTCCTTGTCCTCACCAAGTGCTAACAATAAGTTGGAGTTTGGGTGCCCACCCTGCTGCCAGAAGCAGCATTTTCCTGGCTCCTGACTGTGCGCGGGCTGGCTGACCCCACACAGTGCTGGCCTGAGGGCTGACTGACTCCCAGGCAGAGGCACAGAGCTAGGGAGGGCCCGAGCACTGGTCTGAGGTTGACTATGAGAAAGGAGAAGTGAGGGAGAGAGCATTCGCTTTAACTAGCATTCCTTTGTCTTTAATTTGTGTATGAGTTTTCTTTTTTGCCCTTATTTTTTTCTGGAAGGGAGGGGGCTTTGTTTAAAGGGGTATTTTAAGAAAAAAATTTAAAAATCAAAAAACTTAAAATACGGTTTCCTTAAAGGTTACGTCTTTTAACTTCTTGCCACTATGGTTACCGGCAAAGCCTCACAGGTAATTCCTGCCGTAACTTTTCTCAGGGCTTCAAAGTGGGGATGGCCCTGTCTAGAACAAGAACACTAGCCCTGAAACTCCGATCTGAATATGGGCCCCGAGGGAGGTGGGAGGTACTGTCCACACCCATCAGCCACAACAGAGCAGCCTCAGAGGGGGAAAGCATGCTTGCCCAAGCCCCCCTGCAGGACACGACCCACCTGCCTCCTCCGGTTTCCGAATGAGGCTTTCTGACGGGGCACATCATCAACAGTCTAATTTGGCTTGTTCCAACGTCTGACACTTCCAAAGCAAAGACTTTCCAAACCAGTTTTGTCTGAGTTAGGAGGAAAAACAAGTCATTTCAGTGTACCACATGATCTCGCACTCCCTCGGGCATCCCGCCTCCCAGTCACACACGGCTTTCTAGCAGACTTCAGGACAGCAGCAACACCAGTGATTCATCTTGAAAGTGACCTTCTGATCTCATCTTCATTTCCCTGAAATTCTATTTCAGTCCAGGAAGCTGTCTCAATGCGCTGACAGATCCTGCTGGATGTGGGTATACGCCAGAAGGGAGTATCGTGTCCGTTAGACAGCAAAAAAATCTTCTAACTATATTAAAACTCTCATACACTTAGAAAACAAGTAACATCATAGTTAGTGACCTATGTTTTAAGGAGAAGAAGAAGGTTAAAAAAAAGTCTACCGGAGTTTTTATTGATTACTTTTCAGATAAGGACAGTGTGATTTCTACCCTTCCTTTTATTAAGCTCTCTGTGGGTCACTTCTCCTCTTTGCAAGCTCGAAGCTGGGAGACCTGTTCTTCAGATATAAGCCAAACCACCCAGGAAGTCAGAAACAAGGGCCTGGGAGATACAGGGTTTCCAGCACTGTTCCACAGGGATTCGTGAGCCCTGACCTTCCCTCGTGAAGCAGAGTAAGCCAGCTGCTGTCGCCTGAGAGTCAGCAACATTAAGGCTAAGAACCCTCAGTCCTTGAAAAGTAGGAGCGAGTGAAAACTTTCCTGAATGTTCAAGTGCTGATGAAAGAGGCCTGAGCGAGGGAAGTAAAAGATAAACAACCCTAAGTCCACCGGTAAAGCAGCCAAAGCAATCTGCAGGCTCTCTCTTCTGTGTCATTCTTGTTAAACTTACTGGCAAATGGGTGGTCTCTGGAAGCCAGAAGATCCTAGTCTGTCAGAAGAAAAGGAGACTGTCCACAGTGGACTTTCTCCTTGGGATTATCTCTGCATCAGGAGAGACAAGCAACAAACTCCTGGGC
Source organism: Tupaia belangeri chinensis (assembly GCF_000334495.1). Taxonomy (NCBI): domain Eukaryota; kingdom Metazoa; phylum Chordata; class Mammalia; order Scandentia; family Tupaiidae; genus Tupaia; species Tupaia belangeri. Next base: position 13,269,810 of record NW_006159616.1, read on the forward strand.
TAGCGCGAGGGGGGTCACTCTTCTTGTGCCCAGTTGGCCCTTCATTTTTTGTTTGGAGTGGCAGGAAGGGTTGGATTTAATCCTGGGACCCAGAAACCAGAGCCTGCTGTGCTTGTTTATTTGAGATGGGGACACAAGCTCCACAGGGACCACTTTTCAATTTGATAAAACATTATTGAACATGACCCCTGGACTCAGAGGGAGACTTCCAAGTGTTATTTGAACTCTACATTTCTTTGATCAAAGGGAGCTGTACCTATCACAGGGACACTACTCATCATGATCATGATCATCAAGCTTATCACCAGAAAGTGAGACACTCCCCCTCGTGGGCCACTTGTGTACAACACTGCACTGATCCCAAACACGCTAATGCCAAGTACAGAGCTGAGGAACTTCTAGGGAACAGCCTCCTGATGAAGAGAGTTCCCAGGAACTCCTGGCTACAGCCTTCATGGCCCACTGCCATGCCCCACCAAGAATATCCTTGCCTCTTCCTTTCTTTCAGGGTCAGTATCAGCCACCGCCTCAGGCCTAGAAAGGCCTCTCTTTTCTTCTAAATGAAAATTATATCACTACGCCTAAATATGCCCCAAATTTGACTCAGAGAATATAACTGTCCTGTTTCTAAGCTCACCACAACTTTTTCCCTAGGTAAAAATGCAGGGACTAGCCATGGTAAAAAGACAGAAGAGGGGAAAAGGTAAGTGCTCTCCCTGTTAGATTCTGAAAAGCCAGGTATCTCTTCCTTTAGTCTCTCAGCCACCCAAGAAAAATTAAAGTGATATTGCAAACAGAGAAAAAAAAAGCAAAAAAAAAAAGAGCATGATGTTGCCTTGAAAAGCAGACAAAGGTATCCAAAGACAGCAGTACAGACACCAGGGCTGATCATATGGGGACCTAGCATACAAAAGGAAGCCAAAATACACCAAAATGTAATTTGGAGATTCACAGGATCTCCTTGGGGGTTTTGTGTTTGTTGTTGTTGGTTTTTTTTTTTTTTTTTAGTCTTTTTTTCCTTTTGTTAGGCCACATGCTACTAACAAGATTCTCAGCACAAGAAAAAAAGAAGAGTACAGAGCAATGGAGATGCGGAACAGGAGAGCTAGAAAAAGTGCTGGACGAGGAGGGAGAGTAGTTAAGCCACAGGATCACACACAAAGAGTAACCGTCAAGAATCACAAAGAGAAATGAGAGGTAACACTTTCTTTATCTCTCGAAGGCAGGTGCGTGGGGACTCTCGCAGTCACTTAGAATTTCGGTTGACTCGGGCATCTGCGGGAGAGTTTGGACCTGTGAAGGTGAAGGGGGAGGCAGGGTTAGAGACATGGACCCGGGTGTTCACAGGGCTCCTTCTCTGCCATGGCTCCCTCCTTGAACTTCCTATCGGGCACCTCAGGCTCAATCTCTAGGTTCTGTTCAAACAGCAGGCTGGAGTGTTCCTCACTGATATCCCTCCCAGGATCTGAGTACTGGGAGACCTCTGCAGTTCTCATGATCCTCTGTTTACTGAGTCCCCTAGACCTATCCACAGATCTCTTGAGAACAAAAAAGATAAAGGAGGGGATTAATTGCTGCAATTAATTAAGAGTCTTCTCAGTGGTTTGGGAGGCAATATGCTATTTTACAAGAGACACAGGCCTCATTATCAACCTACAGCCACACTAATACTCCTGTCCTTCCTCTACTTTTAACATTTCTTCTATGAGAGGGACTCACAGAACAGAGAGGGAGGAAAAGCGAGGTAGGCACCCTCAACAGGGTCTTCTCATGACACTCCACCCAGCCCTCAGCCAGCCTGGATCAGGGGCAGTGCATGCACCTGGAGGCCTTAGAACCTTCCATGTGGGCCCATCATGGTAGAGAGCTGCACTACTGCCGGGACACTGTCTTCCCCTTCCTCTGTTTTAAACAATACTTCCTTTCCTATTATGTTGGTGTCCCCGGGCCAAAGTCAAGAAGAGAAAGGAAATCCAAGAACAACTTCTTACCGTATTGTGCCAGCAAGGAGTGGATTAAAGGCATATAACCAGTCATTCATGTCTTTGTCATTTAGAGCCTGCAAAAGGACCCCACGGTGCTTGGTGCAGACAGCAAAGGTGTTAGGTGTCTGAAAGAAATGTGGTCAAATGAGAAAGTTACTATGGAGGCTGATCAGTGAGGACACCTGGCTGTATTCACAGGACATATGGTATTTTACACTGAAAGTTCAAGGAGACCAAACAGATACAAAGGAAAGGTTCCACGTCACCTAACAGAGTTCAGACCTCAGGAGGGAATGGTGCATGAAGCCATGAAAAGCCAACAAGTCAGGACCTACCTTCACCATGGCCTGCTGGTCCTCGCTGTACTCCACCTGGGCTGTTGACAGGTTAATGATACCACGCTCCACTGGGTCTTTGTCATTGTTATAGATGAAGACATAAGGGCGACGAACCACAACAAAATGTTTAGCCCAGTTGCTGGAAAGTGGCTCCTTGAAATTTAGGTATCCCTTTTTAGAGACCACTGAACTAAAAAGGACAATATAAACAAACAAAAAAGGTTAGTTTCTCACAAAAAACAAAATGATCATACACTAGGACCATCAAAAGGCCAGGTCCACAGATTCAATGAAACAGGCAAATGACCTTACTGGCCTAGAATTTTATCTGCAAAGAGTAATAGAGCAGAAGAGTAGAAAGTGCCAGAACAACATGGCTTACTCCCCAGGGTGGACGCACTCTGAGATACGACTGGAGCAGAAACCCAGTCTAGCTCTTTCACCCCAGATTCAATTTGCATCGACTATAATATAGACTTCAAACAGAGGAAGTGGAAGTAAATTCTCTTCCCTGATTTGTCTTTATGCCTGGCATTCCTAGCCAATATAGTACTCACCCTGGTCTAATTTCTTCAATGTCTGGAACAAGATTGAGAAATTCATTTTTTCCTGCTCGGGCCAAATAGGGTGTTTCCACCACTGGAACAATCTGAAACTGTTCAAATTCTGGGCAGGGACTAGAGGCCCGGGAATTGGCTTCTGGGGTCCTTTAAAAGAGAGAGGTGAAGTAACAAGAGTTCAGTTATGGTCAAGGTGAACTGTGTACAAACACTCCAGGGGGAACAAAAACCTCAGTTTCAGAAGAGTTCTGCAGAGAAGACAAGTTGGTATCAGAAAGTTAACTCTAAATTCAACTGGTCTATCTTTCAGAAGTTACAAAAGGACGTGGATCACTGATGGCCATCGAGTCACAGTCTCACTTCTTATTCCAAAGCCCTCTGAACCCAAGGATCAGGAAATCAACTCTGTGTGCACTCTGATGTTTCCTTCTAGTCCTATGGCCACATCGAGGGCAATGGTTCTCCAAGTGTGGTCCCTGACCAGCAGCATCTGCTTTACCTGGGAAGCTGCTAGAAATTGAAAGTCTGGGGCTGGCAGGTGCTGCGGTGGTTAAGGTGCTAGACTCCTACATGGCCATCATGGTTTGAGTCCTGGACCTGGTGAGTTGCTTTTTCACTTTCCCTCTCGTCAAATTAAATAATGCTGATAATAATAAAAAATTAATTAATTAAATAAATAATTCTTAAAAAGAGAGAGAGAAATTCAAATTCTTGGGGCCAGCAGGTGATGTGGTGGTTAAGGCACTAGACACTCCCACATGGCTGACCACAGTTTGAGTCTCGGACCTGGTGCCTTGCTTTCTTGCTTTCCCTCTTTCTCTCTCTCTGATCAAATTAAAATAAGTGAATGAATAAATAAAATTAAAATAAATAATTCTTTTAAAAAAGCATGCAAATTCTTTCTTAAAGAATTCTTTAATTTTAAAATTTATTTTATGTTAGTTATTATTTTTTTAAATAATGTATTAGTTAATTTGCTTTATTTACTTATTTATTTAATTTTAAATTTTTTTTTTCTGAGAGGTTTTTGCTATAGGGCGTGTGCGCTTGCCAGACAGACAGAGAGAGACATAGAGACAGAAAGCGAGAAATCACTCCCTAGGGGGGATGGTCACGCCGCAATCCCTTCTCCTCCATTCTCCTCTCGGGATCTTGGGCATGCACGCACACGCGCCCGGCGTGAGTTTTAAGCCACCGGGTCCGGGACACGAACTGCGGTCGACTACGTGGAAGTCCAGCGACATAGCCATTACGCTAACTGCTGGTTCCCTTAATTTTAAATTTTGACCTGAGTGGGACAGAATGAGAGAGACAGAGAGAGAGGGAAAGTGAGAAAGCAAGCTGCCAGGTCCAGGATTTGAACCATGGTCATCCAATGTGGGAGTCCAGTGCCCTTAACCACCACACCACCTGCCAGCCCACTTTATTATTATTAAACATTTTGTTTTATGTTATTATTATTATTTAAAATTTTTGCTATTGGGCACATGCACTCACCAGAGAGAGACAGAGAGAGAGAGGGAAAGTGAGAAAACAAGCTGCCAGGTTCGGGATTTGAACCACAATTGACCAGTATGGGAGTCCAGCACCCTTAACTATCATGCCACCTGCCCGCCCCTTTTATGTTGTTATTATTACTAAAATTTTTATTTTATGTTATTATGTTTTATGTTATTATTATTTAAAAATGTTTGCTATAGGGCATGTGTACTCATCAGAGAGAGACAGAGAGAGAGACAGAAAGGGGAAGAGAAAAAACAAGATACCACGGTCAGCCATGTGGGGGTCCAGTACTTTAACCACCACGCCACCTGCTGGCCCCAGAAATTCAAATTCTTAGGCTCTAACCCAAACAGAGAATCCAAAAGTCCAACATGTAGAATCAGAAAGTCTGGGTGAGGTTCAGCTATCTGCCCTTATTAGCAAGCACTCAGGGGACACTCATGCACACAAAAGGCTGAGACTTGGGAAATGGCAGAAAGCAAAATGTGGAAAGAACCTAGACTGCTGAAGCTGAACAGCATGTGGAACGGAGCTGCACCACTGACCACGACCAGTTCTTAGGACTGTTAGGTCAGAAATAAATACCTATGCTCCATATTAAGTATCTCTGTGAAAGTTTAGCCTGATTGATGGTATCTCATTGACTTTTGAAAAAAAAAATTTTATATACTTTCTTATTTCTTGAATGGGATGCACCTTAGAATTGATGGCATGTTGAATTTAGTTGGCAGTGCCTTTTCTTTCTTAGCGGCACATAAAATAATCTTAGAGTTGATGGCAGACTAAATCTAGTAAAATTTCCTGGCTGGGTTAGTTTCTCCAGCCATAATGGGCTGTGTCAGTGTTGGTACAGTAAGGCAACAGACATAAGGATCGTAACCAGGTGGGTTTTGACACATAATGAGCATAATGACAAGGTGAAGATAATGGAGATTGGTAAGAGCTTGAGGGTACATTGCAAAGAGGTGAATTTGCAAAGAGGTGAATCTAGGCCAAATTTATCTTTATTTTTCTTACCTATGATTTTTTTTTTTTATTTTTGAGAGAGATTTTTGCTATAGGGTACATATGCTTGTTGGAGAGACAGAGACAAAAAGCAAGAAATTACCCCCTGGGAGGATGGTCACACTGCAATCCCCTCTCCTCTACTCTCTTCTTGGGATGTTGGGCATGCACGCACATGTGCCAGCATGAGTTCCAAGCCACCAGGTCTGGGACTTGAACCGTGGCCAACCACGTGGGAGTCCAGAGATGTAACCATTCACCATCTGCTGGTCCCTTTACCTATGATTTCATCATGGCATAAAAATATTTTTCCTGGGACCAGTGGTTAGCGTAATGGCTATGTCACTGAACTCCCATGTAGTTGACCGCGGTTCGAGTCCCGGACCTGGTGGCTTAAACTCATGCTGGGCACGTGTGCATGGGTGCTGAGGAGAGGAGATTGGAGGAGAAGGGATTGCAGCGTGGCCATCTCCCCGGGGGGTGATTTCTCACTTTCTGTCTCTCCATCTCTCTCTGTCTTCTGGGCAAGTGCACGTGCCCTAGAGTGGAAAAAACAAACAAACAAACGAAGAAAAATACCTCTCAAAAAAATATATTTTTTTCCTAAAATGGAGCTTCCTATGTCTGAAATCATGACTGGGAAGACAAGCAAGAGCAAGAATGGGAGGGCAAAACAAGTAGAAAGAGCCTAAGAGGAGTCATCGAGCCGATGCGGACAGTAAGATACGATGTTCACTGTGACACACAGCCGAGCCTCCACATCTCTGCATGCTGTCTGGGGGGACAGTGCTGCCCTCAGTTGAGAACACCTCCGCTGAGCTAAAGAAAGGTTGATGTTGTCCTTGGTTCTTAGGAGGGCTTCCCTCAATGAAATCTGTGTACTTACTTCTGATCTGAAGAGTTGCTCCTAGAGTCTACCAGAGAGGGACAGGTGGAGGAGGGAGTGAGGGTGGCACTGCTGAAACTGGACACAGAGGGATCCCGTCCAATCGGAGAGAGATCAGACAACTGGAAGCAAATACGACACAGCAAATGAGATTCAGCTAAAAAAAAGCTGCCCCTGCAATAGAAAGCTTTGCCAGCCAGTGACATGTTTATAAATCTTCTGTTTTAGAAAGTTATTAAAAAAACAACTAATATATCATTTACCAATAAACAGAGTAATTAATTAAATATTTTTAAAAAGAAAACAAGCCTATAATTTCTTTTAAATAATTATTTTATTTATGTATTTACTTATGCTATTATTTTTTCACATGAGTTTTGCCAGAGAAAAGACAGAGAGAGAGAGGGAGAGCTAGAAAGCAAGCCGCCAGATCTGGGATTCAAACTGCAGTTGGCCATGTGGGAATCCCAGCGCCTCAACCACCAAGCCACCTGCTGGGCCCAGCCTATAATTTCTTTTAAGGTTTTTGCCAAATGGCATGTGTGCTGTGGAGAGGGGAGTGAGAGACAGACAGACTGACAGACAGTAAGAAATAAAGTGAGAAATCACCCCCCAGGAGGGTAGCCATGATGCAATCCTTTGTCCTCAGGATTTGGGGCACACACGCAAATGCACCCAGCATGACTTTCAAGTTGCCAGGTCTGGAACTTGAATCATGGTCAGTCATGTGGGAGTCCAGTGCCTTAGCCACTGGGCAACCTGCTGGTCCGACCTACAAATATTTTATGACCTAAGTGCCATGTCTGGAATCAAGATATTTACAAAAGAAGCAAGGCTGACTTTTTATATTTTATTTATAGGATTAATGTTGTTTATATTTACCTTATTCATATTACATTATTTATTTTATATTACATATATTGTATTATATTATATTTTATATTGCTACTGCCCTCATGCGCTGTCTTTATGTACATGTGCTAAGCACCTATCACATACCTGGCATGTGCTAAGAATATGGAGAGGGCTTGCCCTCTTAGAGCTTGTATTTTTGTGGAAAAGACAAACAAGAAACCACTTTAAGCAAATACTTAAAGATAAAGTGGGGGAAAGGGTGGTGCTGGACTCCCACATGGCTGATAGTGATTTGAGTCCCAGAGCTGGTGGCTTGCTTTCTCTCTCACTCTCTCTCTCTCTCTGTCTCTCTTGCTCTGTCACCTCTCTGGTCAAATTTAAATAAATAAATAAATAAATAAAGTTAAATAAAATTCTTTTAAAAAATTTTAAAATAATTATTTCCTTTATTTATCACTATTGTTGTTATTATTATTATTTTTAATTTGACCAGAGCAAGACACAGAGAGAGAAAGAGAAAGAGAGGAAGCAAGCTGCCAGGTCCAGGACTCGGATGGACCACAGTCAGCCATGTGGGAGTCCAGTGTTCCCAATCACCATGCCACCTGCTGGCCCCAAGTTAAATAAAATTCTTTAAAAAAAAAATAAAATAAAAGTCCACTCTAAGGAGGCAATATTTAAGCAGAAAAGTGAAAGTGACAAGGAGGCCAATCACGGGGCTATCCTAAAGAAGGCTGTTCTAGGCCAAGGAACACTAAGACCCCAAGGCAGAAGTGAGTTGGGAGTACTTAAGGGACAACAAAAAGAGCCCCACTGATTGGAATAGAGGGAACGACACAGAAGTCTTTGAAATGTTTACCTCACCTTTTGTTGAAGGCAACAAAACTTTATGCCACCAAGACCCTTAAAGCCCCATTGGGAACCAGCAGTTAGCGTAATGGCTATGGCGCTGGAATCCCACATAGTCAACCGCGGTCCACGTCCCGGACCTGGTGGCTTAAAACTCACGCCGGGCGCGTGTACATGCGTGCCCAAGATCCCGAGAGGAGAATGGAGGAGAAGGGATTGCGGCGTGACCATCCCCCCTGGGGGGTGATTTCTTGCTTTCTGTCTCTATGTCTCTCTCTGTCTGTCTGGCGAGCGTACACGCCCTATAGCGAAAATCTCTCCAAAAAAGAAAATGGCATTAGCCCCCTAGCCTCCTGTCATACAGTGACACATTGTCTCCAAAGGATACAGGGAAAGCCAAATGTTTCCCATCTGATAATCACTCTAAAAGACACTGAGGAGTACTTCTATATTCAGAAGTCAGTGTACTGACCCTAAAAACTGGGATAAATGCCATTAAAACTTCAAATACGATATTGTGCCCATCTCTAGCCACTTAAAAGTAGCATCACATATGGACAGAAAACCTGAGCTGCTGTGAAGAAACCAGTCATTGGCAAGCTTGATAAAAATTACAGATTTAGAGGCCAGTAGGTGGCATGGTGGTTGGGGCACTGGACTCCCACATGGCCAACAGCAGTTCAAGTCTTTGCTTTTTTACTTTCCTTTTCTCTCTGGTGAGCACACATGCCCTGTAACAAATTAAAATATTAATAATGATAAATAAAATTAAATAATTTTAAAAAATTATAGCTTTGGGGCTGGCCGGTGACATGGTGGTTGAAGGTGCTGGACACCTACATGGCTGAGCATGGTTTGAGTCCTGGACCTAGTAGCTTGCTTTCTCACCCCCCACCCCCACTCTGTCCTTCTCTGGTCAAATTAAAATAAGTAAATAAAGTTAAGTTAAGTAATTCTTTCAGAAAAAAAAAAATTATAGCTTTAATGTGCTCACCTTACAGTCACTGATGCTACCGTGCACCTGGTTGAATTCTCGGTTGAAAGTGTGGGTGAGAAGCTGCAGGCACTAGAGAAGAGAAAGAGAAGTGTAAGTTAAACCTACAATTTCAACGGCTGGCCCAGCACAGCGGCATTAGCAGGAGGGCACTGCTACGCAATACTGAGATTGCACGGGAAGCCTGGTTTGGTCCCTAGCCCAGACTGAACGGTCTAGGAGTGGCTGTACCTTTGGTCCTAGCTAACTACGAGGTCAAAAATACGTCTCTCTTTCCTATGCTCTCCTACTCTCATTAGAAAAAGAAACCTTGGTGGCTAAATGATGCTCTGGCTAAATGATGCAAGGCCGGAAGGGAAATATTTCTAAAATCTACATGGAGCCCAAACAACTTTAGAAACAAAGTACACAGAAAAGTAAGTCTGGGGGACCAGCAGGTGGCATGGTGGATAAGGTGCTGAACACTCCTACACGGCTGACCACGGTATGAGTCCCAGACCTAACCTGGTGGCTTGCTTTCTCATTTCCCCTCTTTCTCTGTCAAATTAAAAAAACAAAAACAAAAACAAAAACAAAAAACATTTAATAAATAATTTTAAAAAAGAAAAGTAAGTCTGGTCTATGTCTAATAAAGATGATGAAATAAGGGAACCAGCAGTTAGTGTAATGGCTATGTCACTGGACTCCCATGTAGTCAACCGCAGTTCACATCCCGGACCCGGTGGCTTAAAACTCCACAGGGTGCATGTGCATGCCCAAGATCCTGAGAGGGACAATGGAGGAGAAGAGATTGC
>NW_006159616.1:13279653-13281598 GCF_000334495.1 Tupaia belangeri chinensis
GGAACCCCAAAAGAAAAACCCCACCAAAAAAAAAAAAAAAAAAAAAAAGATGATGAAATAAGTGGATAAAAAAGCCATTCTGGGGACTAGCAGGTGGCGTGGTGGTTAAGGCACTGGATGCTCCCACATGGCTGACCACAGTTCAAGTCCTGGATCTGGTGGCTTGCTTTCTCACTTTCCTCTCTCTCTCTGGTCAAATTAAAATGAATGAATGGGGACCAGTGGTTAGCATAATAGCTATGTCACTGGATTCCGATGTAGTCAACCTCAGTTCAAGTTTTGGACCCGGCGGATTAAACTCACGCCGGGCACGTGTGCATGCATGCCCAAGGTCCCGAGAGGAGAATGGAGGAGAAGGGATTGCGGCATGGCCATCCCCCTTGGGGGGGTGATTTCTCACTTTCTGTCTCTGTCTCTCTCTGTCTGTCTGGCGAGCGTACACACCCTATAGCAAAAACCTCTTAAAAAAAAAAAAACTCATTTTTGTGTTTCCTTTTAAGCCAGTTGCTCAGAAACTGTACACCTGGGAGTCATTCTCAATAATCCTTTGCCTTCTCCTGCTACCTCTAGTCATGTTTCCCTTCCTCATCTCCCATGAAAAGCCTTCCTCATTTCTCATTAGATTACTAAAATAGAGAGTTATCTCTTGCTCAGTTTCTCACCACAAATCTATCTTCTTTATTGCAGCCAGAGAAATCTTTCTATACCACATTAATACCTATGTAGTTCCACATCACTCTGAGGACGCACTCTAAGTATTTCAGTGTGGCACCTGAGACCTTTCACTCCATCTCCTGTCCCACTGCCGCATGGACACCCTCTGACTGATTAAGAAGAGCATTGCGGGCTCCCTCCTGTGCATCCTTATGAGGTCAGTTCAGTTCACAAGTGCCCTTCCATGAAGACCTCTCTCTGGCCCCTGCAGAACCCAGATACACACCTCTATTATATGCTTGTCCCGCTCTAGTCTGCCGCCTTGTTAAGGGTAGGAATTGGGTCTCATTTGTCCATATTCACAGTGTTAGCACAGGCCTTGAAGCAGAGCCCCTCAAAGAAAGGTACTGAAAATAGACTAGTGCGCAAGAATGAGTCCCAAGAGCCTCAGGGGAAACAGCAGCGAGGAAGGGATTCGCACCTTGGTAGCCAGCTCCTTCTCCCTGTCCACCAGGCTTTCGATGTCTGCTGAGTCATAGCCACTGCTCTCGCTGGGTGTGATGGCACTTTCGAAGGTGGTGGTTGAGATCTGAGAGGAGATGCTGGTGGAAGTGCTGAGGGTCCCACTGCTGAGGCTGGGTGATAACGAGTCACTCAGGGATTTGGGGATGCTGTCACCAAGTCTCTCACGAAGCAGCAAGAAATGACGGGTTTTCTCCACCTAGGAAGATCAACACTATTTCCTCAGGAAACACAAAGCTCATCAAGACTTTCTCTTTTTTATAAGAGAGGTTTTTGCTATAGGATGGGCATGCTGACCGGAGAGACAGAGAGACAGAAAGTGAGAAATCACCCCTCAGGGGGGATGGCCACGCCCCAATCCCTCCTTCTTCATTCTCCTCTTGGGATATTGGACACGCATGCACATGCTCCCAGTGAAAGCTTGAAGCTGTCAGGTCTGGGAATCGAACCGTGGTCTACTACATGTGAGTCCAGCAACATAACCACTGCACCATCTGCTGGTCCCAACTCATCAAGATTTTCTTCCTCTAAATTTTTAAAATTGATTTAACTTTATGTGTTTATTTATTTCTTTTAATTTGACCAGAAAGGGACAGAGTGAGAGAGAGAGAGAGAAAACAAGCCACCAGGTCTGGGACTTGAATCACAGTCGGCCATGTGGGAGTTCAGCACCCTTAACCACCACACCATCTGCTAGGCCCCCAACTCATCAAGATCTTTATAAGCGGGCAGGCAGGTGGCATGGTGGGTGGGGCACTGGACTCCCCCA
>NW_006159616.1:13283066-13339153 GCF_000334495.1 Tupaia belangeri chinensis
GTTAAGGCACTGGATGCTCCCACATGGCTGACCACAGTTCAAGTCCTGGATCTGGTGGCTTGCTTTCTCACTTTCCTCTCTCTCTCTGGTCAAATTAAAATGAATGAATGGGGACCAGTGGTTAGCATAATAGCTATGTCACTGGATTCCGATGTAGTCAACCTCAGTTCAAGTTTTGGACCCGGCGGATTAAACTCACGCCGGGCACGTGTGCATGCATGCCCAAGGTCCCGAGAGGAGAATGGAGGAGAAGGGATTGCGGCATGGCCATCCCCCTTGGGGGGGTGATTTCTCACTTTCTGTCTCTGTCTCTCTCTGTCTGTCTGGCGAGCGTACACACCCTATAGCAAAAACCTCTTAAAAAAAAAAAAACTCATTTTTGTGTTTCCTTTTAAGCCAGTTGCTCAGAAACTGTACACCTGGGAGTCATTCTCAATAATCCTTTGCCTTCTCCTGCTACCTCTAGTCATGTTTCCCTTCCTCATCTCCCATGAAAAGCCTTCCTCATTTCTCATTAGATTACTAAAATAGAGAGTTATCTCTTGCTCAGTTTCTCACCACAAATCTATCTTCTTTATTGCAGCCAGAGAAATCTTTCTATACCACATTAATACCTATGTAGTTCCACATCACTCTGAGGACGCACTCTAAGTATTTCAGTGTGGCACCTGAGACCTTTCACTCCATCTCCTGTCCCACTGCCGCATGGACACCCTCTGACTGATTAAGAAGAGCATTGCGGGCTCCCTCCTGTGCATCCTTATGAGGTCAGTTCAGTTCACAAGTGCCCTTCCATGAAGACCTCTCTCTGGCCCCTGCAGAACCCAGATACACACCTCTATTATATGCTTGTCCCGCTCTAGTCTGCCGCCTTGTTAAGGGTAGGAATTGGGTCTCATTTGTCCATATTCACAGTGTTAGCACAGGCCTTGAAGCAGAGCCCCTCAAAGAAAGGTACTGAAAATAGACTAGTGCGCAAGAATGAGTCCCAAGAGCCTCAGGGGAAACAGCAGCGAGGAAGGGATTCGCACCTTGGTAGCCAGCTCCTTCTCCCTGTCCACCAGGCTTTCGATGTCTGCTGAGTCATAGCCACTGCTCTCGCTGGGTGTGATGGCACTTTCGAAGGTGGTGGTTGAGATCTGAGAGGAGATGCTGGTGGAAGTGCTGAGGGTCCCACTGCTGAGGCTGGGTGATAACGAGTCACTCAGGGATTTGGGGATGCTGTCACCAAGTCTCTCACGAAGCAGCAAGAAATGACGGGTTTTCTCCACCTAGGAAGATCAACACTATTTCCTCAGGAAACACAAAGCTCATCAAGACTTTCTCTTTTTTATAAGAGAGGTTTTTGCTATAGGATGGGCATGCTGACCGGAGAGACAGAGAGACAGAAAGTGAGAAATCACCCCTCAGGGGGGATGGCCACGCCCCAATCCCTCCTTCTTCATTCTCCTCTTGGGATATTGGACACGCATGCACATGCTCCCAGTGAAAGCTTGAAGCTGTCAGGTCTGGGAATCGAACCGTGGTCTACTACATGTGAGTCCAGCAACATAACCACTGCACCATCTGCTGGTCCCAACTCATCAAGATTTTCTTCCTCTAAATTTTTAAAATTGATTTAACTTTATGTGTTTATTTATTTCTTTTAATTTGACCAGAAAGGGACAGAGTGAGAGAGAGAGAGAGAAAACAAGCCACCAGGTCTGGGACTTGAATCACAGTCGGCCATGTGGGAGTTCAGCACCCTTAACCACCACACCATCTGCTAGGCCCCCAACTCATCAAGATCTTTATAAGCGGGCAGGCAGGTGGCATGGTGGTTGGGGCACTGGACTCCCACACAGCCAACCACAGCTCGAGTCCTGGACCTGGTGTCTTGCTTTCTCACTGTCTGTCTGTCTCTCTTTGGTCAAATTAAAATAACAACAACAACAACAATAAATACAATTAAAATAAATAATTCTTTAAAAATGAAAGCTCCTGAGGCAAGCAGGTGGTGGCGTGGTGGTTGAGGGCGCTGGACTTCCACATGGCCAACCACAGTTCAAGTCCCAGACCTGGCAGTTTGCTTTCCTGCTTTCTCTCTCTCTCTCACTCTGTCCCTCTCTAGTCAAATTAAAATAAATAAACAAATAAATAAAAAGTTAAATAAAATAATTCTTTTTAAAAAGAAAGAAAGCTCCTAATAAGCAAACTATTATGCCTCCACTGTGGCTGATAGAAAACTGCAAAACCTTGATCACATGGAGAAGGTGGGCGTGGACGAACACTTCAGGGTTCGTGCCCAAGAGTTCTTGCATTTGAGCCATGGGTACCTCGTGTAGGAGCTCCAGTTTCTCCAATTCCCACTGGTGCTCAAGGATGAGGCTGTCTCCACGTGGTCGCCAGCCTGCTAAGTTCTCTTCTCCCCGCACATATGCCACTGATGTATCCAAGACTTTCCTTCTTCTTCTCTGCATGCCTAAAAAAAGAGGAAGTAATTTTTTTTCAGAGAAAAATTAAATTTAATTAAATTTGGCCTAAATTAAATCTTAGGTCAAAACAGTAATTCTTTTTAATTGCCAGAGAGAGATAAAGAACCCCAGTGAAGTGTGGTCACAATGTAATTCCTTCTCCATTTTTCCATCCTTCCAGGATTTTTGGCACAAATATGTATGTATTTGATTATACGCCCTGCACGTTTTTCTAGATGCCAAGGCCATGATTCAAACTGTAATTGGCCATGTGGGATCAGACTCCTTACACTATGCTACAGAGTATCCCCAAAATTAGTAATACTTTTTAATGATTTTATTTAGCTTTTATTTATTTATTTAACCAGAGAGGGACAGAACAAGAGTGAGAGAGGGAAAAAATGCATGAGAGAGGAAAGCGAGAAAGCAAGCCACCAGGTCCAGGACTCAAACTGTGGTTGACCATGTGGGAGTCCAGTGCCTCTAACTGCCACGTCACCTGCTGCCCCAAAATTAGTAATTCTTATACATGGCAAACTAAGATAGTTTTGTCTTCAAGGTACTAGGGATTTGTTTATTAATAAAAATGTATGTCTCTTTCGCAAAGCAACTCTGCATTTTAAAACATTATTTAATTTTATTTATTCATTCATTTATTTTACTTTGGCCAAAGACACACACACACACACACACACACACAGAGGGAAAGTAAGAAAGCAAGCCACCAGGTCCAGGACTTAAACCATGGTTGGCCACAATGGAGTGCCCAGCACCTTAACCACCATACCACTTGATGGTCCTTGAATTTTTTTTTTTTAAACTGAGTTTCAGGCCAGCCTGTGGCATGGTGTTTAAGGCAGCTGGATCCCATATGGCCACCAGTGTGGTTTGAGTCATGGCTATGTTGCTAGACTCCCATGTAGTCGATCGTGGTTCGCATCCCGAATCCAGTGGCTTGGACTCATGCCGGGCGTGTGTGCGTGCATGCCCAAGATCCCGAGAGGACAATGGAGGAGAAGGCACTGCAGTGTGGCCATCCCTCCCAAGGAGTGATTTCTCGCTTTCTGTCTGTCTGTCTCTGTCAGGCGAGCGCACGTGCCCTATAGCAAAAACCTCTTCCCGCGCCCCCCCCCAAAAAAAATATATATATATGCCAGGCACATGTGAGTCCAAAACCCCAAGAGAAAGAATGGAGTAGAAGGCACTGTGGTGTGGCCATCCCCTGGGATATGCTTTCTCACCTTCCCTTTCCCTATCACTTTCTCTCTCTCCAGTGAGCACACATGCCAGACAGCATAAATGAAACAAAATATTCGGCTGTCAAAAAAGTCATGGTGGGGAACTAGCAGTTAGTGTAATGGCTATGTCGCTGGACTCCCACGTAAGTCGACCACGGTTCGCGTCCCGGACCCGGTGGCTTAAAACTCACGCTGGGCGCGTGTGTGTGCGTGCCCAAGATCCCGAGAGGAGAACGGAGAAGGGATTGCAGTGTGACCATCCCCCCTGGGGGGTGATTTCTCGCTTTCTGTCTCTATGTCTCTCTCTAGCTGTCTGGCGAGCGCACACGCCCTGTAGCAAAAACCTCTCAAAAAAAAAAAAAAAAAAAAATGTAATGGCTATGTTGCTGGACTCTCACATAGTCGACTGCGATTCGAGTCCCGGACCTGGTGGCTTAAAACTCAAACCAGGTGCGTGTGTGTGCATGCCCAGGATCCTGAGAAGAGAATGGAGGAGAAGGGTTTGCAGCGTGGCCATCCCCCCTGGGGGGGTGATTTCTCGCTTTCTGTCTCTCTGTCTCTGTCTGTCTGGCGAGCACATGCACCCTATAGCAAAAACCTCTACAAAAAAAAAAAGTAAAAAATAAAGTCATGATGTGGGACCAGCAGATGGCAAATGTTTATAGCACTGGACTCCCAAGTAGTCAACTGCGGTTCAAGTCCCAGACCTAGCAGCTTTAAATGTACGCAGGGCTCGTGTGTATATGTGCCCAAAATCCCATAGGAGAATGGAGGAGAAGGGATTGTAGCATAGCCATCCCCACTTGGGGGGAAATTTCTCACTTTTTGTTCCTCTGTCTCTCTCTCTCTGGTGAGTACACGTGCCTGGTAACAAAAATTTCTCAAAAAAAGAAAAGTCATGCATTTTGTATAGAAACATGTCACGACAACCTAATAAAACTGAGTTTCATATCCTTTGATAATTATGACAACTGCTGTGTACTCCAAGAAACTGCTAAGTTTCTCTGTTAAAGGCTAAGTATAGATATTTTAAATAACATGTACACTATGATTCAAATATATAAAAATATATCATCTGAAGGAAGGGTAAAGGAACTACACACGCGCGTGCACACACACAGTGGATGTGCACACACACACACACACACACACACACAGTGGATCCTTTAGCCTCCATCATTTTCTCACTATTTAAAAAGAAATGGGGCCAGCAGGAGGCATGGTGGTAAGGCACTGGATTCCCACATGGCCGACTGTAGTAGCTTGAGGATCTCACCAGGCACGTGTGTGCATGCCCAGAATTCCAGGAGGAGAATGAGGAGAAGGGACTGTGGTGTGGCCAACCTTCCTGGGGAGATGATTCCTCACTTTCCCTCCCACTGACTCTGTCTGTCTCTAGTGAGTGCATGCACCCTAGGGCAAAAATCTAAAAAAAAAAAGCGATAGGGGTTTTACATATGAAATACATGTTTCATTAATTTAAAAAATTCCTCAAGGAATTATCAGAACTCTATAATTAGCTGCCATTGGGACTTGAATTCATACTCAAAGCTGCCTTTTCTTTTCTTTTCTTTTTTTTTTTTTTAAGGTTTTTGCATGAGCACTTGCTAGAGAGAGAGAGAAAGAAAGAAGTGAGAAATCCCCTCCTGCCCCTGGGGAAGTAGCCATGCTGCAATCCCTTCTCCTCCATTCTCCTCTTGGGATTTTTGGGCAAGCATGCACAGACACCGAGTGTGATTTTCTTTTCTTTTTTTTGGAGAGGTGTTTGCTATAGGGCGTGTGCGCTCACCAGACAGACAGAGAGAGACAGAGAGACAGGAAGCGAGAAATCACCCCCCAGGGGGATGGCCATGCCACAATCCCTTCTCCTCCATTCTCCTCTCGGGATGTTGGGCACGCACGCACACACGCCTGGCGTGAGTCTACGCCACCAGGTCCGTGACTTGAACTGCGGTCGGCTACATGGGAGTCCAGCGACAGCCATTACGCCAACTGCTGGTCCCACCCAGCGTGATTTTTCAAGCTACCAGATCCAGGGCTCAAACCAACAGTCAATCATGTGGGAGTCCGGCACTTTAGTCACTATGCCATCTGCCAGTCTCTTCAAAGCCTTCTTATTTATAAAAATGGTATCAGTGGATCCTGACTTCCTTTTCATAAGTAGTCAAGCATCATTTGGATGCATCATGCTAGGACACATTTCTCAGGATAACGGAGACACCTTCAGAGAAAGGCACGACTCTGTTCTGTGCGAACATCATAGCACGTACTTCCCACACACAGACGGTACAGCCTACCCCACACCTAGGATACACGGTGTAGCCTACTGCTCCACTGTCAAATACGCAGTCCACTGTAGACCTAAATGCCATTATGCGGCACATAACTGTATGTTCTCTAAAATAGCTCAAGATCACATTAATCAGCGTGATTCATAGTTCATTCGTTAATGTGTGTAATAATCCATGCATGCTTTTTAAAAAATCTTGATTTTTATTCCTATGCCTTTTTACAAACAGAAATACTAAGAGCTGCTAGAAGAATGTTAGTTTAAAAAGGCATCAAAAAGAGCACACAATGAATCTTTCTAGGGCACAGAAAATTAAAATTCTAGTTTGATAGTATTTGTAAAATGATACTGTCAACTTATCTTTGAGTTAAAATGGGTAAGAAAACGGTTATGGAATTTGTCAATCAAACTCATTTTAATTCATTCCTATTTTGGCATTTAAAATTTTTTTCTTAACTGCCAGAGGGCACATGCACTGACAATAAATCGAGAAAAGAGAATGAAGCTGGTCACGTAGACCTTGTTCCTTCAGTTCTCCATCCTGTCAGAATCCTATATGCGCACACACACCAGTGCTTTTCAAGCTGATGGGGCTATGGTACAAATTCTGGTCTGCATGTAACCTAACTGCTGCACTATGGGGCCAGCCCCTTTTCACAGCATTTTGTAAACAACATTTTGTTTGATACTTTTTTTTTAGATTATTTTAAATTTATTCAAGAGAGTCCACTTGTGCCAGAGAGAGAACCTGTCAAAGTGGCATGGTCACTACAACTGCCCTGATACAACTTTCATACAAGTGCTGTACTCATAAACCAAACGATGTTGCAACTCTGAAAAGGCAACCTGCTCCCACTCACTACCACCAGTTAGAAACTGATTAGTAAAATAAACATTGTTTCTAAAAGGTTCTGAATCTATCCTCCAATTTTTTATGTCATGTACTTGAAACATATGCAGAGGTAACTATCACCTCCCCAGTCCAGAAGAGCTTACCTGGACTACCTGTGTCTGCCATTTTGCATAAACTGAGTTCGTAAATTCCAGTGACGCGATTGCTATTTGAAGAAAATAAAACAATGGTTTAATTTCTTAAAGGACAAAACCCAGGAAATCTTAATTCTCCTTAAAATACTGTCTTCTCTGTAGAAACTGCAATCTACCCTCAAATACAATTACAGACATACCTTATTACTGGCCTCTCCCGAACTTTATAGTCTTTTTCTAGAAGGAGCCTGTTTTCATCTGCTTAAAACACTGCTATTTTAATAGGATGAATAAAAGTCTAACTAGAAGATTTATAATACAAATGTAAAAACTAAAACTTGCTTTTTCTTATCATAAAGAGAAGAGATGAGGGGAAAGGTCTGGCTAGAATAAGATAATAAACAAGTTCTGAGGACTGTTAGCAGGAAGAGGTACCAAACCTTCTATTGTATTAGTTAAATGTATTTTGACACTGGGTGATTATGCACAGGTTATCTGCTGTATTATTCTAGATACAGTTTTGTCTACCTTGAAGATGCATAATAAATCTTAAAAAGAAAAAAATCCCAATGGTAATCTATTAGAAATAACAATAATGACATTCATTCATTCATTCATTTTTGAAGAATTATTTTATTTAACTTTATTTCTTTATTTAAATTTTGACCAGAGGGGGACAGAGTGATATAGAGAGAGGGAAAGGTAAAAGCAAGCCACCAGGTGTGGGACTCAAACCATGGTCAGCCATGTGGGAGTCCAGCACCCTTAACCACCATGCAACCTGCTGGCCCCAACAACAATGACATTTAAAAGAACATTAAGTCCTGGGAGCGGCAAGTGGCGAGGTAGATGGGGTGCTGGAGACCCACATGCCCGACCATGGTTTGAGTCTCAGAGCTGGCGGCTTGCTTTCTCGCTTTTACTTTCTCTCTCTGTCTCTGGTAAAATTAAAAAATAATAACAAAAATAAAAGGAATTAAATAAATAAATAATTCTTTAAAAAATGAATATTAAGTCCCTATGAAGCTATCTTGGGAGTGTTCATTACATAGTATTCGTTCTTTCATTAACTCATTCACCCATTAACATTCGATTACATGCCAACAGGCAAGTCGTTTGCACTCCAGGCACCAGTGACCAAAACTATAAACTATCTGTGAAATAGCAAGCTGGGGATACCTAAGGACTGCTGATTCTGTTGTGGCGGGCAAACAAACTGGAAGCTAAATTTGCCTTAAAAGTTGACTTACGAGTCGGGCGACTTTGAGTAGCCACTGCCAAAGAGGTTGCGCAGAGAGCGTGGTGGCGAGATCTTGGCATCTCGGGAATAGAAGACCATGCACACATCCTTGGTGATGACAGCTGGCTGGATGCAATGATCCAGCTGAAAACAGACAGGAGAGGGAGCCAAGTAAACACAAGCGGAGTACTCGGAAAGGTGTCTATGCACTAGCATACATGGAAAGCTAGTCTTGGGGCCAGCAGGTGGTGTAGAGGTTAAGGTGCTAGATCCCACATGGCTGACTCTGTGGTTTGAGTCCTGGACCCAGCGGTTTGCAAATCACACTGGGTGCATGTGCATGCATGCCCAAGATCCTGAAAGAAGTATGGACAGTAGGGATTGCAGCACGACCATCCCCCTAGGAAGTGATTTCTCACTTTCTCTCTCTCTCTTCCCACCAAGCGCACATGCCCTATAGCAAACTGGAAGGAAGAAAAAAAAAAAGGAAAGCTAATTTTACAGCGAAAAAAGGAAAGCTAGTTTTCCAGGTAGGGAAAAAAAGAACTTCAGCTCCATCAGTTATTTCCACAGCAACCTCAACAGACAATGCGTGCAAGATTAGGTAGTACTCCTCATAGATGTACTCATTTTTCTCTGAGATAAATGTTTCCTTAATAGATGAAGAAACTGAGAATTTGTCCAAGGACATACAAGCAGTAAATGATAGCACAGCAATTTGAACTCAGGCTGGGTCCAGGGTCTGGGCTATTAACCACTATGAGGCTCAGTCTACGACTACAAAAAAAAGGGGGTGATGTTTTCTTAAAAATCACAGTTTTTTAAATTTATTTATTTTTTATAGGTTTTTGCCATAGGGTACATGTGTTCGCTGGACAGAGACAGAGGGAGAGAAAGAAAGTGAGAAATCATCCTCTGGGGGTAGGGGGTGACCATGTCACAATCCCTTCTCTCTATTCTCCTCTCAGGATTTTGGGCACACATGCACATGTGCCCAGTGTGCAGGGTCCAGGACTAGAACTGCAGTTAGTCATGAGGGAGGTCCAGTGCCTTTACCACCATGCCACCTGCTGGCTCCTACACACTTTTTTTGATTTACTTAATTTTTTACTTAATTCTATTTGTTATTATTATTATTTTTAAAAATGTGATCAGAGAGAGAAAGAGAAAGCAAGCCACCAGGTCTGGGATTCGAACCACAATCAGCCATGTGGGAATCTAGCATCTTTAACTACTATGCCACTTGCCGGGCACCCCACACGTTTTAAATAATGGTGATTAGACTACAAAGACTAAAGTATAATTATGCCATCTGAGTTTTATTGACTAACTAGAGCCCAGAAACAGGATCTAATACAATCAAAACAGTCAGCAAATAGCAATTGAGTCACTGGAATTTACAAACTTAGCTTATAAATAACTTAGGATATGGAGAAAGAAAGGCGAACAAAACAAGCTGGATCTTTGCCAGTCATTTCTTCCTGAAAGCCACCCACTGTTCAGGGCTGGCTCTTTGCATCCACTGAAGTTCTGAGCCTCCTTACCTCCAAGTAGGCTGACAGGGTCATGTAGATCTTCTCTCCATAGGGCGTCACTCGGTTCAGAAGGAGGGAGTTATGTAGAGAGCTGTCCCATACAGCCTCAAAACGGTAGAAGGTCCTAAGGTCAGGAAGGCAAGAGAGACTCAACCAAGAGAAGCTGCAGTGACTTTAGTCCAGACACTGTCACTATCAGTAATCCTAAAGACACCAACACCAACACTTGCCTTTACCAAGATCATCTAGTAACAGAAGGAAACCCTTAACTCTTAGAAGGAAAAAGTAGGTCTCTATCCTCTTGCCACCACCCATAGTTAAGGAGCACTTGGATGTACTCCTTATTATAATTGTTCTCTACCAAGCCTGCCCTATGAACATAAAAATAATGAGATCAGTCAAAGGGATTAAGATGAAAAGAATGAGTATGGACAGAGAGCGAAAGCAAGCAAGCCTAAGTAAGCCATCCTGTCAGTCAATGCTGACAGAACTGTGTAAACAGAACTGTGTAAGCTTCAGTCTCCATATTACAAAAGGTGTAAACGTGATACAATCCAGTTCGGTTGAGCCTCAGAAACATCACCAAGATATCTGGAAGAATTAATGACAGAATCAGGTAGAGGAATTTAAGTATAGAGTCTTGCTTTAAGTAAAAACACAAGAGGTTATTGTTCAAGGCTGTTTCGGTAAAAGAGAACGATTTTTCTTTAACACCAGAGCCAGCCAACTACCATTTGCAGTTTTCGAAAAAAGCCACTTGAAAACCAATCTTACATTTAAATAACAACCAGGAGCTTCATTTGATACCTACAAACTATTTTTTAGTTTTTCTAATAACTGTTTTTTCTTTTGGTAAAATCCCATGGACCTTAACTGACATGAAACCTTCCAGTTCATCAGTGTCATCTGAAGTACTGTGCTGAGTTCACAGCTGTGTTACAGATAACTAACTCTGAACTCCACCCCATTCCTCCCTTCTCAGGGCCTATGCTTTGACCTACCCCATCACTATGAGCTTCTTCAGAGAGAACACGGCTCACCTATTCACCTAAAAAGTATTGATACACACTGTTCCCTGCCTCATCCTTTTCTCCTTACCCCTTCTCAAACAGTCGCTTCATTATTGCTGCCCTTTCTGGATTTCCTGGCACGTCCTCTCTCTAGACACAATCCCATGCTGCTGCTTCCTCCAGAAATGATCAATGGAGGAACAACCTTTTCTGAAAGTGGACTCCTTGACCACACCTTATCTTCCAAGGACCAGTGTGTGAGGTCTCATCAACTCCCTTTGTAGCTGCTTCAAGATCTAGGCCTTCTTCAAGTACTTGACACTCTCTCAAACGTCTAGCTTTGGAGTTATTGGATGTGGGTCAAGAAAATTTTCCACAAAGACAGGGAAGGAACAGAGACAATTAACCAAGACAAAGATGAAGCCACCAAGTGAGCCAGACAGCAACAGAAATGATGAATGATGGGAGCCTTTCCATGACACCTGGGCTCCCCGGGGTTAGCAGAAAACCCTCCCATGTATCCAAAGATCTCTGATTATATAAAATCTTCACTTTTAATTTGGTAGAAGACAAATTCTAATATTCTGCTTCAGCAGTAGGCATCTGAGAACTCTCGCTCAGAGAGCTGCTCTTTTACTGTGTCGGCAGCTTTAGTGCAAGAATATGGAATGGGGCCTCCCTGTCTCACTGCAGGGGCCTGGATATACAGTGCTACAATGAATAGACTCCTTTCCTTTTTTGGGGGAGAGGTTTTTGCTATAGGGCGCGTACACTCGCCAGACAGACAGAGAGAGACATAGAGACAGAAAGCAAGAAATCACCCCCCAGGGGGGATGGTCACGCCGCAATCCCTTCTCCTCCATTCTCCTCTCGGGATCTTGGGCACGCACGCACACGTGCCCGGCGTGAGTTTTAAGCCACCGGGTCCGGGATGCGAACCACGGTCGACTACGTGGGAGTCCAGCAACATAGCCCTTAGGCTAACTGCTGGTTCCCAATAGACTCCTTTCTTAAAGTGAAGGCACTTATGACTTCAGTGATACTGACAAAAATTCCTCGCACTGCCTGTAATTAGTGACTGAGTTCCCAACCATAACTTGGCACCTCCAGGTCACTACTGAGGTTTCACAACTCTCGGTGGAGGCGAATGCTGTGAGCTTCTGTCAGAAAGCCCTTTCACATGTCTGTTTGCAGGTTAAGTATCCACTTAACCTAACGAGAAAATTCCACTGGCATAAATGTGGCTAACATAAAGGAAATCTGACTCCACTAAACACCTTCCCACATTTGGAAAATAAAGTTTCTTTTTTTTTTTCTTTTGCTTTGAAATTGCTATAAAACATTCTGTTGAAATTCCCACTAAGGGTGGCAATCCTTGAGAGGTGACTCTAAAAAATACCACCAAAAGGGACCAGCAGTTAGCATAATGGCTATGTTGCTGGACTCCCACGTAGTCGACCGCAGTTCACGTCCCGGACCTGGTGGCTTAAAACTCACACCGGGCGCGTGTACGTGCGTGCCCAAGATCCCGAGAGGAGAATGGAGGAGAAGGAATTGTGGCATGGCCATCCCCCCTGGGAGGTGATTTCTCGCTTTCTGTCTCTCTGTCTGTCTCTGTCTTTCTGGCGAGTGCACATGCCCTATAGCAAAAACCTCTCAAAAAAAAAAAAGAACAACAACAACAAAAAACCCACCAAGATTGGTGAGAAATGTCAATTAAATCAAGCTGACAAGAGGGATAGAAACAGGGCTGAATTCACAGATAGGTTGTCCTGTGTGGCTCCTAAAGTGGCTGGAAAATGGTTTCAAATGAATGTCTCGAGACATTCATTTGAATGTTCTGAAAAGCAGCAGAATCAGAAGAAAAACAGGCTTCAAGATGGCAACTTTGAAGGAGCTAGTCCCTGAAATTTATGAATTGTGAACACTAAAAACCAACTTCTGGGAACCAGCAGTTAGCGTAATGGCTATGTCGCTGGACTCCCACGTAGTCGACCGCAGTTCGCGTCCCGGACCTGGTGGCTTAAAACTCACACCGGGCGCGTGTGCGTGCGTGCCCAAGATCCCGAGAGGAGAATGGAGGAGAAGGGATTGTGGCGTGACCATCCCCCCTGGGGGGTGATTTCTCGCTTTCTGTCTCTATGTCTCTCTCTGTCTGTCTGGCGAGCGCACGCGCCCTACAGTGAAAATCTCTCAAAAAAAAAAAAACAACTTCTTACATTACAGTTACCCTGATAGACCCTCCCTGAGCTCATGAGATCTGAGAAGTAAACTGAATGGAGACCAGTTTAATATATAAACACACAGGTGACGTAGGGGTTAAGGTGCTGGACTCCTACATGGTCAACCATGGTTCGAGTCCTGGACCTGGTGGCTTGAAAATCACACTAGGTGCACATGTGTGTGTGCCCAAAATCCCAGAAGGAGAAGGAATTGCAGTGTGGCCATTCCCCTTGGGGGGAGAGACAGTTTCTCACTTTCTCTCTCACTGTCTCTCTCCTTTCCAATGAACACATACACCCTGCGGCAAAAACCTTAAAAGAAAACAAACAAAAAGCACACACACACACACACGCACACTCACAAAATATCTCTCATACACTTAGCTACTCAAAATAGCTTCACAGGACAAAACGAAGATGAAAGTGAATGTTTTATAAAAAAGGCTACAGAGCAACAAACCTTTCAAACTTTTGACACAGAAGGACAAAGGGAAAGACAGAAATAGAGCCCGAGATTCCATATGAAACAAAGGGAGAAACATTCTACTATATAATATAGAAGAGGAAAACTTGAAGGGGTGTAAGAATAAAATGGACAAGCTTAGTAAATGGAATGAGAAAATAATTCAGAAGTCTAAAAATCACTTAAGCAGCGTTATGCAAAATTTTACACACATCAGAAAAATCCAGAGCACAAAGAAGTGCCTTAGGGTGCAGAGTAAGGTCTCGCTCTATCTTAGACATGGCTTAGGTTTACATGGGGAAAAATTAAATTAAATTAGCAATCAAAGCGACATAAGACACAAAGCGTTCTGATAAACTAAAATCTTTATGTGCAAAAAAGCAAACAGAAAATACCTAGGAATATCCTTATCAAGAAAGAGCCTGCAAAAACATAGAAAAAGCTTTTGTTAGTGCAGCAAAATAAATAAATAAGAACGGAAAGAGAAAGGAAAACAGAAAAGAAAAAATATATAAAAAAGACAAATTTGTTGATAAGCAAGGTGAATACAAGTGGACAATTAACAAACACAGAACCTCTTGGGACGCAATCTGACAGAGGGCGCACAGTGATGCGGGTCCCTCTCCTGAGACTTTCAGGTGAGAACACTGGGCATGCAGGGGAACGTGGAGACCATCTCTGTTAGTATCCCTTGCAGTGGTGACTTGGTATTGGGAATGGTGGGAAGCTGCTGTGGAGTTAGTCAATTAGTTCATGTAAATATAGGGCTGGGAAAAAAAGGAGTAACAGTTCTTGTCAGCTATACTCCACTATCAACGTATTAGAAAGCCCCTCTAGGAGACACACATGATACTGTAAGTTCAACTCCAAACATTAAGGCTTAGACAAATAGAACAAGAGCACTCTTAACCCAATTTCATTTAGTAACTTAGCCACATTAACCTATGTACTCCACATCCCTAAAATTTAGACCGATGTCCATTTCTCACTGAACGGTCTAAACTAGGGATGTCTCAAATGTCCAGATATTTTGCTCAAAATAGTTGAGTTATACACTTATCAAGTGTTAGCAGTATCTGGTCCCAAACCTGTTAGTGTACTATTATAATTATTTAACTTAACTAGATATTAGGCTAATCATTGAAATACGAAGGCAAAAGAATTTCTGTCAAGACTAAGTTGAGGGCTGATCCTATGGCCTAGTAGTTAAGGGAGACAGATCCCACGTGGCTGACTGTGCGGTTCAAATTCTGGTCCTGGTAGCTTGAAAAACACCCTGATTGAGTACACATGGGATTCTGCGTGCCCTGAATTGACAGCATAGAGAAAGGGAGAAAGGATTGTGGCATGACCATACCTTACTGGGAGGATGCTTTCTCTCTCTCTCTTTCTCTCTCTCTCTCTCTCAGGTGAGCACTGTGACCTCTGGCTTATAAACAAACAAAAAGATTACTAAAAAAGAAATTAAATTTGGGGCCAGCAGATGGCATAGCAGTTACATCTCTGGACTCCCAAAGGGCCAACTATGGTTCTGGTCCTAGACCTCGTGGCTTGAAAATCAGGTAGGGCACATGTGCATGTGTGCCCAAGATCCTGAGAGGGGAACGAAGGTGGAGGGACTGTGGTGTGGCCATCCCCCCTGAGGGGTGATTTTTCACTTTCCCTCTCAATCTTTTTCTCCTTCTAGCAAGTGCACACACCCTAAGGAAAAAACCTCTTAAAAAACAAAAAAGAAACTAATTTGAAGGTTTTTTCCCCAAAAGAATTATTTATTCAATTCCATTTGTTATTATTTTTTAAATTTGAACAGAGAGAGAGAGAGAGAGAGAGATGGAGGGCATGGGGGAAGTGAGGAAGCAAGCCACCAGGTCTGGGAATCGAACCGAGGTCAACCATGTGGGAATCCAGTGCCTTTAACCACCATGCCACCTGCTGGCCCCGTAAGTTAAAGGTTTTCAAAACATTTGATAATGATGAGTTGTTTAAAAATACCTGTTAAATTCTGTATGAGAGGGGACCAGCAGGTGGCGTGGTGGCTAAGGTGCTGGACCCTCCCACATGGCCGACCACGGTTTGAGTCTCAGACCTGGTGGCTTACATTCTCCCTTTCTCTCTCTCTGTCTGTCTCGGGTCAAATTAAAATAAGTGAAAGAATAAATAAAATTAAATAAATAAATCTTTAAAAAATTTTGTATCAGATAAATGTAAAAGGGTAAAATGATGTAATTAATAAAAGGTTTATAGAATTTTGAACTTAGATTTTCTTTTTTAAAATTTTTTAAAGAATTTTATTTATTTATTTATTCATTTAATTTTAACTTGACCAGAGAAGAACAGAGAGAGAGAGAGAGAGAAAGGGAAAAAGGAAAAATAAGGAAGCAAGCCATCAGGTCTGGGACTTGAACTGTTGTCAGCCATGTGGGAGTCCAGCACTCTTAATCACCACACAACCTGCTGGCCCCTGGACTTAGATTTTCTTTATACATTTCTAGGTGTTGCTCCAATAAATCATAGATGATAAATTAAGGGTATGTTTTTATAAAATGAAAATAAGAATTCCGGTAACTGATCCTAAAAGAAAAGGCCTTGATCCTACAACAAGAGCTTGATATAATGTACACGTATATAGCTGAAATGAAAACAAAATTGTTTATACTGTAAATCTCTTTATTATTCTTGACTTCAGCTAACTTTTTTGATTAATTCTAAGCTTCTATTACACAGAATAAGTTGCTTCTATGAAACCAAATTAATTTCCAACAGCATCAGACCAGCTGTTGGGCATGAATCACAGGGGTTCTCAAGGTTACTCTATAGCAGGTACACTTTATATAAACAACATTCAACCAAACACCGTCTTTCCTTGTATATTTTGCTAAGAACCCTAGGGAAAGTGAAGATGTATTTCTTATAGGTGCAAAGAAAACATAGTGTGGAATGCCAGTTCAACAATGGTTATACGAGAGAAAGTGAAGCGGGGTTGCTCCTGACTCCAAACAAATCGAACTGTCGGTGACTTTGCCCAGGGATGGTCAATGCACACCTCTTTGTCCCTGCCATCCCCCCTCCTTAGATACACTCACCCCTTTCTCTCCCTCTTACTGCCCCTGCCAACTTCTCTCACATGCAAAAAGGCAAACAGAAGTTTGTTCCTTTCTCTCTCTTATATAAAACTCTAAACAACCAACCAACTAAAAAATTCATCCTGGCCCTAATTTTTTATCCTGTTTCTGTCCTATTATCTTATTTTTCCCCCTTTCTCTTCCCAGCATAGATGAAAGCAAGATTTTCAGGAGCAGAAAAACACAGACACATGTAAAGTGAAGGCAGTGTTCTCGGCCCACAACAGAACAGTCATTCCCGTTTCCCAGCCCTCTTGACACAGCAAGGACAGAGCGCCTTTCCCGGGGAGGTGAGAGGTTTAGTTCCATGGGAAAGTAGAATGGCTACAGGTTTTAAGCCCTTGTCTATCATTACCTGATTACGTTGGGAATTTTGAGAGAAGCTATTCGAAAATAATAATACAATTAAAATCTATGATTTTATTTTAGCAGCCAATCTTGGTCATAAGATCTAATATTAATTTATCACCTTTACACATATAAATGAACATGAAAAGCAAATACTGAGAATAACTGAGTCTATTCTAACAGCAGCAAAGACTAAACACAGGAGGTTTCATTACACCTTAGTGGGCACCTGTCCATGATGCTTAGGAGGGAGAACCTTTCTCCACAGCAACCATTTCACAGAAAAACTTCAGTCTGAGCAAGAATTAATTTTTACTTTCAAACCCTTGGGTGGCATGTTGAATTGTCTTTTTCTGATTTTTCCTTATCATAGTGTTGTTATCATGGAGTCCTTAGGGTTCCCCACCTGCTAGAATTGTGGGAAGACTTCAGGTACTTGGCAGAAATAATATTTAGGGAGAGGATGGCATCAACTGCAGCTTCATCCACCTCAGGTTTACTCCTAATCCGGCCTAAAAGGAAGAATAAGGAAACTAGAACATGGGCACACTGAAAAACAAAACATACATTAAGCTAAAAATCCTTAAGTACTGGAAGAGTAATCCTTTCTGATAGTGGCAGCATATTTGGTTACCCACAGCACCCTTCTTTCTCCCCAGCAGGCCTCCCTTTTACTTCCCATATTTAGTCAATCACGAAATTTTACTCTTTGTTCACAGAGCTTCTCATACTTATCCCAACCCTTCTTTCCAATTTCACTGCCTCATTCACAGAGACTACCTTCCCCTCCAACCTGGAACCTACAACAGCCATTTCACTGTCTCCCTGATGCTCAGCTTTCCTGTTCCAGTCCACCGCACACTTACCTCACAGGACATCTTATGCCAATGACTTGACTAGACTGCCTTCTTGCTCAAAACCCCACAGCTCTGTTTTCAGAGTAATGCAGCACTGTACAGAGGTTAAGAGCTGGACTGCCTGGCTTCAAATCTTGGCTCTAGCTCTTACTAGCTGTGAGGCTTTGGGCATAATGCACAGCCTCTCTGAGCCCCAGTCTCCTCTTCTGTGAAGTGAGAATAACAATGTCTCCCTTCTATGATTGCTATGAAAATGAAATGGATTTATATTTTTCGAGCATTTTAAAAAACACCTGGCTTGTAGAAAGCAGTATATAACAGCTTATTAAATAAAATAAACAAATAAATCATAGGATTCTACAGAGGAGGCCTTAGTACATGCTGCCTCTGTATCCTCCCTTACCCTTTCTGGTTAGAAAACATCTCTTTGGTTTTGTATATTAGTGTTCCATATAAAAATTAATTTTGAAAAAGCTTAGAAATCAATTTTCCCACACAGGAGAGAGTACAATTTCACCTTTCTGTGGGTTTTCAATCTGTTCCACAGAGACAATTACATCTTTATTTTCAAGAACCTTTAACTGAAATTTGGCATTTCCTTCAATTATGGAGGAAGACAGGAAAACCACAGGAGAATCAGCAGTACCTGTGATTTGGTTCCTAGTTAAAAAACACAGATGTTTTCATATCATACTAACATCAACTCTCTTTCATTCATCGCCACTTTGAAAGTATAATAAGATCCACTGCTAGATCTTAATAGTTAACACATCTATATAGAAGAGCTTATATTGCCAATTTGTTCAATATTATAACAAATGTATTTGAATATCATTAGTTTCTTTTTGAATCCTAAGTATTGGGTTGTCAGGAAAATCATGACACATTTTTGCATAGAAAAACACTGTCACGACTTTCCTGATGACCTAATACTTTATTTTTACATTGAAGAACATAAGCGTGAGGCTTCCCCACCACCAAAGAGGCCCACGGCAGCAAAAGGCTCCA
Source organism: Tupaia belangeri chinensis (assembly GCF_000334495.1). Classification (NCBI taxonomy): domain Eukaryota; kingdom Metazoa; phylum Chordata; class Mammalia; order Scandentia; family Tupaiidae; genus Tupaia; species Tupaia belangeri. The sequence continues at coordinate 13,301,840 of NW_006159616.1, forward strand.
AAGCCCAGCTTTGACTGCTATTCTGAAGCTCACTGTCTTCAGCCAGGATGCCTGTGCTGCATTTCTGCACTCTGACTCTCAGTTTCTAGCCATCTGCATGTTAGATACACCTGATTCTCTTACACAAAATGTTTGTGTCTGGAAAGCAACAAAATAAAACAAACAAACACTTCTCTTAAGTCCACTCAGATCCTTTCCCACAAAGCTACTCCAGTCTCCCTGGATCATTTTCACTGTCAACCCTCTTCGTACAGTTCTTTTCCCCTTTTGCTTATCTTGGTACTTGTATTCATCCAACTGTTTTGCACATGTATGTGTTGTCTCCCCACTTAAACTGCAGGCTCACAGTGAGCAGAGATGGGCTCTATGCCCTCTAGCACAGAACTATACCCGTCACACCCTTGGCAACTGAGTGACATAATGGTTGGCTGGGTAACGTATGGCTAACAGCAACAGCTGAGAAGCAGGACTACAGTAGTTGACTCTGAGTGTGGATCCTAGCATCATATGCAAGGCTTCTGCATTCCTCATGGCCTATTCTCCAACACAGCCTTCCACACATTTCCTGCCCTCCAAACAGAGAATAATGACCTCGCTAAAAAGCTCGACTCTGTCCTCAGGGATGGAACGTAACTCACCTACCACCAGTTCCCGGACGTCCTTCCAGTGGAGCTCACTCCCCTTCTCATGGATAATGGTCACTGTGATCCTTCGCTGGATGCCCTAGGTGAGGAACAAGGGGTGCAGTTCAGCTAGGGCGATCTATTACTTCCTGTTGTTTATTTTCTAGATTGTCTAGAAGTGTGGGGATGGGTAGGAAAGAGAGGTACGGGGGGTGGGGGATATTAACCACATTGGTATTCTAGGCACAGGGTAATAGGTCAGGGGCTGAGGAATAGTCAGGACTTAATATGGTTTTAAGAATAAATCCCGGGACCAACAGTTAGCGTAATGGCTATGTTGCTGGACTCCCACGGAGTCGACTGCAGTTTGTGTCCCGGACCCGGGGGCTTAAAACTCACGCTGGGCGCGTGTGCGTACATGCCCAAGATCCCGAGAGGAGAATGGAGGAGAAGGGATTGTGGCGTGGCCATCCCCCCTGGGGGGGTGGATTTCTCACTTTCTGTCTCTCTGTCTCTCTCTGTCTCTCTGGCAAGTGCATGTGCCCTATAGCAAAAACCTCTCCAAAAAAAAAAAAAGAAGAAATGCCCAGGCCAGATACAGTGGCACAGCAATAACACAACACCTGTGCCACACAAGGTCCCAGGTTCACATCTTGAGGTCTCTCTATACACATTGGGTGCGTGCTCTTGGCTGGCTGAGACTGGTGATGGATTAGAGATAAGTTCCTGTTGGAGGTGTATACGTGCACGTGTATACATGTGTGTGTGTCTAAAGAAATTAAAGAAATAAATAAACTAAAAAAAAAAGGTCCTGATTGTATATTTCAGAATATGAAACCCTCAGCTCCTAAATCCATTTGGGTCATGAGCTCTCTTTTAGTTTTTTGCTATAGAGTGAGCACACTCTCCAGAGACAGAGAGAGGGAAAACGACAAATCACCCCATCAAAGAGGATGGCCACTCTGCAATCCCTTCTCCTTCATTTTCCTATCAGGATTTTGGGCACATATGCACATGAGTCTGGTATGAGTTTCAAGCTGCCAGGTCCAGGACTCAAACCATGTCAGCCAAATGGGAGTCTGGCACCTTAACCACCATGCCACCTGCTGGCCCCATATAAAGAGATTTTTAGTTCACTGAAACCTTTACCTTCTACCCTTATTAAGAACTTTTGACTGGGGTCAACAGGTAGCGTGGTGGTTAAGGCGCTGGACTCCCACATAGCCAACCATGGTTTGAGTTCTGGATCCAGTGGCTTGAAACTCCACACTGGGTATGTGTGTGTGTGCATGCCCAAAAAACCAAGAGGAATGGAGGAGAAGGGACTGTGCTGTGGTCTTCCCCCTGGGGGTGGTGGTGGTGTGATTTCTTGTTTTCTGTCTCTGGCGAGTGCATGCACCCTATAGCAAAAATCTCTCAAAAAACAAAAGCAAAAAAGGACCAGCAGTTAGCATAATGGCTATGTAGCTGGACTCCCACATAGTCGACTGCAGTTCACGTCCCGGACCCAGTGGCTTAAAACTCACATCGGGCGCGTGTGCGTACGTGCCCAAGATCCCGAGAGGAGAATGGAGGAGAAGGGATTGCGGTGTGACCATCCCCCCTAGAGGGTGATTTCTCGCTTTCTGTCTCTCCGTCTCTGTCTGTCTGTCTGGCGAGTGCACGTACCCTATAGCGGAAACCTCTCCAAAAAAAAAAAAGCAAAAATAAAATAAAATAAAATAAAATAAAATAAAAACTGTGGGCTGTGAAAGTACAGAGCTTCCAAATATCATGAAATGAAGTATATAAAATTACATAGGGACAAGCTGGTGGCATGATGATTAAGACAACTGGATCTCCCATGGCAGACTCCACAGTTTGAATCTCAGATCCAGTGGCTTAAAAAACACACTGTGTTTGGCACACATGCCCAAAATTCCAAAAGGAGAGATAGAGGATAAGGGATTGCAGGGTGGCTATCCCTCCTCCCAGGTGTGATTTCTCATTTTCTCTCTCTGTCTTCCCAGTGAACACACGACCCTATAGCAAAAAATAAAATCAAAACAAAGACATGGAGTTACATAAATGATAGTAACTGAGTGAAATAAAAATCTTTTTAGAAACAGCTACTCTAAAATTATTTATATACAAAAGAAGAATATGGGACCAGCTGGTGTCACAGTGGTTAAGGTGGATGGATCCTACACGGTTGACTGTACAGTGTAAATATCGTATCTGACAGCTCAAAAAACACACCCGATGCACATGTGTGCATGTCCAAAATGGGATGTTTTCTCACTTTACCCCCTCCTCTGTCTCCCTCTGGTGAATGTACATGCTCTGTAGCAAATTAAAAAAATAAAAATTTTAAAGGGCATGTGTGAGTGTATGTATATGTATGTGCACAGGTGTGTGTATGTGTGTGTATATACACACCTGTGCACATACATAGATATGTGTATATGTACACAGTATGCACCACGTGTGTACACATATACGTATACATATGCACACACATACACATATATGCATGTGCAGTAGCCAAGGTATGAGGAAGAAACATTGAAAAATAAACATGCAAGTAAAAGAAAAAAAGGACATGATGATAGGACAATGTTCTTTCCCCAACTCCCTACCTTTAAAATAGAGATGAAAAGCAAAGAAAAAGAAATTTACATTTTTATTTTACTTGGTATTTGCTCCCAGGCCCCATTTTGCTCCTTCATTAGTACCTGATGAAGCAAAAATGTCCCCTGGCAGGGCAAGCCTGCTGTATGGTCAACCACAGCTGGGATATACCTAGAAAAAAATACAAAAGAAGTGAGCGCTATTTCATCTGAAAGGACCTCCCTGGAACCTATAGTCTTCGGTAGTCCATGTTTTTATAAACTCTGATTTTATGTCTTTCACACCTATTCTGCATTTAATCACGGTCATTTGCATTTACTAACCCTTTCCACAAATCTAAGTCTCATTGGTTTACTAGACTGAAGCACTCAAGGACAGGAACATTTGGTATCTTCTCAGTCTTTTGCATAGTAAGTATTCAACAAATAATGCATAACTGCAATTGTAATTGACAGGAGATAAAACATGATAATTTCAGATTCTAAATAGTGCCTATTTTTAGCTTCACAAAGCAATGAATTCTAGTAGAAACCATTATCATAACTCTCCCTCTTAATGTAAGCTATAATTGCATTATACATCTATGGAAAGTAAAATTCCTCAAAGCAACATCATTACTGACAACTTTATAAAGAATTGATAGAACCAAACTGAATGCTCCATCCTACACATAGAAACTTAATAAATGCTTCATGGTGGTAATTTTTATTGTGATTATCAGCATACACCACATTAGGATAACCCCGTGCCCTTTACATTAACTGGTATAGCTCCTTGCCTGTTTTAAGAATAGGGTCTCTTATTTGTATATTTCTAAAAGTACTTTAGAGGTAATTATAAACAATAATGACATGGGGTATACAGGTGGCAAAGTGGTTAAGGTGCTGGACTCCCACATGCCAACTGCAGTTTGAGTCCTGGACCCGAAAGGCTGAAAATCACGCCAGGTGCAATGTGTGTGTGCCCAAAATCCCAAGAGGAGAATGACGGAGAGGAGACTGCAGCATGGCCATCCCCCCTGAGCGGGGGGTGATTTCTCACTTTCCCTCTGTCTGTCACTCTTCAGTGAACATACACACCCTATGACAGAAACCTAAAAAATAAAAAAGAAAAAGAAAAACCCCAAAACAAACCCAAGAATGACATACATCACTTACTCTTACAAAGCACACGGAAAGAACGCTGATGTTCATGATTTTGACCTAGGACTGTGGCTCTCAACTGGAGTTGACTTTGCCCCCCCCAGGGGGGGGGCTTTTGGCAATAGTGGGAGACATTATTATCACAACTGGAGGGAGATGCTACTGACATCTTGTCAAAATATCCTACAATGCACAGGAGAGCCCCCGCAACAGAGAATTATCTGGCCCCAAATAGCAACAAGGTCAAGAAACCCCAGTCCCTTCATTGAGATTAGTCATGTAGATCCTGACCACATTCTATGCAATATGCCCCTTTTGCTCTGGTACTGATAAACCCACTATGTAGGTGGTCTCTCCTCAAAACAAAGTGCCAGCCTCCATGGTCTTGCTATTCATAGCAAACTTCTACACCAGATAGTCAGTTGTCTGACAAACATCTGATTCAAAGAAAACTACCAAGGACCACAAAACACAATTTAAAGCTAGAATATGATAGTAACAATGATTCATAAACTCAAATATGAAAATTTTGCCTTAAATATTAGAAAGTTGGGGCCAGCAGGTGGCATGGTGGTTAAGGTGCTGGATCCCACATGGTTAACACTGTGTTTTAGACTTGAAAGCTTGAAAAATACACAGGGTGAGTGTGCATGCATGCCCAAAATCCTGAGAGAAGAATGGAGAAGGGATTGCAGCATGGCTATCCCCCTGGGGGTGATTTCTCACCCTCCCACCCCCGGCAAGCCCATGCACCCGATAGCAAAAATCTAAATACGGAAAAGAAAAAAAAAAAAAAAAGTTTTAGAAAGTTGAACTTACTCTCCAGTAGGCTCCAGTTCACTGATCTCAAACCAAACCAGAAGGTCATATTTGCTCATGCTCTGGCCAAGGCTGGTCTTGCTCATGGTGTTTAACTTGGTGGCTGGAACTTTAAAGAGTTTTTAGAAAATGTCAAAATCTGGTCTAAGTCCACTGAACAGAAGTATAAGCTTCTCTAATGTCAGTCTTCAAAGACATATTTTCTCAAAAGGCAGCAAGAGTCAAGGGGTAGATTTCAATGCAGAAGACCCAGAGAAACATCAACGTCAACTACATTAGCACCTCTAAAGGTGAGAACAGGAAAATGAAGAGTCACAATATGTTATCCTCTTAACAAACTGTCTCTTAAGATGAGAAATCAGGTTTTGTGCAGAATAAATATGCCCCACAAACCATTAAAAATCTAGAATTTTCCCATTCTAGAATCTCATCACTGTGGTATGGGGAGCATTATACTAGTGTGAGAGAGACAATGTTGGGAAAGTGCCTTAGCAGAGCCCTGCACATCACAGGCACCCAGCACAGCTAGTGCAGTGACGTAAAGCCCCATCCTCCACAGCTGTTCCTGCACCGTGCACAGAAGTCACCTGGAGATCTTAAACACAGCAAAGTTCAGGCCACACCTCGGATCAATTAAATCATAATCTCTAGGAGTAATACAGTCCTTCCTGGAGGGGATCAAGTTCCCCAGGTGATTCCAATGTGCACACAAATCTCAAAATCACTGGTCTGATTTGGAAATATAGGATTCTATAAAGGATCTTATGTTACAAATTCTCTTCAGATTTAGGGGACTGGCAAGTGGCATGGTAGTTAAAGGCGCTGGACACTCTCACATGGCCGACCATGGTTCGAGTCCCCGACCTGGTGGCTTGCTTTCTCACTTTCCTCTCTCTCTCTCTCTCTCTCTCTCTCTCTCTCTCTGTGTGTGTGTGTGTGTGTGTCTCTCTGGTCAAATGAAAATAAATGAATAAATGAAATTGAATAAAATAATTTAAAACAAAAGCAAATTCTCTTCAAATTTAAATCTTGAATTTTTTATTTTTCAAAAAGAGACAGAGTCTCACTATATTGCCTAGGCTGGCCTTATACTCGTGATCCGCTTGCCAGACTCCCTCAAAGTAGCTGAAACTATATGCATGCACCACCGTGCTCAGTTTAAATTCCTTTTCTTTACTATATGCATGCACCACTATGCCCAGTTTAAATTCTATTTCTTTTTTTTTTAATTTGTTATTTATTTATTTTGCTATAAGATATGTGAACTCAGAGACAGAGACAGAGAGAGAAAGTAAGCCGCCAGGTCTGGAACTCAAACCATGGTCAACCACGTGGGTGTCCAGCACCCTAAGCACCATGCCACCTGATGCCCCATAAATTCCATTTCTTAACTGTATTGATGTTTTGTGACTTTAGTTAAGTCCTTAACCTCCGTAAGTCTGTCTCATTTACAAGATACAGATGATAGTGTGGAAGGCCACATATTAATCTTGCACATGAACAATGGTTTGTCCATTTTGTTCCCTTACCCTAACATGGCTGTCTGCTTCTGTAAACCTGCTTGCTCTTCCCATGAAAAAATAGCTTGTGCTAGCCATATAGAAAACCATATCCAGGACGACATCCTGTACCTGCTACTGTCTTTGCTAAATAGCCCCAAGCCCTTTTGTTTAGCAATGTAACTGCTTGCAAGGAAATCCCACTCTCCTCAGAAATAATTAACCTGCTTGATTCAGCTTCTGCAACTGCTTGCACAGAAACCCCTGGTAACTGATCCCCTATAAAAAGACTACTCAGACTTCAGTTGGGGCTACCGTTTTGACTCTCGGTACACAACGCCCAAGCCTGACTGTAGTCACTGGCCAGCTAATAAAGACTCCCTTTAAACTTAATCTGGCTTTGGTGGTCGTTCATTTGGTGCCACTCTACAATATTAGCATTTAGCCTGCTACCTGAAAAGGTTTTGTGCAGATTCACTAACATAGTGTATATAAAGGGGCTTTAGGAATCAGGGGCCAGGGACCAGTAGATGGCGTAATGGTTATGCTGCTGGACTCCCACATAGTCAACTGTGGTTCGAGTCTCAGACCGGCCCGACCTAAGACTCACTCCAGGTGTATGTGGATCTGTGCCCAAGATCTCAAGAGGAGACTGGAGGAGAAGGAATTGTGGCATGGCCATTACCCCAGAATGGGGAGGGGGTGGTGATTTCTCACTTTCTGTCTCTGTCTCTCTAGTGAGTTCATATACCCTATAGCAAAAATCTCTCTCTCTAAAAAAAAAAATCAAAGGCTAGCAAATGGCATAGTGATTACATTGCTGGACTCTCACATGGCTGACTGCGGTTCAAGTTTCAGACCCAGTGGCTTTAAAAATATGCCCGAAGGATTGGCATGGGTGGATCCCAGGAGGAAAAAGGAGGAGAAGGGACTGTGGCATGGCCATCCCTCCTAGGGGATGATTTCTCACACTGTCTCTGTCTGTCTGTCTCTCTCTCTGGTGAGTGCTCTTATCCTATGGCAAAAAGCCTCTATATATATATAAAAAAAGAATCTAATAGCACTATTCAAATGTGCTGCCTATCAACAGTATTCACCCTAGCTGAATTTCACATGAGCCCGTGATGCCAGGCAGGAAGAAAACAGGGTCACTGATTCTGGCAGTCATCTATTTGAATGAAAGCAAAACTAGAAGTTGTTTTTTTTTAAAACAAAACAAAACAAAACCCAACTACTAGTAAAAATCCTCAGAATTAAAAACACTATTACAAAGACTCCAAAAAACCAAATGTAAAAAGCCCTTTGCCAGGAACAACAGTTGGCATAATGGCTATGTCGCTGGACTCCTATGTAGTCGACCGTGGTTCGAGTCCTGGATACGGTAGCTTAAACTCACACTGGGCGTGTGTGCGTGCATGCTCAAAATCCTGAGAGGAGAATGGAGGAGAAGGGCATGGCCAGCCCCCCAGGGGGGTGATTTCTCGCTTTCTGTCTGTTTCTGTCTTTCTGGCGAGTACATGCACCCTATAGCAAAAACTTCTCAAAACAAACAAACAAACAAACAAAACAAAACAAAAAACAAAGCCCTTTGTCCCTGGGTGATGTAAAAGAGGTACAAGTAGAAATGGTGCTTCCTAAAATCTCTTTGAAGGCAACATGGTATGACCCAGACAAAGTGCCGAACTCTACATTAGCTCATGAAACACTGGCGTTTCATACACAGAGAGCCAGACTTCTGGACAAGCCCCTGAAGTTGTCTACATCTAAGGCAGAGCTAATTTAGCTACTAACCATCTCGTTTGGGTACCCTCTCGCTCTGGCAGCTGGGAACTGGCAGAAAGAGAAAAGGCGGCAATGGGTCAGCCTCGTTCTGGAAGGTGGCAACAGCAGAGGATGCAAGCACATTGGCGTGCTCAGAAAAGGTGTCCAGCACATGCACATTCACATAGCCAGACATGAGAAACCGAATCAGCTCAATCTTTCTCTCATGATCTGAAGGCAGATGAAGATGAGGAGTACAGAGGGTAAAGAATAAGCACAGGGTGGGGTGGGAATTTGGCAAGTGGGCAATGAGGGAAAAGGGACAAAAATAAAAGAAAAATCAAAACAAGATCATCAAATATGCAGAATAAATTTAAAATGCAAAGAAATGCCCTGTCACCTGACAGTTAAGGGGAGTTACATACAAAGCTGAGAGACTTAGAAACAGGGTGATTAAAGTCTGCAATAAACCCATTGCCTAGGCCTGGCAGAGATAGAGCACTCTTGTTTCTTCTTATTTTAAATCAGGAACAAAGAATTCTAGTTCCTGCTAGACACATATAACAAGAGCAGGAATACATAAGGATACAAAGAAGAGGAATAGGAATGGGAACATGATTTTATCTGAAGTCTTTCAGAGTAAGAGATGTATTCACAGGAGAACAGCATGCAAAGAATGGAATTTGTGCTCACCTGGCTTGGAGAGTGGCATGGGTGGGGGGAAAAATCGTCGAGATGGCTGAGGTGGACTGCAAAGAAAAGGAGACAACATTATCAAGATTAAAAAGAGTTGGATGTTGATATTACTGTCATGTTTAAACTCCTTTTAAGGAAACAGATCTTCTGAATTTTCAACTCTGACATAACACCAGATACCAGACATAATCCCACATAGTGAAACAGGCTGAAACAGTTGAATAAAAATCCCCATGTAAATCTCAGCTATTAAATGAAATAAGAAAATTCTTCTGAGGCTGGTTCTGTGGCCTGGTGGTTAAGGCAGCTGGATCCCACACGCTGATCCTGTCATTTGAGCCTGAGCCCTGGTGGCTTGAAAAATATGCTAGCACTTGTAAATGTGTGCCCCAAATCCCAATGGGATGAAGAGGTAAGGGGAAAAGGTTGCAGTGTGGCCATTGCCTTTGGGGGATGCTTTCTCCCTTTCTCTCTCACTCTCTGCCAAGCACATGCACCCTCTAGCAAATGAAGAAAGAAATTCTTCCATCAATACTTGACATGCTACCGTCATCCAAAAGTCTATTGCTGCTCTCTCAATCAATTTTGATGATTTTACTTAGAGCTTCCACTTCATAAGGTTGTGGAACAATTACATATCATTTTCCATTATATCCCTATCACCTCAACTTTCTATCGTATTCAAAGTTTCTTCCTAAAAAAAGATGGCATTCTAGGTCACATGGACAAAATTCAATTTGCTCTGACTAAAATCAGTAATTAGGTGGATAGAAAAAGGTAGCGAAGGGATCAGCAGATGGCGTAATGGTTACGTTGCTGGACTCTCACATAGTCAAATACAGTTCAAGTCCCGGATCCAGTGGCTCAAATTTTAAATCCCGAGGGGAGAGTGGAGGAGAAGGGATTGCAGTGTGACCATCTCCCCTGGGGGTGATTTCTCACTTTCTACCTGTCTCTTTCTGGTGAGCACATGAGCCCTACAACAAAAAAAGTATCCCTTTAAAAAAAAAAAAAGAAAAAGAAAAAGAAAAAGGTGGTGAAGTTTCTAAAAAGGAAACATAGGGTAATACATGAAACTGTTACTTATCTTAATCCCTCAAAATATTTATTCCTTTCCAGAAACTGAGGAACTAAAACACAAAACAGTCACAAAAATCTTTTCTCATCTGATCCAAACCTGTTAAGCTCCTGTCCTTGCAGATGAAGTGGGTGCTGCTGATAATGCCCAAAGACTTCAAATACAATAGGCTTGGTTTTGATATATTCCACAAATGATTCCGTAACCTCCACTGCAATCTAATAAAGGAAAAAACCAAACAAGATTAAGAAAAGATTTATTCTAAGAAAGCACACGTTGGCTTCAGTGAGCTCTTTAGAACTGCTGCTGGTGTCAAGTATGTGCTGGGTATTTTACTATGCCTGTCTCCTAAACAAAAGTGCCCCTCTGGTTTTCACTCTAAAGCAACTTTATCACCCTTTAAACATTCAAGACCCTCCACAATTGGCCCCTGTGAACCTTGACTCCCCCCACCTTCATCCTCGCCCATTATTGTCCTGATTTAAACTCACCTGCTGCTTCTTTTGCCTGCTCTTTCTTCAGCTGTGTCAAAGACTGGCCCAGGCTACAGCCCTGCCTGGAAGGCTCTTACCTATCTCCATTTATCGAAACCATTCCTACATTTCCAGGCCCAGATAAAATAGCAACGACAATAAGAAAAACGTTTTGACTGTGGACTGATGCTCAGTCTGACACACCTTTTCTTACCTTACATCCTTCGGAAAGTTCCCCACCTCTTTCTCCACTTAATTACCCCAGAAAGAAAGTTACTTAAAATATCTTTCTTATCATGGGGTCAGCAGGTGGTGGTGTGGTTGGGGCACTGGATTCCCACATGGCTGACCATGGTTCAGGTCCCAGACCTGGGAACCTGCTTTCTCACTTTCCCTTTCTCTCTCACTCATGGTCAAATTAAAATAAATAAACAAGACATATTTAATTAAAGAATTTTTTAAAAAATCTATCAATGGAAACAACTTTCTCTCTCTCCATTCCCACTCCTTTAATGAACACTTTTCTCATGACTATCCTGTTCTACTGTTATTTATGCATGTGTTTTACTTGCCCTACCTAACTCCAAGCTTCCTGGGGACATCTGTGATCTACCAGTATTCCCCAGAAGTGTCAAGCACAGTCCTGGGTACAGCAGTCAATTGGTATTTATGGATATATGAATTCTCAAATTTATATAAACATAAAAAGGAAAATATGGCCCAGAAACAGAGGCACATAAATAGAGCCACCACTAGGGAGGCCAGAAGCTGCATGGGAGACCCTGGTCTGGTTCACGGGCCAACCTGAACACACTGGTACAATTACGTGTGCCTGTGATTGCAGCTAACTGGGAAGCCTGGGGAGGAGGATCTTATCTTAAACACATAAACCTCTCTCTATCTCTGTTCCTTCCATTCTCTTTCTCCTTCTCATAAAGGAAAGAAAAAAGTCTATATATTTTTTTTTTGGAGAGGTTTTTTTCGCTATAGGGTGCGTGCGCTCGCCAGACAGACAGAGAGAGACATAGAGACAGAAAGCGAGAAATCACCCCCTGAGGGGATGGTCACGCTGCAATCCCTTCTCCTCCATTCTCCTCTCGGGATCTTGGGCATGCACGCACACGTGTCCAGTGTGAGTTTTAAGCCACCAGATCCGGGACGCGAACTGCGGTCGACTACGTGGGACTCCAGCGACATAGCCATTATGCTAACTGCTGGTTCCCGAAAAAAGTCTATTTTTGTTCGCATGGTCCACTTTCAGAATTGTCCTTTCTTCTTTTTTTTTTTAATGGTAGTGAGCATGTGCACATGTATGTGAGACAAAGCACTGTTGACAGGGTCTGGCCCTTTCCCCAGTCCTCCAGCTTTTCAGGTTCTTGGATACCCACGCATGACGTTTTCAGGCCAGCCTGAAGATCCAAACCTGCAGTCAGCCATGTGGCCACGTGGCTTCCGGCACTACAGTCCAGTGCACTATAGATCGTGCCACCTAGGCTAGGCCTCTTTTCTTTGTACTGTGGACATGGTTAGCAAGGGAGTTAGAGACAGCTTTATGTAGTGGCTAGTGCCATAGCCTCTCTGGATTCAAATCTTATTTCTGCTTCTTCCTAGCTTTGTAAACTTGCTGAGTGACTTTAATTGCTCTGTGCCCCAGTTATCTTAACTGCAACATAGGGATTACAATCTATGGTATAAAGGTAAGGATTAAAAGACACCAAAACCCGGGACACCAGCAGTTAGCGTAATGGCTATGTTGCTGAACTTCCATGTAGTAGACCACGGTTCGCGTCCCAGACCTGGTGGCTTAAAACTCACACCGGGCATGTGTACGTGCATGCCCAAGATCCCAAGAGGAGAATGGAGGAGAAGGGATTGCGGCCTGGCCATCCACCCAGGAGTGATTTCTCTCTTTCTGTCTGTCTGTGAGCACACACACCCTATAGCAAGAACCTCTCCAAAAAAAAAAAAAAAAGACACAAAACCCCCACCCCCACATAGAACAGTGGCAAAAAAATAAACTCTCAGGCCAGCTGGTGGCATGGTGGTGAAAGCTGGATCCTACATGGGCAACTGTGTACTTGTAGTCCCAGACTTAGTGGCTTGAAAAACATGCCAGGCATGTGTGCGTGTGCCCCAAATCCCAAAAGCTGAAATGGAGAAGGAGCTACAGTGTGGCTATCCCTCATGGAGGTATGCTTTCTCACTTTTTCTCTCTTTGTCTCTCTCCCGTGAACTCATGTGTCCTCTGCTTTAAAAAAAGAAAAAGAAAGAAAAAACCAGAATGAACATTAGCTATGGTGATATAGATAATGACTTTGGACAGTTAGAGTGAAATTTCATGTAAGAGATGCCAGGTCTGTTTTCTAACTCCATGAATAAGGACAGCTGTAAGGGGCAGTAATGGATAATTACACTATCCAGCTGCAAGAAAATGCACCATTAAATCTTAATTTAGCCTCAGAAGTTATTTAATATTTTCTACACTATGCGCAACCAAATAATACAAGTACCTTAAGGTTCAAAGGACAATACATCAACTTTAGCAAACTCATATTAAACAACGCTTATTTTTCCAGGTCAGAAACACTAAAACAACTCACTACATTCCAACCAGTGAAAGATCTTATTGGCTGACCAGGCCACACGCCCTCACTGGGCCCATTGTAGTTGAAGATAAGAAGCCTGCTGCTCTCCACTGAGGGTCACCTCATTGCTCTGGCCACTCCCTCTATTGTCTGTTCTCCACACAAAGCTCCCCCTAGCACCGCAAGCAGCTCACGCCTCACGTCATCTTCCTGGGCTGAGAAAGCCACAGTACCACAAACCCACTACGGCTGGCAAAAACATCCCTGTCACTTACGTTCTGTACGTGATAAAAGCCCAGGGGACTTCCTCTGCCATTGTTTTTGAGGGGTTCGGTGGAAAACGCTTCATCATGGCGATGTAAAAAGCTTAAAAGAAATCAGACACATGAATATTACATTAAATAGTTTCATAAGGATCTGTGGGAGTCTAACTTGGACCCTGTGGAAAGAGGGTCCTACTTCAGCAGTCTTTCTCTGAGCTACATTACTAACATTTCCTTGTCAAGAGCATTTTTGACACACACAGACAGCATTTTAGTTTAGTTTTTTTTTTTTTTTTTTTGCGATAGGGTGCGTGCGTTGGCCAGAAAGACAGAGAGAGACAGAGAGAGACAGAGAGACGGAAAGCGAGAAATCACCCCCCAGGGGGATGGCCACGCCGCAATCCCTTCTCCTCCATTCTCCTCTTGGGATCTTGGGCACGCACGTACACGCGCTCAGCGTGAGTTTAAGCCACCAGGTCCGGGACTCGAACCGTGGTTGACTATGTGGGAGTCCAGTGACATAACCATTACACTAACTGCTGGTCCCAGCATTTTAGGTTTTATTTAAAAAACAACTAACAAATGAACTAGCCCTGGTCACTTAGCCATGTGGGTGTATATGCAAGAACACCCTAAAGAGTGAATTGAGTTCAATGGACTCCTGTTCCTTTGTATTTTTTTACTGAAAATAAAAATAATTAAATCATTTTATGCAGACATCGGGCAGACTCAAGCTTCTATAGGTAGTGCTAAAGCCTCTGGAGGGCAGACTTGCCTAGAGTCTCTAGTACCCAGCGAAGAGTGGATTCAAGTGTCATTTCCTCCAGAACATTTGTCTGACTCAGCCTGACAGTTTCGTTTCCACAGCACTAGGGACCTGGTTTTCCTCACTCCATATAACAACATATTTACATCTGGTCTCCCCAAGAGACAGAAAGAGTTTTCCAACAAGGCTCAATACGAAAAAGATACTCTGGAAATATTTGTGCAATTGAACTATGTTTACTTTGTCTCAGAAGTAGTGAGATTTTGTTGTTCTCTCTCCCTTCCCGTTAGTAGTCTGAAATAAAAACAAGTGGAGAACTAGAAAATACCCAACACAAAGATTTACTGCCAGAGAGAAATACCATGGGAAGGATATCCCTCCCACCATCTGCAAGAAATGGGGAATTTATTTATTTATTTATTTATTTTAACTAGGAGGGAGAGAGATTATTAGCAGTAGGAATTCCCTGTCTTTCAAATTAGTGGTGTGCCATTGCCAAGTGCTCCAAATCGTGGGTACCATGTGTGGCTGACACAGCTTTCTGTACTACATGGATGCTATTTCTTCTCTTACATCTTACTTTTCCCCTCATTTTTTTCTTATCCTGATCATACAATGCACCTGCCAGTGGCACTCACACAGGCATTAGTTAACCGTGAACTACCCTCCCCAATACTCTGCCATTTTTAGGAGGTACAAACATCCTGGGGTTCCACTGGTAACACACGAACTCATTCACTTTATCTACACCTGTATTTACCTACATGTGCCAGATGAGAGTTTATAAAAACCAAGGAAGGCTTTGAGGCTTCTTTTAACATGAGTCAACTTCCTTTCCCTAGAACTAACACCAGGTGGAGATACTGCTCTCTTTTTAGAACATTTCAGGACAAAGGTCAACATAGTTACTGTCATTTTAGACATCAGTTAACCAAATAGATCTTTTCCCTAATATGTATCACTTGCCTGATTAGAATAACAGCAAAAGTTCAAAAAACCAGACTTACCCAGCCAATTCCATCTTACTGTAAATTTGATTCTGTTAGCAAAAACAAATCGAATAGGGGGCCGGCAAGTGGTGTGGTGGTTAAGGACGCTGGCCTCCCACATGGCCGACCTCAGTTCGAGTCCCAAATCTGGCAGATTGCTTTCTCATTTTCCCTCTCTCTCTCTTTCTCTCTCTCTCTCTGGTCAAAGTGAAATAAAAAATAAGTAAAGTAAAATAAAATCATTTAAAAAATCAAATAGATGAAATCAATACTGGATGGGTAACATTTCAACAACTATGGGATACAGGAAATGATGTTAGTAGCTCACTATGTACTATTCATATTTAATTCAGGACTTGGCTAAAACCTGTGTAAAAGTGGTGCTTTATAAACTGCCACAGGAAGGAAGCCCAGGCACTTACTGAGGGGAGAGGGAGGGCAGAACTCTAAAGCGGCCTTTTGGGGGCAGTAGCGGCAAACTGTGGGCTTTAGGTGTGGAGTGGATCAGACTATTTTCTACTACAGCCCTTTCCAAGTACCGAAAAGATATATTCATATTCGGAGGTATTAAAACTTGAGATTTGCAAACAACTTTTATCACAGGGAGGCTTTAAAGAAAGCACCTAGAGTACAGGGTATGTTATTTCCATTTTCCTTTTCTCAAGTATTAGATAGGCATAACTCATGGCTAGATAATTCACTGCTTTCAGATGTGTTCATTAATATGACACTTTAGTGACTGACAGGTGGCGTGGTGGTTAAGGGCACTGGACTTCCACAGAGCCGACCAAGGTTCGAGTCCTAGACCTGGTGGTTTGCTTTCTATTTTCCCTCTCTCTTTCTCTTGCTCTCTCACTCTGTCCCTCTCTAGTCAGATTAAAATAAATAAATAAATTAAATTAAATTAAATAATTCTTTTTAAAGAAAATATGACACTTTAGCATGAAACGCACTAAAAAACTAAGCAATGGCTTATCTGGTTCAGATCCCCTCCATTCCTGGCAGAAGGGACAGTTCACAACAGAACCCTCTGAAGGCTGCAAGCCTCCACACAGGAGCTCTGTCTCACTCCAGTAAGGTTTCTGCATCTCACTGCTATCCTGAGAGGAGAAAGCATTTTCCTTCAGAGACTGGTAATCTTTTCTCTCTCAAGAGTACCAAAATCGGGACCAGCAGTTGGCATAATGGCTATGTCGCTGGACTCCTATGTAGTCCACCGCAATTTGAGTCCCAGACCTGGTGACATAAACTCACACTGGGTGTGTGTGCGTGCATCTCCTCTCCAAGATCCCGAGAGGAGAATGGAGAAGGGATTGAGCCGTGGACATCCCCCCAGGGGTATGATTTCTCACTTTCTGTCTCTCTGTCTCTCTCTTTCTGGAGAGCGTATGCACCATATAGCAAAAACTTCTCCAAGAAAAAAAAAGAGTACCAATATCTCGGGAGCTGGCAGATGATATGATGGTTAAGGTATTGGACTCCCACATGGCCAACTGAAGTTCAAGTCCTGGACCTGGTAGCTTGCTTTCTTATTTTCCCTCTCTTTCACTCCCTCTCTGTCTCTCTCTGGTCAAATTAAAATAATAATAATACAGTAAAATAAATAATTACTTTTTAAAAAAAGAGTATCACTATCTCACATGTAAAGTATTCTACAATGCACAAAGGATACCATCTGGGTTCAGAGCCAGGAAGGAGGCCAGCAAGGGGTGGCTTACTTGAACTGGCAGAAGATGTCTGCATACTCCGGGAGGATCCCGCTGGCCTGCAACACCGTTACACGGAAGGTGAAGGCACTGCCCAGTTTCAGGTGGTGGCCGATTTCTTCAGAAAACCCTTCCATTACCATCTTACCATCCAGCAAAGTGCCTGACTTCAAATCTAGAGAGGATCAAATGAATACACATTTGGTTCAAATAGTGGAAGGAGGAGGGTTGAGCATTCTTTCCAGTCCCAGGTGATGAACACAATTATGTCCCTGGACAGTATTTTCCCCTCTTGAAAAATGTTCCTATCACAGTAAACTCTGTCTACATACCTAGGTCATTCATTCGATTGATTTCCTCTGGAGGTGAGATGACCTCAGAACTCTGACCCTGTCCTTCCACAATCCTCAGCTCCTCCAAGGAGAGACCAGAACGAGTCATTGCAACTGAAGTGAAGTCACTCTGAAAGAAAGGCAGGGGGTAGGTATTCAATAAAATTGTACAAAAGCACATCTCCCCCCAGTTTCCTTACTTTTTTTTTATTTGCCCAACCATAATAATGACTGGAACATTATGTGGCTTAAGAGCTGAGAGAGGTCAGCAGGCGGCATGATGATTAAAGCACTGAACTCCCACTTGGGCAACCACATCTCAAGCCCTGGACTGATGGTTTGAAAATCATGTCAGGCATGTGAGCCTATGTGCCCAAAATCCTGAGCAAAGAGAGAGGGACTGCGACATGGCCATTTCCCCGGGGGAAGAGGGGGAGCCTTTCACTTTCCCTCTCTCAATCTCTCTCTGTCTCTCCTCTCCAGTGAGCACACGTGCCCTATAACAAAAAGCTTAAAAAAAAAAAATGCTGTCTGAGAAAAGGCAAATATAAATGCTGGGTCTTTCCCTTGATTTTTACAATTATTAGGCATGTGTCCATATTCTATTGAACAGCTCTGTATTTACTGGCATCCTATATTTTTCAGTTGTAGGTAGAAGAACTGGTCTCCAATAAATTAAATTAAATAATTCTTTTTAAAGAAAATATGACACTTTAGCATGAAACGCACTAAAAAACTAAGCAATGGCTTATCTGGTTCAGATCCCCTCCATTCCTGGCAGAAGGGACAGTTCACAACAGAACCCTCTGAAGGCTGCAAGCCTCCACACAGGAGCTCTGTCTCACTCCAGTAAGGTTTCTGCATCTCACTGCTATCCTGAGAGGAGAAAGCATTTTCCTTCAGAGACTGGTAATCTTTTCTCTCTCAAGAGTACCAAAATCGGGACCAGCAGTTGGCATAATGGCTATGTCGCTGGACTCCTATGTAGTCCACCGCAATTTGAGTCCCAGACCTGGTGACATAAACTCACACTGGGTGTGTGTGCGTGCATCTCCTCTCCAAGATCCCGAGAGGAGAATGGAGAAGGGATTGAGCCGTGGACATCCCCCCAGGGGTATGATTTCTCACTTTCTGTCTCTCTGTCTCTATCTTTCTGGCAAGTGCACACACCCTGTAGCAAAAATCTCTCCAAGAAAAAAAAAGAGTACCAATATCTCGGGAGCTGGCAGATGATATGATGGTTAAGGTATTGGACTCCCACATGGCCAACTGAAGTTCAAGTCCTGGACCTGGTAGCTTGCTTTCTTATTTTCCCTCTCTTTCACTCCCTCTCTGTCTCTCTCTGGTCAAATTAAAATAATAATAATACAGTAAAATAAATAATTACTTTTTAAAAAAAGAGTATCACTATCTCACATGTAAAGTATTCTACAATGCACAAAGGATACCATCTGGGTTCAGAGCCAGGAAGGAGGCCAGCAAGGGGTGGCTTACTTGAACTGGCAGAAGATGTCTGCATACTCCGGGAGGATCCCGCTGGCCTGCAACACCGTTACACGGAAGGTGAAGGCACTGCCCAGTTTCAGGTGGTGGCCGATTTCTTCAGAAAACCCTTCCATTACCATCTTACCATCCAGCAAAGTGCCTGACTTCAAATCTAGAGAGGATCAAATGAATACACATTTGGTTCAAATAGTGGAAGGAGGAGGGTTGAGCATTCTTTCCAGTCCCAGGTGATGAACACAATTATGTCCCTGGACAGTATTTTCCCCTCTTGAAAAATGTTCCTATCACAGTAAACTCTGTCTACATACCTAGGTCATTCATTCGATTGATTTCCTCTGGAGGTGAGATGACCTCAGAACTCTGACCCTGTCCTTCCACAATCCTCAGCTCCTCCAAGGAGAGACCAGAACGAGTCATTGCAACTGAAGTGAAGTCACTCTGAAAGAAAGGCAGGGGGTAGGTATTCAATAAAATTGTACAAAAGCACATCTCCCCCCAGTTTCCTTACTTTTTTTTTATTTGCCCAACCATAATAATGACTGGAACATTATGTGGCTTAAGAGCTGAGAGAGGTCAGCAGGCGGCATGATGATTAAAGCACTGAACTCCCACTTGGGCAACCACATCTCAAGCCCTGGACTGATGGTTTGAAAATCATGTCAGGCATGTGAGCCTATGTGCCCAAAATCCTGAGCAAAGAGAGAGGGACTGCGACATGGCCATTTCCCCGGGGGAAGAGGGGGAGCCTTTCACTTTCCCTCTCTCAATCTCTCTCTGTCTCTCCTCTCCAGTGAGCACACGTGCCCTATAACAAAAAGCTTAAAAAAAAAAAATGCTGTCTGAGAAAAGGCAAATATAAATGCTGGGTCTTTCCCTTGATTTTTACAATTATTAGGCATGTGTCCATATTCTATTGAACAGCTCTGTATTTACTGGCATCCTATATTTTTCAGTTGTAGGTAGAAGAACTGGTCTCCAATGCCAAATTTTTTTTTTTGGAGAGGTTTTTGTTTTAGGGCATGTGCGCTCACCAGAAAGACAGAGAGAAACAGAGAGACAAAAAGCAAGAAATCACCCTCCAGGGGGGATGGCTACACCGCAATCGCTTCTCCTCCATTCTCCTCTCAGGATCTTGGGCACACATGCACACGCGCCCGGTGTGAGTTTAGGCCACTGGGTGCAAGACTCAAACCGAGGTCAGTTACATGGGAGTTCAGTAACATAACCATTACACTAACTGCTGGTCCCAGAATTTTTTTTTTTTTTAAATAAACACATCTATTTCTTCCTATTTCCACAGATTTTCCTTCTTCCTAAAAGTTTCTCACCTGATTAAAGTACTCGTTGTCGAAAGATATTTTAGCTGTTCCTGATTGCCGAATTCCAGAGCCATAATCAGGAGCTTCTTCATCCGCTAAGTGGGAAAAAAAAATCGGCAAGGACTAAATAAGATTACATATGGGAAGGATGAAAGGACGGAGAATGAATCTTATTAGATTGCAAAGTAAACGGGAAAATTTTTCTGCTTAAGAAAGAATTTTTACCAAAGTAGTAAAATTACATGGGCTACTTTAACTCTATTCAGGTAGATTTTTACCGATCTCTTTAGCTCAAATTAGACAAATTAATCAAGACTTGGTTTTATTCTGGAGATTGTTCAAATGTCACATCTAGAATAAACACTGACCCCTTCCACTTGGCGAGATTATTTTCAATAATTTGCAACGAATATTTGAAAACATTTTATACTGCACTTGTGGAGGATACTCCCATCAACTCAACATTGGTGACTGTGTCCAAGGCTTCCATGGGGGAAGGCTGAAAGGTCACTAAACACAGCATAGCATTTGGAAGTTAAGACTGAAAAGTTACAGGAAATGGCCACATTCTTTCCTCAGAATGCAGGCAGGTTCATGGACAAGTAGAAAATATCAGAATCTCGATTCATGCATTACAAAATAGCAGCCAAAGAAACATTATTTGAAACGTCAGTGACTTTTATAAAGTTAATCCCAGAGTACTTCATGTAAAAGGAAATCTCTTTTATCATATTATTCCAAAATGGCAGTAGCCTCCTGGACTATAAAGAATTTAGCTAGAAAGGAAGCAGTAAAGGCTTTCTTCAAGACAGAGAAACTCACCACAGTTTGGAACTGAAGTGTGGCCCACCCAGAACTGACCGGACTGCACTCTCACTAGGCCACAAACCCAGTTCCCTTTTCCAAAAAGGGTCACCTACCTGCAATGGCCTGGACAGCTACACGCAGAAATCCCCGCACTTCACCTTTCTCACTGACAATGGCCACCCTGTGGATCAGGGGCACGGGATACAGCAAGTTGCTCAGGTAAACAAATGCCCTAGAGACAGAAACCGGGAGACAAACATCAGTGTATCCCACCGAGAGAGAACCTGGAATTCAGATTCACTGAGAAAAACTCATGAAACTGAGAGCTGGCTTCTGAGCCTTGCCTTAAGATTACACCCCTAGGTTTACCTCTCAGATCACTTGCTGTTGCTTTGTTAGCACAGATGGTATGTGGATAAATGCAAATGCTTACTTAGCAAAGCAGTTGGCAAGACCAACTTATACCAAGTTACTCTCTAAAAAGTTACCGTAGGTAGAAGAGTAACAATGGGAAGTAGACTTTTAAGATACTGCTCTGTGACTACTGTTGGGTGTGGGACAGAGCCCAGGAAGGAGCTTATCAACCTTTTAAATTAAAGTAAGGAGTTTGTTTTATTTTGCTTCTCTCAACAAATAAAACAGAAACAAGAGACAAAAAAGGCAGGAAAATTTGAATGAAATACAATCGATAACTCTAAAATAGATTTCACATCACGGTGATATAGGTCTTTAATTTTACTCTTAACAAAGGACTATTATCTTCAGGCAGAGTGACTGACAGGTGAAGAAGGCAGACACATATGAAAAGAAAGATTGTGCGGTCAGAAATTTCCGCACTTGCCTAGTTTCCTGATTGGCCATTACAGTAAGGAAACTAGCTGAATGGGCATTAAGACAAACGCTAAGGGAGAAGGAGACAGCTCATCTCTAAAGGGTTTGCTTTTGCAGTTCAAAATCTAATTAAGAAATGCATACTTGATATTTCAAATAAGCTAGCAAAGTAGTATGAACATATGTACTGTTTTCCCCATTATTTTGTAGCTACTGACATTTTTATGCAATAAAAACTGATGATCACAAAGCTTAAGAGTATTCATTCCAATGAGAAGGGAAATAGAGTCTAGTTCCTACTGTTACTCCTGTCTTCCCACGTGGTATATGCTCATCTTTGAACATAAGACAAAAGATAGAGTAAACACTTGCATCAAGAAACCAAACATAACTGAACGTGACACACATGCCTGTCTGTGGCTTTTCCTGCTCTGAAATCTACTTTAAAATAAAGAGAAAAGAAAGATGGAATTGATCCTTTGAATTTCAACTCAAAGTAAAGAAAACAATTCTGAAAGCAGACAAAATACATAGGAAAATAAATGTTAATAAACATTTTAATAGCGTAAATGAAATGTGAATGAAAAGTATGGCAAAAATAACTGCAAATGAACATTAAATCAGATCAAATGATGTCTACTTCCCTTTCAGTCTGCTGCAAAGTGGGAGGGGGCAATGCTAAGAACCAGGTTAAAGCTTTGTTGCACACCAATTTAAAAAGTCTTCTAAAAAGGGTTACAAACAAGATAATTATCAAAGGACTACACCAACTACCATGACAGAGTTTAGAAGACTAAGAATTTGGCACAAGGTACAAAATGGATAGTTTCACTTCCAAGATCAGCACCTATCTGGACCACTCCTCTCTGAACTGCATCCCAGCCAGACCTGTTGACTTCTCATCTGAGTCATTAAAGAGTCACTGACATTCGCTACCTGGAGTCCTCTCTGCACTCAGTGTCCACATCATGTCTGATTTTTACATCTTTGGGTCTCATTTCAAGAACCACTCTATCATAACAGATCTCTCAGCAACACACACAACTCTTTCATCATTGCCATAATTTGTATTTTCTTGTGTTGTTTTTCTTTACACCAGAGGCAGAAAAGTAAAGTCATTCAACTTTATACTAGGTTAATATTTTTCAAAGCCATACTCATGATGAGTATTAACTACATAGAACACGTTTAGATCCCTATTTGTACTTAATTCGTTACCTTAAAAACAGCCAATGGTGGGGGCCAGCAGGTGGTATGGTGGTTAAGGGCGCCGGAATCCCACATGGCTGACCACTGTTCAAGTCCCAGACCTGGTGGCTTGCTTTCTTGCTTTCCCTCTCTCTCACTCTGTCCCTCTCTGGTCAAATAAAAATAAATAAATAAAATATAATTAAATAAAATAGTCCTTAAAAGAAAAATAGCCAGTGATGGAGCCAGCAGGTGGAGTGGTGGTTAAGGCACCAAACTCCCACATGCCTGACCAAATGGTTCAAGTCTCAGAACCAGTGGCTCGAAAATCATATCAGGAGCATGTGCATGCATGCTCAAAATCCCAGTAGAATAATGGAGAAGGAACTGAAGCGTGGCCATCCCCAAGTGATGATTTCTAACTGTCCTTCTCGTTGTCTTTCTCTGTCTGTCTTGGGCAAGTACATGCACCTATGGCAAAAACCTATAAAAACAAAAAAGCCACTGATAGCACAAATGAACCCATAGGAAAAGGCCCTGGGTTCACATCCTTGGGCATCTCTGAACATGCTGGGTGCGTACACATGTATCTGTGATCTGGCCCATCTGAGACTGGAGAAGCATCACATCACGAGGATCCTATGGGGCGGCCTCTCTTTCTCATGGAAGAGATAAATGAATAAACTTAAAAAATAGCATTAGAGGGACTAGCAGATGGCATAATGGTTACATCACTGTAATCTCATGTGGTTGACAATGGTTCAACCACAGGCTTAAAACTCACGCCAGGCGTGTGTGCCTGTGTGCCCAAAATCCCAAGAGGTGAATGGAGGAGAAGACACTGAGGCATGCCCATCCCCCTGGGGGGTGATTTCTCTCTTTCTGTCTGTCTGTCTCTGCCTCTCTGGCAAGCTCATGTGCCCTATAACGAAAATCTCTCTCTCTCTTAAAAAAAAAAAAGTCACTTTTTAAAGAAAGCTTCTATTTACATACACATACAATAAAGTAGTGTTTAAAGATAAATTTCTGAGCCAGCAGGTGGCATGGTAGTTAAGGAGTTAGACTCTCACATGGCTGATTATAGTTCAAGTTCCAGACCTGGGACTTGAAAATCAGGCCAAGTATGTGGACATGTGTGCCCAAAATCCCAAGAGAAGAATGGAGAAAGAACTGTGGTGTGGCATCCCCCTGGGGGGTAATTTTTCACTTTCCCTCTGTCTCTCTTTCTCTGGTGAGCACACATGACCTATGGCAAAAAGCCTTAAAAGATATAGATAGATAGATAGATAGATAGATAGATAGATAGATATAGATATATATAAATTTCCTTTCTGCCTATAATAATAAGTATTCCAAATAAGAAAGCATTTAAGGTATTATAGAGTTCTCTTATTAGAAAAGAGAATTCTCTAGTTCTAAGGCAGCAACAGGGGCATGAGCTCTGTGACTACACAAATGCACACTCTCTAGACAGCTCCTTGTCATGCTATTAGAATACAGTCCTTAGCCCAAAATCAGTGCTATTAAAAGTTATCCTCTGAAGCTCTTTATACTGGAATTTTCAAAGTTGCTCTGTTTTTTATGAGTCCTTATACTTTGACCTAGCAGACTGAAGGAGAACAGGGATGAGATGGGAATATGTAAGGGATATATTAGCAGAGAATTCTGTGAAGTTACATCAAAAAGGGAAACAAACTTGTCAACATAAAGATAAGAAAAATCAGTATAATTATGGTGATACAGAAAGAATGTCAGTTCAGGTATTTAGAGAGGTCACAGAATAACCATCTTTTGCCCCTTTTTAACCCAAAGACTAACTTAAATATTTTACAAAATTATGATGGCTGGTTCATAACATCCCAACATGCCATAAGAGAATAGCTAAAGGGACAAGCTCTTTTACTTTTCATATAAAGATTCACCAGCGGTAGCGTGGCCAAGAAACAAACCTATGAATGGAATTTCATAGGAAACTAGAAATTTTTACAAATGAATTATATTTGCAATTATGTGCCAATAAGGGAAATCCTATCCTGTGAATCACAGGAAAGGAAAGAAGTTTCTCCTCTTCTACATATAATGACTACTACACAATTGGATGATGATGTTCTATTATATACATTTCATTTGCAAAGGAAAAAAATAGTTGAAGGCAAATATGGAGAGCTATACTTCACTTTAATAATTGGTATTATTTCACTTCCTCATTTAGTCTCCTTGTAAGACACAGTTAGTTCTAGAACCTGGGAACCCAAACAAATAGAAAGGTCAATTCCTAAGCCATACTCCCATATATATTTTATGTGAAAATCAAATTAGTTGATTGCTGTATACCTTATTTACTTCTGATTATAAGAGGACTTATATCTGATTATGAAAAGAATAAAATTTAAAATAATACATATTTTTTTAAGTCAGTTGATTTCCATGTTAAGTGGGATTCTGACTTGAGTTTTCCATACAACTGACAAAAAATATAAATGCTTCTGAACAGAAGCCTTAGGATATCCATTTTGCTAGTGTGGAAGACAGAATATGAAAGATAAAAAAAATTCTAAGGCTTTTTTATTTCTAACTTTTCAGGTTACACTTAAAAACCCAAGAAGCCTTACTTTGAGCTGTTTCTCCTAAGGTAATGATAGAGAAGGCCAAAGACCCAAGGCTTCTCCTGACAATTGGATCTGGGTTCTTCCCACCAAGCCATAAAAGATGAAGGTGCCTACTCCTCACTGTGCAATGGTGGAGAACACAACTGAACAGCTTTAGAAACTGGGCAAATGGTACTGGACCAAGTTCATAAATGGAAACTTGGTTCTCATTTCTAACCCTCAGGACAGGACTGAAATGTGCTGAAGGACACAGACAGCTACAAAATAAATAAAACATTACTGTCCTATTATTTGTACAAATCTTTCTTGACTTTAAGATAAGTCAGTTTCTCTAAAATTCTAAGTACCTATTCCTGGTAATGTCCCCATAAAAAAATACTCAAGTCTAATTTCTAATCCCTGTTTATTCACAGAAATACTTAATTCTAAGTGCCCCTTTGCCATTGTAAACCCCAAAGACTGTCTGTTATTATAATTTATAGTTGTACTGGGGCTTTCATTTTTATCAAAACGCTTTTCCCTCTTTCAGTAACAGTGATAATCTCTGTATCAGTTATGAAGTTTCCCCCTGGGTGACCAACACCATACTATGAGCTAAGAGTTAAAAACAAACAAACAAAAAAACTTATGCTTCTGTTGGGTCAGGAGACTTGCTGCACTTTAATCTTTAGATAACTGGTACTTATCCATGTAACACGTAACTCCCTTATTTGTAAAGGGTTCAATAATATGTGATTCTAATGCACCGTTAATGTTAAATTTAATACTTAAGATTCCAGACATACTTCTTGGTTAATCCAATGAATGCTTCACTGTTGAACTTATAATTAAAATTACTTCAGCATGAGGACTGGATATAGACAAAGACACCAGTATTAGGAACATGTGCATGGGGAGTTCTGCATCACTGGCCGATGGATACACAAACGGAGAGCCAGAGACAATGCCTCAGTTTGGTGAACTAAAGTCAACACAAAAGCAGTTTCATGTAGCGCTCAACAAGTATTCATTGTTGATAGTGTCGACAGATTCTTTTCTGAAACTCATCCTTATAAAGCAATAGGTAAAATTTTAGCACAAGCCCAAGACCTATAGATAGGCTCAGTGAAAAGGCATTCATTTTAGATAAAATATCATTCCCTGATTTTCTTTAGGACTCGGCAGCGTAGACAAGAGATGCGCCTACTGCTGTTCCTAAGCCCACTCTGTCCTCTGACTCCTGCAGTACCACAGACTTTCTTCTGCCTAACCTTGGACTTGGCTGGACTTGCTATGCTCTCTTTTTCTTGTTACCTCATATGCTTCCTCAATCACATTCCTTTAAAAAGGAAACATCTAGACCACAAACTACTCATTGAACCCATTACATCTGACTCTTAGCTTTACTCTCTCCTTGGGGTTCCTCCTTCAGAACAAAACTACTAGGCAATTTAGGACAAGGGGCCCTCCATGTAGAGTCTTCAAATTTTGCTGGATGTTGTGCTGAGTAGACAGAGCACCTCACAAACAGTACCTGAGGTCTCTCTCCAGCCAGATCAGCATTAATACAGAGCCTGAAGCATCAGAGAAGTTGAAACTGACCACGGAAGAATTGAATTGGGCTAAAGCAAGATAATCCAAAATTGCACAAAGAGGCCTGTAGAGCAAGAGCTGGTCCCTTTTTGCCTTTCTCACAATAACCTCACCAACCTTCCCACTAAAATGAACCAAGGGGATCGGTCGTAAAACGGGTCATGCCCGTCACTGAAGAGATCTGATCCCTCCTCCGTCCCTGCGTCAGAGCCGGTGTCATCCACGAATGCCTCATCATCAAAATCCTCCATCTCATCTTGCTGTTCGTCAGCCAGCTCAGTGATGTCGGAATCGGCCGTGGAAAAAGTGGGGGAGGGTGTGCGGTCGGCAAGGCGCTCATTCACACAGCCGTGGAAAATGGGGGAGCTAGACACCAGGTAAGATGCCGATTAACACAGCCAGGGAGAGAGGAATAGTTGGTTAAACAGGAAGCTGTAGGTGCCAACAGGACAGAATCCACTGGGGAATCAACACAATAAAAGCAAATGAAAAAGCAAAAGGATAAAATAAGCATAAATTATCTGGATCAGGTGAAAGGGGAAAAAGGCAGGTTGAAAAAGTTATGCAAGGACTGATCCTTAGAATAAGAAGAGCAAAGGAAATACATGAGTAAACTATCTCAGGTAAATATCGTGCTACAAAACGTTTGTACTCTGCAGTTTGCACAAAAGATAAGTATCTAAGACTCAAAGGAGCCATTCAGTATTAAAGTAAAATTACAAGGCTTTTTATATCTTTTTACAAATTCTCACTTCATCTTGGAGCAGAAAACAAAATGGATGAAATGGTGTATGTTAAAGCAGCACGTGCTCTGCCTGGGTATGATGTTTAGCCAACTCATCTCTTTAGAAACTTCTAAGAACCTGATTCAGTATGAACTCAAGGCACTGTTTTCATTGATTGTTGAAAATAATGTAAACACAAAGACTTTTAAGGGGATTACCACAAGGTGTGCAATTAATTCACCCTTGGCAATGCTAAAGTGGAATGAACTGCTTTTTCAAAAAGCAATTAAAAAGTGAGGACAAATCAGAGCATGGGAAGGTGGTAGTCTGGGAAGTCATGCTACAGTTTTAAACTGTGCAAGATACAGACACAGTTTTTTTTTTTTTCTTTAAACTGTCTTAATTAACTGTAAAACATTTTGTGAGTAAATAGAGAGTCAGGAAAAACTGTCAAATACTTTGGTTGAAAAGTTTGAGACTCAAAACAAATACGCATATTAAATAAAACTGAAGGGAAATATACCAAGTGACATAGTGATTGTGTATGAATGAATATGATTATAGTTAGGGCTTTTTTAAATAATTTTTTTTCTTTTAAATTTCTCTAATATCTGATGTTTTAGACAACTACAATAAAAACATTCATTATTTAACAACAAATCATCACATACCTTCCCACAAGTTTGAACCAGTGGAATCGATCATAGAACGGATCGCTGCCAGTCATGGTGGCCTCGCTTTCATCCTGGGCATTGGAGGCCATCTCCCCTGCCCTGTCATACATCTCTCGCATCAAATCCAGCCTCTGCCTATTTAGTAAACACGAAGTGGATGGGATTAGTATCACGAGAGTGTATTAACATATCACTTTAAAAGAATCTTCCATGTAAGATTTTTTTTAGAAGCCACTCTTATCATTTAATGTTACTAAAAAAAATAATGGCTAAAAGTATAGAAAACCAAAACATTCAAGTTTCCAAAGTATCTGAGTCTATAGATAAGTCATCAAAGATAATAAGGAATGGCCATCTAATCTCTGCCTAGATGCCAATCACAAGAGAAATGTACTGGGTCGTTGAAAAACTCATGGCATATTTTTCTATGTTCTTTGTAAAAATGTGTCTTGAGTCTTCCGATGACCCACAATTCAACAGTGCATAATCTCTCAAATACACTGAGACAGCAGGATATATCTCATATACTACATGTAAATGGAGGCTAGATTAAAACGCCCCTGTTTATTTTTGATCACCATGAGGAGAGAAAAAAATGAGTAATTTCTAGATCTAAGTTAGAAATAAATACCATGGAATTAGAACGTTTAAAATTTAAGAGGGTCTATAGAAAAGAAATTTAAATATCTACAGATGTGGCAGGTGTTTCAGGAGTGGGCTTCATTCACTTAAAAGAACACAGATGATGGTGTTATTATTGGCCAGTAACAGCATTTAGGAAGCCTGGTAAAGAAAGCAACTGCACCTCAGAGAGAAGAGTCTGAGGGAGCTTACTCGAGCAATTGTATTTCCAAAATAAAACAATGGGCTTTTATGAATATTTTCATACTTGAGTTTGTCCAAAGACCAATAATGCGTTGCTCCATTTTTCAGATCCTGGACTTCTACCGCCACCACTGTACGAGGGAAAGGCCTGTCTTCATGACTTTTTTCCATCTCAGTGGGAAGTAATTCAGGTGGCAGAGGGGAGTACAGTGTGTCAGTCAACAAAACAAACTGAAATTGCACCTGCATGGAAAGAATAAACCATCAGCAAATGGTTTTCAACAAGTAAACTTCAGGGATGAGATGACATAATCACAGCCAATGGGAAAGAGGTCAAACATGTAGTACGTACTCAGCAAACAGCTTGTAACTAACTAGAAAAAAACAAAAAAAAAAACACCACCTGTATACTAACAACAGGGAATAACCTTAATTTCAAGTTAAACTATTCACAGACCTTTTTCTTTCCTAGCCTGGCAAAGTTTTTGCACAAAATAAAATCCCAATAAATATACTCTGATTGACTGAATAAAGACTTTTGTGGCTGGGACTAGTAGTTGGCGTAATAGCTATGTCACTAGACTCCTATGTAGTCAACCGCGGTTTAATTCCCAGACCTGGTGGCTTAAACTCACACTGGGCACATGTGCGTGTGTGCTCAAGATCCTGAGAGGAGAATGGAGGAGAAGAGACTGTGGTGTGGCCATCCACCCTTGGGGGTGATTTCTTACTTTCTGTCTCTCTGCCTTTCTAGTGAGCGCATACACCCTATAGCAAAAACCTCTCAAAAAAAAAAAAAAAGGGAAAAAAAAAAGACTTTTGTGGAACTCATAGAAGAGACCAAAACATAGACCCAATAATGTATTTCTAGTCCCTCCCTAATGAGAGAAGATGAAAACATCAAGATTTTTCCATTTTAAATTCAGAGGATTATAACTGTTATTCTTTTTAAGTTTTGAAACCCCCCTCCCCCCAGCGTGCATGTGCACTTGCTGAAGCAAGAGAGAAAAGGAAAGTGAGAAGGTACTCCCCACGGAGAATGGTCACACTACACTCCTTTCTCCATTTATTTCTCCCATCTTTTGGGATTTGGGGCATACACACATATGTGCATCTGGCATATTTTTCAAGCTGCAGGCCCAAGACTCAAACTACGCAGTTGGCCATCTGGGATCCAGCTGCCTTAAACACCATGCCACTGGCCGGCCCGCAGCTACTACTCTTAAAAGTATTCAGTAAAATAAACTAGAAACATCTGTCTTTTACAATTTTTTATTTAATAAACTTGTAGGGACCAGGTAGTAACACAACTGGACCAACATGGGAAAAGGTCCAGGGTGTGCATTCTTTTTTTAAAATTTTATTTGTAAAGGTTTTTGCTATAGGGCACGTGCGCTCACCAGAAAGACAGAGAGAGACAGAGAGATAGAAAGCGAGAAATCACGCCCCGGGGGGGATGGCCACGCCGCAATCCCTTGTCCTCCATTCTCCTCTCGGGATTTTGGGCACGCATGCACATGCGCCCAGTGTGAATTTAAGCCACTGGGTCTGGAGCTCGAACCGCGGTCAACTACATGGGAGTTCAGCGACATTGCCATTACGCTAACTGCTGGTCCCAGGGTATGCATTCTAAGACCTCCTTGTACACACTGGGCATGTACCCCACGATCTGGGCACATACCAGATGTGGCTGAGGCTGAGGATATAAACCCTATGGGTGTTTCTGTCTGTCTCTTTCATGGAAGAAATAATAAATAAAAATTTAGAAAAATTTAAACTAGTACTTACTGTACTCCAGGTATACATAATTAATAAAAGCATATATAATTATTTTTCTTTTAATTGCCAGAAGGCACGTGCACTCACTAGAGAGAGACAGAGAGAAAGAAAGAGAAAGAGGGAGACTGCTGCAATCTTTCATTCTCCAATCTGTTGGAATTTTGAGCATACACATACGTTTCTGGTGTGTTCCTCAAGTAGCCAGGGCCAGGATTTGAACTGCAGTCAGCCATGTGGGATCTAGCTCCTGTAACCACTAGACTATGGGTCCAGCCCTAATAAAGGCATATACAAAGCTATTTCATAGCATAAAACAGCTAAATTCCCTCAAGGAAACATTAGTTTAAGGTGAGAGCACAAATGAATCTACAGAAGGCTCTAGTTTTGACTACAGATGGTCGGCATTCTTACCACCTCCATACCTTCTTTTTCAATTCCACGCTGATAGCATTGGCCTCCTTCAGGTATACAGCATTGCCCCAGAGTAAGTCCCTCAATGAAGTAAACTGGTGAGACTTCCATTTCCGGAAGGCCCACTGGGCCAACTCAAACTCATGCTGTGTCCAAGGAACTGAAAGAGCAAATGAAGCATATTTAATGGCGATCTCAAGCTACACAGAAATTCCATCCCTCCTGTTCCTTGACTGTTTCATCAAGTAAGGTTTTTCCAGTTTTTCTCCATCCTGTTGCTCATTTTTCTCCCTTCTACTAAAGCTTTCTAAGTACTGTTCATATTATCAAAGTAATCATACACTTCAAGAAACCTCTAAAAATCTAGTATTCATTTAAAATAGTATGTCAAAGAAATAGGTCTCTTTTTTTAAAATAATATAATTCTAAAGCCTAATTAAAAAGAAAAAAAATACTCCTGGCTTCTAGTACATTGTACAACTTCATGTATTTATTCTCTTTGATAGGAATAAAAAGTCATATTTCACTTAGATATTTAAAAATAAAGAATTTAACACATAAATTAAGAATTCTTTCAATATTAATTTGGAGCCTTGAGATTGAGTGGTTGGGTGGAGAAATGAAGATGAACGCTCATGCTACATAATGAGGCGGTAACTACCAATGAAAGCCTTAATTCAGTTAAGAATTTCTGGAAACTTAAAATAGGTAAGCGTGATTAAGCAATATGATTAGAAATTTGCCAGAAATGGGGACCAGCAGTTGGCATAATGGCTATGTTGCTGGACTCTCACGTAGTCGACAGTAGTTTGAGTCCCGGACCCAGTGGCTGAAACTCATGCTGGGCGTGTGTGCGTGCGTGCCCAAGATCCCAAGAGGAGAATGGAGGAGAAGGGATTGCGGCATGGCCATCCCCTCTGGGGAGTGACTTCTTGCTTTCTGTCTCTCTGTCTCTCTCTTCCCTTCTGGGGAGGGTAAGCGCCCTATAGCAAAAACCTCTCAAAAAAAAAAATTGCCAGAAATGGCTTTAAAGTACCCTGATATACTCCAAAGTTCTCTCTGGGAAATCTGACATAAACAAGCAAATTAAACAGACTATTTTTTTTTTTTTTGGAGAGATTTTCACTGTAGGGCGCGTGCACTCGCCAGACAGACAGAGAGAGACATAGAGACAGAAAGCGAGAAATCACCCCCCAGGGGGGATGGTCACGCCGCAATCCCTTCTCCTCCATTCTCCTCTCGGGATCTTGGGCACGCACGCACACGCGCCCGGCGTGAGTTTTAAGCCACCGGGTCCGGGACACGAACCGCGGTCGACTACGTGGGAATCCAGCGACATAGCCATTACGCTAACTGCTGGTTCCCTAAACAGACTATTTTTAAAAAGACTAAATTCTGCATTTATTTGAACACCTATGAACTTCATATGTACAGAAATATGAGACAGTTTATGTAAATTTCCCAGGAGATTTATGCAAAGACTGTGCTCAGGAACCTTAAAAAGTTCTAAGAGCTATGACCTCTACTCCAACCTCACACATACAGCCTGGATTCTCAACACTGAGCATCTTCTAAATCATCTTTTAAGCTGACTCAGTAAAATGCTGATAAATGGTAGAAGCACCTATGAGGCATCCAGTTCTGATCACGGATAAAGAACTAATTAGATAATATAAATCCAAAAGGTACACAGGAAATTTCACTTGCTAGACCTCACCTTCTTCCTCTTCTTCTTCTTCCTCTTCAGTTGTTTCTGCAGCTAGGGATCGGGTCTCAACCTGCTTCTGCAAAGCTTGCAATTTACTCTCGTAGTCCTGAATGAAAAGAAAGGAGATAACATGTAGGAGAGAGAGAAAATAAGAGACAAGAAAAAGAGAAATGAGAGAAATATTGGGGGTAGTAGAGAAAGAAAGTAAAGGACAGAGAGAGGAGAGAGAGAGACACGAATAAAAAGAGACATAAAAGAAATACTTAGGAAAAAAACTACAAAGCACACAAGATAGTCTGTAATGGGTAAAAGCACGTATTTCTACTCAAGAGTTCTTCATTTGGGGCTGACACGGGGGAGGATTTGAAAGGGAAATAAAAAAACACATGTTCCTTAAATGCTAATATGTGCATAAGTAGTATTTTACACATCAGGGAATTCCAGATAAAAACAATACTGGAAAAGATTAAATTAACTTGAATCACCACAAGTTCCAATTATTTGATAGTTTGGAAGGGAAACAAGCTAAGATTATAGACTGAAGTTTCCTATGGGTGAAAAATTCCTATCTTTGCAACAGAAGGATGAGTTCAGTCAGATAACTAAAAGCTAACAGTGCTATTAGAATTGAAATATTTTATAGATTACATTTAGTTATTCAAGAAAGACACTACTATAAAAATATATTATAACACTAAATTGATTATTTGATAAAAATTAGATTTATCCTTCATTTCTCCATCTACTCTGTGCATTTTCAATAAGGACAATATCATCCCAAGAATGCAAAAATTAATCCTTGGGCATGAAAAAAAAATCCTTTCTTTTTCTTTTAGTTTGCTATAGGGCATATGTACCCACCAGAGACAGAGAGAAAGAGAGAGAGAGAGACGGAAAGTAAGAAATCACCCCCCCAAGGGGGGATGGTTACATCGCAATCCCTTCTGCTCCATTCTTCTCTTGGGATTTCACGGATGGACATGCACACACACGGCATGATTTTCAAGCCACAATTCCTTCTCTTCAAGTCTCCTCTCAGGAATTTGGGCATGTATGGTACATGTACCTGGCAAGATTTTTAAGCCACCAGGTACAGAACTCGAACTGCACTGTTAGCCATGTGGATCCAGTTGCCTTAACCTCCATGACACTGGCTAAACCCCAACAATCTTATTCCTTTAAGTATAATGCAGAAATATATGCGGTATATAAACATATAGTATAGAAGGAAACTTCAAAAAGTTTGCGAAAAAGTGAAATTAAAGTATTAGTTTATTTTGTTGCAAAAATATGTGAAATCTATGTATAGTTATTTTATAATATGCATTTTCCATAAACTTTTTGAAGACCCCCACCCTCACATATGAAGCATTAACATTTTATGGTGGGGGAAAAGTGTTTTTAAAAGTTTTCATAGGAGAGGTCAGCAGGTAGTATGGCATTTAAGGCACTGGACTCCCACATGGCTGATCATGGTTTGAGTCACAGACCTGAAGGCTTGCTTTTTCATTTTCTTTTTCTCTCTCTGCTCAAAATAAAAAATAATAATAAGTAAAATGAAATAGCTTTTTTTTTTTTTTTTTGAGAGGTTTTTGCTATAGGGTGCGTGCGCTCACCAGAAAGACAGACAGACAGAAAGCAAGAAATCACCCCCCAGGGGAATGGCCACGCCATAATCCCTTCTCCTCCATTCTCCTCTCAGGATCTTGGGCACGCATGCACATGCGCCCGGCATGAATTTAAGCCACCGGGTCCAGGACTTGAACCACTGTTGACTACATGGGAGTCCAACAACATAACCATTACAGTAACTGCCCATAACTTTTTTAAGAGAGATTTTTGCTATAGGGTGCATGTGCTCACTGGAGAGACAGAAAATGAGAAATCGTCCCCCAGGGGAGATTGCCATGCTGCAATCCCTTCTCTCAGGATTTTGGGTATGCACGTACATATGCCTGGCATGAGTTTTTGTTTTTTTTGGGAACGGTTTTTGCCACAGGGCATGTGCACTCTCCAGAAAGACAGAGAGGGACAGATTAAAAAGCGAGAAATCACTACCCAGGGGGGATGGCCACGCCGCAATCTCTTCTCCTCCATTCTCCTCTCTGGATCTTGGGCACACATGCACACGTGCCTGGCTTGAGTTTAAGCTACCAGGTCTGGGACTTGAACCGCGGTCGGTTACATGGGAGTCCAGCGACATAGCCAGTATGCCAACTGCTGGTGCCCTGGTATGAGTTTTAAGCTGCTGGGTCCGAGACTTGAACTATGGTTGACTCCATGGGACTCCAGCGATGTAACCATTATGCCATCTGCCAGTTCTGAAATATTAAGTAATTCTTTAAAAAAAAAAAAAAAGTTTCCATGGGAGAACCACTCCTACATGACCTAAAGCAGTTCAAGTTCCAAACCCGGTGGCTTGAAAAATCACACTGGGTACTTGTGCGTGAGTGCCCAAAATCCTAAAATAAGAATGAAGAAGGGATTACGGTGTTGCCATCCCCCTTGCACTTTCTCACTTCCCCTCTCATCTACGTTCTCCTGCGAGAGCACACGCACTGGCAAAAAAAAAATAAAAAGTTTCCATGGTGTGTTAGTGGGAAAAAGCTTGAACTTTAATGAAAATAGAACAAGGAAAATGAAGAAAACAGACCCTTCGAGAAGGCAACATGAAATCACAGCATAAGCACAGCATGTGCTGATGCACTGCTTAGGCTCTCTGCTTCCTTTTTGGCTCCCTGGGAATGACCCATTTAATTACAGGCTGCCATGAGACAGAGGGTTTAGGTATGACCATGTACTGTTTTCAAATAGAACTCTCAAAGTCAGACATCAAACATTCCATGCATCTTAAAATAAGGCTGAAAGCCTCCTCGGTTAACTCCATGACAAAAGGGGCTCCCAAGGGCAATGCTAAGAAGGATGCAAGTATTCGCTAAGGCTCTGGTCATTTATCAGTTAGTCTTACAGAGGACGCTTTCTCTCTTTAGCAGGGCTGGCAGTGACAGACCGAGAGTTAACAGCACAGCTCCATTAGCTATCTAAACACACTTTAAGGAGACGATGCACTGTGGGGAAAAAAATTAAAGAAAAATTAAACTAGTCAGTAAAAAACTTGGGTTTCGGTCCCAGCATCTGTTCTCACTAGCCTTATAATTCTGAGAAAATTAAATTCTCACTGAATCTCATTTTCCTCAACTGTAAAATGAAGACTTTAGCATTTGACTTGCTTACTACACTGTCTGCAGGAAGGACCAACAGATGAATCATTTAAAAGACATGATAAACTTTAAAAATATAAAAGAATGTGAAAATCCTCATAAATGGTAACATATTATCAAAATGACAGAAAATCTTTCCAAAAAGTTTACTTTTTAAAGATACTTAGCACCCAGATCTTGGTTTCTAAATAGTATTCCCCACTAAAAGGAACCAGGGCTTCTTGGGAAAATAGCTAATTTCAGGTTTGGCTCAAGGGAAGTTCAAGGAGAGCCCAGAATATCTTGGGCCCAAAAGGATGAAGAACTGCTAGGGCTCTCATTAGCCAACAAATCAAAGCAACAACAAGGAAAAAAAAAAAAAAAACAAACCAGCACATTAGTATAGAAAAAAATCCATGAGTTCACAATAATAGTTACCAAAAAAGCGGGGGGAAGCTCGTCTTTTTAAAAAATGCCAGCTAATAAATGCACAATGAATGACAATTAGGATTTTAAAAATCACCATACTGCCACCCCAGATGTAGAAATTTAATTAGACAAGGATCAATAATAAATAGTAAAATAATTGAGTGAAAAGGAGATGGGAAAGGATATTCACACAATCCAAAGGCCACCACCAGAAACATTAATAGGAAGAGAATTAGTATACAGTATTTATAATGAAGAGCGCAGGGAAACATCACATTAACCAAATTTATTAAACTTTAATAATACTGGGAACAGGAAAAATTGTATTTTATGTCTGTTGGTATATAGCGAATCACCATTATAGATGGCATTCTTTTTTTTTTTTTTTT
>NW_006159616.1:13339386-13353008 GCF_000334495.1 Tupaia belangeri chinensis
GTATAGAAAAAAATCCATGAGTTCACAATAATAGTTACCAAAAAAGCGGGGGGAAGCTCGTCTTTTTAAAAAATGCCAGCTAATAAATGCACAATGAATGACAATTAGGATTTTAAAAATCACCATACTGCCACCCCAGATGTAGAAATTTAATTAGACAAGGATCAATAATAAATAGTAAAATAATTGAGTGAAAAGGAGATGGGAAAGGATATTCACACAATCCAAAGGCCACCACCAGAAACATTAATAGGAAGAGAATTAGTATACAGTATTTATAATGAAGAGCGCAGGGAAACATCACATTAACCAAATTTATTAAACTTTAATAATACTGGGAACAGGAAAAATTGTATTTTATGTCTGTTGGTATATAGCGAATCACCATTATAGATGGCATTCTTTTTTTTTTTTTTTGAGAGGTTTTCGCTATAGGGCGCATGTGCTCGCCAGACAGACAGAGACAGACAGAGAGACAGAAAGCGAGAAACCACTCCCCAGGGGGGATGGCCATGCCGCAATCCCTTCTCCTCTATTCTCCTCTTGGGATCTTGGGCACGCACGCACACGTTCCTGGTGTGAGTTTAAGCCACGGGGTCTGGGATGTGAACCGCAGTCAACTGCATGGGAGTCCAGCAACATAGCCATTACACTAACTGCTGGTCCCATGTTTTATAATATTAATACATGTAATACATCCTCAATACACAAGTTACTATTATCTTCCTTATCACAGCTCACAGGGGACATAGTACTTCTTGAAAAAGGAATTATTTATTTAATTTTATTTGTTATTATTAATTTTTTTAATTTGACCAGAGAGAAAGTGTAAGGGAAAGTAAGAAGACACACTGCCAGGTCTGGGACTCAAACTACAATCAGCCATGGGGGAGTCCAGCGGCATAACCACCATGCCACTTGCCAGCCCCAACATGAAAGTGCTGAAATAAAGACAGGTTTGTATTCCAGCAGGATGGAGAGAAACTGTAAAAGAGAATGAATAAGAGTACAGCAAGTGCTTGGGAAAGTATGGGATACGGGGAACAAAGGCTAGGCTAAGACAGTTAATCTGCTATGGGAGAATAGGCCAACATATGAGTATGAATGTATGCAGAACTACAAGTGGAAAGAAAAGGAAGTTTTCTTCTCATTTTCCTTAGTAAAACGAAGAGCCTCAGCTGAGAGCAAGAGGCCACCTTTTATTCCCTGAGGTGCCTGTTAAAGCCTTTTGGAGAACCCTGTATTTTTCACTCATGGCATTTGTCGTGAATGCACTGGTTAACTGTGAGCTTTACAAAGGCAGGGATCATTTTCTTACCATTCACCACTGAATCCCCAGTATCTGGGCATGTATCTGTCTTGTAGATCAGATGCATAGCAACATCCTGATCTTAGAGATTAATAGTTCCCCAAAGTGACTATCTTTCAGATCAAGGGTTAATACTATGGCCTGAGAGCTGGATGCTGTGGCCTACTGCCCGTTTCTATAAGTAGTTTTACTGGAACACATTCACCTTAGTTCATTTGCACATTATATACAACTGCTTTCCTACTACAACAGCAAAGTTGAGTACCTGCAACGGAGATCTTCTGGCCTCAAAGCCTAACATTTTTACTATCTGGACTTTTACAGAAAAAGCTTGCCAACTTCCATTTCAGATCAATGGTTCCCAAAGGTAGTTGGAAAACAAGAAGCATCAGGATCACCTGGCAATTTCTCAGGGATGCAAATACCGGGTCTTACCCTAAATACAGTGAGTCAAAAGAAACTCTGGAAGTGGGCTCAGCAGTCTGTTCTCACAAGACACCCAAGAAATTCTGATGCACATTACAGTTTGAGAACCATTTCTCCAAGTCATGTATAGAGAAGACTAATGAAATGAACCACACAGATATGATACTCTAGCTGAGTTTATATTCTCATGGAAGAACCAAACAAGTACACGGCCCAGATAATTACAGGTTTTCATTATTAGACCAGTGAGAATTGACTGGGAGTGGGCTGGGACAGGCAGAGTGGCATTTGAGCTCAGATCTGGAAAAGGATAAGCAGAATGGGAAGAATTCCAGTCTAGAGCCCTCAGCCCTCAGAGCCTTGAGGTGAGAACAAACTCACCATGTTCAAGGAACAAAACGCTGGAGTGTTAAGTGTGTTAAGATAGGAAGTCAGAGA
Source organism: Tupaia belangeri chinensis (assembly GCF_000334495.1). Lineage (NCBI taxonomy): Eukaryota > Metazoa > Chordata > Mammalia > Scandentia > Tupaiidae > Tupaia > Tupaia belangeri. The sequence continues at coordinate 13,341,560 of NW_006159616.1, forward strand.
GGCAGACCAGGAGCCGGAACATGTAAAGCTATGTGGGCTATGGTAAAATTCAGATTTTTAGGTGCATTGGGAAGCCCTTGAGGCCACTGATGTGATCTATGTTTTAAAAATATGATACTCTTGGGGCCGGCAAGTGGCATGGTGGTTAAAGGCGCTGGACTCCCACATGGCCAACCACAGTTCAAGTCTCGGACCTGGTGGCTTACTTTCTCACTTCCTCTCTGTCTCTCTCTGATCAAACTGGAAAATAATAATGATAAGAATAATAAATAAAGTTAAATAAAATAATTTAAAAAAATATGATACTCTTCACATGGCTGACCGCATTTTAAATCCCAGACCCCATGGCTTGAAAATTATGCTGGGTGCATGTGCGTGTGTGTGCACCCAAAATCCCAACAGAAGAAAGGAGAAGAAGGGACTGTGCTGTGGCCATCCCCCTAACCCCCAGGAGGGGGGCGGTAACTTCTCACCTTCCTTCTCTCTGTCTCTCTCTGGTGAGTACACGCATCCTATAACAAAACTCTAAAAACATAAAAATAAAAATAAAATACAGATGATACTGGTTGCTAAGTGAACAATGGATTATAGGAGTCTGAAACAGACACAAAGAAACTAATTAGGCTATTGCTGTACTCTAGCACAATTGGGGCTTCTGCGAGGAGGTGACAGTTAAGGTAAAATCAATGTCACCATTCTTAGTTTTTGACATTCCAAGTTTGGCTCATAAATATCAGATTATAATTAGCAAGCAATAGCCAGAAGGCTAACAGCCCCATTGAAGGGGGAAGGGACATGACATCCAGTTTTGTGTTTTGGGGTTTTTTTTTTCTTTTTTCTTCAAGGTTTCTGCTATAAGGCACATGCACTTGCCAGAGAGAGAGATAAAGTGAAAAATCACCCTCAGGGGGGATAGTCACTACAATCCCTTACCTTACCTTCCACTCTCCTCTCAGGGTTTTGGGCATGCACACACACGTGCTTGGTGTGATTTTCAAGCTGCCAGGCCCGGGACTTGATCCATAGTCAGTCATGTGGGAATCCAGCACCTGAACCACCATGCCACCAGCTGGCCCCGACACCCAGTTCTTACCAACACCAAATGTGCTCTCTTGCACCTGCAGCACTGTGCAGTCAGTCTCAGATCTATCCCTCCAGGAGGGGCATAATGCCTATGCTTAGACCTACAGCTCCCATCTACTCCCTATCTCTCAGTTCCCTCTTGGTCTTGCTTACTTCACTTTCCAACCATGATTCAAGTAAGAGCCATTATCACCCTGGGGTTGCATACACCACACCTGGCTTGACCCATCCACAAGTCAATTTGATGATTCTTCTCTAAAAGTCTGTCAGAATCCCTGCCTCTCTCCTTTCTCCCTGCCTCAGTTTGGAAAGCATCGCTTTCTCATTTGATTCATAGAGCAACTTCCCACCTGGCACACTTGACTCTGAATTTGCCTCACTACAACCTATCCTCTGTATTTTGGCTATAATGAATATTCTATTAGGCAATCCTACCATGGCAATTTCCATGTCTGAAATAATTTAGTAGTTTCTCATCACATTCAAAGTAAATCCCAACTCTAGCATGCCACGATCTGGTCCTTGTCCCTGTGGCACTCCTCATGTCTTACCACTCCCCCATCTAATATTCTGACTACCCCTCCCACCTAACATTCTCACCACCCCAAGTTATTCACTCATCTCTGATTCTGACAGGCTTCCTCCCTTTGCCTGCCATTGAGTCTCTGCTCTGGGCTCACAGCTCACTCTTTCAAAAACCTCCCAGCCCCTGGGAACCAGCAGTTAGCGTAATGGCTATGTCGCTGGACTCCCACGTAATCGACCGTGGTTCGTGTCCCGGACCCGGTGGCTTAAAACTCACGCCGGGCGCGTGCGCGTGCGTGCCCAAGATCCCGAGAGGAGAATGGAGGAGAAGGGATTGTGGCGTGACCATCCCCCCTGGGGGGTGATTTCTCGCTTTCTGTCTCTATGTCTCTCTCTGTCTGTCTGGCGAGCGCACGCGCCCTACAGTGAAAATCTCTCAAAATAAAATAAAATAAAATAAAATAAAATAAAATAAAAACCTCCCAGTCCCCTCTGGATGAGACTTCTACCCAGTGCATATAACCATCTCTGCACATACCACACTGTGTTAGAAACGTCTGGGGCCAGACAGTGGTGGAGTGGTAAAACACGGTGCTCTGAAGGCAGACCCACTGGGAAGGGTGCTGTTGTAAGTCTGGATACCTCCCTCAGTATGTTGCCCATAATCTCGGTTGGCTTGAGGTTGGGTGTGGATCAAGACTCTGTCAGGGGTACTATCTCTCTCTTTTTCACTCACTAACTCATGGAATAAACTTTAAAAAGCCATTTGTGTCATCCTGTAAATGGCAGAGTTTTGGCAACTTTTCTACCAGTTTCTCCAATAACAGAGAAATATCAAGTACTTGAAGGGAAACAGCACAGAACCTCAAGTAGACCAATTTAAGCATAACACTTCCCTAAAGTGAAAACTTATGTTTACTTAGTACTGTATTCCATAATGCATGATTGTATTGCTTTCAATATAAAAATAATATGCAGTCAGGACATATGGTCTACCCCAGAAAAATTTGCTTTGTCCTGTTTCCAGTGTATCACCAATACTCTGGAGGGAAGAAAGCAGAGGTTACAGCAGGAAAGAAAAGCTATGCAGAGTTACTCAAAGCTTTTTGGAAGTTTAGCTTCTAACCATATGGAGGGAGGTATACCATTTCAAAGACTGTACCATTTCTAAGTATGCAACAAAAAAATTAAAAATATAATTTAAGGTAAACTCAAAGAAATCAAAAAGTGATGTCCTTACTCATCTTACACAAGGAAAAAAATTACTTAAGTAAAACATAGCATAAAGTGGGGCTTAAAAATCTCATTTATGATAGAATTTGTCAAATAGCAAAGGGCAGTAAAAACAAAAGCTTTAATCAAATTCATATAGAAATATAAAAATTATTTTATTTGCAACCATTTTCAGATGAAAAAGCAATAAAGTTAAGAGCAGGGTTAGTTAGCATTACTTTATTTCACTTTTCCCTCATAGACAGAAATCACATGCCTTTTTTTTTTTTTTTTAATTTTCTATAGGGCACACGCACATGTGAGAGAGAGAGAGAGAGAGAGAGACAAAGCACCCCCCAGGGAGGATGGCCATGCCTCAGTCCCATCTCCTCCATTCTCCTCTTGGTATCTTGGGCATGTACGTCTGGTGTATTTTTCAAGCTGCCAGGTCTGGGGCTCTAACTGTGCAGTCAGCAATGTAGGACCCAGTGCCATGACACCAGGTGGCCCCAAGAAATCACTCTTAAAATTTCAACGTTTATTGAACAAAGATTTTATTTTTAAACATTACAAACTAACTCTCCCTTTCTGAAAAGGCAGATCTTACACTGAAAGACAATCTTCAAGCATTTTTCTTTGTTTAAGAAACTGAGAGGAAAAATCCACAGTTCATTAACAAGAAGATTCACAATTTCTTTTTACAGTAAAAATGGAAGGAAAATCAATACATTTCACAACCTAAAGTGGTTCAAACTAAGTATATCTGTAACAAATTTTAAAATCTGGGAAAGATGACACAACTGGACAATAATGAAAACTGCTTATAGTAATTTTGGCTCCACCAATGTAGAACAAATGCATGCTTTGCACTGCACCTAAGAAAGCTTCTTCATTAAGGTACGCCAGAACACAGGCAGCTTCCCCTCCCCATAGTCTTTTGTACAAATCATGAAGGCAAGTCTACAAAGGACCAAAATAAGGTGTCAGGGTACAGCAGCTGTCTTAGTAAATCTATGAAACTTCCTGTAGTCTGACAGCCTTTACTACAGACTGCAGTGTGACAGACTCAGTGTTTTCTCAGCATCAACCTGTACCTAAAGCACAAAAGGTCACTTTGACGTAATAAACAATTCCCATTTATTACATTACCAGTGAAAGGAGAGATAATTCACTGTGCTAGAAAGAATTAGAAGGAAGAATAAAGGAAAAGCCCTTTGGTTTAGACTTATTAGATAAACAGAATGTCTTTAATTCTCTAAGGAATACCATTTTTGTTCGTAAAACTATACCAATTAATTATAACCCTCTATATTTCCATGAATGTCAGAACATATCACTTCAATAGCATAAACCTTTTCCCATTTTGCTGATAATAGCTAAGAATACTTCAATAACATATAATGGTTTCTTGATGACCAATTTTCTTTGGTCTTATAACATCTTAGTTTAGTGAGAGATACTATCACATTTTTAAAAATAAAAGTAAACTGGAAGCTTACAAAAGCAAGACACTGTTTATTTACTTAGTAAAAGATTCAATGAAACAATTTAATTCATGTGGTTATTTTCTTTTTGGGGAGATTTGTGCTATAGGATACGTGCATTCACCAGAGACACAGAAAGTGAGAAACCATTCCCCAGGGGGGATGGCCACACGCAATCCCTTCTTCTCCATTCTCTTCTCAGGATTTTGGGCACGCACTTTAAGGCGCTGGGTCTGGGACTCCAACCACAGTTAACTACGTGGAAATCCAGTGACATAACCATTATGCCATCTGCTGGTCCCCATACGGTTATTTTCTAATACAATAATATTTTCTAAAATGCATAAAGAGACATTAATGGCAATCAATCAAACGTTGGTTCATTTATTCCTGGGCATCGGTGAAATTAAGGGCTCCTCCACATATTTCAACATTCAGCAACACAAGGCCACCAGGATCATCAGGTGAAATGAAAACATAAACTTAATTCTTTGGATATCACGGTGGGCATAGTCTTTATCATAACCCACATTTGTAAATTATGGTATTATGTAACTCTTCATTCTACAATGTCGCCTGATCACAGGTAGAGAATAACTCACTCTCACTGTTAAATGGAAAATGGAGGCATCTGTCCACAGATTAAAAGGCCACCATAAGAATGAAAATATATGGGCCTAGCCTATGTTACTTCAAGTTAGGGAAATGAGAACCCATTTCTTGCTAGAGTTGAAAGCTGAGTAATTATAATTTTTAATACTAGAAAGTGAAAATTTTGACAATAAAGGAACAGTTCACATACTTATATCTGAAGAGGAATAAAGAAGGACAACTGGGATTTATACAAGATGCGCTGAACTGACTGATTTGAAGTAGCCTACCAAGTACATTCGAACCAAATGGTACAGGAGATTGTCGCCTCAATTGGCAGCTCATAAGAAATAGCATTCATCCATCAATCTGCTATAAAATCTCAGTTAAAGACTAGAACAGTGCTAGTCAAGAAAGCAAAAATATGCCGCAAAACTTCTCATTTTGAACGGAAAAAAAAAGTTAACTGGAAACAACTTTCTATGCATTAAGAAAGCACTTTCTTAGAAGCAAAGAAAATATACTATGATTAAAAATGTGTTCTAATAAAGCATAGTGCCCACATGCAAACAAACTGAAAAAAAAAAAAAAAAAAAAAACCAAAAAAAACCCAGGTAACCACATTATCACAATCTTTAAGGCTTCTTTGTATGTTAATTGCTATCTTGGCTTCAATTTTTCACACCATTTGGTAGATGATTTAATATAACTTAGGAATCTTCAACAATGTGAAATCATGTGATTTCAGACATCTCTGGCTCTTCACACTGCCTCTTAGAAAAATTTCTGACAAGTTCAAGAGATGAGGAAGGACGCAGAAAACTATTCTTTTCTTCTCAGTAAAATCCATCTTTTTTCATGGATTTACCAGTGAGAAAAACTTAGATCACAAAATAGCAAAATGAGGTATTGACAAAATTAAGTCTTCATCAAGATTTCTCTTTTCTTGCTTGAGCATCTGCAAGCATTATTACTGTCTACTTAAGTTTAGTTTATTATACATGATCTACTTTAAAGAAAACTCCACTAAACTTAACTTTTATTATTTTAGTAATATTAGAAAAAAGCAACATAGAACCATATGAAGTAGCTTTCTCCCTATGTCCCACCTCTTCTCTCTCCCACCAAATTTCCTCCTTACAAGTTTATACATAATGCTCAAAGCAATTGTACAACTTCTTTGTTGGTACTTCTGTTAGCATGATTTTAGTGACTAGTTTGGGATGTATGTAGTGTATGTGTGTGTGTGAGAGAGAGAGAGCGAGAGAGAGAGGATAGATTAAACTTCAAAATGCAAACTACAAACAGAAACTCAGACACAGTGCCAATTTAAAGATTTCAGTATCATGACAAATTTCATACACATTATGATATAATCTAAAAAAACTGTTAACTCAGTTCTACATAAAATACAGAAGAAGAAGACGTGGAAGTTCTGTGGAAGATGCAAAGCTGTGTACTATAAAACATGTCTGAAGACATTTAGTTTTGGCTTGTGAAAATAACAATTATATTTAAAGAAAGGAACAGATGTGGATGAGAACTCCAAAGCTATGTCCACACAGTTGCATGTTATTATTTTTAAACCAATTTCTAACATTTAGGGGGAATGACAGACATTTGATCTACATTTCACATTCCCCTTATGAATGTCTGCATAAACTAAGAGGCAGGTCTTTCTGGATAGCAGATCAATTTATAAAACTGTAAAAAAACAACAAAACAAGACACATCTGTGTAAGTATATTCAATTCTTCAGGCACCAAGGAAGGAATAAAGTCTCAGAAAAATAAAGGAGGTCTCAATGTTTTATCCAAAATTCCAGAAACTGCCCATTTATGGTATAAAAGAAAAAGGGAGGTGTTGAAACATTTACCAGTGTTTTACGTTTTAGCAATATAAAACCAGTTAATATCTGTAGGCATACAACATTAAAATCATAACGTAAATAGTAGGAATTCAAGGCCAAGGGTAGAACCAACTCAAATCGTGAGCTAACATTGCCTGTTTCTTCTACCATAATTTCAAGTTTGTGCAGTACTTTAGTTATACTGTAGTTTCTCTACCAGCTTTGAGATTGGGTGCTGAGAACTGTCTCCTCATCCGTGGAGGTGTCACAAACTGGCTACAGTGGTTTGGCTTGTCAGTCTGCTTCTGAGCGGAACTGGCCACACTGCCCTCTGACTGACCTCCAGTGTTATAATTACAGTAAGACTGCCGGTGTTGATGGATATGGCGCTTTGCCTGGAAAGTCTGCAGATCAGCAGCTGTAGGGTGACCACTGTGGGAACTTAATGACTCTGAGGACGCAGATGCCTGGCAGCGCGTACTTTTCGGCTGGCCGTTATTGAGAGAATTGCTTCTCCAGCGTAACTGAGGTGGCTGCTGTTGACTAGTAATATGCTGCTTGCTAACTTGGATGTGATCTTGGCTTCGCATGCTCTGAGAGGCCCATGGTAACTGGGAGTCCTTCGAAGTTGCTCTGCCCCCTTTTTCTTGGGACTCCTCTTTATTTCCTTTCCTTCCTTCTTCCTCTTTTGGAATTCTAAGCTCTATAACCTCATCTTCTGTTATGATGATATGTGTCCCAGGACTCCAAGAGTTTCTGTGTTTAGGGTTGCTCTTAAAGGGGAAACGGGGCTTCCGGTTCTCAGGTGGGATGAACCTATGAGGTACATTCTGCCTACGAAGCTGCTTCGTTATCTCCTGCTGTTGCAAGTTCTTAAACCGGATTTGCTCTTGCCTCATCCAACGCAACCGCCCACGTCTAAAAGCTGGATCCCCATTCATCAGCTGGGAAACGCGTTCTTCTTTCCCAAGTTCTCCACTGTCTCCTTTACTTACGTCATTATCAGCAAAGCTACTAACACCAGCACCAACTGGTTCCTTTGCTTTGTGGTTTCCTTGGCTTTTCTGTTCCTGAGATCCAATCAGGGGCAAGACTTTCTCCATTTTGAGCATTTTATTTCTTAAGACTTTTATCTCCTCATCTTTCATGTTATTTTGTTTTTTGACTTCTTGCAAAATATCTTCCAGCTTGTCTATATGAACCTTAAGATCATCTACATCCGTTCCACTTTTACCACTGGCCATCACGTCTTCAATCTTCTCATCTCCGACACCAACAGTGTCCCAGACATCCCTTGCCACTGCCCTCCAGGAGTCCCGTTCATTGGGATCTTTCTTCCCATACATGGCACAAAGCTCTTTCATCTTAACAATAGCCAAGGCTTCAATCTCCTGCCGGCTATGTCTAAAATCATTGAGAGCAACCTCATAGCAAATCTCTTTAACAGCCTGAATCTTAAGATCTGAGATAGTGACCCACTTGGAATCTTTACTCAAGCGCCTTCTTTGGGGGATTTGGTACATTTTAATTGGCTCTCGTTTCTTCCCACTGCTGGGGAGGCCGCATTTTTTAACAATGGTTTGCAACTTGCTGGGAGGTAGCTTTTCTCTCAAAGAAGTAATCAGTTTCCAGCTCTCTTCACAGGATCTCTTGTCAGAATCGTCCCCGCTATCAGAATCCGCATCCTTTGGAAAAACAAAATCAAAAAATAGCCCCAAAATAACCAAAATTAAAATGTAAAAAAGGAAAATTAAATCAAAGAAAAAGCAAGCAAAAAATAATTTTAAAATCAAAGCCAAAAAAAATAAAACCCTAATAAAACAAAACAAAACCCTTAAATGATGTGGAATTCTATTAAAATATATGCATATGTAGACTGCTATTATATACAGATTTGTTAATTTAGTATCTCTAATCGAAATAGCTACTTTCTGGCTTAAATCATGAAATCAACAACCAAATTTCTTAGGAGGACTGACAAATAGAGTGACTCTTTCACTCTAAGGTCACATGACATTAGCAAAACTGTGATATAATATCTCCACTATCTCAAGAAAATGAAGTGAAACCAATGCCCCACACATGCTAAGAACCCATGCAGACACTTCCCCGCATTTGCCTTGGTTATTGCTGTTGCTTCTTCCAGAATCCTTCCCCCATGAGTGAGCACAGGTGCCATACAAAGATGTGACGAGCAGGCGGATTAACAAAGGTTAGTAAGGCTGTAGGACACCAAGTTTTGTTTAGCTTTACTAAAAAGAGCAGCCCTAGAAAAAAGTTAGAAGATGAGAAAGTAGAAAAGGAAGCAGTCAAAACAAGGATGGTGTTAAAAGTATGCCAAGAATCCCTATTAGCAGACCATGTGAAGGTTTTTTCAAACATTTTTTTCTGTAACACAAAAGGGTTTGAAACTAGTCTTTCCATGAGCAGACACTGGATTTGCTATTTTCTTTTATTGTGTTAAATTAATTTATTTCTTTTGTACAATTTAAGAGTATTATCCAGAGAAAAAAGAAGCATTAAGAAAAGGATCCTTACGATGAGTCTGGTTTATTTTTTGCTTTCACAAACTTAATCCAATAAATACCTTATCCCTAAAATCTAATAAATTGTCCAAAGAAAAATTTAGCTAGTCAAATATACTTCCATTAAACATAATTCAAAATTCCAAGTAATTTTTAAATAAATACAACTTAGAGATGTTTCTGTTTAGGCATCTCTAGCTATTTGAGGAATATCACCTTAAGTGACCACTCTTCCAATCAACACATAAAACACAAAGATTATACTCTACTTATATAAAATGGATCCACTTTAAAATGCGTCTTTAACTCTTGTCTTTCCAGCTGTCCATCTTTGTACCATTACCTCTTTTTCAAAAATCTTTACTCAGGCCTAAACAGCAACCTGATTTCACAGCAATGTATCTTTCAAAGCTATTAATATTTATATAAACCAATCGTTCCTAACTAACACCAGCAAATCTTGGAAATACAGATTTATATGAAAGCAATGTTGGATTTAGAATTTCATACAGCTTGGACAGGAGTAGAAAGAATTTCTATTCAGGAAATAAAAGTTGCTGGGAAAAGAAAACACTAGATAAGTAGTTCTAGAGTGTCTAGTAAATTATTATTAATAGTCTCTTTTATTTGGCTGTGATTATAAAAAATTATCTCTAGTAAAGGTTTTGGTTTCATTTTCTAAGAATGCTTTCTCTCTCTCTCTTTAAATTTTATTTTTGCCATAGGGTGTGTGTGTTCATGGAGAAAGTCAGAGAAACACAGAGAGGGAAAAAGAAAGCACCTCCCCACAGGGATGGCCACATCACAATCCCTTCTCTCCAAATTTAGGGCACGCATGCACACATGCCCAGCCTGTTTTTCAAGCTGCCAGTCCAGGACTCAAACTATGCAGTGAGCCATGAGAAATACAGCACTTTAACCACCACACCCCCAGTTGGCCCTTCTTTTTGTTTTTGTTATTATTTTAAGGAAATTAAATGGATAAATAGTATCTTGCTTTCTAAACCAAAGGTTTTTATGTGTGGTCACTCTCTAGGGAGTGAAAAAATAACCTTTAACAATAATAACAATAATTTGGCTTCTGGAGCTAGCAGGTGTCACGGAGGTTAAGGCACTAGCTCCCACATGGCCATCTTTGCAGCTCGAGTCCTGGACCTGGCTACTTTAGAATCATGCCAGGTGCATGTGCATGTGTACCCAAAATCCCCAGAGGAGACTGGAGGAGAAGAGGCTGCAGCATGGCTATCCCCTTTAGGGGATGATTTCTCACTTTCCCTCCCTCTCTGGTAAGTGTGCATACAGTATAGCAAAAACTTAAAAATAAATAAATAAATAAATAAATAAGGCCTCTGAATTTTAAAATGCTACTATTGACTTGTATTACTTCTCTTGACCTGTATAAATGGGTACTAAACTCACTCATAACCCCAATCTATTTGAAACTTTTTTTTTCTATTTGAAACTTAATGAAAAGCAGATATAGCTAAATTTACAGACTCTACAGTATTTTTTCCATTTTTAATTTTAAATATCATAATGGCTAATCTTAAATGATATAGATGACATTAATAAAATTAAGAAAAAAAGTATGTCTGACTCCTCAAAAGTTTTTTTCAAATAAGATAAACTGAGTTTTACAGAATATAAACTCTCTTTGATTCTTCCCACATAACTTACAGCTATCTCTTCTCCCCCTTACCTGTTTTTTTGTCCCTCTTAAAACTGCTTAATGATGAAATGACTATTACTAAATCATTGCCTTAATATCATGCTTGAGAGGAAAGCTACATCTTTAAACTCTAAAACAACACAAATAAATCGAAGTGTATCTAAATCCAAAAAGTTCAAATTAAAGTAAGTAGCCATACAATTGCTTAAGTTACTCTGCTTTTAACATTTGTACTTGGATACAATGCTTATGTATGTATAGGAATGTCACAGTGTAAGATGCTGCTAGCCCAGGTACAGAGTATTAAAATTATTTTGGGGGGGAGAAATAAAAAGTAGCCATAATTTTCTTTCTTTTCAAAATACTGCCATATTGTCTCTGTAGAATACATCCTCCTTACATTCCCAGCATATCATCCTATCACATACTGACCATGGTACTCAATCTGTATGCAAAGTTTATATGCCAAGATGTAAATCTTGTCCAATGTCAAAAAAAAAAAAAAAAAAAA
>NW_006159616.1:13353044-13396579 GCF_000334495.1 Tupaia belangeri chinensis
GTCCGCGTGGGGGGGGGGGGGGGGTTTAGCCAATTCCCAGGTCACTAAATGATGCTTCTGTTTTCATTAAATACCAGATGCGAAGTGGGCCTCCTAAAGAGACTCAGCAAGGAGCGTTTACAAATGAAAGAGAAGATACTCAAACATTTGTGTGAAAAAGTGAGCAAAGAATCAGCCAGGCATGTAACAGAGCACCAATATAAGGGAGTGCTTGGCAATGTGAAAATGCAGTTGGGAAACACATCATAACACAAGGGTAAACTCATAATAGAAAACTCTTAAGCCTGAATTCCATTTTCAATGTCAATCTGCAGAAATGATTACATATAATAGTTACTGAATAATAATTAATTTGTATCCTCTTAATGTACGTTCACAGAGTGCATTAGAAATGTTTCTGTTGATTGACAGATATAGCATAAAGAAATACATTTTCCATTCGGTACTATTCCTGGCAGATATTTTATAGGAAAAAGTCTTAGAAATCCTTTTTACCTCCTAAGGTAAAATATTTAAGTGGAATAGACAGGCAGACTTTTGGAAGGAGAGAAACTTCCTTTCTTGAAAGAGCTGCTCTTAAAATCCTAGCCTGCTTTCAGACACACAGAGCAAATGCTAACCAGACCTGATTTATCTGTAAATTATCTTTGTCCTCTGGAAACTAAATATGCCTTAGAGACATTAACTTTCTCTCCATTTAGTGGTCATCAACTTCATTTGAAAATAGAATGATCATCAGCCTTTAGTTATGGAGAATACCATCATTATTCTTTCATGCCCAGTTACTCAGTGTAGTCCCAGGACCAGTAGCATGGGCATCACCTAGGAGCTTGTTAAAACTGCAAAATCTCACGTCCCATCCCCTGCTGAATCAGCATCTACATTTCTTTTTTCTCCCCCCCTACAAGGCGCATATGCTTGCTGGAGAGACAGAGAGAGAGAGAGAGACAGAAAGCAATTACCCCCTGAGTGGGGGGATGGCCATGCTGCAAAATCTTTTTCATTCTCCTCTCAAGATTTTGAGCAAGCACACACATGTGCTGGGCACAAGGTTCAAGCCGCCAGGTCCAGGACTTGAACCATGGTCGACTATATGGAAATCTAGCACGTTAACTATTATGTCACCTCCTGCCCCCCGCCCCCCAGTGTCCACCTTTTAACAAGACTTCCAGTGATTGAGAAGCAGTACTCTAATGGATGCATCCCAGAAGCAAGTCAGAAAACCCAAGTTTAAGCCTCAGACTTAAGATTTATAAGATGTTTAAGAGTGGGAAAGAAAGCTTTCTTTTTCCCTTAGTTTCCTCAACTATACACGGGAAGTCATACTACACAATTTACTTATATCCATACCCACCAAAGACGATTCTTTTAGGATCAAATAAAATGATGGATGCTAAAGCTCTTTGTAAATTATAAAGCACTGTTCAAATCCAAAGCACTACTGTTAATAATAAATAGAGCTTAATTACACCTATCCATGTTTGAGCTCTCACAGACCATCAGAGGCATGTAATTAGATTATACTACATGATTAAGATAAAAGGTTTCTTCATGTGTCACAAACCTTTCAAGCCCCTAATCACATTGTAGCTAAATCTGCTATCATTAAAAACAAAATGCCAAGTGGGTCTCCTAAAAAGCCTCTATCTGTATCATTGCTACTATCTTGTCCTAAACACTCGATTGATTCTTACAATTTATTCTTTTTCTGACTTTACTATAATTTCCAAGATAACTAATTGGTTTAACCCACTGTCCCACCTACGAACTATGGATGCCCAAGAACTGTGCTGCATCTATAAAAAGCTGTGTTTGCTCAAGTGCTTGGCTTTTCTGGCCCTTCTAGCAGTGGTCCCTTCTCCAAAGCACAGAGCATGGCTGTAACGCTGTGGTTCACATGCTATGCTTTATGCTAAGGGAAGAAGCCAGCACCCTTGGCTTCTCCCTAAGCGTCCCTTATTTTAGATCATGAATCTTAAAAATGAGAAGTAAGCTACATCCACAGTACCCAAAGGTTAATTACAGTTTTCTCTTATATATGAAATGAGAGCTGACAAGCTTCTTATAACCTGGCTTTGTTATCCAAATTGGCTGGCTTTAAAAATGAAAATCTAGTGAATCAACTTTTCCTGAGATTCAGTTTCTATCAAAACTGGGAAACCAATTAACCCATCAAATGCTATTCCTCTTAGCACTGTAGCTGGGACCTTGATCTGACTTCCCAGCTGCTTCAGCCCAGAGAAAGCCCCTCTCTCCTGAGTCAGATGTGCAGTGCCTGTCCCCACTGTCACCACACATGCCACTGAGAACCTTACTTAGAATTCAGACTCCATGCAGGGGACAGAAAAGGGTTAAACATGCAACTGTGCAGCAACACTTCAGACACAGTTTATCTTTAAAAAAAATATATCTGCCCAGCACAAGAACAATCCCCAAGTCAGCCCAAGAGCAGAGAATTAGTACTATCAGGTGATCAGAAACAAAACCAAGGCAAACTCCCACCAAATTCAATATTCAGAATAATTATCTTTAAGAGAACCACCACTGTTCCAAATTCAAAAACAATGATCAAAAGGCAAAGGCTACCGGGAACGTTCTCATGATTTTTTTAACAAGAACTTGGTTGTGTTAAAAGATTTGACTCTTAGGATACAAAAGGCACAAAATAGTACCTCTGTGGACAGTTTTTCAGACTAAAGCTACTGGGAGATTTAAGTTCATCCTCCATTAAGGAAATGAAAGAAAAAAGTGTGTGGTATCCCTAAGAGCTAAATAAGCAACTTGGGCAGGTGCTGTAAGAGGGAAGATATGGGTGCAAGCTGCCCTTCTCTTAACAGCTAGCAAGCGGACTCAGGATGGACTCCTACCAGTCTCTGCTGCTCCAAGAGAAGATCTGCTTCCTCCTTCTCTTTTTTATATAGGATCTCCATTTCCTGTAGCCTAGGGAAAAAAAAAAAAAAATTGTGACGTCACTGAGCAGTTTCGTAAACACTATATATTAAAGGGAAGGAAAGTCTCGTGCATGTTACCTTTTCTCCATTTCCTGCTTCATATCAATTCCCTGTTTTTCCAGAAGTTCTCTCTGGGCAAACGTCCAGTCCACAGGCTCAGAGGGGGTCTCAGCAGAAGGAGTCTTCTCTCGCTCAGCCCGTGCTTGCTCCGGGTGGTTAAAACGAAAAACATGGTTTTTACCCATGATGATACGGTTTCCTAGCACAAAACAGAAATGGGGTAAGAAATCATTTTTTTTCCTTTTTTTGGTTTTATTTTTTAATTGTCAGAGAATATGTGCACTCACCAGAGGTGGGGGGGGAGACAGAAAAAGAAAAGGAGAGGGATAAAGTAACCCATAGTGTGGAAGGCCACATACTAGATCTTACACATGAACAATGGTTTGTCCATTTTGTTCCCTTACCCTAACATGGCTGTCTGCTTCTGTAAACCTGCTTGCTCTTCCCATGGGAAAATAGCTTGTGCTAGCCATATAGAAAACCATATCCAGGACGACATCCTGTACCTGCTACTGTCTTTGCTAATTAGCCCGAAATCTTTTTGTTTAGCAATGTAACTGCTTGCATGGAAACCCACTCCCCTCAGAAATAATTAACCTGCTTGATTCAGCTTCTATTACTGTTTGCATAGAAACCCCTGGTAACTGACCCCCTATAAAAAGACTACTCAAACTTCGGTCGGGGCTACAGTTCTGACTTTCAGCCCCTAAGCCTCAGGCTGTAGTTGCTTGTCAGCTAATAAAACATTCCCTTTAACCTTAATCTGGCTTTGGTGGTCGTTTATTCAGTTGCACTCTACAACAATAGTACCATCCTTTCAATTCCATTTCTCTATTGTCAGAATTTTAGACATGTACACACCCATATCCAGTATGTTTTTTTTTTTTTTTGGAGAGATTTTTGCTATAGGGCGCGTGCGCTCGCCAGACAGACAGAGAGAGAGAGAGAAACAGAAAGTGAGAAATCACCCCCCAGAGGGGATGGCCACGTCACAATCCCTTCTCCTCCATTCTCCTCTCAGGATCTTGGGCATGCACGCACACGTGCCTGGCGTGAGTTTAAGCCACCGGGTACGGGATGCAAATCATAGTCGACTACGTGGGAGTCCAGCAACATAGCCATTATGCTAACTGCTGGTCCCACATATCCAATATGTTTTTTAAGCTTCCAGGGTCAAGATTCAAAATGAGATTGCTTATGTGGGCTATAGCTCCTTAATCATTAGGCTATGGGACTGGTCCAGGAATCTTTTTTTTTTCTAGAGGTTTTGGCCTTAGGGTATGTGGGAGAGAGAGAGAGAGAAAGACAGAGACAGTGAGAAGGAAAGGGAGAAATCATCCCTTGGGAGGGGATGACCACGCTGCAACCACTTCTCTATTCTCGAACCATGAAATTGGCCATGTGGGATCCAGAGCCTTAATCCCGACATCACCTGCTGGTTGCAGGAATCACTTTTAAAATGTACAGTATTTGGTTTAATAACTTTGCTCTTCATAATACAAAAAGATAGCTTTTTGAGGCTTTTAAGAACATCAATCCTAAAGATGACTCACTTCAACCTTTAAACAGAGAGGTGAAAATTAAAGTTGCCCACACACACCACGTGAGCACTGCTGAAGACTTCAAACCTCTCCCAGTCTCACCTGAGCGCAGCTGAACAGGCTGGGCCACCCTTTTGCCATTTACGTAGGTTTCTGAGCGCTCACAGGGCTCTAGAGTCACGATAACTAAGAGGAACACAAACCAATGTTATCATCACAAAGCAGTGGAATCCAATAACAGAAAGCAGCTGGCTACCAAGATTTATGATAATTAAAAACAGATTACTACTATCAGCAAAGTGGCTAAAGTGCCTATACAGCAATTTGTTTAAGGGCAACTAAAACCAGTTGTGATATAAGAAGCTATTTGGAGCTGTGGGTAGTATAAAAATATTTAACTGAATTTGATTAATCTCAGAAGAAAAAGACAGGAAATATTCATTTCAATGATTGTCTAATAGTTCAGTTAATAAAACTGAAAACCTTCAGAAATACTGAGTTTAAAACATAGGTAATAACCAGAAACTGATGATTAAAGGGTAGTATTCTGATTAAGGAGCAAATCACACAATACAAAATTACCCATTTGTTGTTGTTGTTAATAACCCAGGCAAAAACCAAGATTGGCCTTTTCTTTCCTCTTAGGTAAAAATAAATTCTACCAGGCTAAGACTTGAGGTCCTTCGAATCTATTACCCAGGATATTCTTTTCTAACTTTTCATCAAATGATTAACATTCAAGACCAAGCCTAATTGCCTATGTTCTGCTCAGTTCTTGGCAGTAACAGAAGGGCTCCTTTTGTCCAGGCTATTTTCATGTAAAGTAGCTATGTCCATCCCGGCATTTGTAAGCGGCCCAGGTTTCTCCATTTTTCAATATTAGATTGTACAAGAAAGTATCACTGACAGAAAGAGGGAATACCCAGGGTTAAGGTTTTCTCATAATACAGAATGAAAAAGTTGTCAGAGCAGCTCAAGCCAGGAATGCTCACCTTCCCCACTGTTGCTTCTCTCACTCCGGAAGACACAATGCTCTTCTTTAATGTGAGCCCCACTCAGCACTATGTCCTGGCGCCGCTCAGCATCTGCTTGGCCAACCCTGAACACGAGAGAAAGTTTCCCAGGGAAATTCAGACACAAAAAGCACTACAAACAATGAACCTCTTTCTCTCAAAGAATATCCTTTGGTATGCACAAAAAGGTAAGGTCTTTTTGTATCAGAAGCTTTCAATTGCAAATTCTATTCTCATACATGGTCAATCTCCCTACATCAAACTACACTTTTTAATGAATTCATGTAAGTTGGAAAAAAAATTTATGTAAGGTCTTTTAGAAAATAAACTACATGGTAATTGGTTCTGCTAGCTAAAACACACAATTTGGAAAGAGTAAATAGGATAGTTCTTAACTATTTCAGATAAGAACAGCAGCAAATCATTACTATAAATTTTTCAACACTTTCCCTTTATTCAATCATCTCAGAGAAAAAGAATACATTAAGTGACCAAAACAAGAAACAAATATACCTTGTAATTCCATCCTTGATGTAATAAAGCAGGCATTCTGACATTAGTGGGTCTTCATTGAGGTTAACAAGATGTGGGGTCTGAAAGAAGGTTACAGATGATCAATTTGGGGCAACCCCACCATGAGAGGCTGCCGCAACAAACGGCCTAGGAAGCTGTGCATCTGCAATTCCCCACAATGCCTGAAGACAGACTTTTGCAAGTCCCTCACAATAAAGAGAAAGCACTCTTTAGGCTTCTCCAGTTCCTTCTATTTTACAAACCTATGTTCCGAGATAGAGAACAAGACCCAATATTTGATAAGATCAAAGCACAAAGGAAAAAATTAGAATAGGCTGATTCTCTGGATGAGTTAATTATAATTTTTATAAATATCTTGACAAAAATCTCAAGAAAAATTAAACTTTTAATTTACTTATATATTATAATGTCCCCACACCCCAGGCCATTTCCCTCTATAATTTTCATCAGTTCTTCCTGGGTCCCAGTTATTCTCTTTAGATTATTAGTCTTTTACCTTAAGGAAAAAACTAAAATTACTGACATTCAATAATATAAACATCTTCTAAAAATCCTCTTCATCTAACCCTAATATTTCCAAAATCTTTTTAAAAACCAACCTTCTTTGGTGAAAATACCCCACTGGGATCCAAAAATAAGTCACATGGTCTTGGGGCCAAAATCTACTCAAGATTGTGCCAGCAAATGTGGAAAAATGAAAGAAGAGTCAGATGAGGGGATTGAGAAAAGAAATAGCAAAAGATGGTTAAAAAGAAATTAGAAAAACGGCTACATTTTCTCAACTAGCATCTACCTTTATATTTTAATAACTTGGTTTGAGAAAGCTCTTTTCTGTTTGAGAAAAGCAAAGCCCTCTGTGTGGGCAGAGATTCTTAAAGTCCATCATGATAGGGGCCTATGTAAAAAGAAAAACTCATCAACAGGTTCTAAAATTGAGTTTGGATGTGGCCGTTGGCATATTGCTTTCTTTCCTGAGGAAGTCTAGAAGATTAAGCAAGATGAGTTAAATCAAAGTAAGAATAAGGGCCCAGCTGCAGTGGCACATAGAGCTAAGAAGTTATGCCCCACATGGGAGGGCTGGGTTCAATCCCTAGTCCAACCTTAAGACCAGGAGTGTGCCTGTAATCCCAGAGACTGGAGGAAGCTGAGGAAGGAGGATGGCAAGCTCAAGAATGGCCTGGGTAACAAAGTAAGACCCTGTCAAACAAACAAACAAAAAAGAACCAGTGCCCAGCTACAGGAGTACAGGTGCTAGAGTTATGCTGCAAGAGGCCGGAGCAGAATAAGACTGCAATGGCAAGACCCTGTGAAAAACACTGAATTCTTTCTTGTTTTCCTCTTCTTATATGCATACATACTTTCTCTTTCTCATAAAAGTAAAATAAATAGATAGCAAGCACCTATAGTCCAAGCTGGGAGGCTGATGCAGGGGAATCATAATCAAGATCCTTGTCATTAAAAAACACCAAAACAAACAAACAAAAAAGGTAAGGCCAAACCCCATGGACTAGACTAATTATTAAGGGAACTGGATACCACATGGTCAACTGCAGTTCAAATCCTGGCTCTAGCAGCTTTAACAACATGCTATATAGTATGTGTGCATGGCCCAAATCCCCAGAGAATGGAGCAGTGGAGAATTAGGGGGTGTTTTCTCCCTTCCTCATTTCTCTCTGGCTAGTGCACACTAGCAACTAAAAAATAAAAAGTAAGGAAAAGCTTTAGGATCTTTTGAAATTCTGTGCTTTTTATATCATAATATGAATTAAAATGATAATTTGTGTTAAATGTCAGATTTTTATAAACCATAATATAAGTTTGCTTCAGAGGTTTGTTAAAAGAATTATTTTATTTAAATCTATTTATTTATTTTAATTTGACCAGAGAGGGAGGGCATGAGAGTGCAAGAGAGGGAAAGGAAGAAAGCAAGCAGCCAGGTCGGGGACTCGAACCATGGTCAGCCATGTGGGAGTCCAGCACCTTTAACCACCATGCCACCTGCTAGTCCTGTGTTTTGTTTTTATTTGTTTGTTTGTTTGTTTTTAAGATAAGAGTCTTGCTATGTTATGATCCTCGTGCCCCAGCCTCTCAAGGAGCAGAGACTAAAGGTGCATACCACCATGTCTGGCTTTTTTTTTCTTTTCTTTTCTTTCTTTTTTTTTTTTTTTTGTTTGTTTTTAAAGATGTTTGCCAGAGGGTGTGTGCACTTGCTGGAGAAACACAGAAAGAAAAGGAAAGGGAGAAATCACCCCCCAGGGGGGATGGCCAAACCACAATCCCTTCTCCTCCATTATCCTCTTGAGATTTTGGGCATGCAAGAATATGGGCCTGGCAAGTTTTTAGAAGTCATCAGGTTTAGAACTCAAACCACACAGTTGGCCATGTGGGATCCAGCACTAAACCACCATGCCACCTGCTATCCCCACCATCTCTGGCTTTTTAGAGGGGGCCAGGAATTAAACCCAAGTCTGCCGTGTAGCCAAGAAGAATGTCAACCAGCACATGCCAATGCAGCTGGGACCCCACAGTTTTTAATACTGAAAGGTGTTATGAAATACCTTTAGGTGTATATAAAAGGCACAATTTAAATTCTATCAGAACTACAACTATTAAAATCTCTATAATCACAGTAATATGAATATATATATATATGTATGTTTGACTGAAGGAAAAACTATTATGACACTAATCTTTCAAAATATAAACATATAAAATACTTCTTGTTCTAGTTCCATAACATATAAATCAATCTTTTCTACTGAGAATAATACATTGGAATTTGTAAAGAAGTCATGTGACAACAGAAAAATCTAACCAGAGGAGTCCTAGCAACAACCCCAGGAATATTTCATAATACATAAAACAAATGCACCAATTCAAAACTCCCTACCCCTATTAGCCTAACCTAAAGAGATCATGACATCAAAACCGATGCATGAAGATGTTTAAGTCTCTGAGGGCCAATCTGCAGTCATTGAAATGAAGGGCCATTTAGTGGAATGAGAAATACATGTTCTGTACATCGATATATGTTATGTTGTTGTCGTATAAATGAGTACACAAATCATTTGATAATAGTTTTGCAATATCCAATAGCTACATAGCAACCTAGTAAAAAAACAAAACCCTTACTATTCTAATTAGCTAAAAGCCACCTAACTACTTTACAGCTATGATTATGTAAGTAGGAAGGTTACTACGGAGTCATTTTTTAAAAACAAACTGAGAAGGGAGCAGAGGCATCTATAAGGGTAAGGACGGGAATTACTTTACTTGGTATGGCTGTCTATAATACACACTGTAGAAGCAAATGGAAGCGGTATTTTCTACACAAACCTGAACAGCTGAAATTGGTTCCAAAAAGTTATAAAGCTGGGTTGGTGACTTCTGTGGGAAAATATACACAGAAAAAGTAGCCAAAACTGAAGCAAAGTATGATAGGTTAGGTTGAGAATTTAAGAGAAAGCAACAATGAAGATGACTAAACATACTGAGCCATGGCCAGAAATTAGATTTACTGCCTCAGGTTTTTTCCTTCGTAAACAGTAAAAATAATAGGCTTTTTAGAAATAGTTTGTCTTTGTACTGAAAGACTATACTGTAAGATTAAACCAGAAATATCTGAAATTAAGTCAAGTATCAACATAAAAGAAACAAAGAAGAGTGGAAAGGCCAGCCCTGAAAGAGATGAAGTGCCCCGTCACTAAGACAGATAGAAAGTGTTTATGTTTGGTTGAGTTTCACAACATGGTTTCCTACCTTTTTAGGTGAGAAAACTCCCAGGGTTCCTCCATCTTCTCGAATGGCAACTCCCATCTCAGCCAACAAGGCCTCTCTAGAAAAAAAAAGCATATCAAAATACCAATACCAAAATGCCAATTAAGTCAATCTAATATGAATTGAAAAATAAAACAAAACAAATTGGCCATATTTAAAGTCAGTAATGCAAATGTGAAATAATGTGCTTATCTCATAATTAATGAGAAATTATTTTTAAGAAAAACAGCACATTTGAAATGAATTAAATTATGTTCCTATGCTAAAGTTATATTCACCCACATAAAAACTTTGTTCTCATCTGATTGGGAAAAAGATACTAATTCATAAGTAACATGTCTTATAATATAAAAAAGGGAGTTTTCTTAAGGCTATATAACCAACTCAGCTATTTCTTCAGAATCTAAGAATGCAATCGGAAAGTAACTTTGGCATATGGAATATAATTTATAAATGTGATTTTTCCTAACTGTTACGTTCCCATGTCTGCCAACATTTTGATGCAATAATTATAGCTTAAAATCTTCATAATAAATAAGAAAAGTCTATTACATTTACTGTATCAGTACATTCATTAGAACTCATCTCTGCCTCAACTTCCATGAAGGGAGAAGGCAGGACTATCATTTCTTAAAATGTATGTTTATTTTTTTAAAAATTTATTTATTTATTATCATAATTTTGTTTATATTACATTGAATCACATATAACTTTACAGTGTATTACATTTCTTTTAACAGAAGGAAAATGTATGTTTATTTCAACAGTGATACCTTTACTGGTGTGTGTGTGTGTGTGTGTGCGCGCCTGTGTGTGTGCGCACGTGCAACTCGCACGCGCAACTCGTTGTGTTATGCTTACCCTCAGGGGAAAGAGCTGATAAGAGAAGTTAAGATTTAACAGGAGTTTCAAAGTCTACAACCCAAACTACTCTCTTACCAGACAGACTGTGGAGAGGGTAACTGTGAAAGACAATAATTAGAATAGCTACTTGGATTTGGGCCTTTATCAAGGGCAGTCTACTCTTCACAAATAAAGCACTCTATCCTTCAATATGTTCCATTTCTTTAACGAATCCCTAGCAGCATGTAATATGGTACTATGACTTTCTAGAGAACATTTATATATGTAAATTTGATCAATCAAAGTGTAAATTCAACTGGCCTACGTCCCCAGCCAGGTATATTTTTTGAGCACATGTTTTAGGAAGGGAGGTTCTTTTTTTAAAACTTCTATTTCATCTTTTCTTACTATAAACCTAATCCAAAGTCCCTTGGGAAGTTAGAGACATTCCCAGATTTTAACTGACTGACCTCTCCATTCTGATGGCCTCTGTTTTGCGGAGCTTCTCCTCCCAGGTTTCATTCAACTCAGCAATTATCTTCTCTGATTCCTAAGGAAGGAAATGCAGTTAAAGTGACAAAGTCTTACAATTTAACACACCATGTCTATGAAAGACATGTGGATCAGAGGGTAAGAGTCTGAAACTAATGTGAAGAGGTTTTCTTTTTCAATATGTAAGGTAATAATCATAAAGATTAAGCTGAAAACAAAATCAGTCTCATATGTATACATCACCCTAGTTCTAATAAAAATACCTTAATAGTGAGAAAGCGCACACTAGAGAGAGAGAGTGTGTGTGTATGGAGGAGGAGGAAGAGGAGGAAGAAGGGTAATTCCCAAATGCAAAACACATTTTTTGACAGACAAGCACTTCTATGAAAGAATGAAGTCTCCAACGGAATTCACTGCTTTTGTTTCACTACAATTTCACCATAACACAACACTCACCTGAACACATTTATATTACATTGAATCACATATAACTTTACAGTGTATTACATTTCTTTTAACAGAAGGAAAATGTATGTTTATTTCAACAGTGATACCTTTACTGGTGTGTGTGTGTGTGTGTGTGCGCGCCTGTGTGTGTGCGCACGTGCAACTCGCACGCGCAACTCGTTGTGTTATGCTTACCCTCAGGGGAAAGAGCTGATAAGAGAAGTTAAGATTTAACAGGAGTTTCAAAGTCTACAACCCAAACTACTCTCTTACCAGACAGACTGTGGAGAGGGTAACTGTGAAAGACAATAATTAGAATAGCTACTTGGATTTGGGCCTTTATCAAGGGCAGTCTACTCTTCACAAATAAAGCACTCTATCCTTCAATATGTTCCATTTCTTTAACGAATCCCTAGCAGCATGTAATATGGTACTATGACTTTCTAGAGAACATTTATATATGTAAATTTGATCAATCAAAGTGTAAATTCAACTGGCCTACGTCCCCAGCCAGGTATATTTTTTGAGCACATGTTTTAGGAAGGGAGGTTCTTTTTTTAAAACTTCTATTTCATCTTTTCTTACTATAAACCTAATCCAAAGTCCCTTGGGAAGTTAGAGACATTCCCAGATTTTAACTGACTGACCTCTCCATTCTGATGGCCTCTGTTTTGCGGAGCTTCTCCTCCCAGGTTTCATTCAACTCAGCAATTATCTTCTCTGATTCCTAAGGAAGGAAATGCAGTTAAAGTGACAAAGTCTTACAATTTAACACACCATGTCTATGAAAGACATGTGGATCAGAGGGTAAGAGTCTGAAACTAATGTGAAGAGGTTTTCTTTTTCAATATGTAAGGTAATAATCATAAAGATTAAGCTGAAAACAAAATCAGTCTCATATGTATACATCACCCTAGTTCTAATAAAAATACCTTAATAGTGAGAAAGCGCACACTAGAGAGAGAGAGTGTGTGTGTATGGAGGAGGAGGAAGAGGAGGAAGAAGGGTAATTCCCAAATGCAAAACACATTTTTTGACAGACAAGCACTTCTATGAAAGAATGAAGTCTCCAACGGAATTCACTGCTTTTGTTTCACTACAATTTCACCATAACACAACACTCACCTGAACACAACCCGATAGCCAATATACAAAGGTTTAATATTAAATCTCACCTGACGGCACACAGCCACTGAATTGAAAACTGACTAATCATTGCTAATGTAAGAACTATGGGACCAACACGTGACCAACAATGGTTCGAGGCCCGGATCTGGTGGCTCACTTTCTTTCTCTCTCTACGTCTCCCTCAGATCAAATGAAAACAAATGATGAATAAATAAAATTAAATAAAATGATTTTAAAAATAAAGAACTAAAACATGTTTCCCGCTCTCAAGAAGCTTACTATATACTATGGAGAGAGAGAAGTAACTGATGATTTATTAACTCAATAATTACATAAAACCCATTAGATATCAAGTCCTGTTATAGATAACTAGGAATAGGGCAAGGAATGAAATCCCTGCCTTCCTGAGACTTACATTCTATACAATAAGGAGACCAACTTAGTCATTTTAATCGATAAATACATAGTATGCCGGACAGTTGTACTTTTGAAAAAAATAAAGAAAGGAAGAGAAAGAATTGAGGGGAAAGGGAAAAAGCAATTAGAAGAAAGTTTGTCAGGACAGGCCTCATTGAACAGGTTAGAGCAGACACAAAGGAAGAAAGAAGTGGTCCTGTGGGTACGTGAGGGATAGGCAGGGAGTTCTGCAGAGACAATCACGTGGCTAGCGCAATACGTTAAGTCAGAGTGTGACTTAAAATTGAAGGCAATGACATATTATTCTCTTTTAGCAGAGGTGTGTGGAGAGATCAAAATGTTTACAATGGGGTAACATACACGGCTTACACGTATAGAAACAGGGTATTCAATGAATGAAGCAGCAACTGTACCTTATGTAAAATAGCATCCTATGAACTGATATTTCTTAAAGAATTATTTACTTAATTTATTATGTAATTTAATTATTTATCTATTTTTAATTTAACCAGAAGAAAAGAGAGGGAAAACAAGAAAGCAAGCTGCCAGGTCCAGGGCTCGAACCATGGTCAGCCACCTACGAGTTCAGCATCTTAACCACCACACCACCTGCCGATCCCTCAACTGATATTTTTTTCATTCAAAAATAAAGGGAAACAAAGGGAAATAAAATGTTAAGAAAATGAATGAACCTCCATACTGCAGTTTTCCATTACTGTATTTCTCTCCCGCAATGTCATGCCTTAGGAACATGGCTCCTCTTGGCATTCGAAAGTATCTCTATTGTGCAACCACTGCCCAGAACTGTGGATGCAAGATGTTATCTGCCTGCATTGAAATGCAGGTCTGCCCGAATGGAATTCTCACCATTCACAAAATAACAGCAGAACTAAGGCGTTTATGCTTCAGTGAACTACTGCCATGTATTAAAAACTCGAGAATGAACTAAAAATGGTAAAGAAGCTATTTTCTCTCTAGAATCAAACTAGGGATATGGAAACTTTCATTTATGTTGGCTTAAAGAACAATTTAAACAGAGGAATTTATTTTCTGATTCAAGTAATTCAGTTTTGTTTTGTTTCATGTGGTGGGAAGGAGGCCATTGGGGGAGAGCTCCCTGAATAATGACACCATTATTCCCTTGAAACGATTTGGAAGACACTGGGTGACCTAATTCTTAGAGAGTCTGGTTAACGTCTTGACTCCTAACATTCAGCATTTTCAGTTGGTCCTACTTGGCAGTTAGGGAGAAATGTCTCCTTTGACAACAAGAAGAATGTCAAAGGAAAGGGTAATCTCCTCGTACTAGGCTTTAACAAGTAAATAATAAGATTTGAAATCCCCAAAGAAAAAGATTTTATATTAAATATTCAGCAAGTGGGAGGTTTCACTTCTCTTTCCCAGAGAGCCCCATATTTCCCACCCTGGCTCTGAGTGGAGTCCTGCATAGTAACATAGTCACTGATGCCTGTCATGAAAAAAATGCATAAATGAAGTCATCAGAAAGATCTCTAGTAAAACTTCAAAGTCAATTTTACCAACAGCAGAAATTACCTGCAGATTGCAATATTTAATAAAAAAGATTTCACACTCCCTTCTCCTTTGCCAGGTATTTTAGAACTTCACCCACCTTCTCCTAACATGCTCTGAAGAAACAAGGTCATTATTTCTGTTTCTGAAGCACCTTATTTTGAACTGAGTAAAATGTCAAGGGAAAAAGTAGGCTGATTAGGAAAGAAGCCCATTCTTCACATAAAATCTTTTTTAGCCTCATCTGAAAACTGGAAGTATCTGACATCTTCAATTACCAAGTTTAATTCACTATTAGCAATGAAGAGGTTCAGGAAGCCTTTCAATTGTTAGTCAAAGTGGGTCCCTGTTCTCTGTTATCCTTGAATAAGCAGCAGTCCTGGGGAACACTGAATGAACATGAAGGGGGCCTGCTGGCTGGCAGTACAACTGATCTTGAGTTTCTTTGTCCTCCTTGTTTCCCCTAGCCTGGTACCTAGCACTCTTCAATACAAAGGCCGAAAAGGTATAGATCAAACTATCTTCCTGGAGGTGACAAGCAGGATAAGAAAACATATTTGTGTCAACAGCAGAAGGTGCTATCACAGACATCTGAGAGAGGGCAGGATTCCTACGCAGCTTGTCTTCGCACCTCAGGTGACAACTGCCTGTCCTCACTGGAATCACCGAGAAGAGAAAACAGCTAAGAGAAGGCTTAGTTGCTCCTAACTTTCATATTCATGAGAGAGACAAGGCAGAACCTGCAAGCCTAGAATGGGCTGGAAAAACCTCCAGCAGCAAATCTGGATGCCCTGGGCAGATGAGCTGCATATGCACAGCACTGCAGCCCTGCGGCCCAGGTGCAGCGGCACAGGAGGACATAGTCCTCTACAGCCATCATGGGGCATCAAAGTTTCCTGTGAATTTTCAGAAGGTATAATTTCATGTGTATCTAAATAAACCTGGTACAGCTACTTGCATGTTCAAATTTTAATTGCATATTTAATTTACTAACAGAAGCATGACTCTATATAAATTAAACCAAATGTCTCAAACTAATTATTTTGTTTTGACTAGATTTCTTTCAAAATAATTTCACTATGACTTATAAGCTATACCAGAATTAATATACTTATCTACTTATCAGTTACAGTGCATGACCAACCTGTGACCTGCCCATCCACCTCTCCTTTCTCTGCCTGGCCATGTCAGACTCAAACATTCTGGTGAAAAAAATTAACTTACAAACCAGAAAATTCCATTTTCAGGACACCTATAAGAGAAAGTTCGCCATATGTCAAGCCAAAATCTCAGCAATTTTTAGTTCTAGCTTTGCGTTGTGGAGCCCTATAGAATACCTTACATTCGCTCTGAATTCTTACCTACCTTTAGACGTTCAATGGCTTCCTCTCCTCCGGGTGTGGACATGATCCTCTCCTGGATGCTGGTCACAGATGTCAAGCCCACCTGACTACTGAGTGAGCAGGAAGATGGAGATGAAGTAAGGGACCCCATGGATGCTGTGGAAAAATTGCCAGGGCGTTGATTCTCAGAGGCTAGCAAGTACCTATGCTTATTGTTCTGAAAATCTTTCAGATCTGGGAGACAGAAAGAAGGGAAGGCAGAAAAGGAAAAGAGCAGAGGAAGGAAAAAAGGAAGGAACACCAGTGTAAGAAAGGGCAGCAATAAAGCGCCAAGACAAAGACAAGTTATAATACAAAGACAAGTTACACTTGTTCTAGATGGCAGTTCTAAAACATGTCTCTCTTTAATACAAGTTAAGAACCACATCTGAATTTAAAAACTAAAAAATGCCAATGTGGGTTTAACACTGTATCCTGGAGGAGTAACCAGAGCCCCAAAGGATACTGCTGAGACACCCTCCCTACACAGCCACACCTCTATTCCTCCTACTGGTCCATGTCCACAATGCCTTCCAATTTCAACTACCCCTTAAATTCCAGTAATCTGTACCAGAAAGGGGGGAATGATGATCATTTATTTATCAACAATGACTCATATTGGCCTGGCCCAGTGTTTCATGGAGTTCAGTGAAAATTTCCAAGAAAATATTACAACAAAAATCTGATCACTCAGTAGTGTCTTTTGTACAGCAACATTTCAACATGCTAAAAGGATTTTTTAAAAATACCTTAGATAAAAGCAACAGGTAACTGAAGCAATAACAGGAATTTTGTGTAATTTCCAGCTAAGAGCCCAGGACCTACTGACTGCCTCAACAGGGAAGAACCATTAGCAAATACATACATTTTGGTGTAGTTTCCACTCATCTACTAGAGCAAACAAATTACAAGGTTGATTATTTTGCTAATTTATTTAAGGTCCTTTCTTTGCCTCGTTGCTAGCTATGGGTTCCTGGTAAGCCTGCTTTCAAGTAGGAAATGCAGGTTTTAGAGAGGTACTTTCATTTACTAAGATTTTTTTTTTTTTTAATGAGAAATTTTTTTCCCTATAGGGTGCATGCGCTCACTGGAGAGACTGAGAGATACAGAGTGAGTAATCACCCTCCCCCCGGGGGTGGGTGATGGCCACGCCACAATCCCTTCTCCTCCATTCTCCTCTCAGGATCCTGGGCGCACACAGACATGTGCCTGGCATGAGTTTTAAACCACTGGGTCCAGGACTCGTACTACGGTCAACTACGTGGGAGTCCAGTGACATAGCCATTATGCCATCTACTGGTCCCTCACTTACTAAGGTCTTTAATAGGACTGTAAACCCCACTTTTAAACTTAGTTTTTACCAAAAAATTCATAAAACCCAAAATTCACTAATTTGCTCTTTGTACTTTCTTTCGTGGGGCAATCTTAACAAACTGATACCAGAGGAAAACTATATATATTGGTGCATTCTAATTTTAAAATTAGCTCATTTTTAAATTTGAGAAAATGTATACTGTTTAAAATTCATATAAAAACTAAGTCGGTTTTCCTTAAAGAATATAGTCTGAGTCACTACAAATAGTTGGAAAACTATTATTAGCTCTGTCTGTGTCTATTATCGCTATTATTTTATCAAGGCCAGTCCTTAAAGCCCCTTAAAGCCAGTGGTTGCTTCAAGACAGTTTGAAAACCACCATCTGTAAATATAGAACACAGGAAAACAAGCAATGAGGCATGTTTTAAAAGAGGGACAGGAATTGGAGCAAAAAATAGCTACCATTGCAGCAAGGTAGAAAAGACCAGGATGGAAGGAGTTTAGAAGGTCCAATGGACACATGCAAGCCCTATTTGAATTAAGGGAAGTAGATTAAAAATGGAAACTGAGAAGTAGTCAGGGCTGCTTTCCTTCATGGACACAGAATTAAAACTTAGTCATGCATGGTTTTTCAGGAAATGCCACAGCTGCTCAGAAAAGAGGTAGGCAACAAGCTGGTAGTAGCAGCAACACCTTCAGCACAAGAGCAAGAACACGAAGGCATCTTTTCCACACCAGTATCGTTCAGCTTTGGAAATCTCAGACAGAGCTGTTCTAGTCCAACAGTCATTTCTGTGCTAAGTCATTCTAACGCTTCAAATGCCTAACCTCATCACAACAGCCTGGGCTAGATTTGATTTCTCCTGTGCATCTCCTCTATCTGCCAGGACTACTTTACTACAGGAATTAACAAACAAATCAATGAGAATATAAAAATTAATCCCCAAAACAAGGTTCTTCATTTAAGATAATAATTCTTTGATGAATTATCTTAAAAAGGTAAAGAAATTATTTCCTCACCAACTTAATGACATACATGGAGAATGAGGTACAGTCCTTTATAAAATTCCTTCATTGAGCACATATTTTAGACACTTAGGTTTTTTTTTTTTTTAATTTAACTTGTAATTTATGAAAAGAGAAAAAAAAAGTTTAATCTTCAAGTAAGCTGAGGCCCAAGATATGGAGAAAACCAACTTAGCACAAACACAGGGGAGTACTAACCCAACATTTAGAGTTCAACCCCAGATAGTTTGTCTGACAGGAAATGGTTCCTTTTAATTACACATGTTAAGCCTTAGATTTACAAACCTAATTAAAAAGGACTTTCCTATTAAATAATCAGACTCCAAAGGGAGCAAGTCAAAAGGCATACGTGCACCGAGCGCGCACACACCCACGCTCCACACCAAAGACACACGCGTGCACAACACACACCCCCCCCACACACACAAAAGTAGTAATAAAAAAATGATTAAAAAAAAATAAAAAAGGCTCTGAGCTACCCTACCCAACCTGACTACATAAAACCACAGGCTCTCAAGCAAACAAACCCCTCCAGGCTTCTGGTAAGATGGGCATAATGAAACTTCTTCATTGTCATTGACAGTACTGAAATAGGTAATACACTCACAGTGCTAGAACAGCACCTGGCACATTATAAACACTCAATAAATGTTATGCTATCATCTATGATTTAGGATTTAATTTAATCATATAGGGGGAAAAACTGAAGAATAGAAGAAGCAAGAGATTCCCGAGCCTCTCAACTTCACTGAAGCCACAAACTGAAATGCAGCAAAAATTGCATTGCTAAACAGAGACAGGCAAAAACAAAATCATTTCTTATTCTAGAGTGTGCTCTGTCTGGGATTTCCCTGTTAGGATCGCTGGCATGCAAAGCTCATTTTAAGGCTGATCCAGCAGAGGCAGATTAGCAAGTCAGAGTACTGGAAATAACCAATACATGAAATACACACATTTGCCTCCACTTCCAGAGTAATCATCGATCAATGGATCAACTGAAGGTAAGCAGGAAGGAAAACACAAGAAGGGTCAAAGTTCAGGCTCAGCAGTGACAGAGAGGGAACAGATCATATTTGGCATTTAGGAAGATAAAGAAATTAACACTCAGAATATATGATCATTTTTACAAACTGTATTCATCTAAACTCAGGCTCCAATCAGAACTAAACTACAAGAGGCCTTGAAAATATTATTAGGATTTCAAGGAAATATCAACTTTATACTTAAAAAAGAAAATTAGGCTTTATTAAACAAATCATATTCTACCACATTCCATTCTATATGAATAACCTATTTTTTTCACATACAAGAATTTCTGATCAGACATATAAAAAAATCACTGAGATTTTAAAAATCTACATTTTAAGACAACATTGTAAAACAATACTCTCTTGAAATCTAATTTTTTAATTTGATAGGAATTGGACTTTCCTCCATAGGGAATAAGGGGTCATTCAACCATTTTACAGGAGGGGAAGCCAGAAGTAGTGAATTTAATCTAGAACTAGATTTGAATGGTGGGTTTCTTACTACCACACACTAACACAGAGACTCCTACTAAACAAAAATAAAAACTATCCATAACATTTTAATTTAGTGACTAAGTTCTCACCTAGGATAAGTTTAATATTCCAAATAAACTTTAGTGCTAATCTAAAATGAAATTCTAACAAAATACAAATAGCGACTTATTCATGTTTTGAAAACTAATTTCATGAGTTCAAATGGATATCATGTTACATACTAAGGGAATCCTAAGATCATTTTCACTACTTATTTTTTTTAAAGAAAAAAAAAAGGCAGAAAACCATTTTCACTACCACGAAGCTTCATCAAGTTACTTAAATCTAAGTTTATTTTAATATAAGAACCCTGAAGAGAAAAGGATTAGATCTCGTGTAGATCCTTAATTCACTTACTATCAATAATGTCTCCCAGGCCCTGAGCTCGAAGGAGGTCCTTCAGCCGTGTCACCTCTTCCTTTAATTCACGAACCAGTTTGGCATTGGGGTCCTCATTAATAACAGCATTGCATTTAATTTGTTTTGCACGATCTGCATATCTAGAACCAAAAAGAAAATTAATTCTTGTCAGATGATATACTCGTAAGTAACATACCACCGTTTCTAAATCAAACATTTACACATTTTATGAGTCTTTTTTCTCTTTTTTTTTTTTTTGAGAGGTTTTTGCAATAGGGCGTGTGCGCTTGCCAGAAAGACAGAGAGAGACAGAGAGAAAGAAAGTGAGAAATCACCCCCCAGGGGGGATGGCCACGCCACAATCCCTTCTCCTTCATTCTGCTCTCGGGATCTTGGGCACGCATACACACACGCCCGGCGTGAGTTTAAGCCACCAGGTCCAGGACTCGAACTGCGATTGACTACATGGGAGTCCAGTGACATAGCCATTACACCAACTGCTGGTCCCATGAGTCTTAATAATAGTATGTTTGCATAAATTTTCACAGTACCTTTACAGAAATGAGTAAAAGGTTCAGATGAATTTAAATGATTAACCCAAGATCACGATGAAAATATATATCAGAGAAGTCTCAAATACCAATCTGTCAGACTATTCTGTGTTCTTTCATTATACTAAGTATCTTTAATAGGAGAAGGCTGGAGTTTCAGATTAAAGTAATGGAATATATATATATATATTTTTTTATATATATATAATATAAATTATATATCTTACCACTAAACATCTGTTAATAATGTTTTTAATGCTACATGTACTCATAATTGTATTACTTTTCACATCTTGAACATTTCTATAATGACCAACACAACAGAAAGGGCTGTTTCTTTTTATAGAAATAATTATAAGAAAATTTCACTATCCATTGAAAATCTCCAAAATCAACTGCGATTGACTACATGGGAGTCCAGTGACATAGCCATTACACCAACTGCTGGTCCCATGAGTCTTAATAATAGTATGTTTGCATAAATTTTCACAGTACCTTTACAGAAATGAGTAAAAGGTTCAGATGAATTTAAATGATTAACCCAAGATCACGATGAAAATATATATCAGAGAAGTCTCAAATACCAATCTGTCAGACTATTCTGTGTTCTTTCATTATACTAAGTATCTTTAATAGGAGAAGGCTGGAGTTTCAGATTAAAGTAATGGAATATATATATATATATTTTTTTATATATATATAATATAAATTATATATCTTAATACTAAACATCTGTTAATAATGTTTTTAATGCTACATGTACTCATAATTGTATTACTTTTCACATCTTGAACATTTCTATAATGACCAACACAACAGAAAGGGCTGTTTCTTTTTATAGAAATAATTATAAGAAAATTTCACTATCCATTGAAAATCTCCAAAATCTCACATGAGCAATTATATAAATTATATATCTTAATACTAAACATCTGTTAATAATGTTTTTAATGCTACATGTACTCATAATTGTATTACTTTTCACATCTTGAACATTTCTATAATGACCAACACAACAGAAAGGGCTGTTTCTTTTTATAGAAATAATTATAAGAAAATTTCACTATCCATTGAAAATCTCCAAAATCTCACATGAGCAATTTTAACATCCTGCCTATGAAAAAGTTCCTGCACTTCCCAATGAAGCTGAAATCATAACAGATAAATTTTACTATAATAAAAATATTTTTTCTATGATTTCCCTTTAATGAGAGGAAGGAATATTATTCACATAAATGACAACCCACAAAGCATGAGAAATTCTATAGTATGACAAAATGACTTCTGATGGCAATGTGGTTTATTTATCTACTGAGATTAAATGAGAGTACCTCAGAGTACTCAAAGTTTCATCATAGTTAATATCTGCCGGGCTCAGAGCAGCAACCATTGCAGTCCGAGAATTGCCACCTAAAAAAGATAAATCATAAATATTTCAAATCATTCTCATTTTCTACAGAACTTCATTGAATCTGTCAGATCTGATGGCACAACCTCAGATCCTAAGATTAATCACAAGTCAACAAATTTCTTAATATCCTCATGCCAGGCACTGTTAAACTCTAGTGTCTAGATCTACTGGGGACAATCCCTGTCTTCCACATTCTTGAGCCCACTCAAGTAAAAATCTCAACCGCTCCACCAAAATGGTCCTTAGCAATGTAAAAGTCATTAGTGATGGAGCTAAACCCAAGCTGAGTCTAATCTCAGCCTCCTCTATCAGCAACATCTGACACAACGGGTCAGTCCTTCTTTCTGGATAAGATGGAGTAGTGAATGAAGGGCAGCAAACTGAAGGTCCCCAAACATTAGCAGTCAGGGGGTTGGCAACATCTGATTATGCAATCTAGAATGGGCAGGGGCTTTTGAGAGACAGTCAAAGGAGCAATAGTTTGAAGCAGGTGTGGGGAGTCAGGAAGATCACTACTCCATAGTTCATGCCACGAAGTAAATGAAATATGGGAGAACACCCATAGATTTAAAATTGAGCAAATCTAATCTGCTGAATCAAGAGTAAAACCAGAAAAAGATATAGAGCACTTGAGTTAGTAATCTGAATGGGTATATTATTCTTCTCCAAAACAGACATGGGGCAATTAACAAATAATCAGCAAACTGCTTCAAGATGCTTAGCATACCTACCTAGATTTTCTCGAAGGAGCCAAGTAAGTACAGAATCCCTATAAGGAATAAAATCAGTTTTCTTCTTCTTTTTACTCTGTTAAAGACAAGGAAATGGCCATACCATTGTTAGGGGGGAAAGGTGCATGAAAGGCAAACCAGTCTATAATTCCTAAATTAATAAAATCCCAGTAGCACCCCAACACTATTGAATCTCATCACTATTTCAGTTCTTCATAATACCCAAAGCTCATGCAATACCTTTTTTTACATTTTATTTTGAAAATGTGTAATATACACAAGTCAAGAGAGTATTATAAATGAGTAACCATATACTCATCATCAGCTTTAACTATTACCAATATTTTGCCAATCATCTTTCAATTATTCCCGAAACACTTTTGTACACTGTATTGGAGTAAGTTGTATTCATCATGTTCATTTACCCCTACAACACTCAGTAGATAGACATTTTCTTACACCAGGTACAATGACCAAGTTCAGGAAATATGACATCAAGACTACAATCTAATATTCTGTCCATATTATGTCTTCTATAGCTGTTAGTGTTTAAAACCAAATCCAACATTTCACCTAAAAATACTTTGGGTACATAATGAACTCAAAAAAAAAAAAAAGACTGTTATCACATCTTACAAAATTAACAATTTCTTCACATTGTCTAATATCTAGTCCTCAAACAGTAATTTTTATTTTTGTATGAATCCTGTGCATTACCAGTCAGATGTATTGATTTTATTTGGCCAACCACCAATCAAGTGGGTTGTGGTATATCTAATAATTATTGTAAAGTAATACATGTTTGTTTGTTTTTTCAGAGAGAAAATCATGCCAAAAATAAATTCAACCAGTAGAATGAAGACAAAATTAAAAGGTCTAAAAAAATGACGTGATTTGCTAATTGAGAGATCTGTAAGGAGTACAAAATGAGTTCTGTGTACATAAGAAGGGTCTTCTTCTTCTTCTTTTTTTGGGAGAGGTTTTTGCTATAGGGTGCGTGCACTCGCCAGAAAGAGATAAAGAGATAGAAAGTGAGAAATCACCCCCCAGGGGATTGGCCACGCCACAATCCCTTCTCCTCCATTGTCCTCTAGGGATCCTGGGCATGCATGCACATGTGCCTGGCGTGAGTTTAAGCCACTGGGTCCGGGACTCAAACCGTGGTTGGCTACATGGGAGTTCAGCGACATAGCCATTACGCCAACTGCTGGTCCCAGGAGGGTCTTCTTGTAATACTTTTTCATGATCCTTTTCATCACCACAGCATAAACCAAAATGGTCCAATGAAAAGGCAGTGCTAAAAATGAAGGAAATTATATTCCCCAAAAGTAAAAATTAATGCAAACACTTTGCAGAAGATAGCTACTCAAATATCAGCTGGCTGACAGTGTGTGATCCTCTATGAAGCTACTAACAGGAAAAGTCAGAGTTCACTGAAAAACATTGCCCCAGTAATTGGCAGTTATATAGTCCATTCCTGGAATAATTTGACATTAAACTGAGGGAGAACTACTTTTTGAAAAAGCACAGGTAGGGTCCAGAAGTTGGCATAATGGCTATGTCACTGGACTCCCATGTAGTCAACTGTAGTTTGAGTCCCGGACCTGGCGGCTTAAACTCACACTGGGCGTGTGTGCATGCATGCCCAAGATCCCGAGAAGAGAATGGAGGAGAAGGGATAGCAGTGTGGCCATCATCCCGGGGGGGGGGTGATTTCTCACTTTTTTGTCTCTCTGTTTCTCTCTTCCTGGTGAGCACAAAAACCTCTCTTAAAAAAAAAAAACCACAAGTATTTAGAAAATAAAGCACCAGTGGCTGACCTCCAGTTTGTTGAGAAAAAGAGGGAGTAGATAAGTAGCATTTAAATTCCACCTCTCATCAAAAATATTCATGCCGGGGCCAAAAGATGATGTGGTGGTTACATTGCCGGACTCCCACATGGCCAAATGAGTTTCAAATCCTGGACCCAGTGGCTTGAAAATCACACTGGGTGCATGTACCCAAGATCTCAGGAGGAGAATAGAGAAGGGAGTGCAGTGTGGCCATCCCCTTGGGGGGGGTAATTTTTCACTTTCCCACTCACCGTCTCGGTGTCTGTTCAGCGAGTACATGTACTCTATGGCAAAAACCTCTTAAAAAAAAAAACAAAAAAAACAGGGCCGGGGACCAGCAGGTCAGCGTGGTGGTCAAGGGTGCTAGACTCCCACATGTCCAGCCGTGGTTCGAGTCCCAGACCAGGCGGCTTGCTTTCTCACTTTCTCTCTCTCTCTGTCCTCCTTTGGTCAAATTAAAAATAAATAAAATTAGGGACCAGCAGTTAGCATAATGACTATGTCGCTGGACTCCCACATAGTAGACCACGGTTCACGTCCCGGACCCGGTGGCTTAAAACTCACGCCTGAGCGGAGAATGGAGGAGAAGGGATTGCGGTGTGGCCATCCCCCCTGGGAGGTGATTTCTCCCTTTCTATCTCTCTGTCTCTCTCTGTCTGTCTGGTGAGCACACGCGCCCTATAGCAAAAACCTCTAAAAAAAAAAAATTAATTAAAAAATAAATAAAATTGAGTAAAATAATTTTTTAAAAAATTCATTCCATCCCATCCCACTACACAGATGTATATTCTACCAAATAGAAAGTCATTTCCAATAGCAGGTTCAATTTTAAGTTTCAGATTTCTAGGGAGTATTAAGTCTTCAGGTTATTCACAGATTAGTGGGACAAAATTTCATGCCCCTACAAAATCCTTGAGGTCTAAGATCTGTTAAATCTTTCATAGTTTCCAAACATACCTAGACACCCCGCTTTGCTCACTGTTAGTACTGCAAAATGCTGTTAAGATGTAGAGTATGCCAGTTTCACTGTCCACAAACAGTATTTATAAAATAAACAATGTCAGTTTGACAAAATGTTCTTATTTTCATTCTTTGTCAGTTAGATACTAAATTAAGAAGAAAAAGCTAAATAAAGAGGTATAAATAGAATTTCAATCCATTCCATTTGAAAATGCCTCAGAATTTTAGCTGTTTCTTATATAATTTGCTCTCTAATTAATCCCATCTATTTTCACATTCATAAAAACTTTAAAAATACATGCTTCACAGTTACTTGGATAAAAAGCTTTACTTAGATCATTAACCTCTCTATAAAGAAATATTGTTAAGTTTAGATGATAATAAGCCTGTTTCTCTCCCCAGTGGAAATAACAATACATACTCATTTACTCAATATTATGCCTACTACATAAAAACTAAAGTCTATTGTAGGTCTATGATAGTTACACATGCAAAGTACTAAGCTGGTTTTTATAGAACTGATTATAAACATCATTTGCAATTATTATGTATTGTTAAGTATTAATAAATATTTTATAAACTTTTCCTTAGTTGACATGGACAGTAACAGATAAGCAAATGGACAGGACAAGTTAGAGTGATCACTAAGTTTTACCAATCTTTATGGTTCTGGGACCCAAATCACATATTGGCGGAATGTTCACATATATAGTATCAAAGAGCAGACAAAAGTTGTGAGTCTAAGGCACCCTTTTCTGACAAGCAAAGAAAAAAAGAAAAAAGAGCCTTACTTCTTACTGCTATTTTTGTAGAAGTGTAGAAAATAACCAATCTATATATTGAAAATATGTTATATTTCAGGCAGGCTCTGTGGCACAGTGGTTAGGCATTGTGCAGAGGAAGCCAGGTCCCACATGGTCAATCAGAGTTTGATTCCTGGCCCCATCAGCTTAAAAAACATGCCAGGTACATATATGTATGTCCAGGATCCTAATGGGACGGAGAACTGAAATAAAAAGGATTGCAGTATGAACAGGGCCTGATGGGAGGAGTGTTTTCTCTTTTTCCCTCTCTGTCTCTCTCTCATGTATGTATATTTGTTCCCTGGACTAAAAATAATAATAATAATTAATTAAATTAAATAAGATATTTCTGTACAAATACTGCCCCATCCCAATTTTACTTGTGTGATTCATGACAAATTATTAAGTGCTCTAAATTTTATTTATGTAAGAGTACTAAGACATTTTAACAGTACTCAGATATAAATACAAGCGAAAATTCAGTATTTGAGTTAAAAAAAATGAATCCAAATACTATGTTCTGTAGAAAAAAATGTTTTTACCTCTCCAAGAACAAAAAACTTTTTTTTTTCCCTGAAGAGTGCATGTTCACACAAGAGAGAGACAAAGACATAGAGCAAGAGAGAAAGTGACAAAGCACCCCCGTGAGGCTGGTTACACCCAATCCCTTGTCCTCCAACCCCTCATCCTCCTTTTCTCTTCTCAAGATTTCAGGTGTGTGAGTATGCTTGTGCACACCCACAAACTGACATGTTTCTGAAGCCACGGGATCAGAATTCAAACTGCATAGCCAGCCATGTGGGATCCAGCTACCACACCACCAGCTGGTCCCAATACATTTTTTAATGTTTTAAATAATCCATGACCTTTCATGGTAGGAAGCAAGTAAGATAATACAAAGAGGTTTAAGAAATGCAGTGTAGGACCAGCCAGGTGGCATGATGGTTAGGGCAGCTGGATCCCACATGGCCAGCTACACGATTTGAGTCCCAGACCCGGCGGTTTATGAAACACTCTAGGCACATGCACAACACTGCTCAAAATCCTGAGAGGAGAATGGAGGAGAAGGGACTGTGGTGTCATCATTGCCCCCTAGGGGGTGCTTTTCCTTCTCTCTGTCTCTCTCTGTCTCTCTCTCTCTCTCTCTCTCTCGGGAGTGTATACGCCCTATAGCAAATTGCAGGGAAAGAAATGAAAATAAATAAATAAAACATAGTAAGCATTAATAATCAAGATGCCAGCTATGTTGTAGAATGGTACCCTTACAAATTTAATTTATTGCCCTTTTGTGTGGTTTACAGGCCTGTCAAGAGACAATGCTACAGGTCAGTAGAGAAAACACTGAAAAAGCTTCCTCAAATTTCTCTCTTGTTCCTTTATTCTTAATTCCTCTCCAAAGCACGTCATGTTCTCTAAATTAATTTTGGTGTTAAGTCTCATGAGTCATGGTCATCCTCATAGCCATTGGTCACCCTTATAGCCATTCAAAATTCCAGAGCTAGAAAACAGATGACAAAACATTTTTTAAAGGCTCAATTCCTATTGAGGCCTCCAAACATCCTGCTGAGGATTTAAAACCACTACAGTTGATTCTACAGCTAGTTCAGGTCTACCATCTCCATCATACCTTGCTGGTGCAGTTATCCTACAGATGAAAGCATTTTAAAAAGAAAAGAAGAACACAGGATAAGCCTCCAAATAGAAAATATTCTGTTTAAATTTTAGTCATAAGTTATGATTTCTCACAGACAAGCAAGAAGGCATTCAATTCTTTTTAGCAATTTATATGAGAAATAAAACTCAATTAAAACACACAATGACTAATACATATTTCCTCAGCCTCTAACCTAAATAATGCATCCCCTTATTCAAAAACTATTTCAGCTGTAATGTTCCATAAGGAATACAAAAGAATGAAACTATTTTTAAAAAGCCAAACTGTTCAAACCCTGAAGAAATACTACATTCTACTTAGAAAAGATTATACGAGAAAAGAATATACAACAAATATACTTGGTTTTTGTGAGATATGAAATAAGGCTCAAAAAATGAGTCAAACCTTAGATGTTCACGCTAGCTGTTATAGATCTAATATTTACTTTCATTCTTCTTCTTCTCTTTTACCTTCAGTACAAAGTCAAGCTGGGTTATACACCTAGTAGCTTATTGGTAAAACTCTAAAAGGAGAAGGCTAGCTTATATAAAAGGTGGAAAAAATGACAGCCTTCATAAACAATCAAAAAATATCACCAAATATATTTACTGAGCAGAAAAATTTCCCCTTACAATGAAATATAAACTTACCACCTCTGCCAAGGCTGAAATGACTTTGCCCAATGTTGTGAGAGATTTATTAATATTTGCTCCTTCCTACAATAAATATCAAACAAGAAGGAATTATGATAAAAAATTTCTGCTACCTCACTACCACACACAACATAAAAAACAATTGGCTATAATGCTAGCATATTTATTCCTTTATGACAAGTTCTAAACGCCTCCTTTAGTTCTCAATCTTTCTCTTCACTTGAGCATATGCTGGTACCAATGCCTGAGTCTCAAAGTATGTTCAAGATGTCTGTGCTCCAACACCTCACAGACACAGTCTTCTTCCCACAACTTGTCTACTTGAAATTTCTGCTCTTGTTAAGCAGTTCTCTCTCCCAATGCATGCCCATTCTGACATCTGGCTCTTGTATAGTCTATTCCCATCACTCTCTCCTCTGTCTAGTCAAGTTCTGCCTGCTCCTCAGAGTGCAATTCAACTCTCACCTGGACCATGAAGTCCTCCATAACCATTCTGTTACATAACTTATCCTTTCACTGAAATATGAGGAGTTGGACATTTTTTTTTTCCTGTAAAGGGCCAGGTTTTGTGGGCCTTATTTTCTCTGTCCACTGTAGTGTAAAAGTAGTCATAGGCAATACATAATAGATGGAGCTATATCTCAATAAATTTTTTTATAAAAACAGGGCACTAGTGGGGTGGATCTGGCCTGTAGACACAGTCTGCTAACCCATGATACAGAACCTTTATTGGCCTGACATTTATTTGGTAAAATAAATACCTTTAATCGAGTCCCTTTGGCACCTGTTGAATCAGCTCGTTCACTTCCCGCAAGATCCACCAGGCTGATTTTACTGACCTGGTAAAGAAAAATAACATGGGCCATGAAAAAATAAATAGTAAACATTCAGGGGCAGAAAATTTATGAAAAGGCCAAAGTATGGTGA
Organism: Tupaia belangeri chinensis; assembly: GCF_000334495.1. Taxonomy (NCBI): domain Eukaryota; kingdom Metazoa; phylum Chordata; class Mammalia; order Scandentia; family Tupaiidae; genus Tupaia; species Tupaia belangeri. The sequence continues at coordinate 13,382,945 of NW_006159616.1, forward strand.
AGATTAAAAACACCAGAATTCTTAAGTATGGCATAAGAAGATAAAGGCAACATAGACCATAGTTTAAAGAACATGTATAGAATTCACAGCAATTATCTTGTTCAAAAGAAGTGACTTTAGGATAAGCATGGCATACCACTCAATATGTTATAAAAATATTAAAAAGTTATAAACTCAAGAAGCTGTCGCCTAGCCACAGAGGTGCAGGCAGTGGGGTGTCACTGTCCCATACTGGAGCTAAGTGAAAGGCCAAGGTTCGGATCCTGGGTCAATCTGAACAAGTCGGAGTGCCAAGGTGTACCCGTGATCCTGCTGGCTGGGGTGTCCCTTCACTCAGGAAATAAATAAAATGAAGCTCTGGGGTCAGCTTTGTGGCACAGAGGTACGCAATTGGACCCACATGGGCAAGTCTTTGTTGTGCGTCCTGGGCCTGGATGCATGCTCACATGCCCATGATCTGCACTGGCTTAGGAGAGGGCAGATCATGGCATGAGTTCCTTGTTGGGTATGTCTCTCTCTGGTGGAAGAAATACATTTATTGGGACCAGTAGTTGGCATAATGGCTATGTCGCTGGACTCCCATATAGTCAACTGCGGTTCGAGTCCCAGATCTGGTGGCTTAAACTCACACCGGGAGCATGTGCATGCGTGCCCAAGATCCCAAGAGGAGAATGGAGGAGAAGGGATTGCAACATGGCCATGCCCCTGGGAAGTGATTTCTCACCTTTTGTCTCTCTGTCTCTCCGGTGAGCACATATGCCTTATAGCAAAAACCTCTCCAAGAAATCAATAAATAAATGTATTAACTTAAAAAAATTGAAAATGAAGCTTTGAGCAACTGGAACACTCACATACTGCTGGTGGGAATATAGTACTATCTGTGGGAAACAGTTTAGAAGTTTCTAAATTAAATACACATTACATAAAGCTCAATAATCCTGCTCCTAGATATTTATCAAGAGGAACAAAAACAAATTTATCCAGACCACACAAAGCTGTACACAAATGTTCACAGTAGCTTTATCCATAATAATGAAAAAAACCTGAGAGGATTTAAATGTCCATCAATAGGTGACAAACAGTGGTATATGTACACAATGGAATACTGATCAGCAATGAAAAGGAATGAACTATTGATATATATAATATAGATTAATCTCAAGATCATTAGGCTAAGTTGAAGAAATCAGGAAAAAAAAGTAGTGCCTCTGAGGGGATGTCAAAAACTTCATGGCAAACGGAATTAAAATTATGAGTTTATTGGGACCAGCAGTTAGCGTAATGGCTATGTCACTGGACTCCCACGTAGTTGACCGCGGTTTGAGTCCCGGACCCGGTAGCTTAAACTCACGCTGGGCACGTGTGCCCAAGATCCCGAGAGGAGAATGGAGAAGGGATTGCGGCATGGCCACCCCCCTGGGGGGTGATTTCTCGCTTTCTGTCTCTCTGTGTCTGTCTGTCTGGCGAGCGCATGCGCCCTATAGCAAACACCACTCAAAAAAAAAAAAAGTATGAGTTTATTTTGGTCCAAAATTTTTTTTAAATTAATGCACAGTTTTTTCATGATATGCATTTTTCATAAACTTTTTGAAGTCCCCACATACCACATATGTGATTCCATTTATATAAAATTCTAAAAAATACAAAATTATATGCAAGAAACAAAGCAGATTAAGAATTCCCTGGGACAGAGGTACATGAAAGGATAGAGATAGATTACAAAGAGGCATAAGGCAACTTTTTGGAGTAACAGAAATTCTCATTATCCAGACTATGGTACTGGTTTCACAGGTGAGACTGCTATAGATGGGGAAATAGAGAAACAAGATTAAATACCTTGCCTAAGGTAACACAGCTAAAAAGTGACAGAACCAGGGTTCAAAGCAAACATTCTAATTCTAAAGTCTACAATATTTAACCACTACAGAAAATGAGAAATTAACAAGCCAAAGTATTTGAAAAACATCAGAAATGTTTTGTAGATACTTATTTTTTTAGGAATAAGATAGGTCTATGTGCCACAATAACATTATCATTAAAAAAAATAAAAAAAATAAAAACACAGAATATAGATAATTAAAAGGTTCTAATCAAGAATTTTCAGGAGCAGCAGATGGCATAATGGTTACATCGCTGGACTTCCAAGTAGACTGTGGTTTGAGTCCCAGACCTGGCAGCTTAAAACTCACACCAGGTACATGTGCATGCGTGCCCAATGGAGGACAAAGGATCGTGGTATGGCCATCCCTCGGGGAGTGATTTCTCGTTTTCTGTCTCTCTGGTAAGTGTACAGACCCAAAAGCAAAAATCTCTCTCCTAAAAAAAAATTTTTTTTTTCTCCCTCTGGAATTATTTAGCTGTTTTACACAGAGTAGTTTTGAGACCCAGAGTCCTGGGGTTGTTTCCTTCTTTTGAATTGCCAGAGGGTGCATGTGCTTACCAGAAAGAGACAGAAAGAGAGGGAGAGACAGAAAGCACTCCCCAATGGGGCATGGTCATACCATAATCCTTCTGTTTCTCCATCCTGCTGAGATGTGAGGCACATATACATGTGCCTGGCATGTTTCTCAATCTGCCAGGGCCAGGATTTGGGATCTGGCTCCTTTCATCACTGTGCTGCATGACCAGCCAGGATGTTTTCTTCTTAAGTCTATTTTCTTTTTCAATTTCTTTTTAATTGCCAGACGTGCATGTACTTGCCAGACACAGAAAGAAGTAAGAAGAAACAAAAATCACCCCTCAATGGTTAACAGTCCTTTTTCCTCCATTTCTCCATCCTACCAGGATTTTGGACATGCATATACGTGCATCCAGCATGTTTTTCAAACTACTGGAGCCAGGACTGAAACCGTGATCAGCCATGTGGCATGTAGCGACTTATTGCTCCAACCACTGAACTATGGGGCTGGCCCTTAATTCTATTTTCTATCTTGCAATTTCATTTAAGAACCCATGCTGACAGCTGATGTAAGATGCAAGAAAAATGATAAGCAGAGGCTATAAAACACTCTCTATTAAGAGCAAAATGCAGAGGGTGGTACCAAAAGGGTCTTCTTAAAATCTTCATTTTTCACAACTTAAGCCCAGAGACTGAAGTTTTTCTTACCTTCTCAGTAGAAAGGTTGGTCTCAGTATCATGTTTCTTCTGGGTGAAAACAATGGTGAACACAGCGTGGGAACGGCTACTTGTTTCATTCATATTGGTAGCTGCCACTGTCCTAAATAAACATAAACGTGACCATGTGACAATGGAATTCTTAGATGACAGTAATAATGGACAGCAGGCCCCATGTTATAAGCATAACAATTACAAGCAATAGCCTTAAACTTATTCACAGATTGGAAGATTGTCACTTACACAACTGCTCTCCATACTGCCTTATTTGTGAGCCCATCAAGTTGCCCTCCAGCACTCAAAGCAATCCCGTCAGAATCATTTTTCATACTCCAGCTATCCCTTTAGAAATCACTGAAGCATTTAATCTGTATTCTTTCTTAGGTGCTCCAGAATCAATTACTACCATAGCCATATACAGACATGATGACTAACGTTTTAACATGACTTGATCAAAGTCAAAGAGTAAAACTTAACCAAAGTTCTAATGTGTTTCACCAATGCACTGTGTGATAAGAAGAAAAATCATCTGCTGACACCTCACCTCTTCAGCACAGACAAAAGATTAGAGGGCTCCACAGTCAAAGCTGCTTTCCTAGCCATAAATGTGGCCTCAAACCCTTAACCAGCAACAAAGGGCCTCAAAATATGCCAAATACCTCAGTCATCAGTCTATTTCCTACCATACCTGGCTTTGTTCCCAGCATCCATGAGGTCGGCAATGTCCGTGTAGGAAGTGACTGCCAATTTTGACAGATCTTCCACATAAGGTCCAAGAAGTGGGTGTTCACGCACACGCAAATTACCCTTGTTTTTTGGATTCAGCAAATCTCGTACCCTCTCACAGTAAATTTCCATGTAGCTCACCTAAGAACAAATTATTAAAGAGAATTAGAAAACTTGGAAAAAGAAATCACATAGTAAAAAGATTTTTTAAAACTTCAATATGTTTTATCAAATGTAAACTATTGTAATTAGGGTTTACAGTGAACTTAGAACTGTTCATAATATCACTAACGAGGGTGTATCTACTAATAAAGGTGAGGGATGATCAACGTGGAAGGTATATGGTGGCGGTACCTATGCAAGACTTATGGGCAAAGAAAAAGCCTCAGACACTGCACTGCATCAGTTCTTCTTGCCTCATCAAAGACTGGTCCTATCACTGCGATGAATACTCAGGGTTATTACTTTTTAACCTGAGGCAACAAAACATTTATCTCATCAAATCCCCTTCCTCCAATTCTATGTTCACCAAGTAACCAAGAGGATTCCAATATAGGTCTGTTCACAGAAAGAACAAACGCTAGTCTGAACTGTGGTAATAACTGGAAGGGTAATAACTATTCCTCATGGGAAAATAATAAAACAACATATTGGTTTCCTAACATCAGTTATATGAGCTTCAGTCTAGAGTCTGACTTTGAAGGACGGTTCTGTTCCTGATGTATCTAAAAATCAGACTTCTGAGCAAACAAGGCTCTCAACTGGGGTCCATTCACCACAGTGGGCCACACTGTACTGCTTCCCAGAACCTTCTGTATCATGGAGCTATTCAAACATACAACATAGCTCCTGCATTTTTCAACTTTAACTTCCCAGAGACACATTTCAGAGTATCTGAACTAGAACCTAATCTCCATTTCTATTGGCTTTCTCTTTCAGTCTCTAATCTGTGTCTTTATTCTGTATCTTAAATCAGTTTTAAAAATTTGAGAACACTGAAAGACAAAGTAATTGTTCCATGATGACAGTAAGTCAACAAGTATTATTTTCAGTAGCAAGCCATCATAGAAAATGAGATGGTACTTTAATCATTCTTGTGTACACACAAACCTAAATTCCACAAAGGTGTGAGCTGAAGGTTAACATGTTCTTATTCCTTGTTCTCTACTATGTGAACCTGTCTGAACCAACCATTACAGACCCCACCTGGCAAGTTCAAATTCACTGAACACCACAGTCTTCCAGGCACCATTGTAGGCAGTTGGCTAAATAAAATAAACAAAGATCCCTGGTCTGCTGAGTTTACAATTCTGGTAAGAAAGCTGGACAATAAACAACAAACATAAAAAAAAACCAGGAACCTTATAAAGTATGTTATAACATGAAGGGTCAGCCTGTGGCATGGTGGTTAAGGCAGCTGGATCCCACATGGCCTACTGTGTGATTTAAGTCCCAAATATGGAGGTTTGATGTGTGCATACCCAAAATTCCGGAAGGGAAAAATGGAACAGGGATTATTGTAACATAACCATTCTCCATGGAGAATGCTTTCTCGTGTGTTTTCTTTTCTTTCTCTCACCTCTCTTCCTCTCTCTCTACAGCAAATATATGTATTTTCTGGCAAACATTTAAAAAATATATATGATGAGGGGATCAGCAGTCAGCATAATGGCTATGTCACTGGACTCCCATGTAGTCAACCGCAGTTCGCGTCCCGGACCCGGTGGTTTAAAACTCACGCAGGGCGCGTGTGCATGCATGCCCAAGATCCTGAGAGGAGCATGGAGGAGAAGGGATTGCGGCGTGGCCATCCCCCCTGGGGGGGTGATTTCTCACTTTCTGTCTTTCTGTCTGTCTCTGTCTGGCGAGCGCACGCACCCTATAGCAAAAGCCTCTCCAAAAAAAAAAAAAATATATATATATATATATATATATAATGATGAGAATAATGGACAAAGAAATAGGACAGGGCAAGGGAGATTAGGAGTGCTGGGTAGAGGGTAAGCAGCAGCAACATTAAATAAGGCGATCTAAGCATGCCTCAATAAGATGGTGAGATCTGAGCAAAGACTTGAAGAAACTGGGATATCTAACTAAAAAGATATCCAGGGGAAGAAATTATAGGCAGAAGGAAAAGTAAATGAAAAGGCCCTGAGGTAGTGGTGCTCCTGGTATGTTCTAGAAATAGCAAAAAAGCCAATACAGTTAGAACAGAGTAAGTAGGGAGAGAGGAGGTCAGAGAGGGCCGACAGATACGACAAGGAACTATAGTATCAATTATGGATTGATGCTACACTCCAAATAAGCCTATGAACTGTGACTAATGTGAATGAAATGGTATCTTCCTTTATTACCTATAAGCTCAAAAATTCTACCACCCAGCTCAAAAAAGAATAAAGGGTAAGTTACAGGATGAGGTAACCTATTTTGGGCCAGCAGGAGGCATGCTGGCTGGGAAACAAGGCTCTCGCATGGCTGACCACAGTTCACCCCCAGGATCCAGCAACTTGAAGGTCACAAGACAGGCACAGGTGCATGCGTGCCCAAAATCTTGGGAAGGAGGGTGAAGAGAGGGGACTGCAGCATGGCCATCCCCTCAGGGAGTGGCTTATCACTTTCTCTCTCTGTTTCTCTCTAATGAGCACACATGCCCTATGGCAGAAGCCAAAGAAAAATTATAAATAATAATTTTGACACAACAGCACATCCTCCTTTAGTACGATAGTCACAAAGCGGAATTTTAAAAAAGAATTATTTATTTAATTGTATTTATTATTATTCAGTTTAACTAGAGAGAGAGCAAGAGAGGGGAGGGAGAATAAGAAAGCAAGTCACCAGGTCCAGGACTCAAACCCATGGTCAGCCAAGTGGGAGTCTGGTGGTCCAGCCACCAAACAACTTACCAGTCCAACAAGGCAGAATTCTTTAAAATTATATTTATAAAATTTTGTAGGCAAAGTAAGTGAATTAACTAGGAACTGTTTAAGTTCCACTGAAAAATCACAACACATACCAAAAAAACTAGGTTGTTTAAAACGCAGTTTAATTTCTCAGAACAAGTTCTTTAAAAGAACACTTTAATAATTTCAATTACTATGAAAATCAATATTGAAAGATGTGTGCATGTGAAGCACGCTCATAAAGTATATATATATATAAAAAGAACATTTATCAAATAAACTAATGTGTAAAAGTTAATCTGAAAGAACCGGGATGAACACTGGATGGAGAATAACTTCCCAAGTTAGCAATTATCAAGGGGGAAAATAAAAGATTTTATTATACATACATACATATATGTGTGCATATATAAATACGTATACACACGTATACAGACACACATATACTTACATCTTTTTTTTAGGCCAGGTACTTTATATTGTAATCTTCCTACCTCAAGCCTCTTGAGTAGGTGTGACTGCAGGTGTGTGCCACCATGACCAACTTTTAGGGTGGGCTGAGAATCAAGCCCAGGCCTCCCATACGGCCTCGACCTGCTGAGTAGCAGTGTCAATCAATACTACATGTACTGTGGACTATGGCCAGGCAAGATTTTATACACACACACACATGTGTGTATGTATATGTATACATATATGTATGTGTATACCCACACATATGAGTGTGATAAATGTATGTGTGTGTGTATATATATATATATATATATATATATTTTAAGATTAAGATTACTTATCTATTTAATTCCACTTATTATTATTATTATTATTCAATTTGACCAGACAGAAAGTGAGAAAGGGAAAGCGAGAAAGCAAGCTGCCAGGTCCAATATTCAAACCGTGGTTGGCCATGTGGGAAACCAATGCCCTCAACCACCATGTCACCTGAGGGCCCCTATATATATGTATACATTTTTTTTTAAGAGATTTTTGCAGGGCTGGCAGGTGTTGTGGTGGTTGGTGCACCCACATGGACTCCCACATGGCCAACTGTGGTCCAAATCCCGGACCTGGCAACTTGCTTTCTCACTTTCCCTCTCTCTCTCTCTCCCTCTCACTCTGACCCTCAATGGTCAAATTAAAAATAAATAAATAAAATTAAATAAAGAGAGAGAGAGAGATTTTTGCTATAGGACTTGCCAAAGAGACAGAGACAAGAGACCCAGAAAGTGAGATATCACCCATCAGGGGAGATGGCCATGCTGCAACTCCTTCTCCTCTCTCCTCTCAGTTTTTTGGGCATGCACGCATATGTACCTGGCATGAGTTTCAAGCCAATGGGTCCAGGACTCAAACCACAGTCAACTACAGGGGAGTCCAGCGAAATACTCATTACATCTGCTGGTGCCCAAGATTATACATATTTTAAAGATTGGGACCAGGTGTTGGCACAGCAGTAAAGCGTGATGTTCTGGGGCACTCTCACATGGGTAGATTCCCAGCTCAAGTCTGAAGGCCTCCCTAAGTAAAAGGGCACATGCAGGCCCATGACCCAGGGCTGGGTGAAAACTGGGAGTGTGTCTTGGCATCAGGAACTTAGAGCAGGTGCTGTCTGTCTCACTCATGGAATAAATGGATACGTAAAGAAATTTTTAAAAATCTAGGTTGCTAAAAATCATTATTAAGAATAATAAAAGGGAAAAAATTCATACAAATAAGGAAAATACTACAACCACAAAATGTAAATAGGCATATACATAATTTACAAGAAGCTCAACCACACTAATCATCAAAGAAATGCAAATTTAAAAGAGAAATTTTGCCATATAATTGGCAGAGATTAAAAAATGAAAACGCTAAATGTTGGCAAGGACACAATGGGTATTCATTCTCTGCTAGTGGGATTAAAACTGGTCACAGCCTTTCTTTCTGAAAGGTCATTTAACAATTCAAATGTATTAACAATCAAGATACACACAAAGGTAATAACAGAAAATATTAGGCCATTGGAAAAGTCATGATGTATTTGTCTAAGTTTTTTAATGCAAAAATGCATTATGACTTTCTTGATGATCCCGTAAATGCACAGACTTAGGACTAAAAATATCGTCGCAACTTGATATATTATAACCAAAACTTAAATGCCTAAAAAGACAAAACTGTGGGAATGGTTAAGTGATCTGTAGCACAGCCATAATTTAGAGCAATTTAACAGGACGGCCACTCCTCATTTAATGACTACCTGTTTAATGGCTGCTCAGACTTCCAGCTAGTTCTCCTACATATAGAATCCCTTTCTTCAGTATGTGTGAGGCTCAGGAATTCCCTTTCTCAGTCTTCATGTCATTCCCCCCAATCGGCTTGTATTCACTACATGAACCACTCACACTAATGCAAAACTACATATTTTGTGTATAATTTTGTACTTTACTGTGTACCCACAGTAGTATTAAGAATAAATAAAAACAATTACACCAGATTTCTATTATTGTGTTATGGTGTATCTTAATCGCTTTCTGGAATTCATCTAATGTATTTTTTATATGAATGGAATTACATTATTCTAATGTGGTGTCTTAAGATATCTATTTAAAAATGCATACTCTGGGTTAGCAGGTGGTATGAAGATTAAAGGAGCTGGATCTCACATGCCAGCGGTGTAGTTTGAGTCCCAGACCCAGCAGCTTGAAAATCACACTGGGTGCATATGCTTGTGTGTGTGTGTGTGTGTCTGTGTGTATTTATTTATTTATTTATTTAAAAAATCCCAAGGGGAAACTGGAGGAGGAGACTGTGGCATGGCCATCCTCCTGGTGGGTGATTTCTCACTCTCCCTCTCACTGTCTCTTTCTCTGGAAATTGCACACAACCCTATGGCAAAAGCTAAAATAATAATTCTTTTAAAAAAAGTCTGATGGTGCCATGGCACACCATAAGACATCCAACTTTTTTTTTCTTTTTGGAGAGGTTTTTGCTATAGGGTGCGTGCACTCGCCAGAAAGACAAAGAAAGAGAGACGAAAGTGAGAAATCACCCCCCAGGGCAGATGGCCACTCCGTAATCCCTTCTCTTCCATTCTTCTCTCGAGATCTTGGGCACGCACGCACGCACACGCGCCCAGCTTGAGTTTAAGCCACCAGGTCCAGGACTCAAACTGCTGTCAACCACATTGGAGTCCAGTGACATAGCCATTATGTCAACTGCTGGTCCCACAAGACAACCAACTTTAAATTCCTAACTTACCATACCAATTTGTTTAACCACATAGTCATAGGAACTGACCTCAGTCACTAAGTGAGGAACAGTGCCATAATGTTTCAGGGAATGGAGCACAGAGGCCTCTGGTTTCAACCCACAGCTATACTCACCTCTACAGAGTAAGACATTTCTTCATTACAGTTGTCATTAATTTTCTCAAATAGTTCTTCACATAACTAGGGAAGAAAAATAAGAGAGACATGAATGGCATGAATCAGAGAAGTATTAAGTTATCCTTGAGTAATAAGTAAATTAGTGAGATCTCCTTTGTTTGTCTCAAAAAATAAGAATGTCATAAATGTCAAGGTATAATTGATGTTTTAAATTAAATAAAAGGAAAACTTTGTATACATAACCTTCTCAGACCAACCTTTTCTTCCTCAACAAAAGTACCTCAATGTTTTTTCCTTAGAGAAAGAATGGGAAATGTATCTTACAGAGGAGTTATGTTATCAACACAATTAATTTATGTGAATTCAACTCTTCATTCTATACTAGAGTAACTGTGGCCATACTACCAGTATTACTGTAGCAGTAAAACTACTATTAAACAGTATTTTGTATACATATATTACTCATGGTACATAAAATTTACCAGCATGGCCCAGCTTCTGCAGCATAGCACTAATGCAAGTGACCTCCAATGTCAGAAGCCATAGGTTTAGATCCTCAAACAACTTGAAAAACATGTAGCATATACACAGGCACTCAACATCCTGAGGTGCTGGAGGGCTGGAGAAGCAGGACTATGATATGACAAGATTTGTGAATAGTGTTTTTATTTCTCTCTCTTTTCTTCTCACATGCATGTGCTATCATAAAAATTTTACTATCGTTTATCATGTTACTGTATACATTATAAATTTACACACGTGTATAGAGAGAATTTATACTACTGAGAGAGGTAAATAAAGGTATTTGGGGGCTGGCTCTATGGCCTGGTGATTAAGGCAACTGGAGCCCACGTGGCCAACTCTGTGATTCAAGTTCCAGACCCAGTAGCTTGAGAAACATGCTGCAAACAGGTTTATGAATGCCAAAAATCCCAGAAGGGGAGAGAAAAGGAGGAGATGGGATTGTGGCACGATTATTCCCCATCAGGGGTGTTTTCTCCTCTCCTTCTGTTTCTCTTTTGTCAAGTACACGCCAGTAGATGGCATAATGGTTATGCCATATGGTTATGGAACCATTACTATTAGAATTCCAATAATAATGGACTCCCATGTAGTTGACCGCAATTCGAGCCCCGGACCAGCAGCTTGAAACTCATGCCAGGCACATGTGCATTCATGCCCAAAATCCCAAGAAGAGAATGGAGGAGAAGGGATTGCTGCATGGCCATCCCCACTAGGGGGTGATTTCTCACTTTCTCTCTCTCTATCTCTGTCTCTCCAGTGAGCACACACACCCTATAGCAAAAATCACTCTCCAAAAATTAATAAATAAAAAGGTAAAATTTTCCTTTTACAGCTGTCTTAAAACTCCCAAACTTGGACCAGAAGTTGGCATAATGGCTGTCGCTTAACTCCCAGGTAGTCGACCGCGGTTCGAATCCTGGACCCGGTGGCTTAAACTCACGCCGGGCGCATGTGCGTGCGTGCCCAAGATCCCAAGAGGAGAATGGAGAAGGTATTGCAGCATGGCCATCCCCCCTGTGGGGTGATTTCTCGCTTTCTATCTCTCTGTCTCTGTCTTTCTGGCAAGTGCACGTGCCCTATAGCGAAAACCTCTCAAAAATAAACAAACAAAAAAAACCTCCCAAACTTATATGAGATGGTGCTCTGTTCCTAAAAGAAAACAATAATGTTTCTAGATCAGGAAAACTGTCAAGATCATCCTCCCTATGCCTTGAATTTCTTATTTAAAATGTGATATTTTAATATATGTAATGAATTAAAGTCTTCATTTGCTATGTCATTAGTACTAAGGCAATCAAATACTAAGATGACAATAACAGTGTACACTTTGAAAAATGAACAACATGCTCATGATGCTCTAAAAGTCTAAATAGTATTTAAAACTTATTATAAATGGTAGTTTCTAAATAATACTCATCTTTTTAAGAAATCCATGCTTTTGTATTAAGACAAAACACTCAAAAATCCTACCAAACAAGAGGTATGTACATACATACATAAGTTTACAAGAACTCCAATAATAAACGAATTAACATTGAAGGGAGAGGAAGGAGAAACTAAGTATGGTAATGAAATAAGACAAATGTGACTATTTAGCATAACTTGCTATGATCTACAATTATTTTATCACAAAAGTACTGCACCATGGTGAAAGCAAAGACTCCAGAACGACTCTGCCTGCCTCTGACTTGAGCAAGTGATACTCGCTCTGTGCCTACTTCTCATCTGTGAAATGGAGATCACAAGGAACTTATTAGGGTCATATGAACAGGATCAGAGGAGTGAATATTATAAAGCATGTGGACCTGTGCTTTGCACATAATAAGTATTATGTAGTATCTTCTCCAACTAGTATAGTAAGTTTTGTTATCACTATGTACAAAGAACAATTCCCAATTACATGTCTTAATATACACACATATTTTTAGGGGAAAAAAATGTATGTTAGTATGTTATTTTTTTTTCTGAAAATGTCCTAATCTTTATTATTAAGCATTTTAATTATATAGCTGAATTTAAAATTACAGTTCAATAATTCATTAGTAAAAGGAGCTACCTTATATATTTTATTCTCATAATATGGATATGCTCTATAATAGGTTTACAAAAAAAAGCAAACTATAGTATTACTATTAATAAAATAAAATTCCTTCTAAATACCTTAACAAAACTTTTCTCCATTCCTAAGCAATAAAAAGATCAAAAGAAATAATACTAATTATTCTTAAAAAAAATAAAGGACTGCTCAAAGTTTAAAGTGATAGTATTAAATTAGTAAGATAAAATGGATGTATCGCTGAATAAAGTCACGAGAACAAAAAAATGGCCCATCCATGGTGGTGGACAGCTAATGCCACTACTTGAGAGGCTAGAGGCCACATGGAAGGCCCAGGTTCAGTTCTCAGACCAATCTGAAAATGTATCAAGCATGACTGGGTATAGCTGTGATCCTGGCTGGCTGGGACTCTGGAGTGGGAGGATTGTGACACAGAGAATCTGTTTAAAAAAAAAAAAAGAAAAGAAAGAGAAAAAAACAAAAACGGCTGGTAGGTGGCGTGGTAGTTAAGGGCGCTGGACTCCACATGGCCAACTGCAGTTCAAGTTCTGGACCTGGCACCTTGCTTTCTCACTTTCTCTCTCTCTCTCTGTCCCTCTCTGGTCAAATTAAAATAAATAAATAAATACAATAAATAAAGTTAAATAATGCTTTAAAAAAAATACCTATCTAGGGGCCAGCAAGTGGCAAAGTGACTGAGGAGCTGGACTCCCACAGGGCCAACTGCAATTTGAGTCCTGGACAAGAGTCCTGGACAGGGCCTTAAAACTCATGCTGGATACATATGAATGCCTGCCCAAAATCCTGAGAGGAAAATGGAGAATGGATTGCCTGTGGCCATCCCCCTGGGAGGTTTGACTTCTTGTTTTCTGTGTCTCCGGCAAGTACATGCACCCTATAGCAAAAACAAACAAAAACACAAAAGACAAAAAAAATGCCTATCTC
>NW_006159616.1:13396597-13403025 GCF_000334495.1 Tupaia belangeri chinensis
TCTTTCCCTGCACCTCTCCCCTCAACCCCAACTCCCATTAAAAAATAAAAATAAAAACACAAAAAAAAATCACTTTCTTTAGTGTTGACCTATACATGAGATTTGAAAAATCCAATCTCCTCCATTTTCCTCTTGGCATTTTGGGCGCACATGTACCTGGTATGAGTTTTAGGCCGCTGGGTCTGGGACTGGAACCAGTCGACTACATGGGAGTCCAGTGACATAACCATTACATTATCTGCTTATCTCAACACTTTTTTAAAAAATAATTATTTATTTTATTTTTTATTTATTCATTCGTTGATTTTTTATTTTGACCAGAGAGAGGCAGAGGGTGAGAGTGAGAGAGAAAGTGAGAAAGCAAGCCACCAGGTCCAGGATTTGAACCCCGGTCGGCCATGTGGGAGTGTCCAGTGCCTTAACCATCATGGCACCTGCTGGTCCCTTGACACTTTTCAAAAGATAGAATAATTCAGGTATAAACCAAAATCTTTACAAAACATTAACTTTTCCACCTTTAAAGACAAACGTGGGGGCCAGCAGGTAATGTACTGGTTAAGATTCTGGACTCCCACATGGCTAATCATAATTGGAGGTCCAGAGCTGGCAGCTTAAAACTCACACTGGGTGTGTGTGCATTCAAAATCCAAGGTGGAGAATGGAAGAAAAGGGATCGTGTGGTGTGACCATCCCTCCTGGGATGGTGATTTCTCACTTTCCTTCTCACTGTCTCTCTCCTCTCTGGTGAGCATCCACACCTATGGCAGAATCTTAAAAAAAAAAAAAAAAAAAAAAAGAAAGAAAAAAAAAGGCAGACATGTGACATGTGAATCTTTTCCATTCAATAGTAATAATCTCCTCTGAGGGAAAGGAAAAAGCTGTTCATTGTCATGCCTTATGGGGGGACTTCAACAAGTTTGTGGAGAAACAGAATTAAAGTAGTACAAGTTTTTTTTTTTTAATTTCTTTCTTTTTTTCTTTTTTTTGGAGAGGTTTTTGCGTGCACTCGCCAGAAAGACAGAGAGAGACAGAGAGATAGAAAGCGAGCAATCACCCCCCCAGGAGGGATGGCCACGCTGCAATCCCTTCTCCTCCATTCTCCTCTCAGAATCTTGGTCACACACACACACACGTGCCCAGCGTGAGTTTAAGCCACAGGGTCCGGGACGCGAACCGCGGTGGACTACATGGGAGTCCAGCGACATAGCCATTACACTAACTGCGGGTCCCAGTATAAATTTATTTTGATGCAAAAATTTTTAATACATGCATAATTGTTTCATAATATGCATTTTCTATAAACTTTCTGAAGACCCTTTATATATGATAGTCCCTGAATAAGCATATGCCAAATAAAAAGAATTGTTACAAGAATTTATGTCTAAGACAGGTTTTGCTCCTTACCTGTGGAATGATGCCAGCCTGGCTTTCTTCTTGTTTGCCCATCATTGTATAAGATTTCCCAGCACCAGTCTGCCCATAGGCAAAAATACAGACATTATAGCCCTCAAAGGCATGTAAGAGCATTTCCTTTCCAATGTCATTGTACACACGGTTTTGAGAAGCAAAACAGGGATCTTCAGGCTATAAAGATTAAAAGAAGAAATAAGTGGCATTTCATTCATATTCTTTCCTATACTTATTTGAATACTTCCACAGTATTTGTAAAAGTGTAGGAATCAGAAGTATTACATAAAATATACTGTCCTGCCCTCCACATGAAAACACACATATACCCACAGAGGCACCATTAGAAATAACCCAAGTCAGCCATACATAAAAATATTAATGTGGAATTATCAGGCATGATTACATTTCATTTTTCTATAACCTTAAAGTGTCACCCTTCCATTCATAGGGAGTTCCAAACATATTTTCTTAAGTAGAAAGTGGGGAAAAAAGATCCAAGGTCTGGTCCACATATGAAAACATGTAAGCTCACTTCAGTCAGTGTGACTATTTCCTGTAGAGGTACCTTTCAGTGTTTCCGATTCCCTTCACAGGCCCTTCCCTTAGCAATTAGACTTTGTCAACAGTTTAAGACATCTCCATTTCCCTCCAATACAAAACAGGGGGAAAAAACATACAAGAAAACAATAGATGATGAAGAAGAAAACTCTAGTTTAGGGACATTCCCTGGAAGCCAGGAAGACTGGGGATTCTGCACTAAGTAAGGAAATCATGAAAGACCCCACTCTCCATTTTCCTACTGCTCGGTAATCTGTTTTCGTGGGCCTGCAGGCCAAAATGTTCAAAACCTGCTTTATTCTAGCACAGTTTAAAAAACAAATAACTTCTCTGTGGGCATTCCAATGTTGTAAGCCATTCCCTCAAAACATAATGCTGTTAATTTTAACAACACACAGAAGCAATCTTTAATCTGGCATTTCCTAAAATCTATAAGTATAATAATGTTCATAATTAGAATCCTAAAATACTGATAAATAAGTCCTCAGGGGTGTCTAAATCAGATAAATTAGGTTCACTGTATGTCTAGTGTAAACTAATAGTTCGACATGCCTGTATATGTATGTGTGTGTGTAAACTTTGCATCACCCGAATACATTATTAAGAAAAAGACTTCACTTTTCCAATAGTATACACTATATCAAAAACTGAATTCACGCTAAAGCACACATACAAAACAATACTTGTGGCCTCGTCATGTTAGACTGCACTGGATATTGTGGCTGAGCATGATGACATTACAAGGGAGATCCAGGTTCAATTCTTGATTCACCCTAAAAAGCCAGGTGCGTGCCTGAATCCCACCTACTCAGAAGGCTGATGCAGAGGGACTGCATCATAGAAAGAAAGACCCTGTCTTTAAGGAGAAAAAAAAAAAAAAAAGGCACTCCTCCTCCCTAAACACACACAGAGGATTTGGACCTGCTCTGACTAAGCAGAAAGAGAGAGAAAGGAGGACAGAGTGGGTAGCACCCTTCACCGTGAGTCCACTCACCGAGGTATGAGACCAGTAGGAGTAGTCGAAGCTGAAGGACTTTGGAGCTTCCTTTGGGTTCTTTGGGTTAATAATACCTGGTGGATGAAAATGTTTAATTCTGTAAGTCACTTCTTCTAAGTTCTTGAGCTCAACACGATGTTATATTATACATTCAAAACATCCAAGTCAGTAAATTCATACCAATGAATCTGAACAAGGCAATCAAAAGTCAAAAATAATCATATGCTAAAGAAGTAATTTACATATGGAACTTAGGTAAAATCAGACCAACAACATTCACTGTGTGTTGCCAGTGTTCAGAATAGGACCTGGTATACTGTAGATGCTCTGTAACTGAATGTTTACCCTCCCCCAAATCTGGAAATGGGTTGCATTACTATTTCTAGGCACCTCATAAGGCTTGAAATATTTCAACATGTCAGAATTAAAAATTAGAAAATTAATCAATTAATCCAACCACTATCTGAAACAAATTCTTTCAAAAGATCTTACTATCTACAAGGGATCCTGTGCAAAGTTTATGAAAAATGAATATTATTAAAACCACGGCAGAGGCCAACAGCTGGCATAGTGGTTATGTCGATGGACTCCCACATAGCCAACTACACTTTGAGTCCTGGACCTGGTGGCTTAAAACTCACACCGGGTGTGTGTGTGTGTGTGTGTGTGTGCATGCCCAAGGTCCCAGGAGAGAATGGAGGAGAAGGGACTTCAGCATGGCCATCCTCCCTGGGGGGTGATTTCTCACTCTCCCTCTGTCTTTGTTTCTGTCTCTCTGGTAAGCAAACATACCTCAAGGCAAAAACCTCTTAAGGTGGGGGGGAGGAGGAGGAGGAGGTGGAGGAGGAGGAAGAAGAAGACGACTTCTTAAAACAAAAAGCTAAAAACCAAAATTATGCATAGATGTCAACAATTTTTTTGCACCAAAATGAACTTGTACTTTAATTCCATTTTTCCCGGAACTTGCTGAAATGCCTTCCCATGTGTGTATGTATTCGGTAGAATCACAGACTACTAAATCATCTGTAGTGTTATAAAGTCAAAATTCCTTCTTGACTAGAAAGCGTAAAGTCTCACTGCTCTTATTAAAAGTGATTTCTTGTGTAATTGATCCAGTCATACAGGGGTTGACTGTGAATGCTGAAGCTTAATCTCTTCCTTTCTCATACACAAAAAGCTTTAGCTCCTCATATTACACATGGAACGGAATCT
This sequence comes from Tupaia belangeri chinensis, assembly GCF_000334495.1. Taxonomy (NCBI): domain Eukaryota; kingdom Metazoa; phylum Chordata; class Mammalia; order Scandentia; family Tupaiidae; genus Tupaia; species Tupaia belangeri. Next base: position 13,400,775 of record NW_006159616.1, read on the forward strand.
TTGTAACATGTGGTCATGAAATCCCCTCAAAGCCTGAGTATCTCAACCAATCCACTTCTCTAAGGCAAGGCCACATCCCAGGCTATCAGTGAGATCAGGATTAAAAAATAAATCTGTCTCAGGCAGCTGCTGCTCAGGACACAAATAGCAACAGTTGCTAGGGTACTCAGTTCTCACTCTTGCTAAATTCCACTGGGTATGGCCACACACTTAGTTCCAAGCTCAAATGCTGACAGAGTATTAATGAGGCTCACACTGCACATGACCATGTGACAGAGACACATGGTTCTAGAAAGAACATCTCTTCCTACACAAATGGTAATCTAAACAGAGAAGTGTACTTCTAGCCAAAAGGTACTATAATACGAGTGTGATTTATATAAAAGGCAACACTCACAGAGCACTCCCTTTGTGTTGTAAGTACCTTTGTCTCCTCACCAATTCAATGCTCCCAACTACTCAATGAGGTAGATGTGTTCCTATCCCCATTTCACAGATAAATAAACCATCACAGAGAGATTAAATAATTTATTCCGAAATACAGAATTTAAGAGAATTTGGCTCCAGACTTAGTACTCATAGCCAAGACATCATCTTTTTTTTTTTTTTTTTTTTAAAGAGATTTTTGCTATGGGGCATATGTGCTCACTGGAGAGACAGAGAAATAGAAAGCAAGAAATCACCCCACATCCCTGCTAGGGCGTATGGCCACGCCACAATCCCTTCTCCTTCATTCTTTTCTTGTGATTTTGGGCATGCACAAATGTGAACCCAGTGTGAGTTTCAAGCAGCCAGGCCTGGATCTTGAACCGCAGTCGATCATGTGGGATTTCAGCGACATAACCATTAGGGCATTTGCTGGTTACAAGACATCATTATTTAATACTTATTTCCTATAAGCAGCATAAAGCATTTTCATGCATAGACATAAATGTATACATATAGGAATATGGTCACTCTCCTAAAATAATACCACAGGCATTGTTTAAAATTCTATTTATTTAAAATTGGGAAATATGAGGATTATAGTTCCTAAAAGACGAAAGTTCACACAAACCAAGAAAGCGGAAACTAGTGTCAATACTGCATGAGCCAGATTGCAGGTTTCAATGGCTCAGCAATACAAAGAACAATGACGAGACAGAGGATGTGCCCTCTGCAGTAGTTTTCCCCACACAAAACCATGGGTAAAACAAACATTTCTAATCTCTGGAAAATGTGCTGTTGAAAATATTTTAAGCCAAATTTCATTTTACCTTTTAGTTACCAACTCTACTAAAAAAAACTTAAGGACTAGTTCTCAGATCCTATCCCCTTGTTCTCTTTTCCCTAATAAAGAGAAAGAAAAACTACATCAATAAGCTTACTTCCTCAAGTCACATGAAATCTTTTTCCTCTCACAATATTCCCTTCTCCCAGATCTCTAAAGCTTCCAAAATTAATAAATTTTCGTAACTTAGTTTCAAATCCAAGGTGTTTTTAAAATACCTGCTTCTATTTGCAACAAACCCCTTTTTATTTTATTAATATTTTTGATAAGAAAGTCTTTAATATGCTTACATGTCATGTACTTAATGGACAATAAGAAGGTATGTAAACGGTCTATAAAATTTTATCTTTCAGATCATATACTTTTTCTTCAAGATCTGTACATATTCTTTTTTTTAGTTAACTTTATTATTATCATTATTATTATTTTCCAGTTTGATCAGAGAGAGACAGAGAGAGAGGAAGTGAGAAAGCAAGCCAACAGGTCTGAGACTTGAACCGTGGTCGGCCACGTGGGAATCCCGCACCTTTAACCACCATGCCACTTGCCGGCCCCTGTACATATTCTTGTGATCTTCCCAAAACTAGATTTTTTTCTTTTTCTTTTTTTTGAAGAGGTTTTTGCTATAGGGCATGTGTGCTCGCCAGAAACACGGACAGAGACAAAAAGACAGAAAGCGAGAAATCACCCCCCCAGGGGAGATGGCCATGCTGCAATCCCTTCTCCTCCATTCTCCTCTTGGGATCTTGGGCATGCACGCACACTCATACGGTGTGAATTTAAGCCACCGGGTCCGGGACTCAAACCGCAGTCAACTACATGGGAGTCCAGCGACATAGCCATTACACTAACTGCTGGTCCCCCAAAACTAGATCTTGAGTTCAGTTTGACTCATCAGTAGATCTTGGAGAAGCTCTACAAGAATACAGATGCCAATTCAGTAGCAGCTTCTCGTCATTCTCTAGTTATACTTTCTTCCAA
>NW_006159616.1:13403040-13407628 GCF_000334495.1 Tupaia belangeri chinensis
TGCTGAATTTGTTCATTACTCTAATAAGTTTCTAATTTGTGATTCTTCTAGAGTTGCTTATATTTTTCCAATTCTGTTTTATTAGAATCTTTTGAAGCTCTTAAGTTGAAGAGTTCAGATTCCCGATCTTTAATTCTGCATTCCATCTGATATCTTATTAAAGCGTAATTACTCTGATATCTTATTAAAGCGTAAATTACTCTTTTAATTGTTCTAAGTTTTCTTGATCTGCTGTGTATGCCTGTGAAAATAGACTGATTTATTTTTTTACTATATCCTGTCTTGCTCTTCCTTCAATCTCCCACTTATACTATTCTACTTGAACATGTTCTGCCATATTTATTTCCATATGACTTTTGAGGTTTACTACTTCTTGTTCCAACTTCCGTTCTCTCTTTATTATATACATTCTTTCTGTATTGTTTTGAAAGATGATGAGTTCTGCTTAAGTTCTGCAGTAAGATCATCAATCTTACGTTTTGGTATATTAAATTGAATATCCACTTAGAATTGACTGGTTTTTAAATCTCCTTGGAAACTGATTTCTCCATTTTCACATTTAGTTAACTTCTTTTTTTTTTTTTTTTGCCATTTCCAAGAGTTTCTTAAATCCAGTTATCGCTTCCTCTAATTCAACATTTTTCTTTATTTCTTGATCCAAATTATATTCCAGAAATTGTTTTAACTCTAATTGTTCCTTTTGATCCTCAGATATCTTTTCTCCTCATTCTGCTCCTCTAATCTCACTTCATTTCCACATGTAGCCATCCCTGATGTTCAGTCCTGTCCCGTTCTATTCCTCAAATCCTTTTTATTTTCACGTAAATAAATTAAAATGCAATTTTTTAAAAGTACCAGAGTTTATATACACTTTCTAGAAAGAAAGGCAGAGAGACAGAGATAGGGAAAAGAAAGAGAAAAAGTATACCCCTAAATGGGGCATTCTCATGCCACTATCCTTTCTCCTCCATTTCTCCATTCTGTCAGGATTTGGAGTGCACACAGAAATACTCCTAGTATGCATTTCTAGACACCAGGGCAGAGATTCAAACTGGATCTGGCCAGGTGGCATCTAGCTCCCTTAACCACTACTCCACAGGGCTGGCTCTCAAAATGCAATTTTAAAGAACTATTTAGGGGACAGCAGGTGGCATGGTTGTTAAGGGAGCTGGACTCTCACATGGCTGACTGTGATTTGAGTTCTGGACCTGGCAGGTTGCTTTCTCATTTTCCCTTTCTCTCTAACATGTGCATGCTGTCCCTCTCTGGCCTAATTTTAGAAATTTTAAAATAAAGTTAAAATAACTCTTAAAAAATAAAAGAGAAAGAGAACTATTTAAATAACAGTTTTGCTAAGCAAAATTAAATTCACCCAGATTTCAATTCTCAAATGAAAGAATATATGTGTATGTGTATGTGTGTGTGTGTATAAAAGGTACTTTGGGACAATACAAAGACCCAGTATCATTGTTACCTTTTTGCAAAGGTGAGTTAGTGAGTTCAGAAGGCAGTGATAACAGCTATATCTCAAGTTCTATATCTGTAACTATAGGATTATTTTATTCTCTTTATTTACATATATTATGTTATCCTAAATATATGAAATATTTCCTAATAAAAATTTTAGACCCTAGAATATCAAGTGAAAAAGGAATCGTATAAGGATTAAATTTTTTAAAGAATTACTTTACTTAACTTTATTTATTTGTTTATTGGAGAGGTTTTTGCTATAGGGTGTGTGTGCTCTCCAGAAAGATATAGAAACAAAGAGAGACAGAAAGCTAGAAATCACCTCCTGGGGGGATGGCCACACCGCAATCCCTTCTCCTCTATTCTCCTCACAGGATCTTGGCCACACGCACATGCACGTGGTGTGAGTTTAAGCCACCAGATCTGGGACTCGAATCTCAGTCGACTACATGGGAGTCCAGCAACATAACCATTACACCAACTGCTGGTCCCATTATTTAACTTTACTTATGTATTTATTTATTTTAATTTGACCAGAGAGAGACAATGAGAGAGAGAGAGAAAGAGAGGGAAAGTGAGAAAGCAAGTTGCCAGGTCTGGGACATGAACTGTGGTCGGCAATGTGAGAGTCCAGCGCCTTTAATGCAAACTGCTGGCCCCAGCATTAAAATATTAATGATAGTCCTTTCCGGTGGTGACGACCTCCCCACAAGAACATGCCTCTCGCAAAGGACCTCCATCATCCCTCTCCCGAAGAGGAGAAGAGGAAACACAAGAGGAAGCGCCTGGTGCAGAGCCCAAATTCCTACTTTGTGGATGTGAAGTGCCCAGCCCAGGATGCTATAAAAATCACCCCAGTCTCTAGCCCAGTACAAAGGGTAGTTTTATGCATTGGCTGCTCCACTGTCCTCTGCCACCCTACAGGAGGAAAAGCGAAGCTTACAGAAGGATGTTCCTTCAGGAAGAAGCAGCACTAAAAGCATCCTGACTCGAGATGAGTGGGAAACCATCCCAATAAACACGTTTTGGATATGTCCTGTTTATTGTCTTGTTTAACTGTTAGGAAGTTCCTGCCTCAAGTAGGTTGCCCCTGAATAGGGGCAACCAGAAGAGTGGAACACTTAGAGTCATTTGGGGCAAGTAAGTTGGCCAAGTACTTTAAAGTGCATTGGGGACATTTGTATCCATCTAAGCTCACTGGTTCTTGATTAAAAAAAAACAAAAAGACAAAGAAAAAAATATTAATGATAGCACTTCGCCTCATCACACTGCTTTAAAACCCATAAACTCCGCTATTACTTTTATGGACAATTGGTATTTTCAAATATGCCAAAGGATCTTCCTTTCTGAATTAGTAATGAATGAGATCTATCTCACTTCCTTTAATCCAAGTAAGAAGCAGAATGCAATGTTTCCACACACTAAAAAAGAAGATGCAGTATATGTAATAAAAAGACTATAGGATCTGGAATAAAGACCAGCATCAGTATCTACCTACATATTGGTATCTTTCAATATTCTAAACAAATTTAAGACAATTTTAAAATGTTATATTTGGGGGCTGGCCCCATGCTGCATGCACTGAGAGCCAGATCCCACATTGCTGGCCCTAGTACCTGCAAAAACATACCAGGTATATATGTGTGCATGTCCAAAATCCCGAGAGGAAGGAGAAATAAAGGAAAAGAGATTGTAACATGACTGTGCCCCATTGAGGGATTCTCTCTCTCTCTCTCTCTGACAAGTGCATATGCTCTCTGGCAATAAAAGAAAGAAAGAAAAGGAAAGGAAAGGAAAAGAAAGAGAAAGAAAAGAAAAAAGAAAATACTAGGATGCTTTGGGTGATTTGGGGTATTAGTACTTTTCTTTGGGGGGGGATTTTTTTGCTATAGGGCACGTGCGTTCACCAGAAAGACAGAGACAGAGAGACAGAAAGTGAGAAATCACCCCCCAGGGGGGATGGCCACGCTGCAATCCCTTCTCCTCCATTCTCCTCTCAGGATCTTGGGCATGCACACACACGCACCCAGTGTGAGTTTAAGACATTTGGGCCCAGGACTGAAACCGCAGTTGACTACATGGGAGTCCAGTGATGTAGCCATTTCGCCATCTGCTGTTCCCAAGTACATTTTTTTTTAAAGAGAGAGATTTCTGCTATAGGGCAGGGGGGATAGCCACTCTGCAATCCCTTCTCCTCCATTCTCCTCTCAGGATCTTGGGCATGCACACACACGCACCCAGTGTGAGTTTAAGACATTTGGGCCCAGGACTGAAACCGCAGTTGACTACATGGGAGTCCAGTGATGTAACCACTATGCCATCCCAAGTATTAGTCCATTTTTGTGTCCTATCTAAAACTGTGATAATACCTAGTTCACAGGATAAAATGAGTAAAGGACTATATAAATGCTGATTTTTTAAAAATTGTATTTTATTTTGTTTTAAATTATCTTGGGACTAGCAAGTGGTATGGTGGTGGTTAAGGCACATGGCCAACTGCAGTTCAAGGCCCAAACCTGGTGGCTTGCTTTCCCACTTTCTCTTTCTGTTACTCTCTGGCAAGTGCATGTACCCTGTAGCAAATTATTAAAAAATGACAACAATGATAAGTAAAATTAAATAAATAATTCTTTTTCTTTTAAAAATTAAAAATAAAATTTCTAAAAGAAAAAGAATTATTTATTTAATTCTATTTGTTAGTATAATTTTTTAATTTGAGCAGACAGAGAGAGAGAGAGAGAGAGAGAGAGAGAGAGAAAGGCAAAGTGAGAAAGCAAGTTGCCAGGTCCAAAACTCAAACTACAGTCGCCATGTAGGAATCCAGTGCCTTTAACCACCACTCCACCTGCTCGTTCCCAATTTTCAAAAATTATATCAATATTTGGTAAGTCTGATATCAATAATCTGTGATCTTTAAATCAAAGCAAGAAAAGTTGATAGAATAAGATAAAGTGCATAATACAAGAAGTCTATCTCTTGGGCCAGCTCTGAAGCACGGCAGTATTACACTGCTCCAGAGAAGTTGGATCCCGCATGGTGATCGTAGTTGGAATCCGTGGCCTAATCAGCCTCAAACATGCTGGGCACGCGCGTGAGTGCCCACTACCCAACAGCCTCG
>NW_006159616.1:13407713-13443879 GCF_000334495.1 Tupaia belangeri chinensis
ATATGTATGTATGTATATCATTCTCACTCTCATGTGCACATGCTCTATTAGAAATAAAGGGAAAAACTGTAAGTAGTCTAAATTGGACTTTTTTTTAAAAAAGAATGATATGTCTTGGCAAGTATCAAAGTACTATATTTGGGCACTTTCTTGGGTGTGCCATCAAATTTCTGGTGCTCCTACAGAATCATAAATCCTGCTATGTATTAGACCATGTCTTTTTATTTTCTTTCTTTTTTTGGAGAGGTTTTTGCTATAGGGAGTGTGTGCTTACCAGAAAGATAGAGAGAGACATAGAGATAGAAAGCAAGAAATCACCCTCCCCAGGGGGGATGGCCACGCCGCAATCCCTTCTCCTCCATTCTCCTCTCGGATCTTGGGCACGCACACACACACACCTGGCATGAGTTTAAGCCACCAGGTCCAGGACTTGAACCACGGTCGACTACATGGGAGTCCAGTGACATAGCCATTACACTAACTGCTGGTCCCTATACCATGTCTTAGGGCTCCTCTACACTGCCCTACACCAACAGGCACTCAAATGAATGTCCTCCATATAGCATGAAAACAAATTTTTAAAATGTATTATTTTAATTTTGTTTTAATTTGCTACAGGGCACCTGCACTCACCAGAGACAGTGAGAGAGAGAGAGAGAAAAGTGAGAAAATAAGCCACCAGGTCCAGGACTTGAACTGTGGTTAGCTATGTCGGAGTCCTGCACCTTAACTACCACCCTAACTGTTGGTCCCAACATGTAAAAATTTTAAGTTGATTAAATCACATGCCATTTTCAGGAGCACAAAAAGAAAAACAAAATATATACCTGTACAAAATATAAATAAGATATCAGTAAATATGATCAATTTTCAAAGTAGAGAAAGACCGAAAATTGTATTACTGGAAGACTGGACAATAATTAATAGAGTGGTTCTTGTATCGGGGACAAATGAGCTAAAATACAGTGTGTAGAACTTATCGTTTGTTTCTCAGTGAGCATGCATATAAAAATGGATTATAGTGGGACTGGCAGATGAGTAATGGTTATGTCGCTAGACTCCCACATGGCCGACTGCAGTTCAAGTACTGAACCTGGAGGCTTAAAGCTCAGGCCGGGTGCATGTACGTGGGTGACCAAATTCCCAAGAGAATGGAAATGAAGGGACTGCAGCGTGGTCATACCCACTAGGGGGTGATTTCTGTCTCTCTGCCTCTTCTGTGAACACACGTGCCCTTTAGCAAAAAATCTTTCTTTAAAAAAAAAGTATGGAATTACAGTAATTAATGAGACTACATTCAAACCATATTTTCATAGTATTTTCCAAATGTAACTCCCTACACTCAGGGTTATAAGCTTGCAGGCTTTGTCTAGGAGAAATCATCTCTTTTCCTGCAAGGAATGAACTCCAGGCATATTTTTCAGAACATAACTCTGCTTTAATCATTATGGACTCCATAACAATTAAAACACCTATAAAACTACCTTTTTATGTCACTTTTCAAGGTGCTTTGTTTATTTTAATTTGCTAGAGGGTATGTGAGTTTGCTAAAGACACCCTCAAGGGAGATGAACATGCTGCAATCCCTTCTTCTCCATTTCTCCTTCAGGATTTTGGGCAGGCACACGAATGCACCCAGTGTGTTTTTCAAGCCACTGAGTCTGGAATGGAAACCATCCAATTCAGAATGCAGTCAGCCAAGTGGGGATCCAGCCACTTTAACCACTATGCCAGAAGCTGGTTCTTCTGCACCTGAAGTTTCCTGTCCAATCAAGGCTCCTGGGGATACACATTGTACTCCAGACCTGGACTCACCCTGACAAGCACTTTTTACGATCTGGGAAGTCATCTTTGACTTACTTCTTTCATCCTCCGTATCTGCTCTATCCTTCGAGTTCTACTTTCAAAATATATGCAGGATCCCACAGTTTCTCATCAGCATATTGTTACCACCCTGTTCCACACCACCATCTCTCTCAGGTGGAAGCCTGCAGCACCTGCTCACTACAGTATGGAGGCTGGACAGGAGAAAGGTGTGAGTGACTGCATAAACACCAATTTCATGGACCACAACAATCACTGCAGAATAGGAATTCTTGATTTTCATTTGTATAATATAATGACTACCATGAGAACTACATCTGCCATTAGAAATCCATGAGTCCCGGGGCCAGCAGGTGGTGTGGTGGTTAAGGGCACTGGGCTCCCACATGGTCGACCACGGTTCAAGTCTTGGACCTGGTTTGCTTTCAGACTTTCTCTCTCTCTGTGCTCTCTCACTCCCTCCCTCTCTGGTCAAACTGGAAAATGGACTTAAAAAAAATTAAATAATTATTTAAAATAAACAAATCAATGAGTCCCACCTTGTAGCTTTTGCAGGGGTGGTGAGAGAGAAGCGTCTATTCCTACATCAAAAGCATTGTATCTCTTGATATGAAACTGGACTTTGTATTACAATTTGACCAGATATTCAACAATCAAAAGTAAATTAACCTAGGGACCAGCAGTTAGCGTAATGGCTATGTCGCTGGACTCCCACATAGTGGACCGCGGTTCGTGTCCCCAACCCGGTGGCTTAAACTCACGCCGGGCGCGTGCATGCCTAAGATCCCAAGAGGAGAATGGAGGAGAAGGGATTGCGGCATGGCCATCCCCCCTGGGGGGTGATTTCTCACTTTCTGTCTCTCTGTCTCTGTCTGTCTGTCTGGCGAGCGCACGCGCCCTATAGCAAAAACCTCTCCAAAAAAAAAGTAAATTAACCTAAAAATGTCTCTAAAAGCAGCTTTCATTTTTACCAATGAAGGAAGTAGAATACTATAGAGGCTTTCATCTCACCCCACCCTATGTATTCAATATTATCCTAGGTCCATCTGTAACTTGGAGATAAAATAAACTCCCTAAGCCCCAATTTTCTTAACTGTAAAATGGGTACAATAATAGTGCCTAACTTTAGGCTTTAATCTGATCCCAACCTAAGTATACAAAACTACTGTAGGCCCATCTATAACTCAGGCATGTAATAAACTCTGCAGGCCTCAATTTCCTTACTTATAAAATAATAATAGTGCCTAACTATTGAATGATTGTGAGAATGACTAATCTCTGTGAAGTTTTAGCTCAGGGCTAACACAGAGCAAATGTCAAAATACTCTTTCGTTTAACAAATATTGGGTGTCTGTCATGCCCTCAGACCCGCAGACATCTAGTGAATGTAAGTCCTATTGAATGATTGTGAGAATGACTAATCTCTGTGAAGTTTTAGCTCAGGGCTAACACAGAGCAAATGTCAAAATACTCTTTTGTTTAACAAATATTTGGGTGTCTGTCATGCCTCAGACCCGCAGACATCTAGTGAATGTAAGTCCCTGTTCTCATGAAACTTACAATCTAATGAGGGGGTCAGATAATTAACTAGTAGAAATACTATTATGTTAGAAAGAAAAACAAAGACGGATCAGGAGATAAAAGACAACAGTGCAGTGGTACAGGGGGCTATTTTGGATTAAAGTGAGCAGGCTGTCTCCTCTGAAGAGGTGATATTTATGCAGGGACCTGAAGGAATCTTAAAGAGCAGCAAGACGACCAAGGTATTTATAGGGTTTATAAACAAATGAGATGTGAAATCAGCTAGCCAGAGGCCAAAATCTGTGAAGTCTTGTGGCCAAAGATTTTTAGGTTTATTCCAAAAGTGACAGGAAGCCAAAGAAGGATTTTAGGGCAGAGGAGTGACATGATCTGATTATACTGCCAATGCAAAGAAGCACAGAGACAGGAGGCTACTGATTTGGACTAGGAAAGAAATGGTACAGTCGCCGGACTTAGGATACACTGTATTAATAGGACCTGACAGACTGAAAATGACCTGTGAGAAAAGGGAGAAGGCAAGCATGACCCCAATATTTTTAGCATGAGCAATTGAAAAGAATGGGAAGAAATGAAGGAGGAGCCACTCTGGGTGGGCAGGAAGGGAACGACAATAGTTTTATTTAGAACAGGTTGAGTTTGACATGCTTCATGGGGCTTCAACTTCAGTTAAGTTGGCAGCTAGGTGGGTAAGTCTAGAGTTCTACAAAGAAGTCCATTCTGGAGAAATAAACTGGAGAGTCACTATCATTTGAGTGACATTAAATCCTAAGGCTGGATGACATCATCTAGGGGGTCTGTCTTCTCTGGAGACAGAAATCTGAGGACAATAGCCTAGTACACTTTTCACCTAAGGAGGTGAGGAATAACAGAACTGGCTGCGAGGAAAGAACGCAATTAGGAGAATTAGGGGTAGTCTGGGCCAAGAGACAGAAATGTTTCAAGGAGGCAGTCAAGCTATGCTCCCTACTATTATTACAATGATTATTTTCATAACCATCTTCAAGATTCCCCAAGAGGAATGAGTTTGGTTCAGGCTACCTTCTGATTTTCCCAATAACTCTCTCTGCTCACCCTCACCTCTTAAGCCTTCACTCTTAGTCACCATTCAAATCCCGCCTGTTTTCAAGGCTTATTTCCTGAGTCATCTCTGTACATCTGAAAAGTACCCCTAGCATCTGACTTCAATGTTGCTTTTCCAAAGTCCAAAGGATAGACGACAGCTTTCATACCTTGCCTTTTTTGTTTTTAAACTTTTTTAATGCTGCGGCTGAAATTCATGACCTTAAGAGAGCTGGAGAACTGCAACACAACATTATGGCCATGAAGCCAACATGAAGACCTTTATCCAAAAGAAATATAAATGTCTTTAAAATGATGATCACAGGACCAGCAGGTGGCGTGGTGGTTAAGGTGCTGGACACTCCCACATGGCTGACCACGGTTCAAGTTCTGGACCTGGTAGTTTGCTTTCCCACTTTACCTCTCTCTCTCTCTGTCTCTCTCTTGCTGGTCAAATTAAAATAAATGAATGAATAAATAAAATTAATAAAATAAATCTTTAAAAAAAAAGATGATCACAAATGTTTCAAAGGCCTCTGTTTGATGATGAGCCACAACTCACCATGCTTTCTGTTCTTAGAGTCACTTCCAGGCAAAATGAGCCTTGCAAAACTCTTTTATATCCCTCTTTTTACCCCTTTTCTCTTTGCCTTCTTTTCATGCTACTTTGTTACTTCAGCATAAAGATGCAGAAATAACATTTTAATTACTGAGTCCTAGAAAACAAGGCAGTCAAAACAAGATTTGTACTTAAAAGCCTTTCTATACTCCAGAATAAATTTGTTTATCTAATATCACACTCTCTATGTAGCAATTATACTGTTGTTGGCAAACTACTACAGATTTTCCCTACAACCTACAACTATAATTAACATATCAGTGTGGCAACACTGTAACTTTATATTAACTTTCCTAACATAGCATATTTGGGGCTTGTTACAAATCCCAATCACATCTGCCCCCAAATCATTCTCTTACTTGGGACCAGCAGGTGGTATAGTGGTTAAGGCACTAGACTCCCATGTGGTTGATCATGGTTCAGGTTTAGACACAGTGGCTTAACACTTATGCTAGGCATGTGTGCATGTGTGCAAAATCCCAAGAGGAGAATGGATAAGAATGGAGAAGAAGGGATTGTGGAATTGTGGCATGGCCATCCCAACTGGGGGATGATTTCTCACTGTCTCATACGATTTAAGTGGCCCAAAGACGAGGGATAATTATGTCCTCACTTTTTTTCCATAATTTCCTTCCACCATGAAAACACATCAAAATAAATTTTAATCGGTTAAACTCAAATTAGACAGACATTCAGTATTTCTGCACAGAATAGTAAAATTTAATAAATATTTTGAGAGGTGATAGAGCATGAGATTAAGAATAAGGGCTGTGGCACAGCTGCCTCGTCAGGAAGAAGGGGCTCTCTGTGAGATGCTGAAACCATATGGGAAGGTGTCAGGTTTGCGTCCAGATCTGCCTCAGCACAGGCCAGATCCCACAACAAGCGCACAGTTGATTCTGGCTGGTTATAGGACTGGGGGCAGAACGGCAGCAAAGACCTTGTCAAGGGTCCCTGTTCTCCCCCACCACGTACACACACACATACAGCCCCCATTTCCCTCACCCTTGCTCCATTCCCCTCCTTAGGGCATAAACTTAAAAAAAAAAAAAAAAAAAAAAAGAGCCCTTCGAAGCCAAATAGGCCAGTCCCTTTTCCAGTTTTCCCTATTCCTAGAATGTGCCCCCAGGTAAGTTAGCCGATAACTCTTTGTCTCAATTCCTTCATCTCTAAAATGAAGGAAATACTCCTGCCACAGAATTACTGTGACAATTTCATGACTTAAAATCTGTAAGTGCCGGGCCAACAGGTGATGGTGTGGTTAGGGGTGCTGGATTCCTGCATGGCCAACCACAGTTCGAGTCCCAAACCTGGTGGCTTGCTTTCTCACTTTCCCTTTCTCTTTCTCTTTGGCAAATTAAAAAATAATAATGATGACAGAATTAAATAAATATTTTTTAAAGTATATGTAAGTGCCTCGGGCCAGCAGGTGGTGTAGTGGTTAAGGAGCTGGACTCCCACATGGCCATCTATGGGTCAAATCCTGGAACTGGTGGTTTGAGATTCATGGTGGGCACATGTTCCTGTATGCCAGAAATTAGGAGGAGAATGGAGAAGGAAGCAAGGGCACGTACCCTTTCAGCAAAAATCTCTCTCAAAATAACAAAACTGTTGGGACCAGCAGCTGGCATAATGGCTATGTCGTTGGATTCCCATGTCGTCGACCACAGTTTGAGTCCTGGACCTGGTGGCTTAAAACTCACACCGGGGGACCCAGCAGTTAGCGTAATGGCTATGTCGTTGGACTCCCACGTAGTCGACCGTGGTTCGCATCCTGGACCTGGTGGCTTAGGACTCACGCCGGGCGCCTGTGCGCGCATGCCCAAGATCCCGAGAGGAGAATGGAGGAGAAGGGATTGCGGCATGGTCATCCCCCCTGGGGGGTGATTTCTCACTTTCTGTCTCTCTGTCTTTCTGGTGAGTACACGCGCCCTATAGCAAAAACCTCTCCCAAAATAAATAAATAAATAAATAACAAAATTGTCAGTGCCAAAATGTGCCTGGCACAGCGTTAGCATTTGTTGTTGCTATTAATTACCAATCATGGTATTTTTTCCCACTAAAAAGCAGTTTAAAGAGCAAAGTCTTTTGTTTTTCTCTTCCCTTGTTTTTACCTCCTGAAGTTCATTCACAGTTAAAGGACATTTTGGTATCAGACCAGAACGATGTGGTAAAAAAGCAATAGGTACAGTGAAATTATATCTTCCTGGGGTTGCTTCTACCAATTCTGGCCCTCAGTCTTCTGCTCTGCCAAAACAGAAAGGCCTTCCCAGACATGCCCTGCCGTTCTCTGTCCTATTCCTCAATTATTTAGATGTCTCTCCTCTGGGCTTTCCTATCCTTTAGGCTATCTAAGATTAGACTAAAGAATTAGGGCTGGTGGCCTTGAGGCCTATGCTGGCTGAATAACAAAAACCCCATTTCATCTCTTACTCCTACCACCTATATGTACACAAGAGGAAGAGGAGGAAGAGTTTTCAGTCTGTGCAGTACATATTCCTGGACATACTACCAAAGGTGAAATGTGTGAATGCCGGTTTTGCCTTTCATGATCTCGCTAACCATGCTCCTGTCTTCGCTGGCTCCAGTTACAGTGCTTCACACTGAACCGGGCAACTGCTAAAAGCAATCAGCATTATTACCATGGACTTGTAAAAATAAACTCCAAAACATCTCTTGAGAGTTACAAAGAATACAGCATTGAAACAAAACAAAACAAAACAAAAACAAAAAACTGGGCATAATTGTTTTTTCGTATGGGAAACCAAAACATGAACATATAAAAGCAGAATGAACAACAGTTTGGATTGTAATTAAGGCAAACTCAAAAGACTGAACAGTAAGCTGCAAAGCAGAAAAGAAAGAGAACTTGGTTTCCCACAAGATTTTATCCAGTTACCACTTTTAGCTATTTAAACTACTTATTTAGGTAACTGGGCCAGCAGGTGGCATGGAGGTTAAGGCACTGGATCCCACATGGTCAACTGTACAGTGTAAGTCCCAGACCCAGCAGTATGAAAATCACTTTAGACATGTGTGCATGCATGCCTAAAGTCCCGAATGGAGAATGGAGGAGAAGGTATTGTGGCATGGCCAGATAATTTTTGTTGTTGTTGTTGTTTTGGTTTTTTTGAGAGGTTTTTGCTATAGGGTGCATGCGCTTGCCGGAAAGACAGAAAGAGACAGAGAGACAGAAAGCAAGAAATCACCCCCCAGGGGGGACGGCCACACCGCAATCCCTTCTCCTCCATTCTTTTCTCGGGATCTTGGGCACACACGCACACATTCCTGGCGTGAGTTTAAGCCACCGGGTCCGGGACTCGAACCATGGTCAACTACATGGGAGTCCAGCCACATAGCCATTACGCCAACTGCTGGTCCCGGCCAGGTAATTTTTCACTTTCTCAGAGAGGAGAATGGAGGAGAAGGGATTGCGGCATGGTCATCCCCCCTGGGGGGTGATTTCTCACTTTCTGTCTCTCTGTCTTTCTGGTGAGTACACGCGCCCTATAGCAAAAACCTCTCCCAAAATAAATAAATAAATAAATAACAAAATTGTCAGTGCCAAAATGTGCCTGGCACAGCGTTAGCATTTGTTGTTGCTATTAATTACCAATCATGGTATTTTTTCCCACTAAAAAGCAGTTTAAAGAGCAAAGTCTTTTGTTTTTCTCTTCCCTTGTTTTTACCTCCTGAAGTTCATTCACAGTTAAAGGACATTTTGGTATCAGACCAGAACGATGTGGTAAAAAAGCAATAGGTACAGTGAAATTATATCTTCCTGGGGTTGCTTCTACCAATTCTGGCCCTCAGTCTTCTGCTCTGCCAAAACAGAAAGGCCTTCCCAGACATGCCCTGCCGTTCTCTGTCCTATTCCTCAATTATTTAGATGTCTCTCCTCTGGGCTTTCCTATCCTTTAGGCTATCTAAGATTAGACTAAAGAATTAGGGCTGGTGGCCTTGAGGCCTATGCTGGCTGAATAACAAAAACCCCATTTCATCTCTTACTCCTACCACCTATATGTACACAAGAGGAAGAGGAGGAAGAGTTTTCAGTCTGTGCAGTACATATTCCTGGACATACTACCAAAGGTGAAATGTGTGAATGCCGGTTTTGCCTTTCATGATCTCGCTAACCATGCTCCTGTCTTCGCTGGCTCCAGTTACAGTGCTTCACACTGAACCGGGCAACTGCTAAAAGCAATCAGCATTATTACCATGGACTTGTAAAAATAAACTCCAAAACATCTCTTGAGAGTTACAAAGAATACAGCATTGAAACAAAACAAAACAAAACAAAAACAAAAAACTGGGCATAATTGTTTTTTCGTATGGGAAACCAAAACATGAACATATAAAAGCAGAATGAACAACAGTTTGGATTGTAATTAAGGCAAACTCAAAAGACTGAACAGTAAGCTGCAAAGCAGAAAAGAAAGAGAACTTGGTTTCCCACAAGATTTTATCCAGTTACCACTTTTAGCTATTTAAACTACTTATTTAGGTAACTGGGCCAGCAGGTGGCATGGAGGTTAAGGCACTGGATCCCACATGGTCAACTGTACAGTGTAAGTCCCAGACCCAGCAGTATGAAAATCACTTTAGACATGTGTGCATGCATGCCTAAAGTCCCGAATGGAGAATGGAGGAGAAGGTATTGTGGCATGGCCAGATAATTTTTGTTGTTGTTGTTGTTTTGGTTTTTTTGAGAGGTTTTTGCTATAGGGTGCATGCGCTTGCCGGAAAGACAGAAAGAGACAGAGAGACAGAAAGCAAGAAATCACCCCCCAGGGGGGACGGCCACACCGCAATCCCTTCTCCTCCATTCTTTTCTCGGGATCTTGGGCACACACGCACACATTCCTGGCGTGAGTTTAAGCCACCGGGTCCGGGACTCGAACCATGGTCAACTACATGGGAGTCCAGCCACATAGCCATTACGCCAACTGCTGGTCCCGGCCAGGTAATTTTTCACTTTCTCACTGCCTCTCTCTTTCCAAGAAGCACACACAACCTATAGCAAAATAAAATAAAATAAAATAAAATAAAATTAGGTACTTGAGGAAGTTTGAATCTCATAATGAACAAAATGTTCCAAATAAACAAAAGGTCCCTCTAATTTACACATAGGTTCAATTATTTCTACCCTTAAACTTATATTCCCACTGAAAACAACAATTAGGTGCTGAAATTAACCATAAAATAATTTAATTAATTTTTCAAATACCTTCCTATGCAGTATACGTGATCTCATTTGATCTTCACACCACCACCAGAATTATGAAGAATTAGAAAGCAGATGTTAGAACATTTCCATGTAATAAATTAAGAACTTAAAGCTCAATTGTCTTGGTAATAGAGGATGAATTAAATAATTTGCCAGAGAGTGTATGCACTCACTGAGGAGAGACAGAGAGAAAGAAGGAAAGTGAGAAAGCACACCTCAGAGGCAATGGTCATGCCGCAATCCCTTCTTCATGTCTCCCTCCTTTCAGGATTTTTGGGCATGCATGCATGCACACATGCCCAGCATGATTCTCAAGCTGCTAGTTCAAATTTAAACCACAGTCACTTTAACTATCACACTGATGGCTGGCCCAACAGTAGGCACCTTACTAGTATCTAATTTATAAGCCTCATACTCAAGACTCAGGTAAAATTTAAAATTTTTTCAGAATACAGTCAGATCTCTACGTTTAACAATTCACCCATTCACTCACTAAAATGCTTATTAAATAACAGGCTCTAGAGTAGGTACTAAGAACAAGGTATATAGTCCCTACCTTAGGAATTAACCCTTCTTATTAGAGTCAATTAAACATCTATTAGAATTAAATGGGATATAGCTAAGATATTGTAGAATACTGAACTGGAACAAAATAATAGGACATATTTATTAAAACAGAGTACTCATTTCAAAAGGTCACTTCTATTGTAAAGAACATTGTAATGTGTCATGAATAACACACTATTCTAAACATAGTTAACCTCAACTTTCCTTCAGGTAAAAATAAGCACAAAGACTCTGACAAAGATCACCTTTTGGATTAACTGTGATTCTATAATCCCTTTACAATGAACTGAACAGGGACCAGCAAGTGGCATGGTGGTTGGGGGCGCTGGACACTCCCACATGGTCAACCACGGTTTGAGTCCCAGGCCTGGTGGCTTGCTTTCTCTCTTTTCCTCTCTCTCTCTCCCTCTGTCCCTCTCCAGTCAAATTAAAATAAATAAATAAATAAAGTTAAAATGATACAAATACTTCCAAAAATTAAAGAAAAAAAAATTTTAAAAACCCAATGAAGAGAACCAGCAGTTAGCGTAATGGCTATGTCGCTGGACTCCCACGTAGTTGACCGCGGTTCGCGTCCCGGACCCGGTGGCTTAGAACTCACGCCGGGCGCGTGTGCGTGCGTGCCCAGGATCCCGAGAGGAGAATGGAGGAGAAGGGAATGTGGCGTGACCATCCCCCCTGGGGGGTGATTTCTCGCTTTCTGTCTCTATGTCTCTCTGTCTGTCTGGCGAGCGCACGCGCCCTATAGCGAAAATCTCTCCAAAAAAAAAAAAAACCCAATGAACTAAACATACATTTTTCAATTCAATCCATAAAATTCTTCTTTATTTTGTCAGATTACTGTAAGTAATGAATATATCACAAGAAGAAAACAGTATGTGAGATTTCTATTACATTTTCTAGTCATCAAACTCTATACAATCCTCTTTCTGGGCACTGAGATGGTGCATCACTACGGAATTAACATGGTTCAATATCTAGGAACACTATAGGTCTTTGATGTCTATTCTGAGTATTAAAACACACTTTAAAAAACTCTCTATAACATAAAACATACCTTTTTTTTTTTTTGAGAGGTTTTTACTATAGGGCACGTGCGCTCGCCAGAAAGACAGAGAGAGACAGAGAGACAGAAAGTGAGAAATCACCCCCCAGGAGGGATGGCCACACCATATACCCTTTTTCTCCATTCCCCTCTTGGGATCTTGGACACGCACGCACATGTGCCCAGCATGACTTTAAGCCACCAGGTCTGGGACTCGAACCACAGTCAACTACATGGGAGTTCAGCAACATAGCCATTACACCAGCTGCTAGTTGCCCATATCTCCTCTTTAAGCACCTATAAATTTTTAAATTTTAGAATATAGTTATCTGGAACCAGCAGATGGCATAATGGTTAGGTCCCTGAACTCTCACATGGCGAACCAAAGTTACAGTACCAGATTCAGCAACTTAAAAAACTCATGCCAGGTGCATGTGCATGCGTACCCAAGATCCCAAAAGGAGAATGGAAGAGAAGGGATGGCAGCAGGGTCATCCCCCCGATAGTGGTGGGAGGTGATTTCTAACTGTCTCTCTTCTCTCCAGTGAATACGCATGCCCTATTGCAAAAATCTAAAAAGAAAAAAAAAAAAACTGGTTATCCAGGGCCAACAGATGACATGGTGGTTGAGGTGCTAGATTCCCACATGGCCAACTACAGTATGACTCATGGACCTGGCAGCCTTCTTTCTCTCTCTCCCCCCATGTCTCTCTCTGGTGAGCCATAGGATGAAGAGATGGAGAAGAAAGGACTGCAGTGTGATCATGCCCCATTGGGGCCTGCTTTGTTCCTCTCCCACTCTATCTGGTAATCACATACATCCTCTGGCAAATGAAAACAAAATCATCAAAATGCAGTCACATGTCACATGCTGCTAAGGTACAATAGTATGGGAGGCCTGGTTTTAACTCCCAGTCCAACCTACAGGCTGGGCCTGGGGGCAAGCATCTAATCTTAGTGACTCTGGGAAACTGAGGTAGAAGGATCACGGGACTGAAACTGATGTAGACAATGTAGTGAAACACTGTCTTTATCTTTTTTTTTTTTTAAGAGAGAGTTTTACTATAGGGCACATGCACTTGCCAGAGAGACAGAGACAGAAAGCAAGAAATCACCCCCTGGGGGAGATGGCCATGCCACAATCCCGTCTCCTCCATTCTCCTCTTGGGATTTTGGCATGCATGCACCCGCGCCCAACGTGAGTTTTAAGCCATCAGGTACAGGAATCAAACTGTGGTCGACTATGTGGGAGTCCAGCAACGTATACATTACACCATCTCAGGACCAGCACGTAGTGTAATAGCTATATCGCTGGACTCCCATGTAGTTGATCACAGTTTGTGTCCCAGATCCGGTGGCTTAAAACACGCCGGGCGCATGTGCGTGAGTGTCCAAGATCCTGAGAGGAGAATGGAGGAGAAGGGATTGTGGCATGGCCATCCTCTCTGGGGGGTGATTTCTCACTTTCTGTCTCTATGTCTCTGTCTGTCTGGCGAGCGCACGTGCCCTGTAGCAAAAACCTCTCAAAAAAAAAAAAAAAATCACACCATCTGCTGGTCCCAAAACACCGTCTTTAAAAAAAAAAATCTGGGCCAGTAAGTGGTGTAGAAATTTAAGTGGTTGGAACCCGTGTGGCTTACTCTATGGTCCCAGAGAGTAGCTTAAAAATCATGCTAGGCACATGTGCGTGTGCGCCTAAAATCTCAAAAGGAGACTGGAAGAGAAGGGACTGCATGCGGCCATTCCCCCCGCCCCAGGATGATTTCTCACTTTAACCTCTCTCTCTCTCTCTCTCTCATGAGTCACATGCCCTAAATTAAAAAAAAAAAAACAAAAAAAAAACTAGTTTAGTGACTTGCAGTTCCAGCTGGAAGGCTGAGGCAAAACATCTTGGTTTTTAAAAAATTATTATTATTTTATTATCATTATTATTTTAATTTGCTATAAGATACATGTGCTCACCAAAGAGAGAGAGGGGGAAAGTGAGAAAGAAAGCAAGTCGCCAGGTCCAGGACTCAAACTTCCATCAGCCATGTGGGAGTCCAGCATCTTAACTACCATGTAAGCTGCTGGCCCCAAAGTACCTTTAAAAAAATTAAATAGAAAGGTATAGAGATAACTTTTCTTTCTATTTATTATCCAGAATGCTCAAAACATCATTTACATATATTTGCATTTATTTTCATGTGGTTATGTTAACTTATACTAGACAAAGCATACAAATTTTAAAAGCATGCCTTTCTAAGTTCTCTCTTTCCAAATTTCCATTTCTGCTCTTCTCCATCCTAAATTTTCTTTTTTTAATCATTTTAAAATTTATGTATCTATTTATTTGTTGTGATTTTCAAGCTACTGGGTCCAGGATTTGAACTGTGGTTGGTTATATGGGAATCTAGCACCTTAACCACCATGCCTCTTGCTGGCTCCCTAAATTTTCTTGTAGAAATGCTTTCTAAGCCCTTATTCCCTAAGGTTCCCTAAATGTTCAATAGTGGTCATGAACTCATTCTTTGTACCAGTTGTGAAGTACAACATTTAGTTTAGAAGTGTACATGCATAAATGAAAATGCCTTAAAAAACATACACTGTGAAGTAATGAAAACAGTAATACACCTGTTTTCATGAGGGAATTCATGCAGGTAAATAATCAGGGTTACTTCTACTCCACTAAGATTGGGCACTGAAAAAAAAAAAAACGACCTTGGACAAAGAAGTATTGATAAATATTGATAAATATATAAATGCACCCAAGGGCAAGAAACAGACTCCTGTCACTAAAAACAAAGCAAAATATCACAATTCAATCACCTGATTAGGCCTATCTCCCATCATAAATTTAAAAACCAGCTGTATCTATCTCCTTTTTTCTTTTTTTTTAACTGTTTTATTTAATTACATTCATCTTTTTTTTTTTTAATTTGACCAGAAAGAGAAGGAATATAAGAAAGGAAGCCACCAGGCCCAGGTCAAAGTGTGGTCAGTCATGTGGGAGTCTAGCACCTTGACCACTACGCCTCTTGCTGGCCTCACTTGACCTCCTGTTTTCATGAGGGAATTTATGCAGGTTCAGTGTCTCCAGACTTACACTCATAACCAGCCATAAGTATAAGCAGTTAGATCATTAACTTTGGCCCATTTTTCTTTTCACAAAATAACTAGACAATAAAAAATGCTTCCAAAGTGGGAGAAACTTGGAATATGATGGGATATTACTGAACAAAGCCATTTGTATATGCTCAGGATGCCAAAATGTCAAAGCAGTAACATTTATCTGTACCATGGAAAAAGATTTCTCTAAGACCAGAAAGTGCTTACATAAAACAGCTACTACTCAGTTTTCAGATTTGGCACATTTCCTAAAGTACTCTTCACACTCTCCTACTTTTTCATAAGAGAACTTCTGGCAGGAACATTCCACTGCATTCCATCTGCAGTCAGCTATAATCCCTGCAAATATCAGTCCAGGCCAGTTTTGCAGCATAGCTGCCTTTTTAATACAGCTAATACATGTGACTGTAGCAAACTCATTTCATTTTTTGCAACAATTCTATGCTCAGAATATATATGTGCACTCTCCCAAGCTAAGTCCAATGGTTTTTCTTTTTAAACAAGCCATTAATATTTCTAAAAACAGCATCTTTCACACAAATGCCTCACTTAAGATCTCTCACTTAAAAATTATGTTACACATTAATCCTTACTAAAAAATGGCCATATAAGATCAACAACAGAAGCAGGAAACAAAAAAAATGCCAAAAATTCTAGACAAAAAATTTCTTATGTTGGGGACCAGCAGTTAGCATAATGGCTATGTCACTGGATTCCCATGTAGTCGACCACGGTTCGTGTCCCGGACCCGGTGGCTTGAAACTCACGCAGGGCGCGAGTGCGTGCATGCCCAAGAACCCATGAGGAGAATGAAGAAGGGACTGCAGCGTGGCCATCTCCCCTGGAAGGTGATTTCTCACTTTCTATCTCTCTCTCTGTCTGTCTGGCGAGCGCACGTGCCCTATGGCAAAAACCTCTCAAAAAAATTTTTTTTTCTTATGTAGTAGATAACTACCATATGCAATTAGCTGCGGTCCAAGATCAGACACTCTTCAAATGAGCCAAAATGATCCCAAATCTCTGAGCCATTACAAAATAAGTATTTAACTAGAAAACTAACTCTAACTTTTCTAGGGCTGATTAATGAGAAATGCTGTTTCAGTAGGATAATGTTAAGTCACAAATTAGGGGTCAGCAGGTGGTGTGACGGTTATGGCACTAGACTCCCACATGGCCAAACAAGGTTCAAGTCTCAGACCAAATGGCTTGAAAATCACTCCAGAAATATGTGCTTGCAAGCTCACAATCCCCAGTAAAGAATAGAGGAGAAGAGATTTCTGCATGGCCATCCTCCCTGGGAGGTGATTTCTCATTTTACCTCTTTCTCTTTCTCTCTGGAGTACACACACCCTATGGCAAAAACCTTAGGGGGAAAAAAAAGGTCACAAATTACTCCTGCTGAGATTTTGCATTCAGGGAGTCAATGTGTTAAACAGCCAGTTGAGGGCCAAGAGAACTGAAACACCACCACTAATAAGGACTACTAAGCTATAATTCTGAACTTGTTACCAAATCTATAGTTTAAATCCTACTCACTCTTCAAAGTCTAGCATTTTAAATAGTATTATCAATGAGGGCTTATATTTACCAAACAAGCATACGCTCCTTTTTGCAACTCTTTTTTAATGGCAATTATCAGTCTGATCACTTCTATCTTGTACTGAGATTTAGTATGTCTTGATTTCCTACCACAATCTAAAAACTCCTTAAGGGTCTCATGGTGCATATGACTCTGTCATCTCTACACATCACATTACAGCAGACTCTCAAAGGGCAGAAGAAAAGAAAGGTCAGGCACGGCAAAGCAAAGCCACTCAACCTGTTCTTTAAAAAGGTTTTTACAGATTTGCAACAATTATCAGTAGTTCGACACTGTGCTTAAGGTGGTCCACAGATTGGTTTTCATGGTACTAGAAAGCTATAACTAAGGCTATTCTAGCCAAATTATTAATTTACTTTTTTTCTTAAGAGGTTTTTGCACACCATGTGTGCTTACCAGAGAGACAGAGAGAGAGATAATGAGAGGGAAAGTGAAAAATCACCTGGGGTGTGGGGGGGGTGATGCCCACACCACAATCCCTTCTCCTCCATTCTCCTCCTAGGATCTGGGACACACACACGCATGTGCCTGGCATGAGCTTCAAGCCACTAGTCCAGGACCTGAACCACAGTAGGTCATGTGGGAGTCCAGCAACATAATCACTCTGCCATCTGCTGGTCCCTAATATACTTTTAATAAAAGTAAGATATTCTTCTTTAAAATTTATTGGGTCATCAGAAAAGTCATGACATATTTTTTCTATGCAAAAATGCATCTTGACTTTTCTGAGGATCCAGTAATCAAAAGACGTACCAGGGACCAGATAGTAATGCAGCAGTGAAACCCTACTCTGTGAGGCAATCCCATATAGGAAGGTTGCCAGATCAAGTCCAGAGACTTCCCTGAGTATACGCAGCAAATACTTACCTATGATCTAGGACTGCTTGACTGAAAGATTAAAGGTAGAACACAATGTCAAGACCCTAGTGAGTATGCTATCCCTTTTGCTCTTTCTCTCATGGAAGAAATAAATAAACTTTAAAAAGCTTTATCAATATTTTCAATAATTCTAGGGATTTTTGTGAGATAACCAAAAATGAATAGAAGGAATTTACATACCAATGAACTCTAAATTTCTTTTTGCAATATATTAGGAATCTTGTTTTCTTCAGTTTGCTTTCTACCACAAATGAAAACATCTGGAATCCTTTATCCAGAGTAAATATAATTGAATAATTTCACTTTATTTCCCTAAACTGACATTATTTCGTATACAATCAAAATAATAAGGTCAAAACGAGACCTAATGTCTTTTTATTAGCTATCGATAATCTTTTTTTTTTTTTTAAGGTTTTTGCCATAGGGCTCATGAACTCACCAGAGAAAGACAGAAAGACAAAAAATGAGAAATCACCCCCCCACACACCCCCTGGAGGGGATGGCCACACTACAATCCCTTCTCCATTCTCCTCCTGGGATTTTAGGCATGTATGCACACATGCCCACAGTGATTTTCAAGCCACCAGGTCCTGGACTCAAAATGCAATTGACCACATGGAAGTCCAGCACCTTAATGACCACACCACCTGCTGGTCCAATCATCAATAATCTCTTAACTCATTTTAATCCAAGTGACAAAAAAATAGCCAACATCAGAGATCAAATAGGCCCAGGATCCATTGCTTATAATTACCCAGAATTATAGGAACCCAGAACTACAGAATGTATTTTATATTATACTACATTCTCTGATAGTTTTATTTTCCTGGATACTCAATGGATTACTTCTGATACTCTATTTGGTACTTAGCATATCATTATGCATATATAGATACTTGCTAATAAGTAAAACACTGCTACTGTGTTTTTTCATGCTAAAATCTCAAAGAAAACAACTTTTACAAATTATAGACATAAATTCCAAAATTCAAATATTTAAAACATACAATGAAGACTGAAAAATAAGCTGTTATTATATATTATCACTAACTAAAAGAGGGAAAAGACTATCTCATTAAAAGATGCTGTTGTGAGAGCAGCAGGTGGCACATCGGTTAAGGAAAAGGGCTCTCACATGGCCGAGGACAGTTTGAGTCCCAGACCTGACAGCTTGAAAATCACACTGGGCACCTGTGTGTGCATGCCCAAAATTGTGAGAGAAAAATGAAGATAGGGTGGTATGGCCATATCCCTCCGGGGGATGATTTCTCACTTTCTCTCTCACTGTCTACCTCTGTCTCCCTCTAGCGAGCACTTGCACCCTATGGCAAAAATCGTAAAAAAGGAGCAAATGATGAATATTGATTTTTTTTTTTTTGGGGGGAGAGGTTTTTGTTACAGGGCGCATGCACTAGCCAGACACAGAGAGACAGAGAGACAGAAAGCGAGAAATCACCCCCTAGGGGGGATGGCCACGCCGCAATCCCTTCTCCTCCATTCTCCTCTAGGGATCTTGGGCACTCACGCACGTGCGTCTGGCATGAGTTCTAAGCCACCGGGTACGGGACACGAACCACGGTCGACTACGTGGGAGTCCAGCGACATAGCCATTACACTAACTGCTAGTCCCAATCAATACTGATTTTTTTAAAAACAACTTTATTGAAATAGAGTTTATATATCGTAAGTTTATCCATTTAAAAAGTACAATTCAATATTGACCTCTGTGATCTTTTTATTTGACAATTGTTGCTAGGATATAACTCAGAATGAATGGCGCAACTGACAAACAACAGTAAAATCCAATGGTATAAGCTGCTTACATTCCTCCTTTTGAATCTTTAAAAAAACAGACTGCTGCAAGCTCTGCCTATCAAGTTCAGAGAAGAGTATAAGCAATGGAATGTTGGAAGTTATAGAGGAGCTACCCTGTCATAAAAGTAGCAGTATCTGTTTTCATATGGACAAACATTTTTCTGTGGTAGACTCCTCTATTCCTCTACATAGAACAACAGAGCACACAAGCACAGAGGTCAGAATGCTTACTTCAGCAGTAACTTTTGTCTGAAAGAACTATGATTCTGCTTTATCACAAAATTACAGATTTAAAGATGGCAGAACCTTTATTTTTAAGTAATTTGTTTACAGATCCGTATCAAGTCATTCAGTAATGCAGGAACAAAAGAAATCAGTTAAGTAATTTTTTTACCCAAACAATTCTCTGAAAATGACTCGTTAGGAAGAAATGACTGATAATTTTAGCAATAACTTGTAACTTTCCTATATAACATAATTATGTCCAGCGTTCAACTCAAAGAACCATCATAAAATAAGAGAGTAAGTTTTAAGACCATCTTGGCAAACTTAGCAAGTTCAAGTGCTACTTAAAATCAAGAAAACCAAACAATACATTCTGGAGCTTCAATGGGTATATTTCACATCAGGATTTAGCAAAAATCACTACTTATACCTTTATTATCATTCAGATTTTAACTTAAGCATTAACACTAACTAAAGTAGTTCAGTTATTCAGGGTTTCTCAATTGTAAAGAGTAAAATAAACAGTCACATTTAAGTATACTGCAGCAAATATCACAGAGCGGAAAGCAGTCAACAGATCTTTAAGAAGAGCAAAGTGTTACTACACAAGTGTTCATTTATTCTGATCACAGTAAAAAACAGAGGTTGGAGGAGGGGACGGTCAGAGATGTAACTGACAGAAAACATGTACTCACTTGTTGAGTTGCCTTGCATCTGAATGATGCACTTGGACTCCTTGCTGGTCTCTCGAGAATTGAAGGGCCTCACCCGGACAGCCACCTTTACTGAGGCTCCCGACATTCTGATGGCCTTGTTAAATATATGCAGTCCAGAAATCAAGAATTAAGTCTTCTTTTGAAGATATGTTTAAGTGTCCTTTAAATACAAAAGTTCCATACAAGATAGTCAGAATTGAAGAAAGCATGGGCTAACTTAAGCATAATGGCTACTGTCCTAGTTCTATTTTTGTTGACATTTCTGAAAACCTCATTTCTTTGCTCCCCTGCAAAAATTGTATTTTATTACAGAGATTTTTGCTATAGGGTGCATGTGAGAGACAGAGAGACAGAAAGCAAGAAATCATCCCCCCACACAGGGAAGATGGTCATGCCATAGTCCCTCCCCCTCTAGGGCTTTTGGGGGCACATACACATGGACCCCGCGTGAGTTTTAAACCGCCAGGACTTGAATTGTGGTCAACTACATGGGAGTCCAGTGACATAGCCATTATACCACGTGCTGGTCCTCAAATCTTGTATTTTCAGTAGTAGATTACCAAATAGAAAATTAAAGACTGAAATTTACTTTCCTATTCTATTATCTGTTTCTCATTCCTAAAAAGTCCCTAAACTTATTAAAAGTAATAGGCATCTATCTTGCTTTCTGTGCTTCTGGATCAATCTGAAAAATACCAAATATTTATTTGTTGAAGAAGTTCCTTAAACAAGTATTTCCATCTATAAACCACTTACTACTTTTGCTTAAAGAAATGCATTGAACTTTCTATACTTTAATGATAGTTTGAAACATTTGATTACATAAAATACAAGAAAACATCAAAGGACAAAGATAAGTTCCAACCAAGAAGATACCTTATCTCTATTTCATTTGACCCTCACAAACACAGCCTACAATAAGTAGAGAAGGTTCCAAGAGACCTAGATCCTATCCTCAGATATGCCACAGATATTCTGGCAGAATCCACTACTTCATTACTGAATGAAGCCACAGGAGAAACATGAACATTTCTCAATGGAATAGCTTCCCTCCCAACAAAGCAACACCGACACTGACAGATCTACATATTAACTTCCACAAGAAACGACCAGTCTTGCTAGTCAATAAGAAATCCATACCCTTTCTATTGTATACACATCTTCAAGAAGAACCAAACAAAAGGAAAAAACTAGATCCGGCCTCTGTGGTACAGGCCATAGTGTGCTGAACTACGGTGCTAGAAACCACATGACTGACCACCAGGTTTGGATCAACCTGGAACATGCTAGGTGCACACGCAAGTGCTCAAGATCCTGAGAAGGCTCCTTCCAGCCCAACACCCTGTGAAAAGCCAGAATCCACATGTATTTGAGGTAGGCTTTCCTTGCCCCTTTAACTGGAAAAAGCCTCTGTCCCAAACCTCTCCTTCCAGCCCAACACCCAGTGAAAAACTAGGTAGGAAGTAACGCATAATCCATCAGATGACCAGAAACCACCACCACAGAGGCACAAGAAATATGGGAAATCAAGAAAATATCTCTCCTCCAAGGGGAAAGAACAGTCCTTTATCATCCACAGACAGTACAATGGAATTCCTGGAAAGGTCAGATAAAGATTTTAGGATATTCATAGTGATAAAGCTAACAGAGATGCAAGAGAAGAGAGACAATAAACTCCAGAAGATGTAGGAGAAAAGAGAGAAGTTACAGGAGGTGAGGAAGTTCTTCCATGATCTGAAAGAGGAAATATACATCATAAAAAAAGAATCAAATAGAACTGTTAGAAATGAAGGCTCTAATACAGGAAATCAAAACCTCCCATGAAAGTATCAAAAGCAGGTTAGCTCATGCAGAAGATCGAATCTCAGATATAGAAGACAGAACCCCTGACAGAAAAGACTGAGAAAATAACCCCCCAAAATGAGAATAACATACAAGTAATACTAGATATCATTAGACACCCAAACATCCAGATCATTGGTATCCCAGAAGGTGAAGAAACTAATCAGGGCATTGATAATCGATTCCATGAAATCCTGGAAGAAAACGTTCCAAACCTAGAGAGGCTTTCAAATATCCAGACCCAAGATATACAAAGGACCCCACATATAATCAACCCAAGAAGATCTTCACCAAGGCACGTAATAGCCAAATTGACCAAACAGAGATAAGATATTAAAATTGGCAAGAGAAAACATCAAGTTACTTTCAAAGGATTGTCCCAAAGGCTAACATTGGACATCAGAAACAATGCAGGCAAGGAAAGAATGAGAACATATATTCAAAATGTAAAGTGAAAAACAATTTCAACCAAGATCTTTAAGAAGAGCAAAGTGTTACTACACAAGTGTTCATTTATTCTGATCACAGTAAAAAACAGAGGTTGGAGGAGGGGACGGTCAGAGATGTAACTGACAGAAAACATGTACTCACTTGTTGAGTTGCCTTGCATCTGAATGATGCACTTGGACTCCTTGCTGGTCTCTCGAGAATTGAAGGGCCTCACCCGGACAGCCACCTTTACTGAGGCTCCCGACATTCTGATGGCCTTGTTAAATATATGCAGTCCAGAAATCAAGAATTAAGTCTTCTTTTGAAGATATGTTTAAGTGTCCTTTAAATACAAAAGTTCCATACAAGATAGTCAGAATTGAAGAAAGCATGGGCTAACTTAAGCATAATGGCTACTGTCCTAGTTCTATTTTTGTTGACATTTCTGAAAACCTCATTTCTTTGCTCCCCTGCAAAAATTGTATTTTATTACAGAGATTTTTGCTATAGGGTGCATGTGAGAGACAGAGAGACAGAAAGCAAGAAATCATCCCCCCACACAGGGAAGATGGTCATGCCATAGTCCCTCCCCCTCTAGGGCTTTTGGGGGCACATACACATGGACCCCGCGTGAGTTTTAAACCGCCAGGACTTGAATTGTGGTCAACTACATGGGAGTCCAGTGACATAGCCATTATACCACGTGCTGGTCCTCAAATCTTGTATTTTCAGTAGTAGATTACCAAATAGAAAATTAAAGACTGAAATTTACTTTCCTATTCTATTATCTGTTTCTCATTCCTAAAAAGTCCCTAAACTTATTAAAAGTAATAGGCATCTATCTTGCTTTCTGTGCTTCTGGATCAATCTGAAAAATACCAAATATTTATTTGTTGAAGAAGTTCCTTAAACAAGTATTTCCATCTATAAACCACTTACTACTTTTGCTTAAAGAAATGCATTGAACTTTCTATACTTTAATGATAGTTTGAAACATTTGATTACATAAAATACAAGAAAACATCAAAGGACAAAGATAAGTTCCAACCAAGAAGATACCTTATCTCTATTTCATTTGACCCTCACAAACACAGCCTACAATAAGTAGAGAAGGTTCCAAGAGACCTAGATCCTATCCTCAGATATGCCACAGATATTCTGGCAGAATCCACTACTTCATTACTGAATGAAGCCACAGGAGAAACATGAACATTTCTCAATGGAATAGCTTCCCTCCCAACAAAGCAACACCGACACTGACAGATCTACATATTAACTTCCACAAGAAACGACCAGTCTTGCTAGTCAATAAGAAATCCATACCCTTTCTATTGTATACACATCTTCAAGAAGAACCAAACAAAAGGAAAAAACTAGATCCGGCCTCTGTGGTACAGGCCATAGTGTGCTGAACTACGGTGCTAGAAACCACATGACTGACCACCAGGTTTGGATCAACCTGGAACATGCTAGGTGCACACGCAAGTGCTCAAGATCCTGAGAAGGCTCCTTCCAGCCCAACACCCTGTGAAAAGCCAGAATCCACATGTATTTGAGGTAGGCTTTCCTTGCCCCTTTAACTGGAAAAAGCCTCTGTCCCAAACCTCTCCTTCCAGCCCAACACCCAGTGAAAAACTAGGTAGGAAGTAACGCATAATCCATCAGATGACCAGAAACCACCACCACAGAGGCACAAGAAATATGGGAAATCAAGAAAATATCTCTCCTCCAAGGGGAAAGAACAGTCCTTTATCATCCACAGACAGTACAATGGAATTCCTGGAAAGGTCAGATAAAGATTTTAGGATATTCATAGTGATAAAGCTAACAGAGATGCAAGAGAAGAGAGACAATAAACTCCAGAAGATGTAGGAGAAAAGAGAGAAGTTACAGGAGGTGAGGAAGTTCTTCCATGATCTGAAAGAGGAAATATACATCATAAAAAAAGAATCAAATAGAACTGTTAGAAATGAAGGCTCTAATACAGGAAATCAAAACCTCCCATGAAAGTATCAAAAGCAGGTTAGCTCATGCAGAAGATCGAATCTCAGATATAGAAGACAGAACCCCTGACAGAAAAGACTGAGAAAATAACCCCCCAAAATGAGAATAACATACAAGTAATACTAGATATCATTAGACACCCAAACATCCAGATCATTGGTATCCCAGAAGGTGAAGAAACTAATCAGGGCATTGATAATCGATTCCATGAAATCCTGGAAGAAAACGTTCCAAACCTAGAGAGGCTTTCAAATATCCAGACCCAAGATATACAAAGGACCCCACATATAATCAACCCAAGAAGATCTTCACCAAGGCACGTAATAGCCAAATTGACCAAACAGAGATAAGATATTAAAATTGGCAAGAGAAAACATCAAGTTACTTTCAAAGGATTGTCCCAAAGGCTAACATTGGACATCAGAAACAATGCAGGCAAGGAAAGAATGAGAACATATATTCAAAATGTAAAGTGAAAAACAATTTCAACCAAAAATACTGTATCCAGCAAGATTATCCTTGATGTGGGATGAAAAGATAAAAGCATTCTCAAAGTTACCTATTCTTTGAATTCTTGTATTTTATAATACAATATAATACATTACTTATGAAATACTGTAAGAAAACTTATAAAACATATAATTACACTATTCTGTCTCGGCCACGTGGGAGTTCAGTGCCCTTAACCACCACGCCACCTGCCGGACCAACTAGCCGCTACTCTTTAAATTTTTATTTATTTATTTCTCCCATGAGAGCAGACAGACCAATACACATGTGCGTGCGTGCATACACACACACACACATGCACACAAGCATGTGTGCGCATGCACACACACGTACTCCCATCAGGGTCTTCACATAACCCACTCCCAGCCTCCACCGGCCAGGATCTTGGTCATAGGTGTTCACTTGGCTTGTACAAGATTTTGGAACGTCAACCCAGAATTTTTCCATGTGCCCTCAGCGTCACAGGACTTTGCATTACTGCTGCATCAGAGTTGGCCAAGAACCACTGTTTAAGTCACTGCCTAACCCTGTCATAAGATCAACCTTTTTAAAGCCTGATTTCCTGAGTCACTCCCAATCGCAAGACCCTGATATCTTATTCCTCAGTGCTTAGAAGATCAAGGCCAACGTCAAGGGACTCTGTATCCTAGCCAAACTCCTTCACTAGTCCACACATGTGTTCTTTCATACCTCCTCACTATTCCTCCCCTACACTGGGTATTTACTCCCCTACTTAACTGCACAGCTCCAGTCTTAACTCTTCCAAAACAACTTACCCAAACATCCCAAGAAACAATGGTATTTCCCTCAGCACATGCAGCCCCACACACATATTGTGAGAACATTGCTACCATTTTACATGACTGCATTCTATCTTACACTGTTCTTCAATACCTTCTCAAAATGAAAATCCTATTCCTTTAAAAAATCCCTTTAACTTGCACTCCTTGAAAAAAAAAAAAATAGCTAATTTCAAGAGTGAGGGAGAAATACCAAGATGTTCCTAGGACATTTTAGGGTGCCCCAAAGCAAGAAATTTATCAAAGATGAATGAGATGATGTCAAAAGGACAGAAGTCAACCTAAAGCAGCACCTACCAAAGATAGGATAATTAGAGTATTAAGAAAAAAAAAAAAGAGGATGCAAATGGACTGAAAAACATTAACCTATATAAATTTATAAATTCCACTATGAGAGTTCAAAATGAGACTTTTAAAAACTTCATTATTCTGAAAACTAGGAAATAAAAGAATTACACATACATGTAGCCTGCATATCCTATACAAAATATTTCAAGATAACCAAATAGTCAGTGATAGTAAATTCTTCTTTACAGAAAAATTCCAACTAATAAATGCCAAAGAATTAGAATGTCACCTTTTCCCTGTCCTACTGACACAAAGGCTTTTTGGCAACATCTGCTAAAAAGTTGCTAAAAATCACTGGATGATGGGTCAGCCTGTGGCACAGTGGTTGAGGCAGCTGGATCCCACATGGCCGACAACACAGTTCAAGTCCCAGATCCTACAGCTTGAAAAACACACCAGGCACATGTGTGTGCACACCCAAATTCCTGAAAGGAGAATGGAGAAAGCTTTGATTGTGGTGTGGCCATCTTCCCTGAGGTACTCTCTCACCTACCATTCTCTTTCTTTTTGTCTTTCTCCAGTGAGCACATACACACATTTTAAAAATAAGAAGAAAAGAAAATATTAGATGAAGAGCTGGTTGATGGGAGAATATTATAATACATGAATCAGGCTGAGAGTGTGTGAATCCAATGATTGACCTTAACATCACTAGAAGCAGGGTATATGCCTCTTGGTTTACTATCACAGAAAATAGACAGCATCCCCTAGAAAGAGTTACTGCCCTACCTCCTTAAAAAATAAAAATAAAATCAAGCCTTAGATCTACTTATTAGTTTTCAAGACATATAGGGAGCCAAGAAACAAATTAGGGGCCATCTCCATAGCACAGTGGTAAAGCACTGCTATAGAGAAGAAAGATTCCCCTACTACGACTGCAGTTTGAACCCCCAGCCCTGACACAAAACACACCAAGCACATATGCACGTGCGTGCGCACACACTTTATCCTGAATAAAGAAAAAAAAAAAAGAGTGGACCAGCAGATAGCATAGAGGTTAGGGCAGTTAGACACCACATGACCAATTGCACGGTTTGAGTCTCAGAGCCAGCAGCTTGAAAAACATGCTGAGTACATGTGTGTACCCAAAATCTTGAATGAAGAATGGAAAAGGGAGACCATTCCCCCCCTCCAGAGAGTGCTTTCTCACTTTCTCTGTCTCCAGCAAGTGCACGTGTCCTATAACCAGTAAATAAATGAGACTGAAATTTAAAAAAAAAAAAAAGCAATTCAGATGATACATAAAAGATGTAATCAGCCAAATCCAGAATGTGGAAAATATCTACAGAACAAGTCACCTAGTTTCCTCAAATAAAAAGTATAATGGAGCCAGCAGGTAGTGTGGTGGTTGGGGCACTGGACTCCCACATGGCCAATCACAGTTCAAGTCCCAGATCTGGCAGCTTGCTTTCTTACTTTTTTCCCTCTCTGTATCTCTTTTCTAGTTAGCATGTGTGCCCTCCAGCAAATTAAAATAATAATAATAAAATAAAGAGTTCTTCACCAAAAAAATAAATAAATAAAAACAGAATAATTGGGGAAGGGAGTTTGTAAAAGATACTGAAGTTATTTGTTAAACAAATCAACCTCGATAACTTTTTTTTGTTTTTTCAGAGGACATGTGTGCTCCCAGAGAGAGAAAGAGAGAGGAAAAGTGAGAAATCATACCACCCCTAGGGAGGATGGCCATGCCACAATCCCTCTTCCTCCATTCTCCTCTCGGGATTGTGGGCACACACACGTGACCAGCATCAAGTCACCAGGTCTGGAATTAAAATTGCAGAGTTGGCCATGTGGGATCTACCATCTTAACCACCATGCCAATTGCTGGCCAATCATTTTTCAACCCAAAAAAAAAAAATCTTTAAAATACATTTTTTAGATAATCGGGACTAAACATAAACCAGTTGATATTAAGAAACGTGTTAGGGGATGATAGAAGAGATAAGATTGCCAAAATGCTGATTATTATAGAATATTGTAGATGTTTACATCTAAAAATCACACAAAACCTTTTTCTTTTGTGTTTTATCCAAGGTCTGCCAAAGTCCTGAATGCTACTGACCCACTTACAAAAAAAGATAACAAAAGGTGAAACCTCCTTGCTGGGCTTTAGATATAAAGTAAAGCACTATTCATTTGTGACTGAACCAAAACACTAACTTTTTTTTTTTAAGGTTTCTGCCATAGGGTGAATGCATTCATCAGAGAGATAAATTACCCTCCAGGGTGATGGCCACAATCCCTTCTCCACCATTTTCCTCCTGGGATTTTATGCACCCACATGCACCTGGAGTGGTGTTTGTTTTTTGGTTTTGGGGGGGGGTTGTCTTTTTTTTTTTTAGATTTTTGCTATGGTGCATGTGTGCTCATCAGAGAGACAGAAAGCCAGAAATCACACCCCACAGGGATTAGCCATGCCACAATCCTTTCTTCTCCTGTCTCCTCTCGGGATTTTGGGCACACACGCACATGCGCCAGGTATGAGTTTCAAGCCATTGAGTCCAAGACTCAAACCATGGTCGACCATGTGGAAGTTCAGTGCCTTAACCACTACGCCACCTGCTGGTCCCTACAAATACATTTTTTAATAGATTGCTTGCTCCTCTACTGAGCTATCCTGCCAGCATTTCTTTGATTCAAAGTCTCATGCAAAGCCAAAATATTTTCCCCCTAAATGGTACCAACTCTTTCACATTTCTATTTTTTTTAATTGTCAAAATGTGTGCTAACTAGAGACAGAAAGATGGAGAGACAGAGAGAGAATAAGAAAGCACCACCCAACGGTGCATAGTCATACCTCAATCCCTTCTCCATTTCTCTACCCTGTTGGGATCTGGGGCACCATACATACATGTATCCAGTGTGTTTTTCAAGCTGTGACTGCCAGGATTAGAACCAATGCTTACCATATGGGATCTGGCTCCCTTAACCACTACGTATCGGGCCAGCCCTTTCTTCTTTCTTTCAGTGTTCCCTCCATTCTTCTGTTCCCACACAGGCTAAACAGCTTGCTTTTTCTATTCATCTAATCAGTAACCAAATTACATGGCTGCTATCTATCAAATTTTTCTTTTTATTTCTACCTTCACCATGTTTATTAGGTCTTCATACTTTTCATAGTATTGAAATACTTTTCAAATATTTCCACTCCCATCTATTCCATCCATACTATACAAAAATGCCAGATTCACCTTCCTTAAATAGAGGTCTATTTCTATCACTGTCCAGTTAAAAATCCTGTTTCCCTATTGTATAGTATGTAATGACTAAGCTCCCATACTGGCATCTAAAGCATTCTACAACATAAATTACCTACTTTTACAAGCACAAAAACCACTATCTTCCTTCCACATTCAGTAACAGTTGTCCCCATAGAGCTTCCAGAATGCAGCTCATGCTTTTCTGCCCCTGCGCCTTTTGCTTCAACCTTCCCTTAATCCACTGTGCCCTTTATCCTCTCCTGTTGGTTTTTAAATCCATTTATTGTTCCAGGACCTTCTCATACTTCCTAGCTCTAAAACCTTCACAAATTCTCCTCACCCCTACCCCCAAATTAAATGCAAATACACTAGCCTCTCAGTTTTATATTTCTCAACTCACTGACCCTACCCAGGGAAGAAAAAACATTTTTTTTCTCTTTGTTCCCCTCCCCTTCCTTGCTTCAGAGAGGGAGAGACAGTAAAAGACACAGGCCCAACAGAGCCTTCATGCCATAATCTACTCCCAGTTTCAGTCAGCCCTGGATCATGGGCATATACGTGCCCAGAATTCTCAAGGTCATCTCCAGACATGAACTCGTAACTCTCCCATGTGTCAGTCTCACAGAGTCTTTCATTACCACTAAACCAACATCCAACATCCAAAGTATTTATTTTACATATCCCTGAGATACAGATTTTAAATTCCTTGAGGACAAGAACACAATTTCAGTCAAGTTTCTAATCCCCTACAATACAAAGTCTTGAATATAGTAGCTAAATTTTTTAAAAAACAATTATTTACTTATTTAATTCCATTTGTTATTATTATTTTTTAATTTGACCAGAGACAGAGAGAGAAAGGGAAAGCGAGAAAGCAAGCCACCAGGTCCAGGACTCAAACTGCAGTCAGCCATATGAGAATCCAATGCTCTCAACCACCACACCACCTGCCGGCCCCCAAGTAGTTAATTTTTTTTATTCAATTCCTAGTTGTTGTGCATCAACTGACTAGTGTTTAAATGATTTTAGTAAAAAAACGTAATTTTTTTAAAAAAAGAGTTCATATAACTGGGCTAGCACTATGGTCTAGTAGTTAAGGGAGCCAGACCCCAAGTGGCCACTGTAGTCTAAACCCCTGCCCGGGCTGCTTGAAAAACAAGCTAGGCCCATATGCATGTG
This sequence comes from Tupaia belangeri chinensis, assembly GCF_000334495.1. Lineage (NCBI taxonomy): Eukaryota > Metazoa > Chordata > Mammalia > Scandentia > Tupaiidae > Tupaia > Tupaia belangeri. The sequence continues at coordinate 13,438,255 of NW_006159616.1, forward strand.
TACCCAAAATCCCAAGAAGATAGAGAAGTAAAGGATAATGGGCTGCTGTGTGACCACATCCCACTGAGGGGCACCTCCCTCTCTCTTTCTCTTTCTCTCTCTTTCTGTGTGTATGTGTGTATGTGTGTGTGTGTGTGTATCTAAAGAACACACATGGTTTCTGGCAAAAAAAAAAAAAAAAAGAGGCCATATAATCAAAAGAAAAGGATAGAGATTAACTTCAAATTCCTTTCTGATTAAAAAAGCTAACAACCCTTTTCATAAGCAACATGCACATTATAAAATCACTTTCCCAGAACAACCTGAACCTACATATGTATTTTTTCTGATTTCACTGTCCAATGGTAAAACTGTAACATCCTCACAAAAAGAGTTAAAATCTGGGACCAGCAGATGGCCTAATGGTTACATCACGGGCCTGCCACAAAGTCAACCGTGGTTTGAGTCCCAGACCCAGCGGCTCACGCTCGGCACGTGCGTGTATGCGTGCGTGTGTGTGTGTGTGTGTGTGTGTGTGTGTGTGTGTATCCAAAATCCCAAGAGGATAATGGAGGAGAATAAATTACGGTGTGGCCATCCCTCCTGGGGGGTGATTTCTCGGTTTCTGTCTCTGTCTTTCCAGAGAGCATACATGCCCTATAGGAAAAATATCTGTTTAAAAAAAATGGGGACCAGCAGATAGCGTAATGTTTACATCACTGGACTCCCATGTAGTCAACCATGGTTCAAGTCCCAGACCTGATGGTTTAAATTCATGCCAGGAGCATATGTGTACAGGCCCAAGATCCCGAGACAAGAATCGAGAAGGGATTACAGTATGGCCATCCTGCCTGGGGGGTGATAATCACTTTCTGTCTCTCTGTCTCTGTCTTTCCAGGGAGTGCACATACCCTATAGCAAAAACCACTCAAAAAAAAAAAGTTAAAATTTTATATAGTAATTGGAAATTACAGTTACATGTTCTTTAGGAAAAGTTAGTTACTCTCCAATTACTATAACCATCTCTCTCTCAGAACAGACATCCATCAAAGAATTTCAGTCTCAAAACCCCTGCTCCTTTAAAAAAAAAATTATCTAAGTCTGAAATCAGGTTTAAAATCCAGTAAAAAATAATAATTACAGGGTACTTTTAAGAAGTTACAGAAAAACAACACTTCTTAATAATTAGCATAAAAGATATTTTCCAAGCTAGAAAAGAAAGGCAGATAGTATACGTACTCTAAATCGCTTCACAGTCCCAGGTCTAGACTAGCCCTCAGACTAGTCTTCCCTTTGTATGACACACAATTCGAAACATTAGAAAAACAGAATGGAGCAAAAATTCCAGAACCATTCACTAATATTAAAGGGACAATAAAACATTTAGGTCAAACTCATTTGAATTTTTCTAAAGTAATTTTTATCCAATTGTGTAATTTTGATCTTGTAGAATTCTGACTTGCCCTCGGGGTACCTTGGATTACTAAAAGTCTATGAAGAAAACGCAAATTGATCTTTTAGAAAAGTTAATAAATAAATGAAATAACAGCACTAGTTTTTCGTTTGCTTTGTTTTTTATAATCTCCCTTATCAGCAGAAAACGGCCTGGATTATATTCTTGAAACAGGTTCAGTTCATGTCATTCCTTCTCCTTAGAAAGTTTCAACTGGGACCAGTCAGTGGCACGGTGGTTAAGGAGACTGAATCCCCACAGGACCGAATGTGTGGTCTAAATCTCAGGCCCAGTAGTTCAAAACACACCGTGTATATGCATGTCCAAAATCCCAAGAGAAGAAGGGAGGAAAGGGGATTGCAGAGTGGTCATACCCCTTGGGAGAGATGCTTTCTCGCTTTCTCTGTCTCTCTCTGGTGAGTGCACATCTCCAACAGCAAAATAAAACAAACAAAAAATTTTTTAAACCTTCAATTGGTTCCTATGGCCTCAGAGCATAGCCTAAAAATTCAAAGGCATCCCTACTCTAACCTACTTCTCTAAGCTCAGCTTTTTCTTTTCAAAGAATTATTATTTATTTATTTCATTCCATTTGTTATTATTACCTTTCGATTTGACCAGAGAGAGACAGAGAGGGAAAGCGAGAAAGCAAGCTGCCAGGTCCAGGACTCAAACCACAGTCGGTGATGTGGGAATCCAGCACCTTTAACCACCATGCCACCTGCCAGCTCTCTAATCTCAGCTTTTACTGCCCAGCTCAGCCCTGTTCTCCAAGTCACTCTTTCTAGATCACATATATATGGATCCCTGAAAGGCCAATCTCAATTTTTTTAAGAGAGATTTTTGCTATAGGGTGTGTGCACTTACCAGAGACAGAGACAGAACGCAAGAAATCACCCCTACCCCGTGAAGGTGGCCATGCCCCAAATCCCTTCACCTCCATTCTCCTCCCAGGATTTTGGGCACGCTTGCACATACATTCCCCCTGAGTTTTAAGTCACTGGGTACAGGACTCGAACCATAGTTGACTATGTGAGAATCCAGCGACATAACCATTATGCCATCTGCTGGCCCCACAAGTCCACATCTTTCAGAAGGTAAAATGTCACCCTTGAACAGAGAGTATTAAGTCATACATTAAGTCATACCTTCTTTTTCATTGTTCCTTTTAAAACTACTCAATTCCTCATTTTTCTACTTATCTCATTCTGCCCTATGTTAGTCAGTAGTTCACTTAACTCTTATACATTCAGTGCATGTTTGTTAGAATTAAAAATAGATCTTGGGAACCAGCAGTTAGCGTAATGGCTATGTTGCTGGACTCCCACGTAGTCGACCGCGGTTTGCGTCCCAGACCCGGTGGCTTAGAACTCACGTCGGGCGTGTGTGCGTGCGTGCCCAAGATCCCGAGAGGAGAATGGAGGAGAAGGGATTGCGGCGTGACCATCCCCTCTGGGGGGATGATTTCTCGCTTTCTAGCTCTATGTCTCTCTCTGTCTATCTGGCAAGCACACGCGTCCTATAGCAAAAAAAAAAAAAAAAAAAAGGGGAAAAAAAAAAAATAAAATTTGGGACCCGCAGTTACTGAAAAAACTATTCCATGTAGTCGACCACAGTTCAAGTCTCGGACCCGGTGGCTTAAACTCACGCCAGGCGCGTGTGCGTGCATGCCCAGGATCCCGAGAGGAGAATAGAGAAGGGATTACGGCATGGCCATCCCCCTGGGGGGTGATTTCCCGCTTTCTGTCTCTCTATCTCTGTCTATCTGGCGAGCACACGTGCCCTATCGTGAAAACCTCTCCAAAAAATAAATAAATAAAAATAGATCTTAACAAAGAGATGAAGTCTTTTAAATTCAACATTAGCATAATCTGCTATAAAGCAACAAAATTACATCAACAACTAGTCTAGTTAAAAGGTAATCTTGGGGGACCAGCAGTTAGCGTAATGGCTATGTCGCTGAACTCCCATGTAACCGACCGTGGTTCGAGTCCCAGACCCGGTGGGTTAAACTCACGCCAGGGCGTGTGCGTGCATGCCCAAGATCCTGAGAGGAGGAGAATGGAGGAGAAGGGATTGCAGAGTAGCCATCCCTCCTGGGGGGTGATTTCTTGCTTTCTATCTCTCTGTCTCTCTCTTTCTGGCAAGCACACACACCCTATAGCAAAAAAAAAAGGTAATCTTGGGAGGGGGGCCGGCCAACAGGTGGCGGGATGGTTAAGGTGCTAGACTCTCACATCGCCAGCTGTGTTTCAATTCCTGGATCTGGTGACTTGAATAACACACTAGGCACATTCGTGTGCATGCCCAAAATCCCAAGAGGAGGATGGAAGAGAGGGACTGTGACATGGCCGCCTGGGGGGCAATTTCCCACTTCACCCCTCTCTGTCTCAGGTGATTACACGTGCCCTTTGGCAAAAACTTTAAAAAAAAAAAAAAAAAGAAATCTTGGGGACTGGTAGCACAGAGGTAACAGTGTTCTGTGAGGCTGACCCACATGGGAAGGTCCAGGGTACACGCCTTAAGGCTTCCTCTGCATTCCAGGCACACGTGCTCATGAGCCAGGCTATCTAAAGTTGGGGTTGCTTGAAGCAACAAACCCTGCTAAAGGGACGTTTTTTCTTTTTAATATTTTGGGTGGGGCCAAATCAAAATTGAGATAATAAGTCCTAAACTCTACCTAGTTAGTCAATTAGTTTTATTATCTGAAGCTACTTCCCACAGATTTTGCAGAAGGCAGAGAAGGCAGTGGGAAATCTGCCACTTCAATCTCAACATTCCACTGTAGGATTTTTTTTTAATTATTTATTTAATTCCATTTGTTATTATTTTTTAATTTGACCAGAGGAAGAGAGAGAGAAAGGGACAGCAGGAAAGCAAGTCGCCAGGTCTGGGACTTGAACCGTGGTCAACTATGTGGGAATCTAGTGCCTTTAACCACCATGCCACCTCCCAGGCCCATCTGCTGCAATTTTTTCACTATCAGAATGAATGACACCTACTCCTGATACTGTCCAAGCTATAATTAACTCAGTTCAGCTGTGATGTAGAAATGGTAAGTTTCAATCAAAGGCAAATTTGAATTTGGTATTAATCAAGATTCTTCCTGAAATCTGCTCTTGACCGTACACCTCTGCAGCTACATGCTTGGAAGGTAACTCATCATCTGCGCAAGAATGCAGGTCAGACTCTCCCCAGTGTCAACAATGTGTCACCTTGCCACTTGATAAACTGGTACTCAAAGATTAATAGATATGTTTTCTTGTAGATGAGAACACAGACTATTAAGCGTTGCAGGCTCTCACCAGGGTTGAATAATGAGTTTCTGCTGGGATAGTCATACATCTCTTTACATAAAGTTACATGTCTGAACCACATTAGCTAGATCCTTCATAGAAAAGCCTTGCTAGTTATAGTTTCATGTGATATTCTCAGTTTGGAAAGCAGGTGGATTTTTTTTTTAAAGGGTCTTCAAAGAACATTTCTTTTACTTAATAAAGTACCCACTGAAAACAGTATGCAAATCCTTGCATCGGGATGTCTATAGTATCTTTCTCTAAGAATTTCTTTAGAATTAACACCAGAAGGGCAAGCCACTGGCATAATAGTTAAGGCAGCTGGATCCCACATGGCCAAATGCACTGTGTGAGTCCCTCACTCAACGGCTTCATAAACATGCCAAGTACATGTGCATGAGTGCCCAAAATCTCAAAAGGAAAAATAGAGAAGGACTGTGACCTGACTATTCCCAATAGGGGAGTTCCTCACATCCCTCTCTCTCGCTTTCTCTCTCTTTCCAGCAATCATGTACACTCTCTGGCAAAATTTTAAAAGAGAATTTAATACCAAGAAAAAAGTATCTCAACAATCATTAGGCTTTCTTTTATCAGAATGAAAATTATATATTTTTCCCTTTTTACTTTGATTTCGAAAAGTTTCAAAAACTAAATCATGGGACCAGCAGTTAATGTAATAGCTATGTCACTGGACTCCCATGTAGTCGACCACGGTTCAAGTCCTGAACCCGGTGGCTTAAACTCACGCCGGGAGCATGTGCATGTGTGCCCAGGATCCCGAGAGGAGAATGGAGAAGAAGGGACTGTGGTGTGGCCATTCCCCCTGGGGGGGTTATTTGTTTTCTGTCTCTCTGTCTCTCTGGCAAGTGCATGCACCCTATAGCAAAAACCTCTCCA
>NW_006159616.1:13443898-13457828 GCF_000334495.1 Tupaia belangeri chinensis
AAACACCTCCAGAAAAAAAAAAAAAAAAAACTAAATCATAAGAACTTTATCAGCTTAGTGGACCTGTATATTTACTTTTCCCTTTTGTTACATAGATTTTTGTTTATTACTTACATTTAACAGCCTTACTACAGGCATGATGTTTGTAATAAGCTGCTTGAAACCTTTCTAGAAACAGTAAGTGGTATAAAATTAACAATAAACATTTGCTGTAATAGGTTATCCTGCTATTTATTTTAGCTCCATGAATATATTATGTAATCAAAGTTCTATTTATTAAAAACAAAACAACACAACACGTCTTTAGAAGTTATATAAAAAGTTGGGATCAGCAGATGACATAATGGTTACATCACTGGACTTTCACAGAGTGAACCACGGTTCAAGTCTTGGAACTGGCGGCTTAAACTCATGCCAGGCACATGTGCATATGTGCCCAAGATCCTGAGAGGAGAATGGAGGAGAAGGGATTGCGGCATGGCCATCCCCCCTGGGGGGTGATTTCTCACTTTCTGTCTCTCTGGCGAGCACACACACACCCTATAACAAAAACCTCTCTTAAAAAAAAAAGTTATATAAAAAACCGTGTTGAAGGAATTTGAAGCCAGAGGCCCAAGAGACTAAAACCAGTATACAAAACAGAAGCCAAAAGTTCAAAGAGGCAGGGAGGGAAGTGAAGTGAGCGACCCTTTATTGTTTCCCCCCTTTCTTTTTTAAGAATTATTTTATTTATTCATTCATTTATTTTAGTTTGACAAGAGAGAGACACAGAGAGAGGGAAAGTGAAAAAGTGAGCCATCAGGTCCAGGACTCAAACTGTGGTCAGCCATGAGTGAGTGTCTAGTGCCTAATCACTATGCCACCTGCTGGTTCCGTCTCTCCCCCTTTTTTTAAGTAAAAATTCCTTACTCTACCCCTTTTTTTTTTTAAGTAAAAATTTCTTAATTTTTTATTCCTGGTACTACTATCACAATTTACAGGGCAATATACCTGATATCATGAAAAGAAAAAGAAAAAGTTACAACAGATAAAGACCTTAGGAACATCCATCTAATTGACACCCGATTGCATTAATCATTAACTACACTTTTTGCAAACTGTGGCTATGACAGCCCTGAACAAGAAAGGTTTCCTGAGTAAGCTGCAGTAACTTTTCTGACTACAGCTCATCATTCCTCCCATGACAGATTTTTGTTGTTGTTGTTGTTTTTTGAGAGAGTTCGTTCTGCTATAGGGAGCATGCACACACCAGAAAGAGACAGAAAGCGAGAAATCAACCCCATAGGGGATGGCCATGCCACAATAATCCCTTCTCTATTCTCTCAGGATCTTGGGCACACACACATGCACACAGATACACACACACACACACACACATGTCCAACAAGAGTTTTAAGCCACTGAGTCTGAGACACGAACTGCAATTGACTTCATGGGAGTCCAATGACGTAACCATTACAACACGTCATCTGCTGGTCCCCTAATGGCAGATTTGTAGAGTTGTTCTCTAATGCATTTGAGATTGTCTCAAAGTAACCTGCAGCTTTCCTGACAATTCCTTGCTTCTCTCCTGTTAAGAACTGTAGCCCTGGGACCAGCAGTTAGCGTAATGGCTATGTTGCTCGACTCCCACATAGTCGACTACGGTTCGAGTCCCGGACCGGTGGCTTAAACTCACGCCAGGCACGTGTGCGTGCATGCCCAAGATCCCGAGAGGAGAATGGAGGAGAAGGGAATGCGGCATGACCATCCCCCCTCGGAGGTGATTTCTTGCTTTCTGTCTCTCTGTCTCTCTCTGTCTGGCGAGCACATGCGCCCTCACTAAAAAAAAACCCTCCAAAAAAAAAAAAAAAAAAAAAAAAAAAAAAAAAGCCCTTTTCTGCTGTTCTTAGACCCTTCTGTTCATATCTACCACTTCCACCACCAGATCCACGACTACCACCATATTACCTATACAAGCTTCTTCCACCAACCTGTTCCCTTTCATGGGTCCATAATTTGATTGCTGTTGTCCACTAAAATTTCCAAAATTATTCTAGTTCCCACCAGCACCATAGGTACCACTTCCAAAATTTCCTACTCCATTGTAACCACTGCATCCTCTACCATCACCACCATACTCACCTCTGCTACTATAACCAAAACCACCTCCATAGTTGCCACCATCATCTCCTCTGTAATTACCTTGGCTGCCACCACCTCCAAAGTTTCCTCCCACGACCCATGAGGTTGTTAGATCCACCTCCACAACCTCTTTGTGATCTAGCCAACTATATCTCTTGTTTAGAAAGGGCTTTTATTTTTACTTCACGAACATATCCATTAATAGCGTAGTACTTCTGAACAACGTTATCAACTATATCTTGATATCAAAAGTTACAAAATCTGGGACTAGCAGTTAGCATAATGGCTATGTCGCTGGACTCCCATGTAGTCTACCGCGGTTCGAGTCCCGGACCTGGTGGCTTAAAACTCACGTCGGGCGCGTGTGCGTGCGTGCCCAAGATCCAGAGAGGAGAATGGAGGAGAAGGGATTGCGGTGTGGCCATCCCCCCTGGAGGGGGGGGGTGATTTCTCCTTTTCTGTCTCTCTGTCTCTCTCTGTCTGTCTGGCGAGCGCACGCGCCCTATAGCAAAAACCTCTCCAAAAAAAAAAAAACGTTACAAAGTCTAATCCTCTCTTTTTCCACTCTACCTTCCATAACTTCTACAGTTTCAATCTTGCCAAACTTTTTAAAGTAGTCTGTCAAATTATAGTCCCGTTAGCTTCTTTAATATTCCTAACAAAAATTACTGTGAGATGGGCAGCACCAGGCTTTACAGAATCCTCTCTAGAAACAGCTCTCTTTGGCTCCACTACACGCCCATCACCTTTTTTTCTTGGGAGAGATTTTGGCTATAGGGCACGAGCGCTCACCAGACAGACAGAGACGTTAAGAGACAGAAAGCGAGAAATCACCCCCCAGGGGGGATGGTCACACCACAATCCCTTCTCCTCCATTCTCCTCTTGGGATCTTGGGCACACACGCACACGCGCCCAGCGTGAGTTTAAAGCCACCGGGTCCAGGACGCAAACCGCGGTCGACTACGTGGGAGTCCAGCGACATAGCCATTACGCTAACTGCTGGTTCCCATGTCCATCACCTTTTTGTGGCCGAGAACATATTGCTGCATCCACCTCTTCAACACAAGAATAAGTTATAAAACTAAAGTCCCTGGAACATTTCTTTGCGAGTCTCTCATTATCACATAATCTCTGAATATGCCCCATATGTCAAAATATCTTCTTAAACTATCAAAGCTCAGACCACCAATAAGCAGTTTTCTCAACTGCTCTGATTTCTTTGGATCATGGCCCTCTTCCACCCAGGCGGCAGAGGCAGCAAAGGCTGGAGTCAAGCTAGGGGTGACGGTGGCAGTTCTACCTCCACTTTGAGACTCAACTCATCTCGAAGTGGACGAGTGAACTTCAATTCAAGAGGGCAATCTTTTCAGTACTGAAAAGAATAAAGTGTGCTCTCCCCACCCCCATTATAGCAATAAAGTCTGGAAATCAGAGCAAAAGCCATGTCTGTGAATGGGGGACACTGAAGCCAGTCTGTGATGGGTTGTCATGAAAGTGGAAATGCAAATATCCACTATACTGCCCATACCTGTCTGTGATGGGCAGGAAAGTGGAAATAGGAATGGAGGGCTTTTATAGGAGGAACAGCAATGGAGCCTTCCAGCCAGCTAGATCAGAGGTACACACAAGTGCACACTCGGTGTGTTTCAGGTACACACAAGTACACACTCTGTGTGGCCTTCCATGTAGTTCCGGTATCACAGAGTGGCAAAGCCACTGCCTGTGCCACTACGTTTAGGCCACGTAGCAGTTTTAAACACAATTCCTATTTCATAAACACAAGATTTTAGACTGTAAAAAACGTGATGGGGCTGGCAGGTGGCATGGCAGTTAAGGCACTGGAGTTCCACATGGCCAACCACAGTTTGAATCCTGAACTTGGTGGCTTGCTTTGTTACTTTCTCTCTCTCTCTGGTTAAATTTTTAAAATAATAATAACAAAGTAATTAATTAAACTAATAAAATGTGATTAAAACGTGCTAAAACACAAAAATTTTACTGAGATAAAAGGTAAGATGTACAACATGGAAAAAAAGTGAAAGTAAATGTCTATGTGCTAAAAACGTTGATGTTTAGGTCCAGCCTAAACATGCCAGACACTGATGCTTGGCAGATCAAGACCACATGAGAAGTCGAGTTCAATTCTCAGCCCCACCCTAAAAGCTGGGGTGGTGACCCACACCTATAGTTCCAGCTACTGGAGAAACTGAGGCAGGAGGATTGTCACATGTAGTACGGACAACATAGTGAAATCCTATGTGAAAGAGCAGGCTAGGGGCCAGCAGGTGGTGTGATGGTTAAGGCAGTGAACTCCCACATAGCTGACTACAGTTCAAGTCCTGGACCTGATGACTTGGCTTTCTCACTTTCCCTTTCTCTCTCTCTCTGGTCAAATTAAATAATAATAATAATAAATAAAATTAAATAAATAATGCTTAAAAAAAAAAAACTAAAAAGGGGAGGTATAATTGCAACAAAAAAGAGCCTTGCTACAGAAACACCATGCACATACACACAAACACACTCCACAAGAATTTTTTTTCCCAATTACTAGAGAGTGCATATGTTCAGTGAGAAACAGGGAGAGGAAGAAGTAGAAAGCATGCCCTCAATGAGGAGTGCTCATACAGAAATCCCTTCTCCTCTACCTCTGAATTGTGTGGGGATCACTGGCACACATGCACACGTGTCCAGTGTATTTTTCAAGCCACTAGGGCCAGGATATGAACCATGGCTGGCAATGTGAGATCTGGCTCCCTTAACTATTAGACTACAGGGCTGCCCCCCCCCACACACACACACAAATCTACATTCTTAAAAAAGTGAATCTATTATTTATAACTACCACCTCCCAAAACAGAAAAGAGATTTGATGAAGTAAAATTAGTTGTCCAGGGCATCCAGTGGTGTGATGGTTAAGGCAGCTGGATCCCATATGGTCGACTGTGTGGTTTGAGTACCAGAACCAGCAGTTTGATAAACACCTCAGGCACAAGTACATGAGAACCCAAAATCTCAAGAGAAAAATGGAGGGTAAGAGATGGTGGTGTGGATTCCCCCACTGAGGGATGCCTTCTCACTTTCTTTCTCTCTTTGGTAAGCATATATGCTCTATATAGCAAATTTAAAAAGTAATTTAAATTAAAAAAAAATAGTAAGAAAGAAATTAGTTATCAAAAGATTCAATATTATGTATAATTGGAAATTTGTTATTTTTAAAGAAATCTTATTAATGACATCACATAATCCTCAGACCCATATAAACATTTTCTTCCCAAGAACATGAACATTTCCCATTTGTGAGCTTCCAGTTTCCTATAATTCTGGAATCTACCCAAACGCTACTGCTATGGGCTAAATATTTGTGTTCACTACCCCCCACATCCCAATTCATATGCTGGGATCCTAACCCTCAAACTTATTAGGAATTGGGACCTTTGGGGGTGATTAGGTCATGGGAGTGGAGACCTTGTGAATGGTATTAGGGCCCTTATAAAGGAGGCTACAGAGAGTTCTTTTGTCCCTTCCACCATGTGAGAACACAGTGGGAAGATGGCTGTCCATGAACCAGAAAGGGGCCCTCACCAGACCCCAAATCTAAGCACCCTGATCTTGGGTGACCTGAAGGGTGAAGGAGTTAGCCAAGCATATCCAGAAGTAGAGTAGTTCAGGCCAAAGAAAGAATAGGGGTAAGAACACTAAGATGAGACTGGCATGCCTGGCATGTATGAAAAACAGTGGGGAAATAATGAAGGGAAAAGAGGAGTGATCAATATAGCAAATCTCTAAAGATTATAAGGCTGTGTTATCCAAAACACAGGCCAAAGCGTCAGCCAAAGGCAGGGAAAGTAACCTCTTTCTCAGACTGGAGGAAAGAGGAGAAAGAGGGCAGAGACTTGTAAGTAGAGGATAAGGAAGCTCAGAAGTTTACATCTTTTCTTCCTAAGGGGTGGATTGGTAAGCCAGGTTTTCTGGCAAGCACAGTGTAATGGGAAGCTTTAGTCAAGTGGTCAAGGTTTTAGAATAGCCACTGTGGAGGAGTGGGGAGGGGATGGAGCAGAACTGCTTTCAAAGACAGACTCAGGAAGATCTCAGTGTACACATTACTTGTAGCACTAATCTGCAGCACTGTGTAAAGTTTTTCCATGACATTGAGTAGAGCAAAGAGTATGCACAGTAGGAAGAAGTAAAGCTAGCATCTGCTTAGTGGGACCTGCAGAATAATAAGGAAGAATAAAAACTGTAAGTGTGCATAAGAAAATAGCTGAAGTAGGGAACCAGCAGTTAGCGTAATGGCTATGTCGCTGGACTCCCACGTAGTCGACCGCGGTTCGAGTCCCGGACCCGGTGGTTTAAAACTCACGCCGGGCCCGTGTGCGCACATGCCCAAGATCCCAAGAGGAGAATGGAGGAGAAGGGATTGTGGCATGACCATCCCCCCTGGGGGGTGATTTCTCGCTTTCTGTCTCTTATGTCTCTCTCTGTCTGTCTGGCGAGCGCACACGCCCTATAGCGAAAAACCTCTCCAAAAAAAAAGAAAAAGAAAATAGCTGAAGTAGAGGCCAGCAGGTGGTGTGGTAGTTTAGGTGCTGGGCTCCCACATGGCCAACCAAGATTCAAGTCCTAGCTTGAAAAATCATAGGAGATAGATAGATAGACAGATAGATAGATAGACAGATAGACAGATAGATAAGAAAATAAGGCCAATGGATGGCATGGTGGTAGAGGGCACTGAACTCCCACACAGCCAACCACAGTTCGAGTCCCAGACCTGGTGACTTATTTTCTCACTTTCTCTCTCTCTTTCTCTCTCTCACTCTCTTACTCTGTCCCTCTCTGGTCAAATTAAAATAAATAAAGTTAAATAAAATAATTCTTTAAAAATAAAGAAAGAAAATAGCTGAAGCAATGCACCACAAAGGCCACAGTACAGAAAAAGAAGGAAAAATGTTAAACCTGAAAGAAGCCAATGGACCAGGAGTCCTGAGGTAAGAAAACAAACAGAGGAGACTATGAAATTGAGAGCTATAAATTACCAGAGCTTAAGATCTAAAGGAAAATTTAATATCTCAAGGTGATAACAGATCAGAAGATGTAACCAGGATGCTGAGTTACTGAACAAAATGAAGCCAATGTTTACCTGAGCTGAAGTCAATCTTAACCCTAAGGTTAAGAGTAGTCACAAAGGAAGTTCAACAAAGTGGTTACTTGCTAGTTATAGTAATCTTGGAGAATTCACTTTAATCTATCTCTTTACCTGTAAAAAGGGTATAATAGTGGTATCTATACTACATGCTTGTTATAAAGATTAAATTAGTTAATAAGTGTAAAGTATGTTGAAAAAGTATGGCACATAGAAAGTGCTCAATATGGGACCAGTAGATGGCGTAATGGTTATGTACTGGACTGCCACGTAATTGACTGCAGTTCGAGTCCTGGAGTCGGCAGCTTCAAACTCACGCCAAGTGCATGTGCGTGTGTGCGTGCCCAAGATCCAGAGATGAGAATGGAGGAGAAGGGATTGTGGCGTGGCCATCCCCCACGGTTGGTGATTTCTCGCTTTCTCTGTCGCTCCGGTGAGCATATGTGCCCTACCTATACCAAAAAAATATTAAAAACTAAAATAAAAAGGAGGTGTTCAATATGAGTAAGCTATTTGATCATTATTGCTGTTGCTGTTATTGTTCATTTGCAGTCATTGACATCTGTCAAAAACACATCAAAAATTTGGATGGAAGAGATAAGTAACCCAAGAATCAACGTCATCAAAGAGAGCAATAGTAGAGGATGCTACACAAGGGGTCTTCAAACAGTTCAGGGAAAACGTACACTATAAAAAAAAGTGCGCATAGATTTAAAAAATTTTTGCATCAAAATTAATTACTCACACTTTAATTCTATTTTCCATGAACTTTTTGATGTATCCTTGTAGTTGAATGATTTCTAATATTTGGTTGTATTATATTGAAGAAGCACATCATCCTACAAAACAATGTGATATTGAAATACAAAAAAATTCTAAATTCCATCAGACATTGACAATTTGTCACTTAAAACACATATACAAACAACCATGAAACAAGCATAAAAATGCCAACTGACTGGGACCAGCAGTTAGCGTAATGACTATGTCACTGGATTCCCATGTAGTTGACCGCAGTTCGAGTCCCAGACCCGGCGGCTTAAACTCATACCGGGTACGTGTGCTAAGTGCCCAAGATCCTGAGAGGAGAATGGAGGAGGTGGGATTGCAGCATGGCCACCCCCCTGAGGGGTGATTTCTCGCTTTATGTTTCTCTGTCTCTCTCTGTCTTTCTGGCGGGTGCACACGCCCTATAGCAAAAAATACCTACCCCCCAAAAACAAATGCCAACTGAGTAATAGATAATAAGATAATTACAAGATATTACAGAGTTTTGAAAAAGGCTCAGAGAGTAAAAATCATGGAAGCCACCTGGGCATGGCAACGTACACTAAATAAAGTATACCAAAACAGGGACCAGCACAGCAGTTGGAGTAAATGGCTATGTCACTGAACTCCCATGTAGTCAACCGCGGTTCGAGGCCCAAACCCGGTGGCTTAAACTCATGCCAGGCCAAGTGTGCGTGCGTGCCCAAGATCCCAAGAAGAGAATGGAAGAGAAGGTATTGCAGCGTGGCCATCCCCCCGGGGGGTGACTTCTCGCTTTCTGTCTCTCTCTGTCTTTCTGGAGAGTGCACACGCCCTATGGCAAAAACCTCTCCAAAAAAAAACGTATACCAAAACAGAAAGGAGTTCAAATTCACCTTCTCTCACTGTATCTACAGAGAAACAGTAATGTCTAAGTTCCTTGAAGGTAAAGAACTATATAAATTTCTATATGTACTCTTAATGAACTAGTAATGACTCTAGTAAAAGTAGGCATAAATGAGTCAGTGGGCCATTAACCAAAGAAATCTGAGAGAAGGCCAAGACACCATTTGCAAGTTTTTCCTATTATAGTCACATCTGTTTAATTTTTCTATGCTGATGAGCTGCACACAAAAAAGTCCTACAAATTTGCATATTTATTCACACTTTTGATGAGTCCTAAAACTTTAGGCCATCTTCCAAAGAGAACTACCGGAAGTAGACATGATATACTTTTAACTGCAGAGCCCTGTTAAAGTATAAAATGTTAATTTATAAGACTAAAGAGAGACTTACTCCAGGAAAGAACTAGCTATGATTAACAACTTGGGAAGGGGATTACAAACAAGAAGGCAAAGGCCCTTTGTTGTCCTTTACTTTGGACCCAGGATAAGACCAGAGGAGGAAAACAGACTAGAAAGCTTTGGCCTTGGAGAATTCTGCTGGCAGACTCACCTTGGGCAGTTATTCTCCGCATAAGTTCAAAACAGGAAAGAGAGAAAAAAGGAAAACCAATTCATATACGGTCTAGAAAAGGAAAATAGTGTTCTAAGCCTTAGAAACTATAGTTAGTTAGATATATTTTGGAAAAAAAACATCAGTGCAGAGGTGCACAGACATAAAAATGTGTCTCCAGATTAGATTCACAATTAGGTTTGGTTTTACCAAATGCAGAAATTAAACTTAACTACAGTTCTTTAGATCTTTATACTAATAAAGCAACTCTAGGGAACCAGCAGTTAGCGTAATGGCTATGTCGCTGGACTCCCACATAGTCGACCGCGGATCGTGTCCCTGACCCAGTGGCTTAAAACCCACGCCGGGCGCATGTGCGTGCGTGCCCAGGATCTCGACAGGAGAATGGAAGAGAAGGGATTGTGGCGTGACCATCCCCCCTGGGGGATGATTTCTCGCTTTCTGTCTCTCTGTCTCTGTCTGTCTGTCTGGTGAGCACACGCGCCCTATAGTGAAAAACCTCTCAAAAATAAATAAATAAAGCAACTCTAAAAATTTACTAGGGCCATGGAATTTTAAAACATTCTGTATTTCTCATGTTAATGTAACAAAAAAAAGCTGGTTTCTGTTGAAGCCTTTTCTTTTTTTTTTTTAGAGATTTTCACTGTAGGGCGCGTGCGCTCGCCAGACAGACAGAGAAAGACATAGAGACAGAAAGCGAGAAATCACCCCCCCAGGGGGGATGGTCACGCCGCAATCCCTTCTCCTCCATTCTCCTCTCAGGATCTTGGGCACGCATGCACACGCGCCCATTTGCAAGTTTTTCCTATTATAGTCACATCTGTTTAATTTTTCTATGCTGATGAGCTGCACACAAAAAAGTCCTACAAATTTGCATATTTATTCACACTTTTGATGAGTCCTAAAACTTTAGGCCATCTTCCAAAGAGAACTACCGGAAGTAGACATGATATACTTTTAACTGCAGAGCCCTGTTAAAGTATAAAATGTTAATTTATAAGACTAAAGAGAGACTTACTCCAGGAAAGAACTAGCTATGATTAACAACTTGGGAAGGGGATTACAAACAAGAAGGCAAAGGCCCTTTGTTGTCCTTTACTTTGGACCCAGGATAAGACCAGAGGAGGAAAACAGACTAGAAAGCTTTGGCCTTGGAGAATTCTGCTGGCAGACTCACCTTGGGCAGTTATTCTCCGCATAAGTTCAAAACAGGAAAGAGAGAAAAAAGGAAAACCAATTCATATACGGTCTAGAAAAGGAAAATAGTGTTCTAAGCCTTAGAAACTATAGTTAGTTAGATATATTTTGGAAAAAAAACATCAGTGCAGAGGTGCACAGACATAAAAATGTGTCTCCAGATTAGATTCACAATTAGGTTTGGTTTTACCAAATGCAGAAATTAAACTTAACTACAGTTCTTTAGATCTTTATACTAATAAAGCAACTCTAGGGAACCAGCAGTTAGCGTAATGGCTATGTCGCTGGACTCCCACATAGTCGACCGCGGATCGTGTCCCTGACCCAGTGGCTTAAAACCCACGCCGGGCGCATGTGCGTGCGTGCCCAGGATCTCGACAGGAGAATGGAAGAGAAGGGATTGTGGCGTGACCATCCCCCCTGGGGGATGATTTCTCGCTTTCTGTCTCTCTGTCTCTGTCTGTCTGTCTGGTGAGCACACGCGCCCTATAGTGAAAAACCTCTCAAAAATAAATAAATAAAGCAACTCTAAAAATTTACTAGGGCCATGGAATTTTAAAACATTCTGTATTTCTCATGTTAATGTAACAAAAAAAAGCTGGTTTCTGTTGAAGCCTTTTCTTTTTTTTTTTTAGAGATTTTCACTGTAGGGCGCGTGCGCTCGCCAGACAGACAGAGAAAGACATAGAGACAGAAAGCGAGAAATCACCCCCCCAGGGGGGATGGTCACGCCGCAATCCCTTCTCCTCCATTCTCCTCTCAGGATCTTGGGCACGCATGCACACGCGCCCGGCGTGAGTTTTAAGCCACCGGGTCTAAGACACGAACCGCGGTCGACTACGTGGGAGTCCAGCGACATAGCCATTACGCTAACTGCTGGTTCCCTGTTGAAGCCTTTTTGAGTCAACCAACTTTTAAAAGGAAAGCCTGATGATAAAAATAACAAAAAAATTAAATGTGTTAGAGCATTTCTTAGAAAAAAACACATACAAATTTTTAAGTAGCGCAACTTAAGATGCTGTGAGAATTTGTGCATTAAGAAATGGAGTTTGGGGACCAGCAGTTAACGTAATGACTATGTCGCAGAACTCCCATGTAGCCGAACACAGTTCGAGTACCGGACCTGGTGGCTTACACTCACACCGGACACATGTGCGTGCGTGCCCAAGATCTCGAGAGGAGAATGAAGGAGAAGGGATTGCGGCGTGACCATCCCCCCCCCCCGGGGGGTGATTTCTCGCTTTCTGTCTGTCTCTCTCTCTCTGTCTTTCTGGCAAGTGCATGTGCCCTATAGCAAAAACCTCTCCAAAAAAAAAAAGAAAAGAAAAGAAAAGAAATGAAGTCTGGGGACTGGCAGATGGCATGGCATGGTGGTTAAGGGCACTGAACTCCCAAATGGCCTACCGAGGTTCAAATCCTGGACCAGGTGGCTTGCTTTCCCACTTTCTCTCCTTCTCTCTCTCTTACCCTATCCCTCTCTGGTCAAATTAAAATAAGGAAGGAAAGAAAGAAGGTTAAATAAAAGAAAAAAGAAAAAAAAAGGAAATGGAGTTTGGAGGCCAGCAAGTGGCGTAGGGGTTGGGGTGCTGGACTCCCGCATTGCCAACTATAGTTCAAGTCCCAAATCTGGTGGCTTGCTTTCACACATTCCATCTTTCTCTCTCTGGTCAAATGAAAAAATAATAATAATAAATTAAATTAAATCATTTTTTTTAAAGGAATGAAGTGGAGTTTGAGTAAAAGCAAAGGACTCAAGAAAGCACATTGTTTCTCCGGGTCCAGCCTGGAGGATGTAGGAAGACGGACACAGAAAAAACAGATTTGCAGGCTCATGCTGAACCCAGTTATTGATCATCTCCTGATCTGCTTTATAACACCAACGTCTGCGCAAGCTTCATGTTCCATCCTCAAAAGGTATTAACAACTCCATTTGCTTCATAATCTGACAAGTATACCAACTTAACTGAGAGGCATCACCTCGCTTCTCGGAGGAGCACACAAGCTAAGATTGTGTTATGACTAAACTAAGTGGACAAAATGCCAGCCTTTAAATAAAATATCTTCCATGCTATCACTTCTTTAGAGTTACTCAAATCCAATCACTGCACTTTCATCTGGCTCAGACAGACATACCATGGCACAAAGTAGCATTTCAGTGTTGGCAGAACAGCTGCCCCGAGCAGTAAGAGATATGTATGAGCAAGGGATCTGTTGACAGTCTAATTTCAGCGACCTGGAGATTCCACAAAGATGACAATCTGTGTCCCCAGAAATACTGCTGCAAGCCTCCTCTCCCATCAGAATATCCCGGCTTATTCTCTGCTGGTTGAGCTACTTTGCAAAGCTATCCATCCTATCCATCCAGTACAATACACTAACTCAAGGCCTCCGTACTGGCTCAGTGGCGTTGCAATCGTCATACCTGCCATGTACACGTAAGGAAGGCATCAACAGGCCTTCGACCGCCACTGGACACGAAATGAAAAGAGAAACACAGAAATTCACCTCAACAAGACTGAAATCTCAAAAGCAGTTCACCTCCGAAGCTCAGTTAGCAATTCACCAAGGAGAAAAAGTGATTTGGGAGCTCAATTCTGGCTTTAGGGATCGGAATGTTTTGTGCTGCAGAAACAATGACTGGCTTGCTCGAGCTGCCTCCCAACCCCCACAACTTGGCTTCTGGTGCGGCCAGTCACCCTGAAAGCTGCCAGGGCTGTCACTCGGTGCCTTCCAGCAACTGGAGTTGGCTCCTAAAGGATTTGTCAGATCATCCTCCCAATATGGCTGCTGGAGTAATCCCGGTCTGCTAAACGCGAAACCATACCAGCCTCTCTCGCCGCTGGCCAGCATCCAACAAGCCCCCTCTCTCTCCACGGCGCCCCTCTTTCTAGTCCTCGCGCCCTGGTTCCTTCCGTGCCACACGACGCCCTTTTCTACCTTCGTCTGGCAAAGGGGCATAATCAAATTCCCAGCTGAAGCCCGATGCCAATCATAATGGGGGAGAGGGGAAATAAGAAAGGATGGCTTCAAATGGAGCAGCGCCGTCTCCCCAGAGCTGCAATGTGCGCAAAGAGCCTTGGAAACCGCCAACCCTCGGCCGGCCTGCCGACCCGGGCAGTGCAAGGGCCTGGCCGCTCGGGAAAGGGGGGCCGTGCCGGGCGCTGCGGGGAACCAGCAGGCCGCGGGACACAAGCCTGGGGCAGGTTGCTGGCTCAGGGAGGGGGCCCACTGCCCCCACCGAG
>NW_006159616.1:13458204-13471063 GCF_000334495.1 Tupaia belangeri chinensis
GGCGCCTCCCAGGATCACTGCCGTCTGATTGCCCCGCGTCTGTCCCTGCGAAACTCCGCCCGCAGCCGCCTGCGCCGGACACCGCCCCGAGCAGGGCCTCTGCGCGTCACCTCGGCCCGCCCAGAACCCGCGACTGATGCGGGCGCCGGCCAATCGGAGCATAGATCTTGGGGTGGCTGGCCAATCGCAGGGGGTGCCAGGGGGCGGAGATGCAGCGAGGAGCTGCGGGGACACCCGAGCGCCCCCTGGTGGCACAGAAACCGACGCGGGGGTGGGGTTGCGGGACAAACCCAGCCAGCGCCCAGAGCTCCCTCGGGGGTGACCCCGAAGGGCGTTAGTCGGCAGCTGCCGCGCCTAGCCAACCCGATAATCTGCCTTGTACTGGGACAAAAGGTTGGCTAAATGGGGCGAGGCTGGACCATGGAAGGTCCAGACGTCCCCAGAGGAACGGAGATTAATATGAGGAGGCGGCCGAGTGTGGTGTCATTGTCGGTTTGGAAAACATCTCATACGTTGAACCGCCGAACACGGCGCAGTCGGAACTGAAACACGCAAAGGGATGAGTGTATCCCGCAGAAAGCTTCCTGGCCTATTCTTACCGAACCCGAGCACAACACCTCCCACACGCCACCTTGGAAGAAAAGGCGGAATGAGTAATGGAAAAGCATGAGTAGTGGGTATTCGACTTGCCTGCCTCCTTGCGAGACCGTGTAAGGGCTGTGAGTAAAGGAACAGCATGCTTTGTATCGCCTCTGAATTAATGAACGCAGCTTGAAGGCGGATTACTGGAATTCAGAGACAGGGAGAACACAAGAGCTCTAGAAGCGATTTTTTAAATCAGATTTTTATTCAACTGAAAAATCCTACCATCGTTCATGAGCAGTTTAATTCAGTACTTAATAAAATAGAATATTCATTGATAATATGCTTAATTTTCATGCCCACTAAGCACTGTTGCTTTATAGGATTGTAAAATGCTATTTCATTTTGTAACAGAAAAAGAGTAAAATCAGATTCTCCCACTGACTTTAATACAGTATTATTGGATGTTAAAGACCTTATAAGAATATGCACTAAAACACTGAAATTAATTTTTTACACTAATGATTCTGGAAAACATTCATCACTACCAAAGTTCTCAGACTCTCTATCTAGTCAACATTTATTGAATATGTCTCATTTTATTTAGAATTTAAACTCCATCTAAGCATGAAAGGATTTGACATAACTTACGCTGAAGTATATAAGCAATTAAACTGGATAGCATTAGAATAGGGGTTCATAGTATCTTTAAAAAGTAGTAACTGTTTTAGAAAGCTGTTTGTGAGCCAGCCAGTGGCTTGGTGGGTAAGGCAGTTAGATCCCACAGGGTCAACTTTGCAATTCAGTTCCCAGATCAGTGGTTTTAGTTCCAGAACAATGACTTGAAAAAAACGTGCCTGGCTAGCACCAATAGTTAGTGTAATGGCTATGTCACTGGACTCCCACATAGTCCACCGCGGTTCAAGTCCTGGACCCGGTGGCTTAAACTCACGCCGGGCGCGTGTGCATGCATGCCCAAGATCCCAAGAGGAGAAGGGATTGTGGCGTGGCCATCCCCCCTGGGGGGACTTTCTCTCTGTCTCTCTCTGTCTGTCTAGCAAGCGCATGT
The DNA here is from genome assembly GCF_000334495.1 of Tupaia belangeri chinensis. Classification (NCBI taxonomy): domain Eukaryota; kingdom Metazoa; phylum Chordata; class Mammalia; order Scandentia; family Tupaiidae; genus Tupaia; species Tupaia belangeri. The sequence goes on from NW_006159616.1 coordinate 13,459,856, forward strand.
GCCCTATAGCAAAAAAATCTCTCAAAAAAAACCCCAAAAAACAACAACAAAAAAAAACGTGCCTGGTGCATGTCCAGATGTGCCCAAAATCCAGAGAAGAGAATGAAGAAGAAGAAATTATAGCATAGCCATCCCCCCAAAGGGGTACTTTTTCACTTTCCCTGTCTCTCTCTAGCAAGCGCATGCTCCCTATAGCATTTTTTAAAGAGATTTCTGCTATAGGGTGCATGTGCGAGACAGAGAGAGACAGAGAGACAGAAAGCAAGAAATCACCCCCCAGGGTGGATGGCCACACTACAATCCCTTCTTCTCCATTGTCCTTTGAGGATTTGGGGCACACATACACACACACCCAGCATGAGTGTTAAGCTGTGTGGGTCCAGGAATTGAACCGGGATCTACCACGTGGGAGTCCAGCGATGTAACCATTGTGCCATCTGCTGGTCCCGCAAAATAATTTTTTTAATTAAAAATTAAAATCTATCTGATTAAGGGGAGTGCATAAGAAGAAAATATTTTAAAACCAGGGTCAAGGAAAATATGCTAATGAACAAATTAGTCAACTCTCAGTTTCCTAAAAGTCAAAATGAAATTACAGTGGATTAATAAAAAAATAAAACTCAGGAGGACCAGCAGTTGGCGTAATGGTTGCATCGCTGGACTCCTATGTAGTCGACCATAGTTCGAGTCCTGGACTCGGCGGCTTAAACAACAACAACAACCCAGGGCCAGCCAGTGGCATGCTGGTTAAGGCGCTGGATCCCACATGGTCAACTGCATAATTCAAATCCTCAGCCCAGCAGCTTGAGAAAAATGCTGGGCATGTACATGTGAGCATGTGCACTCAAAATACTGAGAGAAGAATGGAGGAGCAGCATAACCATGACCCTGGGAGTGCTTCCTTCCAAGAAGCACACAATTCCAATAGCAAATTTGGAAAAAAAAACAAACAAACAAACAAAAAAAAAACAGAAGCTCATCCTTACAAGCAGACATCCCTTTGTCTTCCCTTGGAACTCTAAGCATTATGATAAGTACCATGGAGAGTTACAAAAAAAAAAACCATGGTAGTTAATGTTGGAGCTCTCAAGAGATGTCAGTCTTTAGAAAGAATCTAGCCCCACAGGGTGGCATGCTTGAACTTGTAGTCCCACCTACTTGGGAGGCTGAGGCAGGAGATTCACCAGTTGGAGGCCAGCCCGGGCAACACAGCAAGACCCTGTCTCTGAGTGAAAAAGAAAATGAATCAAAGGCGTAATGAAGGGAGTGTATGGTGGTAATCAGCACCAGAGGAATCGAGCAAAAGCACACAGAGAAGGTCAACAGAGGCAGCTAACACGCTAAGTCCCAAGGCCAGCGTTGCCTTTTGCCACTAGACAATTAGACAAGACCATTAGAAAATCTATTGATGTGACCTGCCAGCCATACCACTAAACCATAATAAGGTTCCCAATATGCAAGTAAACTGTATCACAAAAAAGTGTTATTTTTTTCTTATTTATTTTTAGTTTGCTTTGTGATACATGCAGCCAACAAAGAAAGACACAGAGAGCAAGAGAGAGGGAAAGTAAGAAATCACCCACTGCCCCAGGGGATGGCCATACCACAATCCCTTCTCCTTCCTTTCCTTCTTGGAGTTTTGGGCACAAATGTACATATGCCTGGCATGTTTTTCAAGTCACTGGGCCCAGGACTTGAATCATGCAGCCGGCCATGTGGGATCTAGCTGCCTTGACCTCCACACCGTCTGCTGACCTCCCTTTTTTTTTTTTCTCTCTCTCTCTCTTTTATTTTTTTTCCCAAGAGATTTTTGTCATAGGGCATGTGTGCTTGCCAGAGAGACAGAGAGACAGAAAGCTAGAAATCACCCTCCCCACTAGTGGGGATGGCCACATCACAGTCTTCCTCTTCTCCGTTTTCCTCCTGGAATTTTGGGTGAGCACACACACACACCCGGTGTGAGTTTTAAGCTACTGGTTCTGGAACTTGAATTGCAGTCAACTATATGAGAGTCCAGCAACGTAACCATTACGCTGTCTGTGGGTCCCCCTTTAATTTAGCTATAGGGAACATTCTCTTCCCAGAGAGAGAGAGAGAGAGAAAGAAAGTGAGAAAGCATCCTCAGGGGGGATGACCACACAGCAATCCCTTCTCCATTCTTCTCTCAGCATCTTGGGCCTGCATACACAAGCATCTGTCATGTTTTTCAAGCTGCAGATCTGGAACTCAAACCATTCTGTAAGCTGTGTGGGACCCAGCTGCCTTAACCACCCTGCCAACCAACTGACTCACGTAGTGTTCCTTTTGTTAGGAAGAGCCAATTAGAAACCATGATTTGCATTCTATTGTAGCAGAAGCCAAGAGTGGACCCTAGAGAGCCCTGAGCAGCCCCAACCCCACCACTGACCCATCTCTAGAGAAGCTGCCACTGCTGCCACCACCATCACATCCACGAGCAGCAAGGCCAAGACCCAGCATCACTGGCCACACCGAGCCAAGCGCCACAAGCAGGATGAAATTAGGCAGCCTTACATCTGTGGCACCTGCAGGTTTTAAAGAAACATAAAGTAGTTTAATGAAAGAAATGGACAAAAAGTATGTATTTGTATACCAGACTGCCACAAAGAGTAACAGGAAGTACCTTGGCAGTGCAAGAGAATGGAAATACAATGGAGGTTGATGTTGTTGGAGAAAAGGACACCAAGGCAGCAAATGTGGCGTTTCCATTAAAGGCGGTAAATATGCAGTGGACTAACCGTTGTAGACACTGTTCAGGTTCTAGGGGTCCTCCACACAATTGCCGGCAGAATGATCAAAGCAGTGAGAGTGGGGGGAAATGAGGGAAAAGAAATGGAGAGCGCAACCCAAGACCGGGCGAAGGTTCCCGCCATACTACATGTGGAGAGCCTGTGGGCATCAACCGCTGCATTCCCACCCTCCCGTGCAGGGAGAAGTGAAGGGGAGCACTGGCAACCAGGATACAGGAGGACAGGTAGACAGAGGCAGAATATGGGCCCAGGTTATAGACCACGATTCTGCAGGGGCCCTCTCCCCCGAGGCTGCAATAAAGAAGGAATATCAAGGAGATGAGGCCCACAGCAACAGCCACCTTAATGTCGGTACCCAAGCAGATGCCCAGAAAACCCTAAACCATGAGATGGCAAACAGTTAAAAGCAGTTGATCTACCAGCTAAGAATCCTCTACTCCCAAGGCTGAGCAGGTCAAGGATGGAAAAATACAGGCTTATCATCTTTTTTCTTTTCTTTTCCTTTTTTTTTAGGTTTTTGCCATAGGGCACATGCATATATCAGAGACAGAGAAAGACAGAGAGAGGGAAAGTGAGAAGTCACCCACTAGAGAGAAGGCCATCCCACGATCCCTTCTCTTCCACTCTCCTCTCAGAATTTTTTTAAAGAATGATTTGTTCCCATTTTATTTATTTATTATTATTATTATTCAATTTGACCAGAGAGAGACAGAGAGAGAGGGTAGTGAGAAAGCAAGCCACCAGGTCTGGGACTCAAACCATGGTTGGCCATGTGGGAGTCCAGCACCTTAACCACCATGCTACCTGCTGGCCCCTCTCCTCTCAGGACTTGAGGCACATACATACATGGCCTGGTTTTCGAGCTGCTGGGTCCAGGTCTCAAACCTGGGTTGGCCATGTGGGAACCCAGTGCCTTAAAACCATCATGTCATCTGCTGAGCCCCTTACCATCTCTACTGACATGCACTTTAGTCATCCAACAGAAAATAAATGTGAAGGTTTGCAGGGTAGGGTGCTGAAAAAGCCCTGTGTATGGGAAGTCAGATTTCACATAGCTCACCAAGGTTCGAATCCCATGTTTTTCAATGATTTGAAAAACATCCTGAGTATGTTTGCTCCTGCAAGTCCCAAATCCTCAGGGGATGGAGAAATGGAGGAAAAGAGGTTATATAGTGACCATGCCCACTGGAGGATGCTTCCTCTTTCCCCCAACCCCTCTTTGGTCAGCACTTGTGTCCTCTGGCCAAAAAAAAGAAGAAGGAAGGAAGGAAGGAAGGAAGGAAGGAAGGAAGGAAGGAAGGAAGGAAGGCGAAATTCCAGCAGTAAGAAATGAAGATTGAAACTGAAGACCTAAAGGGCTTACTTTTCACCCATTGACTATATAACCAACTAGCTGCATTATCTATGTAACATAGGGTTTTTATTATTTTTGCCTAAAGACATCTCTTTGGGGCAATATCAAATGTATTTCTTTTCAAAGACTGGCGTTTCTCAATGCACCTTTAAAGATTTTTAAATTGTTTCACACCTGATCAGGTTGAGATTTTTGAGAACTTCAATTTTATTTGCAATAGAAGTTTTTTCTTTTTTTTGTAGAGGTTTTGCTGTAGGGCGCATGTACTCGCCAGAAAGACAGAGAGAGACAGAAAGACAGAAAGCGAGAAATCACCCCCCAGGGGGGATGACCACGCTGCAATCCCTTCTCCTCCATTCTCCTCTTGGGATCTTGGGCACGCATGCACATGTGTTCGGCGTGAATTTAAGCCACCGGGACCAGGGCTCGAACCGTGGTCAACTACATGGGAGTTCAGTGACACAGCCATTACGCTAACTGTTGGTCCCTGCAATAAAAGTTTACAACTTAACTTTTTCAAAAAGTCAATAAACTGCGAGCACTTGTTAATAAAGGCCTTAAATAATTTTTAAAAAGAGAAACCATGGCTTTAAAAATATCCCATTAAAAATAGCAATAAAACCTATTAAATATTTAAAGATAAATGAGCAAGATTCATATGGGAAAAATTATACAATGGTATTGAAACACATTAAAGAAGACCTAAATAAACAAAGAGGTATTTTTAATACTGTAAAGAGAAGAAAATAAAATAAGTCAATTCTATCTAAATTAACCGATAAACTTAGTATAATTTCCAATCAAAATTTCAGTAGGACTTTTCATGAAATATGACAAGATGGTGAGGTGGTAAATTCATATGATAAATCTATTTTCTTAAATCACATGATAGAACAAAGTTACCCAGGACAATTTTGAAGAATAAGATGTGGGAACTTGCCCATAAGTTACAAGCGTCTATACCATCGTACTGATTAGAATGGTGTTGTACTGGGCCAGCCAGTGGCATGGTGGTTAGGGCAGATGGATCCCACATGGTCTACAGTGAGTCCCAGACCTTGCAGCTTGAAAAACATGCTAGGCACATGTATGTGTGTGCCCAAAATTCTAAAAGGAGAAATGAAAGAGAAGGGATGGCAACGTGACCATCTCTGATGGGTGGGTGCTTTTTCAAAGAAGAATAAGAATATACAAGTATAGAAATAGAAAAGAGTCTAGATATAGACCACATGGATATGAGAATATAATATATATTAGCTCTGGCATTAAAAATCAGAAGGGAAACAATAAATTATGAATGGTAAACAGTGCTGAAATGATTACTTAATTATTTACTAAAAAATTTGACCACACAAAATAAATTCTGGTGGATTAACATTCTAAATCCAGGGCCAGCAGCTGGTGTGATAGTTAAGGTGCTGAACCTCATGGCTGACTTTGCGGTTTGAGTCCCAGAGCTTGTGACTTGAAAATCACACCAGGGGGATCAGTAGTTAGCATAATGGCTATGTCGCTGGACTCTCATGTAGCCTACTGTGGTTCGTGTCCCGGACCCGGTGGCTTAAACTCATGCCGGGCGTGTGTGCGTGCGTGCCCAAGATCCCAAGAAGAGAATGGAGAAGAAGGGATTGCGGCATGGCCACCCCCCCGGGGGGTGATTTCTCACTTTCTATCTCTCTGTCTCTCTCTTTCTGGCGAGCACATGTGACCTATAGCACAAACCTCTCAAAAAAAAATTTTTTTAAATAAAGAAAACACACACACACACACACACCAGGCACATGTGCATGCATGCCCAAAATCCCGAGAGGAAAACTGGAGGAGTAGGATTGCAGCATAACTATCCCTCTCCCCTGGTGTGTGTGTGGGTGTGTTCTCACTTTCCTCCTCTCTCTCTCTTTCTGTCTCTCTCCAGGAAGTGCATGCAAATTTTAAAAGAAATAAAAGTAAGTAATACTGGAGGCGGGGAGGGGGGTGGTCCTAGCCAGGGCACAGTGATAAAACACAGAGCTCTCCGAAACTGACCCATATGGGAAGGTTCTAGGTTCACATCCCGAGACCTTTTTGAATATGTTGGGCCCACATATGCTAGATGGCATGTGTGCTCACCAGAGAGACAGAGAAGAGGGAGAAAGCACCCCACAGTGGGATGTGGTCACACCACAATCCCCTCTCTTCCATGTTTCACTTCTCCACCCTGTGAGCAATTGAGGCATGCACATACAGGCACCTGGCACATTTTTCAGGCTGCCAGGGCCAGGATTCAAACTGCATTGTTGGCTGTGTAGGATCTGGCTGCTTTAACCACCAGGCCTCAGGGCTGGCCTTGTACTATTTTATATTTTGGAAAAAAAAAAGTGTACAAGTATGAAAATGTTGATTGAGCTGAGTACCATTATGTTAGTCACTGTACTTTCTACATGTTACAAAATATTTCATAATTTAAAATGGTATTATTCTGGAAACTTCCCAGCTGGTATACCACCAATAATCTCCTGCAGACTAGGTCAGAGGGGACAGAGACTGACCCATGGCAGCTGGGCTGAGTGGGCAGGAGGCAGTAAGCCGTAATCCTCTCTCTGACCTGGTTTGAAGGTGCACTCGCCTCGTAGCCTGCACTGTGCAAGGCCGCAGTACCCTGAGCAAACACGTGGTGAGTGTGGGACAGGAATCTCTTTCCGACCCAGAGGCCACATTCACCCCAAGCTGCCACATACCAACCCAGGAACTGACAAAAATGGAGGAAAAGCCCATCTTTATCTCTAGGAGAATTAAGATTGCAATCCTCCGCAGGACTATTCATGCCCATAACAAGAATTACTTTCCGGTTATTTTAACCAAGGTCAGGTAACACATGTCTTGGATCCTGCTGCCTGATTAAAAATAGGAACTGTTTATATTTTTGGATCTAGGAGTTTAGTAGTCTCTCTACTCTCTCAAGTCTAGAAAATATCTGTTTTCCTACACAAAGTCCTTGCAAATATTAATTAATGTCTATTTTATTTATGTCTAGATTGTCTTAAACACTGTATTAAATAATGACAATAAGGAGTTTGAGCCAAACAATCAATTCTCTTAGAGGGTTTTTCTGGTGATTGACAAACAGGATGCGGTTTTATTTGACTCAGTTTTTTTCTTTTTCTTTCTTTTTTTTTTTTTTTTCCTTCTAATTTTGCCAAAGGGTACATGCACTCACGAGAAAGAGAGGGAAAGTGAGAAAGCACTTCCCGTGGGGAATGGTCATACCACAATCCTCCCTTCTCCTGCATTTCTCCCTCCTTTTGAGATTTTGGGCATGTACGCCCATGAGACTGAGAGCAAGTGGGAGAGAGAGATGAGCACCCCACACGGTCTGGCTATACCTCAGTCCTCTTCTTCCCATCCTCCACATGTGTGCCCAGCATGTTTCAGGCTGACCGGGTCAGGTTGATCCCATGGTCACGTGTGGGATCTGGCTTCCTTTAAGCAGCACATCAGTGCCGTGTCACAGAACTGGCCCTCAGTGTCCCCTTATTAATATTTGACCGCCGATTCTAACAAACTCCATTGCCTTAAATCTTAGCTAAGAAGACTGGTGGATGTGAATTGGAGATAGGGGAGCACAGTGCTAGAAGAAGCAATGCTTAGGACTGGCCCCATGGCTCAGTGGTTACGGGAGCCTGATCCCACATGGCCAGCCACAGGATTTGAGTGCAGGCCCTGGTGGCTTGGGAAACACATTGCTCGTTTGTGCATGTGAGCCCAAACTCCAGACAGGATGAAGAAATGGACAAGGGATTATAGTGTGATTGTGCCCATTAGAAGGTGATGTCTCCTTCTCATTTTGTCTCTCTCTCTGTCTCTCTCTGGCAAGTGCATGTGCCCTCTGGTGGAGGACAGGGAGAGAAGCTAGGGTTTGTCCAACAAAGAGTAAAATGTAAAAGGCCCGTGTAGGCCCAGCCCATGGTGTGGTGGCTAAGGTGGCTGGATCCCACATGGTCAACTATGCATAAAGGAGTCTTGGACCCAGGGGCTCGAGAAACCACTGGGCACATGTGTGTGCATGCTCAAAATCCTGGAAGGAGGAAGAAAGGCGGGAAAAGGGATTGCGGCATGACATTCCTTATGGGATGTACTTTCTCACTTCCTCTCTCTCTTTCTGTCTCTTTGTCTCTGTCTCTGTCTCTATCTCTCTCTGTCTTTCTCCAGTGAGCACATGGACCCTCTGGCAAAAGTGAAAACAAAATAGGTAAAAATGTTTAATAAAAAAAAGCACGCCAGAGTAAGATCTCCAAAATAGCTATCTGGCAACATGGGTATCCAAATTATTTTTGGTTATTTTCAAATACCAAATTAATACCAAACAAGAACATCCAATACTGACTAAAAATCATCAAAATCATGCTACAGGTGGAAGCACAATTCTAGAAAAGTCATTTACAAAGCATGATAAGCAAAGGTGTCCCCTTTGAAAACAAGTTTCTAGACTTTTAGACAGCCTTGGGGAGGAAAAATAAAAAGCCCGCCTTGACCACTAATTCTTAAGTCATACAGCAAAAGCAATTGTCATTTTTTTTCTTTTTCTTTGATGTTCAATTATGTTTAGATGAATATCAGTTTACCAAGTAATATGTATATCACATTGCAGGCTAGCATAACCTCAGGGATCACTGTGGCCCCGGAACCACATAGTAAATCCCGAACAATCCGTGCAGAAGGAACAAATAAGAAGCAAACACTGATATTTCTGTAGACTCAAAGAACGGGAAATCTTGGGGCCAGCCAGTGGCGCTGTGGTTAAGGTGGTAGGATCCCACATGTCTGACTGTGCATTTTAATCCCAGACCTGATGACCTGAAAAATACGCTGGGCACATGTGTGTGCATACCCAAAATTCAAAGAGGAAAGTGGAGGGGAAGGGATCAGATGTGCCCATTCCTCACTTTCCTTCCCCACCCCTCCTCCAGAAGTGCACACACCCTATAGCAAATTAAATAAATAAATAATAAATAAATAAATAGAAGACCTTAATTTGGTGTGTCCTCTTAATTCCCAACAATTAATTCAAAAATTTGTTTTAATCAGCTGGTGGCTCTGCACACACGATCAGCCCTATAATCAGTGTGTCACAGCTCTTCCTGGTCATGAAGAGAGGGCTATCATTTCAGCCAGATGAGAATACTCTGCAGATTTATTTCCCTCTTCTGAATTGTAGTTTGTGGGTCATTTTTCTGTAACAGGCATTTTTACTAATTAAGAACAACCTTGTATCAATTAACTTTGGTCTTAAAGCCATGATTAAAGAAACCAAATTATTGTTTACTGGAATTGTTGTGCCAGTGACAGATGGTCCTGGAACACACGGACAGGAGATGGCGCCTGAAATGGGCTCCTTGCAGTTCAGAGAGAGCTCAGCTGCCAGGAGCCCTGGAGCACAAGAGCTGGGACATTCCAGGCAAAACCGAGTTTGGAGCGCAGGCCTATCACTAAACAGTGAGACGTAGAGTCATGACATCTCAGGTGACCTTGTCACCTTTGTCCTTCCCAAATCCTCATCCAAAGAAATGATCCAGGAGACATCACTCACCCAACATTCCTGCTCTCCGTGCCTCGTGGGAACGAATGACATTCCTTATGGGATGTACTTTCTCACTTCCTCTCTCTCTTTCTGTCTCTTTGTCTCTGTCTCTGTCTCTATCTCTCTCTGTCTTTCTCCAGTGAGCACATGGACCCTCTGGCAAAAGTGAAAACAAAATAGGTAAAAATGTTTAATAAAAAAAAGCACGCCAGAGTAAGATCTCCAAAATAGCTATCTGGCAACATGGGTATCCAAATTATTTTTGGTTATTTTCAAATACCAAATTAATACCAAACAAGAACATCCAATACTGACTAAAAATCATCAAAATCATGCTACAGGTGGAAGCACAATTCTAGAAAAGTCATTTACAAAGCATGATAAGCAAAGGTGTCCCCTTTGAAAACAAGTTTCTAGACTTTTAGACAGCCTTGGGGAGGAAAAATAAAAAGCCCGCCTTGACCACTAATTCTTAAGTCATACAGCAAAAGCAATTGTCATTTTTTTTCTTTTTCTTTGATGTTCAATTATGTTTAGATGAATATCAGTTTACCAAGTAATATGTATATCACATTGCAGGCTAGCATAACCTCAGGGATCACTGTGGCCCCGGAACCACATAGTAAATCCCGAACAATCCGTGCAGAAGGAACAAATAAGAAGCAAACACTGATATTTCTGTAGACTCAAAGAACGGGAAATCTTGGGGCCAGCCAGTGGCGCTGTGGTTAAGGTGGTAGGATCCCACATGTCTGACTGTGCATTTTAATCCCAGACCTGATGACCTGAAAAATACGCTGGGCACATGTGTGTGCATACCCAAAATTCAAAGAGGAAAGTGGAGGGGAAGGGATCAGATGTGCCCATTCCTCACTTTCCTTCCCCACCCCTCCTCCAGAAGTGCACACACCCTATAGCAAATTAAATAAATAAATAATAAATAAATAAATAGAAGACCTTAATTTGGTGTGTCCTCTTAATTCCCAACAATTAATTCAAAAATTTGTTTTAATCAGCTGGTGGCTCTGCACACACGATCAGCCCTATAATCAGTGTGTCACAGCTCTTCCTGGTCATGAAGAGAGGGCTATCATTTCAGCCAGATGAGAATACTCTGCAGATTTATTTCCCTCTTCTGAATTGTAGTTTGTGGGTCATTTTTCTGTAACAGGCATTTTTACTAATTAAGAACAACCTTGTATCAATTAACTTTGGTCTTAAAGCCATGATTAAAGAAACCAAATTATTGTTTACTGGAATTGTTGTGCCAGTGACAGATGGTCCTGGAACACACGGACAGGAGATGGCGCCTGAAATGGGCTCCTTGCAGTTCAGAGAGAGCTCAGCTGCCAGGAGCCCTGGAGCACAAGAGCTGGGACATTCCAGGCAAAACCGAGTTTGGAGCGCAGGCCTATCACTAAACAGTGAGACGTAGAGTCATGACATCTCAGGTGACCTTGTCACCTTTGTCCTTCCCAAATCCTCATCCAAAGAAATGATCCAGGAGACATCACTCACCCAACATTCCT
>NW_006159616.1:13471094-13498500 GCF_000334495.1 Tupaia belangeri chinensis
GCCTCGTGGGAACGAAACTTTCTGTTACTTTTGCTTAGAGCACAGCCACCTGACATAAACTTGTAATTCATGCTGAAAGAAAGCACCGACGAAGAGAGGACAGATGACAGATGGCTTGAGAATAGCTGGCCTTTCTAGCCAGCCTGTATGGATTCTAATTCTGTCACTCGTCCATGCGCTGTTGAGCAGGTTACATAACCTCTGTAATCCTCGATTTCCCCATCTCTAAAATGAGATGATGATAATACTTACCTTACCCTTCATTCTGGGAGAATTAAATGAGGGCGTGATTGCTAAAGAACAATGTGGGGCCCAGCAGGTGCTATAGTGGTTAAGATGTTGGACTCCCACATGACTGACTGGTTTGAGTCCTAGATCCAGTGGCTTGAAACTCACTCTGGGTGTGCATGCATGCATGTCCACAATCTCATGCTCTATAGCAAAAATCTCTCCAAAAAAAAAAATAGAAGAAGAACACTGTCTAGCGCACTTCTATATTAATAACAATAAATTCAAACTGATTCAAGTCAGAGATGAGAGCTCAGTAAATATCTCCCCATCCTTTATCACCCCTTTCCTTTGCATTTCCCTATCTACAGATTACAGAGTCACAAAGTCTAAAATGCTATGAAGAAACAAATCTACTGGGCTAGCAGGTGGCATGGGGGTTAAAGCTGCTGGATCCCACAAATCCAGCTGTGCAGTTCAAGTCCTAGACCCAGATGCTTGAAAAACACACTGGGTGCATGTGCATATGTGCCCAAAAATCTCTAGAGGAGAATCGAGATGAAGGGATTATGATGTGGCCATTCCCCTGGGGAGTGCTTTCTCACTTCCCCTCCCTCTCTCTCTGTCTCTGTCTCTGGTGAGTACATGGGCCATAAAGCAAAAACAAAACAAAACAGAAATGTCCTCGTTCTAGTTGTGGGATCATAAATAAGTTAATGTCCCTAGATTTCAGGTATTTTTGGAGAGGTTTTTGCTATAGGGCACAGTGCGCTCGCCAGAAAGACAGAGAGACAGACAGACAGAAAGCAAGAAATCACCCCCCAGAGGGATGGCCACGCCGCAATCCCTTCTCCTCCATTCTCCTCTTGGGATCTTGGGCACGTACGCACATGCGCCCGGCATGAGTTTAAGCCACCAGGTCCTAGACTCGAACTGCAGTCGACTACATGGGAGTCCAGCAACATAGCCATTACGCTAACTGCTGGTCCCTAGATTTCAGTTTTTGATCTATAAAATAATGTAGTTGGAGTAAATTAATTGATTGTAATTATCTTCAGGTTCTAATAATAGCTTTTGGGACCAGCTGTTAACATAATGGCTATGTCACTGGACTCCCATGTAGTTGACCATGATTCGAGTCCCGGACCCCGGTGGCTTAAACTCATGCCGGGTGTGTATGCGTGTGTGCTCAAGATCCAGAGTGTAGAATGGAGGAGAAGGGATTGTGGTGTGGACATCCCTCCTGGGGGGGTGATTTCTTGCTTTCTGTCTCTCTGTGTCTCTGTCTCTCTGTCTTTCTGGCAAGCGCACGTGCCCTGTAGCAAAACCTTTCCAAAACACAAAACAAACAAACAAACAAACAAAAACACAATGTATTAAATAGATAATGTTGGTGATGAGTATGGTAAGTATTTTAAACTGGCTGAGCATTTACCATAAACCAATAGTATTAAGTACTTGACATCAATTATCTGATTTAATCTTCACAGCAGTCCTATAAAACAAGAGTTGGGCTGGCTAGGGGGCACGGCAGTAACCCACTACTCAAGTGATCCTGGATCCATGTGGAAGACCGCAGGTTTGGTTTCTTGGTTGGCCCTTATACACCTAGTGCACAAGCTCTGGCTGGGAAGGCTGAGAAGGGGATTGTGGCAAGAGACCCTGTTGAGGGTGCTTTTCTCTCTCTTCTGTCACTCTCATGAAAGAAATAAACAAATAAGGGACCAGCAGATGGCATAATGGTTATGTTGCTGGACTCCCATGTAGACGACCGTGGTTCAAGTCCCAGACCTGGTGGCTTCAAACTCACACCGGGTGTGCATGCGTGAGTACCCAAAATTTCGAGAAGAGACTAGAGGAGAAGGGATTGCATTGTGGCCATCCCCCTTGAGAGTGATTTCTCACTTTCTGTCTCTCTGTCTCTCTCCATCTCTCTGGTGAGTGCCTGTGCCCTCTATAACAAAAATTTCTCTCAAATAAAAAAAGAGAGAGAGAGAGAAACAAACCACCAGCAGATGGCATGGTGGTTAAGGCACTGGATTCCCATATGGTCAACCATCATTGGAGTCCTGCAACCTGTGGCTTGGAAATCACACTGGGTATGTGTGAGAGTGCCCAAAATCCTGAGGGGAGAATGGAGGAGAAGGAATTGCAACATGACCATCCCCCTTGGGGGATAATTTCTCAGTTTCTCTCTCTTTCACCCCAGTGAGTGCAAACGCTCTGTGGCAAAAATCTAAAAAACAAACAAACAAAAAAAACAAACAAAAAAAAAAAGAAAAAGAAAGAAAGAAAAAGAAAAAGATGGGTCCAACAGATGGCATAGCAGTTACATGGGAGCTGAACTCCCACATAACCGACTGTGGTTCGAGTCCCGGATCTGGTGGCTTGAAATTCAAGCTAGAGAGAACATTTGTGTGCCCAAGATCCTGGAAGGAGAATGGAGAAGGGATTGTGGCATGGCCATCTTCCCTGGGGGGTGATTCTCACTTTCCCTCTAACTGTCTCTATCTGCCTTTCTCTGGTGAGCTCATGTGCCCTATGGGAAAGATAAATAAATAAACAAACCAGAAGTCAACTATTGCCTAACAAAAAGAGAAAAAAGACAAAAATCTAAAATCCCATCAATAGCAAGGTAAGATTCTAGGTGGCTGATTCAACTGAATTCATTTTTTCTACTGCAAACATTCCAGCTTTAGAAATGTTACTTTAAAAGTTCTTTCTCTCACACATTTTACATCAAAATTAGGTCGACCGCGGTTCGCGTCCCAGACCTGGTGGCTTAAAACTCTTGCTGGGCGCATGTGCGTGCATGCCCAAGATCCGAGAAGAGGATGGAGGAGTAGGGATTGTGGCGTGACCATCCCCCCAGGCGGCGAGGGGGTGATTTCTTGCTTTCTGTCTCTATGTCTCTGTCTGTCTGGCGAGCGCACGCGCCCTATAGCGAAAACCTCTCCCCCAAAAAGAAAAAAATTAGGTCATGCCAAGAATGTGTACACTTGAACAAGAAGATACAATCTATAAAAAGTAAAAAGATAATATATTTAGTTTATAACTAAAGAGGTTACTTGGCAGCAATTTCAGGCTCTCAATCCACTCTGGCAGTCAGAGAAACAGAAGCTGCTTATCTTTTTTAAAAGGTTAGTTTCCTTTTTTCCACTTTCAATTGGTTCCCAGTCCTCATTTTGTTCAAAACGAAGATGAATAAGAAGTAAGAAGCTTGATTTTCATTCATCTCACTCGCTAATTTCCTGACTGACTGAGTACCCCAGCAAATCAACAAATGGGAAAATTAGGATTTGGGGGTTTGAATTTAATTTTTTTTAGAGAGATTTTTGTTATGGGGCGTGTGTACTCGCCAGAGAGACAGAAAGTGAGAAATCACCCACCAGAGGTATGGTTACTCCAGAATCCCTTCTCCTCTATTCTCTCAGGATTTTGGGCACGTGCGCATACACACACACACACACACACACACACACACACACACACACACGCCCAGCACGAGTTTTAAGCCACCGGTTTTGGAACTCAAACTGTAGTCGACCACATTGGAGTCCAGTGACGTAACCATTACGCCATCTGTTGGTCTTGGTTTGAATTTAATCTTAATCTGCAATAAACCCACCCCATACTTTTCTCTGTATAAATGTTCAAACTCTTAATACTCACGAAACTTTTGGGTTGTTTTTGTGTATCACACAAATGGCTATGCACAAAGTTTGGAGACAAGCAATCACAATCACAGGATAGCCTGCAATTCTCTATATTAAATATACATATACACACATACGTATTTGGCTATAGGGATGTGTACTCACTGGAGAGTCAGAGAGAACGAGAGAGGGAAAGTGAGTCCCTTCTCCTCTACTCTCCTTTCAGGATATTGGGCATGCACACAAGCACCCAGTGTGATGTCCAAACCACTAGATTTGAACCACACAGTCAGCCTTGTGAGACTTAACTGTCTTAACCACCACCCCACAGGATGGCCCTTAAACATATGTTTAGCAAAGTTTGTTTATTTTTTTCTTCCAAACAAGTAAGAGAACCCTCCACAGGGTCTTGATGCCACAATCCATCCCCGGCCTCAGTCAGCCCTGGATCATGGCACGTGGGTACCCAGCATACTCAGGAAGGTCTCCAGATGAGAACCTGGAACCTTCCCACGTGGCTCTGCCTTGCAGAGCATCACATTTTGCCTCTGTGCTACTGTCCAGCCTCCTCTAAATGAAAGATTGTTTACACCCAAGATTTATGGGGCACAAAGCAAGAAGCAGATGAAGTCCCCTTGGCTGCCACGAGACTTCTCAATCATCCTAATGAAATCCACTAAACAAGAAAGACATTTCTACACCACTGCTGGCCTCAGTAGGTTGTCAGAGAGAAGGAAGATAAAGCACAGCTTTCTAAGACAAGGTGTCACTAAGGAAGAAGCTAAGCGTTTAGATCTGTAATATTTAATATTTGTATAAACAACTGATTCTATGTAGCTAAAAATTGGCCCCATATATTCACAATGTGCTTTAAAAAAATAGCTCAATGTTTTAAAAAAGCCATTACATCAGCAACTTTCATCCATCCCTGTGATGTTGGCAGGTAAATGCTCATTTTATAAAAAGGCTGGAAAGCAGAGAAATAACCTCAGCGAGGATAGAAGCTCACCAGTGCAGTGAACTAAGCCCAGATGAGCCCTGGCAACTCCCCAACTCTCTCTCTTCCACACCCAGATACACAGACACGCACACACCCTGTACCAAGAGTTTCGAGGTATCACAGGGTTGGAGGTTCTGTATTGCGCCACAGTCTAGTACGCCCATCCACTTTCCACCTTTCCATTAGAGGCAATTTTTTTCCAATGTGCTTAGCTTTCAACAAAACAGCATAAATAATTTAAGTCGCCATAAAAAGTGATACACGATACAAAAGGACAAAAGATTTAGAGACTGTCAGATGGAAACCAGCAACACTGCAATTCCTTTATCCATCCCCACATCCCGTGGGGCTTGCGATGGACTAAAGCAAAGCTCCCCAGGTTTCTTCATGCTCTGAGACAGGAGACTCCAAAGAGCAGAGACAGTCCTTGAGGGCAGGGAGAAACGGATGAGCCCCAGGGACAGCAATAAGCAGGGCGCAGTTGCAGGCCAGTAACGGAACTCCTTGAACATCGGCCTCTGCTTCCGTAGATAGATGCAGACAATGGTCCCAGAACCACAGCGTTCTTGGGAATATTTGGTGAATTGTAATCTGAAACTACACTCTGCCTGGAGAGGCCAGACTACAGAGAGAGGCAGATGAAACTGGGAAACTGAAGACGGCAACATCCAGAAGGAGACAGAAGGCTGCTGGGTCCTGAGACAGGAGGTAAAATGAAGGCAGCTTGGAGCAAAATGGAATACAGCTGCAGATGGAGCAGCTCTGGTGAGGGGCTAGGGAATTGTATTCTTCTCCTTCTGCAATGCCTCGCCTGGATCTCTCTGCTCCTGCACTTCTCCAAAGCACACAGGATACAGGAACAAATTAAAAAAAATTATTTAATTTTATTTATTATTACTATTTTAATTTGTTCAGAGAGAGACACACACACACAGAGGGAGAGAGAGAGGGAAAGGGAGAAAGAGCCACCAGACCCAGGACTCAAACCACAGTCGGCCATGTGGGAGTCCGTGTCTCAACCTCCATGCTACCTGCCGGCTCCCAGGAGCAAATTTTTTTTTAAGAGTTGTATGAATGTTTAATGTATTAATCAATAAATAATCATTGAATAATGTTCAAGATACTATTGGAGATATTATGAAAAAGATAACTCAAAACAAAACAATCTTCCCTCATGCAACTTATTTTTCTATTGAGAGAATCTGGAATAAACCAAAGAAGTGGAATGAGGAGAACAGCTCTCTGTGAGAGGTGATATGACGGGGACCAGCAGTTGGTGTAATGGCTGTCGCTGGACTCCCATGTAGTTGACTGCAGTTTGAGTCCCAGACCTGGTGGCACACCTAGCGTGTGTGCGTGCGTGACCAAGATCCCGAGAGGAGAATGGAGAAGGGATTGCGGTTTGGCCACTCCCCCTGGGGAACATAGCAATCCCTTTGCCTCCTTTCTCCTCTCAGGATCTTGTGCACGCACGCACATGCGCCCGGCATGAGTTTAAGCCACCGGGTCCGGGACTCAAATTGTGGTCGACTACATGGGAGTCCAGCGATGTAGCCAATATGCTATCTGCTGGTCCCCAAAATTAAATTTCAAATAACCTTGTCAGTAAAATAGCATTTAGAATGAAAAAAAAAATTTTTTTTTTGAGAGAGAGGTTTCTGCTATTAGGATGCGTGCACTCGCTAGAAAGACAGAGACAGAAAGACAGAAATTGAGAAATCATGCTTCAGGGGGGAGGGCCACGCTACAATCCCTTCTCCTCCATTCTCCTCTCACGATCTTGGGCATGCACACACACGCACCCGGCGTGAGTTTAAGCCACCAGGTCTGGGACTCAAACTGCAGTCAACTACATGGGAGTCCAGCGACATAGTCATTTCACCATTTGCTGGTCCTGAATGAGATATTTTTTAAAGACCTAAAAAAGGATAACAAGCTTTGCAGATATCTAAATCAAGAGACTATTAGAAAAAACATAATGCTCAAGGAGAAATGAATGTCTCTACTCTATATGCGATATGAAAGTCATCTATTCTTTTATTTTCTTTTTAAAAATTTATTTTGTTATATTATTTTCACCTTTTTATTCCATTTTACTTTTTTTTTTTTTTTTTTTTAGATTGTAAAAGTTTTTATTTTCCCCCGCTACAGTCCGGCCCAGTTGAGAATGCTATACACATCCTTATCAACAGATAATAAACCATACCTGTGTCCCACAAATGTCTTACCTTTCTATTTTATCGCCAACATTTCCTTTTCTATGCTCTTCCTCTCCTAAACTCTTCCCACTTTGTCGCTAGTGTCTATAACAATTTTTAATGTTTTTATGTCCTCCAGACTTTCAGTCTCAAGTTCAGCATCAATATGGTGACCTTCCGGGAGCACAGTTTTTATTTTCTTTTATTTTTTTGGAGAGGTTTTTGCTGTAGGGCATGTGCACTCACCAGAAAGACAGAGAGAGACAAAAGCAAGAAACCCCCTGCCAGGAGGGATGGCCACGCCACAATCCCTTCTCCTCCATTCTCCTCTTGGGATCTTGAGCACGCACGCACACACGCACCCGGCGTGAGTTTAAGCTGCCGGGTCTGGGACTTGAACCATGGTCCACCACATGGGAGTCCAGTGACATAGCCATTACACCAACTGCTGATCTCCTGGGAGCACATTTTAAAAAGACTCGTCCTTCTTTTATGAGCGAGAGAGATTAAAAGGAGAGAAGCACCCACAACGGGTTTTCATGCCACCATCCACCCTGGCTCAGACAGTCATAGATCATGGGTGTGCACACGTGCCCCAGGGAGTTCAGGGCGCCTTCCTGTGTGGGTCAGTCTTGCACAGCGTTGATTACTGCTGCACAACTGACCAGTCCAGAAATAGTTTTGGGAGGTTCAGATGTGGCTACAGTGAGGAGATAGCAGCCATTAGTAAATAGGCTGCTCGCAAGTGTTCCCTTCTTTCCTGCATTCTCTAACGACCAGGTGATCACAGCCAATGTAAAAGGCTCGGAAAAGAGCAATTCTGGGAAAGAGGTCCAGGAAGATTTCTTGTAGGGCAGGGTGACCTGTAAGGGTGGCAAATGGGGACTTGGGAGTCTTACAATTTTTTTAAGACTTATTTAATTTTATTAATTAATGAATTTTAATTTGACTAGAAAGGGACAAAGCGAGAGACAGAGAGAAGGAAAGTGAGAAGACAAGCCACCAGGTCCGGGACTTGAACTACAGTTGGCCATGTGGGAGTCCAGTGCCCTTAACCACCTCCCACTGTGAAACGGGGTCTATGTTCTTTCCCCTTGAAATTGAACTTGACTGGGACCAGCAGTTGGCATAATGGCTATGTCACTGGACTCCCATGTAGATGACTGCAGTTCGAGTTGTAGACCCAGTAGCTTAAACTCACGCCGGGTGTGTGTGTGCGTGACCAAGATCCCGAGAGGAGAATGGAGAAGGGATTGCAGTGTGGCCATCCCCCCCCCGGGGTGATCTCTCGCTTGCTGTCTCTCTGTCTCTCTCTGTCTGGCGAGCGCACATGCCCTATAGCAAAAACCTCTCACAAAAAAAAAAAAAAAAAAAAAAGCCATGAGACTGGTTTTATTTTTTTAGAAAGTTTTTTTTTTAAAAGAATTATTTCCATTTATTATTATTTTTAAATTTGATCAGGGAGAGATAGAGAAAGGGAGAAAGCAAGCTGCTTTCTGCCTTTCTTCCAGGACTCGAACTGTGGTCATCCATGTGGGGATCTAATGCCCTTAACCACCACACCAACTGCTGGACCCTGAGATTGAAGGTTTCTAACCATTTAAAATGAAGGTTAAGGCTATAGCTCAAACCCTCTTCCAGAATGTTGTACTGTATCTCTCTGGGCAGTTTGAACTATTCAGGTCTTGGACCATTCTGGATCACTGCTGTAGAGCAAGGGCAGTGAAGAGATCAGGCTCTGAAGCACTGGCCTACACTTGTATGCCAGTTTTTTAAATATTAGCCTATTTCAGTTTTTATAAAAAGAATTATTTTATTGGGACCAACAGATGGCATAATGGTTACGTCACTGGACTCCCACGTAGTCGACTGTGGTTCAAGTTTTGGACCCAGCAGCTTACAACTCATGCTGGGCATGCGTACGTATGTGTGTGTATGTGTGCCCAAAATCCTGAGAGGAAATTGGAGAAGGGATTACTGCATGGCCATCCCCCCGGGAGGTGATTTCTCACTTTGTCTCTGTCTCTCTGGCAAGTGCACATGCCCTATAGCAAAAAAACTCTCTAAAAAGAAAAAGAAAAAAAAATTAGTTTATTTAACTTTATTTATTTATTTAAATTTGACCAGAGAGGGACAGAGTGAGAGAGAGAGCGAGCGAGCAAGTCTCCAGGTCTGGGACTCGAACTATAGTCGACCATATGGGAGTCTAGTGCTCTTAACCACTACGCCACCTGCTAGACCTTGAAACATTAGTCTATTTTAAAA
The DNA here is from genome assembly GCF_000334495.1 of Tupaia belangeri chinensis. NCBI lineage: Eukaryota > Metazoa > Chordata > Mammalia > Scandentia > Tupaiidae > Tupaia > Tupaia belangeri. The sequence goes on from NW_006159616.1 coordinate 13,480,442, forward strand.
ACTATTTATTTTATGTATCATTATGCATACTCATCAGAGTCAGATAGTGACATACGGAAAGTGAAAAAGCAAGCCATCAGGTCTAGGACTCAAACTATAGTCAGTCATTTGGGAGTCCAGAGCCTTAATCACCGTGCCACCTGCTGGCTCCCTACCACACTCCCTTTCACATGGTTGTTGAATATTTAATGAATCAAAATCAACACATATAAGAATGACTTGCACATGGAAAATACTCAAGAAATGCAAATCATAATCTACCAACCCAGAATGACTTCCTTCAGCCCGGTATCAGTTGATACTAACGTCAAGCTCAAGGTTATTATGGCTGTTTCCTTCAATCAAAAACTCACCTCATCAGATGGAGCTACTCATGCCACTTTTGTATTTTAACAAATAATTTGTCACTATTTTATGTACGAAATCCAAAGATTATAAAACGTGAACAAAGTGATGCAGAGATTTCTCCAAAAGATGTTTTATAAACTCCTTTTAAAAACCCACACAATCATGAGTCACAAAACGAGTAAGAAGTTATTTTAATCTTTTTTTTTTTTTTTTGTCTCAAGGACCATTTCTGAGTCTGCTGATCTGATTCTCAGATTCTCCTTCCTGTTTGACAATCTTCCCTTTTCGAGACTTACTTTTAAAATATTTTGGACTTTATTTTAAATCCATAATTTTTTTTTTTTTTTTAGAGATTTTTTTGCTATAGGGGACATGCATTCACTGGAGAGACAGAGACAGAGAAACAGAAAACAAGAAATCACCCCCAGGGGCATAGCCATGCCACAATCCCTTCTCTCGGGATTTTGAGCACGCATGCACATGCTCCCGGCATGAGTTTCAAGCTGCCAGGTCTGGGATTTGAACCATGGTTGGCCATATGGGAGTCCAGTGTCTTAATCACTATACTACCTGCTGGCCCCTTAAATCCAAAATTAACAGATTGAAGGCAAACATAAGTTTCTATAAAACAGTAACCCAGACTCTAAAAAATAGAAATCCAAGATGTCTTCTCCCTAGAGACAGTACAGGTAAGGGACTGACTACATCTACACCACACCCACAGAAGGTCCTTGAAACCTCAAATTCTGAGTATTCAAAATGACCGGTGCAAATGGAAGCACAAAACAGAATCTTAATAAATTCATGGGGACCCCAAGAGGAGCATGGAGAAGGGACTGCAGCGTGGTCATCCCCCCTTTGGGGGAGGAGGTGATTTCTTGCTTTCTGTCTCTGTCTTCCTGGTGAACGCACGTGCCCTATAGCAAAAACCTCTCCAAAAAAAGAAAAAAAAAATCCATGGGGACAAATATGGGATTCAAGTATTAATCACCACAGAATCTGTGCCTCCTAAGTTTATAACCTGGGTAGAGAGAAGACAAGCAATACACATTCATGAGATGAATAAACAAACAAAATTAGGTAAGACATCAGTAAATATCATAATTTTATAGGCAGATACATTATGTAATCATAGTAGAAAGGAAACTAAACAGAAAGCATGATGGGATTTTAATTTTCTTCTTTTTTGTGTAGAATAGTCTAAAATTTCTGCTACAATGAATGTGTTGTATTTTTTGAGGAAAAAGAAGTGATTTAGTCTACATGTGTTCCAGAGAAGGAGTGGATATCCAAGCTAAGGACATGGTCTCTAGTGTCTGGATAGCTGCTCAACCAACTGGCCAAACGACATCAGGCATGTTAACAGACCTTCCCACATCTCACACCCTGACCTGCTTAAAAAAAAAAAAAAAAAATAGATGAACCAGCAGTTAGCGGTTCGCATCCCGGACCCAGTGGCTTAAAACTCACGCTGGGCACGTGTGCATGCGTGCCCAAGATCCCGAGAGGAGAATGGAGGACAAGGGACTGCGGCGTGGCCATCCCCCCTGGGGGGTGATTTCTCGCTTTCTAGCTCTCTGTCTCTGTCTGGCGAGGCCCTATAGCAAAAAAAAAAAAACAAAAACAAAAACAAAAAAAAACTCTCAAAAAAATATATAGATAACAATATTTCCTTCCTAGAGGACAAAACCATAAAGGCCTTTATCTAGTGCCTACCACACAGAAAATGCTACATTAGTGCTTGCAACTACTATTGAGTTGATAGGAATGGTTTTGTAAACTGAAGTGCCTAAGAAAATACTAATAGAGGGACTAGAAGACGGCATAATGGTTACGTCACTGGACTCCCAAGTATGAGACTGTGGTTCAAGTCCTGGACCCAGTAGCTTAAACTCATGCCAGGTGCATGTGTGTGCATGCCCCAAATCCTGAGAGAATGGAGGAAAAGGGATTGTAGTGTGGCCATCCCCCCTGGGGTGGGGGGTGATTTTTGCTTTCTGTCTGTCTCTGTGGGTCTCTCCCACAGCATGTATCCTATAGCAAATATCTCTCTCTCTCAAAATAAATAAATAAATAAATAAATAGAAGAAAAAAGAAAAACATGAAAAGAAAAAGAAAATACTAAGAGAATAGGTTGGATTTGAGTAAGAATCTTTTTTTTTTTTCTTTCAAAGGTTTTTGCCATAGGGTGAATGCAATCACTGGAGAGAGACAAAGACAGACAGAGAAAAAGAAAGTGAGAAATCATTCCCAGAGGGGATGATCACACAATCCCTTCTCCTACATTCTCCTCCTGGGATTTTGGGCACACATGCACATGTACCCTGCGTGATTTTTAAGCTGTCAGGTCAGTGACTCGAACCGTGGTGGGCCATGTGGGAGTCCAGCACCTTAACCACTATGCCATCTTCTGGCCCCAAGACTCTTTTTTTTTTTTTTTTTAAAAATTTTCCTTTCTTCTGGCCCCAAGACTTTTTTTTTTTTTTTTTTTTTTAAAGTTTCCTTATGTATTTCTTCCATGAGTATGACAGAGACAGACAGACTGACAGACAGAACCCCCAACAGGGTCCTGATACTGCAATCTACTCCTGGCCTGAGGAGTCCTTAGAACATGGGCATGCACATGCCTGGTGAAGTCAGGGAGGTATCTGGACATGAACCTGGAACCTTTCCAGGAGGGTGAGCCTCACAGTTCTGTGTTTTACTGCTGTACTACCGCCTGGCCCCCTTCTGAAAAGATGCTTGAGATAAGACACCAACTTGAGAAAGGCAGAAGACTAAACATGACAAAGCTCATCCCCTCAGATCAGCAAACAATGAAATGAGAACCAAATGTAGCATCAAGACCAACAGGAATGAGAAACGGTTATTTTAAAAATAGAAACCCCTAATTGGCTCCAGAAAAGATAATTCGCCACATGCAAACTTCTTGGCTCTTATTTTCCCACCCACCCCACTTCCACTTTTTATTTCCACAAAAAGAAGAGACTCAAAGAAGATTCCTTCGGAACGTGTATCACCATTTATTGTAGTTTGCGTTAGGAACTGAACAGAGGACATTGTCTGTGGAGGGGGAAAAAAAGGAAAAGAAAAAAGAAAGTATGTTTTTGTAGACTTAATTTCTTCAAAACACTTTATGGTTTCAAATCCTTTTTTACCCCAAAGGAAATTCGAGAATTCAAGTATGTTAAGTAGGGAGCAGTAATACAAAAAGTCTTCATCTGTGTGCGTGTGTGGCTGTTGTTGGTCTGTCTGTTTCCACAAGCTGACAGACTTCCACACTGCTTGCACCCTTTTTTGCTTTGGTAAGGCCAAACCTCAAAGGACACACTGTATGAATGACCCCTGTCTCAAACTCACAGACTTAAGGGCTGAGGAGTTTATTGACCCTCACAGGATAACTATGTAAAGGCTTTGAACTGTCACGTAGCGTTTAAAAAAATCAACCCTCATCCCCATGGAAAAAAACATGTCACGTAATCCTGATAGACTTAAAACCCCTCCTTTGCTGCAACTGTTCCTTAGGTTCCTAGCAGAGGGCTTACTGTAAGGACCAGAGCATCGGAATTCTCTTCATTTTGTTAAGAATAAAAAAATTTTAAAGGGACATTTCAAAAGAAAAAAAATAAAAACTAAAATTCAAATTCTGAAAATATCTTGCCTTTTTTATTAATGTCATCTAACACCAATTAAAAAAACAAATATGTGAATATGATATAAAAATACGATCCCAGGATTAACACTTTGTCGCAGGCACAGTTATCTCACAGAATATATGTTTGGAGGGCTGGGGATAAAGAGTTTATTTTTGTTTTTGCTTCTTTTAAAAAAAATCCACAGCAGTGCAAGTAGGGTCATGAAGGGGAGGGAGATTCTTTAGCAGCAAAATGTCCAAGGTTTTCTAATCACAATCAAATCAACGGATATAGGATTAAAAAAAAAAAAATGAAGGGGACGCTGCCCAGACCCATTTGTCACCGCTAAGAGACTTCTGTTGCAAAGCCCCAAATTGTGACGTATGAAGGACGTGCTTTATTACACAAGCAATCGTAAAACGTGTCCCTCAAGCTTTTGACCATGTTTGTCGCTTAAATATATGTACAGGAATCGGCTCCTCTTCTTCGTGTCCTTTCAGATCGCTACCGTTTGGTTGCTCTGGGTGGGCTCTCGGGAATTTTGCCACATTTAACCCCAGCAGGTGAATGGCAGCTCCACAACCCTGACGCTGCTCTGCTTGCCTGCTGGCCGTGGCTGCTTCTGCGGAGGGTGGTAAAGGGGCTGGCTTAATGATCACTGTTCTGTTTCTCTCTCATCCAGGCTTGAATCTGTTCTTTCAGTTCTGGTACTGAGGAAAGAAAAAGAAAAAAAGGATTAATGCTCCAGATGGGAGGGCTCTTCCTGAGAGATGAAGCTTGTAGTTCTGTGTAAATGGAAAGAAAAGCCCATTGAGTCCCTCATTAAGCTGAAGACTGCAGGAAAAAGGAGGACATGAAAAGGAAGGACTAGACATCGACAGTGCAAAAGAGCAAAGGGCCTTTGTGTCTTTTCCGTAAGAAGTGTCTAAAGTAGGTGGTTTCTGGGATGGATAAACTTCACTTCTGGCTAATCTCTCATCTGTGATCTTGGCTCCATTCCTGGCACGGACATCAGCACTGCCACTAGAGATGCACCCTCCTCTACCTGGTTCCAGCATGCTCTCTGTCAGGGTCTGTCGGTTGAAGGGGTCCGTGGGGGAGTTCAGCAAGTGCCGCAGGATGATAGCGCGGTCCATGATGGTGCCGGAGGGCAGCCGCACAGGGTCCGTCATCAGGGTGTCCATCAGAGGGTCTGCAGAGACAAAGCAAAGCAAACTCCAACCTAATAACAGAGTCCCGAACTGAAAAGAAAACAAAGCAAAGCCCCTCGTACGAGTGAAAAACACATCGTAAGGGACAGGAATCAAATGGCCCCTGTGGGGTCCCCAAGTTTAGACGAAAATTAAAGCATTAGATAAAGGCATACACACTGCCTTTTGTGGAGGGGAAAGTACCCTTTTATCAGCTACTGCTGGGAAGAGAAAATAGGGGGAAAAAAAAAAGACCCTGGGACAGACACAGCAGTAGGCCCCACAGGCTCTGCCGGGCAGACGGGGGCCAGAATCCTTTCTTAGGCCTTGGAATTCTCTGGAAATGAGAATCATTTGAAATGAAAATCTTTACGTAAAAAAGGATATGCTGCCTTAAAATCTTTAGGGTTATTATCTGTTTTGAAATCAGGCTATGGATGTGTTTTCCTTTCAGTTTACAATTGAGCTAAAAACAGGCAAATTTTTATAGATGAGGTGTCAAAAAAAAAAAACATCAACGACAGCACACTATTCAAAAATTAAAGGCACAGGGACCAGCAGAAGGCATAATGGTTACACTGCTGGACGCCCACGTAGTCAGCTGTGGTTCAAGTCCTGGACTGACTTAAAACTCAGGCCGGGCACATGTGTGCGCGTGACCAAGATCTCGAGAGGAGAACGGAGGAGAAGGGATTGTGGCAGGGCCACTCCCTTGGGGGTGGAGATTTCTCGCTTTCTGTTTCTGGTTTTCTTTGTCTCTCTGGTAAGCGCACATGCCCTATAGCAAAAATCTCTCTAAAAAAATTAAAAGTACAAGGCCAGTTCGTGGAGCAGCAGTAACTGGACCCATGGTGGGAAAGTCCTGGGTTCAAGTCCCGATGTTTCCTTATATATATTGGGTCATCAGAAAAGTCATGATTTTTTAAAAATGTGTTTGTATGTAAAAGTGTGTCATGACTTCTGATGACTCAATACATGCCAGCTGCACACACATGTGGTGGGGGATGGGGTAGATCACAGTATGAAGCCCCTATGAGGTGCCCATCCTTCTCTCTCTCTCTCATGGAATAAATAGACAAATAAAATTTAAAACACAGACCATCCTCTTTCAAAGTTCAAATCAAAGCATCGGCACGACAGAGGTGGGCCCACTTGCCTCGGAACTCGTCCGGAGCATCGCTGTAGTCGATTTCTGCACGTGCATTCTTGGCCACTATCTCCTCTACTTTCTCGGCGAGAAGTTTAAACTTCTCTATCGCTATTGTGGATTTGATCCCTGCTTTCCGCATCTTTGAAATAACTTCTTCAAACAATTCCTTGCTGTAGGATCTCTGCGAAGAAGGAAAGGCAGTGTGAATTGTGAATTTATCTTACTTAGAAAAAAGCAAGCTGCAGATCCATCTATGGTCTTTTTTCATTAAAAAAGTCCTAAAACTGGGCTGGTTCCAGAGTGCAATGGTTAAGTCCTGAGCACAGCACGCCAGATCCCAATGGCTGACTGCGGTTCAAACCCTGCTCAGGCAACTTAAAAAGTGCACTGGGCTCACATGCATGTGTGTCTCAAATCCTGATGGGATGAAGAAATGGAAGAAAAAGGATGCAGCATGATAATGCCCCACGGGGAATGCATGTGCCCTCTGGTGATTAAAAAGTAATGAGCCCTTGGGACTAGCAGATGGCGTAATGGCTGTTGCTGGACTCCCATGTAGTTGACTTCAGTTTGAGTCCTGGACCCGGTGGTTTAAACTCATACCAGGCGTGTGTGCATGCTTGCTGCCCAGGATCCCCAGAGAACGGAGAAGGGATTGCGGCGTGGTCATTCCCCCCGGAAGGTGATTTCTCACTGTGTGTGTGTGTGATTTCTCGCTTTCTGTCTCTCTCTCTCTCTTTCTAGCGTGCGCATGTGCCCTATAGCAAAAACTTCTCCAAAAAAAAAAAGCCCTGAGGGCTAGTAGGTAGCACAGTGGTTAAGGCACTGGCTGAAAATGCTTTGAGACCTGGACCCAGCAGCTTGAAAATCATACTGGCGTGTTTTGAGTGCATGCCCAAAATCCTGAGAGGAGAATGGAGGAGAAGGGATTGCAGCATGGCCACCCCCTCTCTGCTGAGGACGTGCACCCTATGGCAAAAAACTAAAAAAAGAAAAAGAAAAAAAAAAAAAAAAGAGCCCTAAAATGTACATGCAATTATATACTATATATAATCTAGTCTTTCTCTGTGTGTCTGTAACCAGGATAAAAGTATATGCTTTTATGCTTACGAGCACATGAAGACTGGAATAAGGTTACAGGGCTGATTCAAATTCTTGAATTTTTATAGCTAGCACACATTTATAGTTGAAACATTAAAAAGAGAAGGAAATTGAGTCTATTTCAGTCCTTGCAGGGCACTGTGCCCTGGCAGCCTCAGAGAGGAGGTGGAAATTTCAGCTCTCTTCCATGAAGGTAAACATGCTAAAAACAACCAATAGTGTTCATACTCAGAAGGAGCGTTCTATTCACTGTCAACCTTTCCTTCTTGCCTTTTTTTTTTTTTAAAGAGATTTCTCTATAGTCTCGCTAGAGAGACACAGACAGATACAGATACTCCCCCCAGGGAGGATGGTCATGCCACAATCCCTTCTTGTCCATTCTCCTCTTGGAATTCTGGGCATGCACACACATGCACCTGGTGTGAGTTTCATGCTGCCAGGTCCAAGGCTCGAACCATGGTCAGGCCATCTGGGAGTCCAGAGACATAACTGTTATGCTACCTGCTGGCCCCTGTTAGTCCTTCTTTTAAGTCACTGTGTCCAACACTGACACTGGACCACCCTAATAAATGGGTCTGGGAGCAGACACAATCTATGTCCCCAAGAGGGGAACGGGTGAATTAGACGACAAGGACCCACCATGGACCTGGACAAACCTGGTCCTGAATGTTGGCTCTACCACCTACCAGCTAGGGCAAACTTCTAACTCCACTGAGTCCCCGTTTCCTTGGGTATAAAATGGGCAGGGTTAACACCTACCTTACAGATGGTTAATTCATATATATCACTGCCACTAAAAATATCAAAGTGCATCATATTTTACATTTAAGAAAAATCATTTACGGCAATATCTCTGGCCACTTGCTGATTTAGTGACAATGATAAAAAGAGAGCAGGAAAGTGATTAAATGTAAGACTCTGTGATGGGACCTAGGGGCCAGCAGGTGCTGGACTCACACATGGCTGACCGCGGTTCGAGTCCTGGATCTGGTGACTTGCTTTCTTACTTTTCATTTCTCTCTGCTGAGCACACATGCCTTATAGCAAACTTTAAAAATAGTAACAAAATTCATTAATAAATTTAAAAAAAAAAAGACTCTGTCCTAGAACCTGAATCTCTAATCCTATCAGGTAACACCTAAAACTCAGACCAAAACCAAGTTCCACTGGTAAGAAGACAAGCGTCAGCGTCTTGGACATTGTTCATCCTGATGAGTCCGCCCCCCAAAAGGAGAGCAGAATGTGCCGTCCATCTCTCCTCGGACCCGCAGGGTGGCAAGTCAGTACGAACATCAGGTGTGACACGGGCAGTGCTGTGTCAGCGGCAAGCTGCCGTTGGCATGTGTTGACCAAAATTCCACAGCACGCCCGCCCCCAGTTGCAGTTTGAGCATCAGCAGGGCCAGCGGGCTGGCACTGTCTACTCCTGCCAGAGAGCTTTGCTTCTCCAGTGCCCAGCCTCACTGGAAGAACAGAACTACCCGAGCATGGGCAGCCTAGGTTCACACTACTGTTTTCCTTTTGAGCTTTTGCTCTGGACAATGTGATCTTTCATTTCTTACTTTTTGTTTGTTTTAGGTTTCTGCCATAGGGTGTGTTCACCCCTGGAGTGAGACAGCGAGAGGGAAAGTGAGAAATCACCCACCGTGTGAATGGCTGCCCCGCTGTAATCCTTTATCCTCCTTTTCCTCTGTTCTCCTCCTGGGATTTTGGGCACACGCACACATGCAGCCAGCCTGATTTTCAAGCCACTAGTTCTGGGACTCAAACTGTGGTCAGTCACGTAGGAAGCCGGCACCTTAACCACCACGCCACCTGCTGGCTCCACGACCTTTCATTTCTATCTGTGGATTCACATCAACGTCTATAGTAGGAATTCCTCAACCTTTCTTTTTTTTTTTTTTAACTTTAGTTTCTAAATGTATGCATATGCTGGGTTTCTCACTCCATGCACACCCACGCCCCTTATTGACCATGCAACTGGGGGGAAAAGAGAGGAAAGGGTAAAGTGGTAGCAGGGTGCTGGAACTAACAATAATCCTAAAGGCCATCTTCTAGAACCCTGAAAAGCTCAGAGAGCCTCCCTGCTGCAGTCGTTTCTTTTTTCTTTATTTCTTCTCTTTCTTTCTTTCTTTGCCTTAGGGTGCATGTGTTCACCAGACAGAGACAGAGACAGTGAGAAGAAAAGTAAGAAATCACTTCTCAGGGAGAATGGCCATACCACAATCCCTTCTCCTCCATTCTCCTCCCGGGATCTTGGGCACACACGCACACATGCCCAGTGTGTTTCAAGCCACTGGGTCCAGGACTCAAACCATAGTCATCCATGTGCAAGTCCATCTGCTGGCCCCCCACTGTAGTTTTCTGAAGCTAAATCACTACACTAATTCAACTACTACTTTATTCAGTGCCTTTTTATTGTTAACAAAGTAAGACAGAGGATAAGTGGCCACAAAAACTACAGGAAGATCAGGAAGAGTAAAAATGGACAGAGCTAATCAAAGATTGGGGTGGGCACGGGTAACGACACTACTGAGAGAGACTATTTCACCATGAACTTCTCTTTGTATTAAGTAGTTATTTCTTAGCCCATGTATCATCCCCAAAATATTAACCAGTCTATTTCTCAAAACATGGTAAGATTTTTAAAAAACAATTATTTTATTTAACTTTATTTATTATTTGACCAGAAAGGGACAGAATAAGAGAGAGAGAGAGAGAGAGAGAGAGAGAGAGGAAGCAAGCAAGCCTCCAGGGCCAGGACTTGAACCATGGTTGGCTAGTCCAGCACCCTTAACCGCCACGCCACCTGTTGGCCCCCCATGGTAAGTTTTTAACTAGCTGACTTGTGCTGACTTCTAAGTCACCTTCTAAGACAGAGCAACGTAGTGAGCATTATCAGCAACCAGAAGGTACTTATATAAGTGGACATGATACTCAGCCTCACAGAGCAGTGGTATCAATGAATTAACCAGATACTTATGACTTAGCTACTTCAAGGTTCCTCTGGTAGGTGTCAAGCAGTGTAGCTGTCCTTGACTTCAAGGATCTTACAGACTGTTATAAAATTAAACATGAACATACCTGCAAATGACATATCAGATATAGCTCTAGTATCCAACATATATAATGACCTCTTATAGCTCAACAATAAGGACACTAACAACTCAATTAAAAATTGACAATGAGGCCAACAGGTGGAGTGGTGGTTAAGACACTGGACTCCAACACGGCTCACCGTGGTTCAAGTCCCAGACCCAGTGACCTGAAACTCATGCCAGGTGCCTATGTGTGTGCTCAAAATCTGGAGAGGAGAATGGAGAAGAGACTGTGACATGGCCATTCTCCCTGGTTGGGAGGTGGGGGTAGATTTCTCACTTTCGCTTTCACTATCTCTGTCTCTCCAGTGAATGAATATGCCCCATGGCAGAAACCTTAAAAAAAAGGACAGAACAGCATGCTCAGCAGCATCTTGAACAGCAGTGACAGAAGCCACACGGCTAACCCTGGGTTTGGATTTCTAATCTAGTAGACCTGAAACGCACCGGGCATGTAAGACATGGCATGCAAGACATACCCAAGATCCCGATGAGCTTAGGGGCTACAGGAAGGGAACTGCAGAGTGATAAGACCTTGTCAAGGGAGTTTTTCTCTTTTTATCTCTAGTGCACATGCTCTTTTATCACGAATTTTAAAAAATTGTTTTTAATGTACAAAGGATTTGAATAGATAATTCATGAAACAGCACTTTGCTCCCATTAGAATAACTACTTAAGACGAACAGAAAATGAACAGGTGTTGATAAGGATATAGAGAAATTGGAACTCTCACACACTGCTGCTGAGAATGCCAAATTGTGCAGCAGCTGTGGAATGTAGTTTGGTGGCCCCTCAAAAATTAAACATGAAATTATGATATGACCCAGCAACCCCATTCCCAAGTATATGGTCTGAAAAATTAAAAATGGAGGGACCAGCAGTTAGCGTAATGGCTATGTTGCTGAACTCCCATGTAGTTGACCATGGTTCGAGTTCCGGACCCGGTGGCTTAAAGCTCACACCAGGCACGTGTGTGTGCATGCCCAAGATCCCGAGAGGAGAATGGAAGAGAAGGGATTGCGCGTGGCTATCCCTCCTGGGGGGTGATTTCTCACTTTCTGTCTCTCTGTCTCTCTCTTTCTGGCGAGCACACGTGCCCTATAGCAAAAATCTCTCCAAAAAAAAGAAAAAAAACAGAAAATCACACCAGGTGCAAAATCCTGAGAAGAGACTAGAGGAGAGAAGGGATTGTGGTGTGGTCATCTCCCCTGGGGGTGCTTTCTCACTTTCCCTCTTTGTATGTCTCTCTCTCTGTCTCTGGTGAGTGCATGTGCCCTATGACAGAAATTTTTTTTTCTGTTGTTTTATAGAGGTTTTTGCCTTAGGGCACAGGTGCTCGCCAGGGGGAGAGAAAGTGAGACAGTGAGAGGGAAAGTGAGAAATCACTCCCCTGGGACAATGACCACACCACAACCCCTTTTCCACTCTCCTCCTGGGATCTTGGGCATGCACTCACATGTGCTCGGCATGAGTTTCAAGCCACCAGGTCCAGGACTTGAACCATGGTCGGTCACGTGGGAGTTCAGTAATGTACCACTATGTTACCTTCTGTCCTGCCCTGTGGCAAAAATCTTTAAACACACACACAAAATAATCACACACCCAGTGTGATTTTCAAGCTGCCGGGTCTGGACTTGAACTGTAGTCATCTATGTGAGAGTATAACACCTTAATCACCATGACACCTGCTGGTCCCCAAAAACCTTAATTTTATATGATATGAATTTCACCTCAACAAAGAAAAAAATGAAAGCACAAATTTGGGATACACAGACTCAATATCCTGGGAGGGTACAGGTAGGAGCAGTATGGAAAGACTGCATGGGGAGATGTGTGCTGATGGGCTCAGTATTTTTAATATTTTAATGAAAAATAGTGTTAACAGACAAAGTTCCATGAACGTCAGACATGCAGTCTGTCACGGCCATCGACGCCACCGGAGTTCACTAATTGCCTCCTGTCCTGGGTTCCCTCAGCTCCAGGAACCATCACTGTGTTCCCTTCTGGGACGCGGGGCTCTCCCCGCAGTGAGTGTGCAGCTCAGTGGCTCCTCGTCCTGGCGCCTTTCTGCTAAACTTCTGGACACCTGTCTTAAGACCCTCTTGGTACAGACGGGGATAGATCTCTCAGTGTCTTTTCTCACGAATCTTTGTAGCCTTCTTCCCGAGTCTTCCAAGGAAAACAAGACAAACCAAACCAAACCAAAGCAAAGCAAAGCAAACCAAAGCAAAGCAAACCAAACCAAGACTACTGCTTCCAAGGAGGAAACAAATTCTTCCACTTTTCCTCTGTTCCTTTCTAGCCTTCTATCCCAGCCCCAAAGCCCCCTTTCAAAAGGATCAAAAAGGCAAGCTCTTACCAGAAAATGCCCAACCATCAATACAAACACACTGTAAAAACCCCAAAAAGTCCACTTAAAATGTATTTTCCTCTCCACATGCCACTGGCATGTGTGTTTGCTTCATGGGCCTGTGGAAAGTCCCACAGAGTAAAATTCTCCTGAGTACCATTTGGTATGGCTCCAGGCCTGACCAGGAACCAGGGTCGAACTTCTGCATAGTTGGTCTTGGCAAGAGCCCACACTCCAGGTGCTGCTACTGCGAGGTCACACTGGCCCAGGAAGCAGCAGATAAAGACCCAGAGCGAGTACTGGGAACTCTAACTCCCTAGAGATGGATCAAAAAGACCCACCAAATGTTCCACTGAATCATGGTTGGCCATGTGGGAGTCCAGCACCCTTAACCACCATGCCACCTGCTGGTCCCATGTATGCTTATCCCACTATGCCTAACTTCCCTGGCATCTGTCACAGTCTCTCAGAAGAGCTCGATTACCCTATAAACAGAGACCCTCCTTCTCAGCAGGTCGACTGAGGCACCTCTGGCTTCAGACCACCCCGTCCCCCAAACCCACTCCCAAGCTCTTTCTCTCAATAAACTTTCCTTCTTTCTTGAGATGGTGTCGAGTCTTACTCTGGACCGTGACAGTCTGGAAGACCAGGCTATTTAGACATTCAAGGAGACCTACGTGCCGCTATGTAGAAACTGCTCGCTGTCTACGACTCAAGCCAGGGGCCACCATAAGCTGCCACCATAATCCACAGGTTATTACCAGTGATGTTTTGTTGGTCACTAAGAGAAGGCAGTCTGAAGCACCCCGTCACTAGGTTTTCACCATCCTTCTGCGTGTGCTCTGTTCGTCCACACTGTAAACCTTATTTGTGTTATGTTAATTCCTTGTGATGTGGAGGCCACAGGGAGACCTACCAGGAGAGGAGGACACAGGCCTGACAACTCTTCCAGGTCTCTACAGTAAAAAATGGAAGAGCCCCTGGGGACTTTCACACTCAACCTCGGGCTGGGCTGGAGATGCCAGGTGGGCTGTCTCAAAGGCAGACAACCCTACCTCGATAGGCGTTTGTTTTCTTTCCCTCTACAGACCCTCTACAGACTACCACTTGTCTTTCTTTTCATTTAGTTTTTACTATAGGGTGCGTGAGCTTGCCGGAGAGAGAGAGAGAAATCATCCTGCAGGGGGAATGGCCATGTTGCAATCCTTTCTCCATTCTCTTCTTGGGATTTTGAGCATGCATGCACACATGCCTGGAGTGAATTCTTTTTTAATATTTTAAGAATTATTTTATAAACAACTTTATTTATTTATTTAAATTTGACTAGAGAGGGACAATGCACACGAGAGAGAGAGAGAGAGAGAGAGAGAGTGAGAGAGAAAACAAGTCACCAGGTTTGGGACTTGAACCATGGTCAGCCATGGGGAGTCCAGCACCCTTAACCTCCATGCCACCTGCTGGTCCCATGAATTTCAAGAACTCAAACCATGCACCCAGCCATGTGGGATCCAGTGCCTTAACCTCCATGCGACCTGCTTCTCCCTTCCCCCCATTTTAGATTTTGTTACAGGATGTGTGTGCCCACTGGAGAGAGAAAGAGAGAGACAGAGGGAGAGGAAAAGAGAAGAAAGAAATAACCTCTTCTCCCCTAGAAAGGATGGCCATGCCACAAGCCGTTCCCTATTCTCTTGGGGTTTTGGGTACAAACGCATATGCATCCAGTGTGGTTTTGAAAAAGCCAACGGGTCTGGGACTTGCACCATGAAGTCAGCCATATGGGATTCAGCTGCCTTCACCACGCCACCTGTTGGCAGTCTTCCATTTCTAAATGTGCAGTATTATACAGTTGTAGGCTACGAAAACACTTTTTTTTTTTTTGAAGAGGTTTTTGCTATAGGGCATGTGCGCTCATCAGAGAGACAGAGAGACAGAAAGTGAGAAATCACCCCCCAGGGGGGATGGCCACACCGCAATCCCTTCTCCTCCATTCTCAGGATCTTGGGCACACACGCACATGTGCCTGGCGTGACTGTAAGCCACCAGGTCCGGGATGCGAACCGCGGTCGACTATGTGGGAGTCCAGAGACATAGCCATTACGCTAACTGTTGGTCCCAACGACACATGTTTTAAAATTTCCCCCAAATAACTGCAATTTCCTAACCTCCTCATTACCGCTACGTTTTCTTGAAAAGTTGCTTTAGATACATGTATTTTTTTCCTATTGAAGATAACTTTGTCAAGACTACTTCTCTTGCTTACACCAAGAATAGTACTTACATATAAGAATTATAGCTCAATCACGCTGTTATACAAAAAAAAAAAAATCCCTTAAATTCTTACATAAAAGATGGAGACGCAGAAACAAGTGGTGCTTTCTAGGCATTTTAAACGGACAGCAGAGGGGGTTCAGAGTAGGAAGAAAGACACTTCATTCCCTGAGAAAGAAAGAGAAAAAGCCTGGAAAGTAAATCACCTGAAGGATTGCAAAAGAAAAGAGAAAGTAGGGATTGGAGCCAGACGCCTGGGTGTGAATTCTGCCTCTATTCACACTATGTGACCTTGAGAAATTTGTTTAATTTCTCTGTGCCTCAGTTTCCTCATTGTATTTTTTAAAGAATTATTTACTTTTTACCTTTTTTTAGTATTACTATTTTTTAAAAATCTGCTAAAGGGTATGTATGCTCACCAGAGAGAGACAGAGAGAGAAACAAAGGGAAAGTGAAAAAGCAAGATGCCAGGTCCAAGCCTCGAACTATGGTCAACCATGTGGGAGTCCAGTGCCTTCATCACCATGCCGCCTGCTGGCCCTCAGTTTCCTCATTTTAAAACAAGGAATTTAACGTCCTACATGACAGGATTTTGTGAGGCTTAAATTAGCGAAAACTAGTGGTGAAAATGGGGTACGCAGTTAATAAGCATTGGCTGTTATGATGTGGAAGATGATATGGGACCGAACGTGGAGGGAGGGGAAGTCCTGTGTGAGATTACTGGAAAAATCACACAGGGAATCGAGGGAGGGGTAGCCTGGACTAACTCAGTGGCTGTGGAGATGAAGAAACAAAACAGATCTGAGCAGGGGGACACATGAATAAGACAAGGAAGAATGTAAACATAACCAACAAGGTGTTAAAACTGGAAGACCACAAAAATATCAACAGCACTAAGAGCAGGAGGCTTGGAAGCAGGCTTGGCTTCTCTGAGAAAATCAGGCTCTTTTGGGAATGTAATGCAGCTGCTGAGCCAGGCCCGCAGCAAGACGGGGTGGGAACTCAGCTGGAGAAGGTTCCGGGAGCCAATCCCTGAACACCTGAAGGAAAACAACCAGCTCCTCTCCAAGGACACCAGAGGCGCTCCCGGACACTGTGGTCCTACTCCATTTACAAACCAAAAGCTTCTCAAACCACAATTCCTAAGTATCACCTTCCTTGTGTTAGTGGGGATACCCAGGACAGACAGAGATGGACGGCCAGGAGGTCCAGAGTTCCAGCCCAGCCCCAGTAGCTCAGCAGCCTGCAGCCTCGCCCTCAGAGGGCCTGGCTCCCGCTACTGACCTGGTCGTCAGCGATGGCTTTGGCGAAGCGAGCACAGTCCAGCTGCAGGTAGATATCCGTCAGTTGGTCCAACAGCTTCTTTGGTTCAAAGCCGTATTTCTCTGGATTTTCAACTTTCAGGTCACGGCACTTGGGGCCACAGAGTTGCTGAAGATTGAAGTTGAGCATTGCAGCCAACCGGGGTCCCAGTTCCTAGGAAATCGCAGGATAACAGGGCAATGCATGTTGTTGAAACAAGTGAGAAGGACCCGAACCCATTTCAGTGGAGGAACGGGAATCGGCTGGATTAATCTTCAAAGGTCCCCTTCTATGTGCTATGTATCATAAGCTGAAAAAGGGTAACATTCCACTCAAGCTTTTTTCACTCCCTACTTGTTATGTGTTAACTCTAACATGTAATGTTGCAGAGTGATGGAATATTTATAAATACCACCAAAAGGCCAACGTTTTCTTTAAATTCATGCTTTTAGTTATAAAACCAAGTATCGCTCTAAATTCATTGAGAAAGAGGTAAAAGAAAAAATTATCCATAATTCTATCATCATACGAGTCATGAAAGTGTTTGATTCTGTTTTTTCCAGACATCATTTCATACATTATTTTCCATAAATTTCCAAAGTCTTTGACAGCTTAGAATGTGTGCGCCATTCTTACTTCCGAGATACAAAGAAGGGGGATATGCAAAAGAAGATACAATTTATATCTTGGCAAGTTTCAAATATAGTTGATAAGACAAAGTAAACCTAAATGAAACAACTAGGATGTAATTATACAATAATAAGCAATGACCCCACAGAATAACACAGTCCTATCGCAGTTGGGCATACATTGCTTTAAGCAAACTTGAAATAGAAAAATCTGGCTCAGAGAGTATTAAACTCTAACTATAAAAAGGGAGTCACAAACCTCCCTTTAAGTAACAAAGTTCTCATGAAATATCATAATTGGATTTATGTAAATTCAACTTATACCCAACTTTTCAAAAATTTGCTTTTGGGACCAGCAGTTAGCGTAATGGCTAAGTTGCTGGACTCTCACGCAGTAGACAGCAGTTTGCGTCTTGAACCTGGTGGCTTAAAACTCACGCCGGGCGCCTGTGCGTGTGTGCCCAGGATCCCAAGAGGAGAATGGAGGAGAAGGGATTGTGGCGTGACCATCCCCCCTAGAGGGTGGTTTCTCGCTTTCTGTCTGTCTGTCTCTGGCTGGCTGGCGAGCGCATACACCCTATAGCAAAAACCCTCTCCAAAAAAAAAAAAAATTTGCTTTTGGGACCAGCAGTTAGCATAATGACTATGTTGCTGGACTCCCACGCAGTCGACTGCGGTTTGCATCCCGGACCCAGTGGCTTAAAACTCACGCTAGGTGCGTGTGCGCCCAGGATCCCAAGAGGAGAATGGAGGAGAAGGGATTACAGCGTTGCCATCCCCCCCTGGAGGGTGATTTCTCGATTTCTGTCTGTCTCTCTCTGTCTGTCTGGTGAGCGTATGCGCCCTATAGCAAAAAAAACCTCTCCCCCCCAAAAAAAAGTAATTGCTTTTGGGACCAGCAGTTAGCGTAATGGCTATGTCGCTGAACTCCCATGTAGTTGACCATGGTTCGCATCCTGGACTGGGTGGCTTAAAACTCACGCCAGGCA
>NW_006159616.1:13498885-13520518 GCF_000334495.1 Tupaia belangeri chinensis
TCTCTGTCTGTCTGGTGAGTGCACGCGCCCTATAGCAAAAACCTCTCAAAAAAAAAAAAAGATGTACATGAGCCAGCAGGTAGCGTGGTGGTTAAGATGCTAGATTCCCACATGGCTGGCTGTGGTTTGAGTTCTGGACCTGGCAGCTTACTTTCTCACTTTCCTTCTTTCTCTTTCTATGTCTTTCTCTAGTTAAACTAAAAAAATAAATAAATAAAAAATAAGGTTATTTTTTAAAATGATGTATGTAACAAAGGATGCGGAAACATCGCACAGGCACGGGAATGAGATTGAGGGCAAGAGCACAGGTCCAAGGAGTATGGATGACTCAAGTCTATGAGGAAGTCTTGAGAAAAATTACTATTATTAGTTTTTAAGAGATTTTTGCTATAGGGTGTGTGCATTTGTCGGAGAGACAGAGACAGAAGGTGAGAGATCATTTCCAGGGGATAGCCACGCTGCAATCCCTTCTCCTCCCATCTCCTCTTGAGATTTTGGGCACGCACACACATGTACCCGGTGTGTCTGGGACTCAAACTACAGTTGACTATGAGAAGGGACTGCAACATGGTCATTCCCCCTAGGGGGTGATTTCTCGCTTTCTGTCTCTCTGTCTCTCTTCAGAGAGCACACATACTCTACAGCAAAAACTCTCTTAAAAAAAAAAAAGAAAACATGGTTTACAGCAGAGCTTGCTAAAATACTATCTGCAGGCCAATTCCAGCATAATGTCTCCTCCTTTTATAAATAAAGTTTTATTGGAATACATTCATGCTTATTAATTTACTACCTGTGATTGCTTTTAAGCTGCAATGGCAGAACTGGCAGTTGCAACAGAGACCGTGTGGTACACAATGCCTTTTAAGTCTGTGCCATCTGGCCTTGACGGAACCTTCAAGGAAGGCAAGTGTGAACAGTGAGCTCTGTTTTGTTTCACATCTCACTGCTCCTACACTGAAATCTGTTTAACAACAGACATGAAATGGAAAGGGGAAAGAAGAGACTCTTAGTTGCACTCTAAAGTGGTAAAAACGCCTCTGCTGGAGATGACACAATAGGTCAGGTGATGGCAGCAAGAGAGACTATAGAAAATTAGAGGAAGTGAGTAGTGGAACTGCGCTGCACTGTAAAACGAATTTGTCTCCACCTAGAAAAACAATGACTAAATCTCAGGTCCTTTTCTCATCTCCCTCACTTCATTCATCTTGGTCCCACTATGAAGTTTCTCAGCTCTGTGACAGAGGAGGTCAAAGCAAAGCAGAGTTCTTGGGTTCCGTTGTTTGGTTTCAATTTCAGGATCCAGGACCCAGGTCTTACTGATCAAGTCCAGGCCAAACATTTTGACTACCTTTGATCTATCATAAACCCTCATTATGGCTCTCGTTAACCTTTGGAACCAAAGATCTTAGACATTAGCAGTTGTTCTCGTTATATACTCCAAGTCAATTTGTCTTCCACTTTTTTCTATAAACAAAATATACAGATCACAAAAATATGCCTTAACTTCAACATTAATAATCCAAAGCCCTGTCTAAGCAGAAAGCGAATTACATCATTTTGGAAGTACTATTTGCTGACTATGCAATGACACAAAACATCTTCATTTTATTAACAGGATGCTGCGTGTATATTCAGCATAATTGGGAACAAAATTAGCAACAGGCTTCCACTTAATCAGTGACTGGGACGCTAACATTTCCAGGATTTCAACAACTACATCAGCTAAGAAGGGGCAAAGTCTGAACGTGGAGTCCAGTAGGCAAAATGAACACCCCCCAGTTTCCACTCACCGGTCTGAGGAACGGCTTCTGGACCTGCTTCGTGAGGATATGGAACATGTCCACGGTTTCTGTTGCCAGGGCAAGGTAAGAGCGTGAAACACGCTCGTCCTGAGCAAGCTGAGACTGACGGGCCTGCTGCTGATCCTGGGGAACATCAAGAAGATGCCATATCAATCTTGGCACCAGCTCACCGAAACACCCGTGTGAAGGAAGAACGGCCAGCTCCTAACTGGAACAGTGTGCAACAGAGCCACACACTTAGTGCTCTTACAACCCACGCCGAGTTTCCAGATACCTGAAGCCTCCTCCTTTTAGAATCAGAACTCTTTAGAACTCGGAGTCAGGTGACCTTATTACATATTTAACTCCTAGGAGCCTCAGTTTCCTCAAGATAAATGAAGTCCCCATCAGCTTCTACACAGGATGAAACAAGAGAATCTCACAGAGTGCATGATACACACTGGAGCTGGCAGACGGTAGTTCATACCCCGTAACAAGAGTTTCACTTAGTCATCATTGTTTTAAAAACATGAGACCTGGGACCAGCAGTTGCCATAATGGCTATGTCGCTGGACTCCCATGTAGTCGACCGTGGTTTGAGTCTGGACCCAGTGGCTTAAATTCACAACGGGCGCGTGTACGTGCGTGCCCAAGAGCCCAAGAGGAGAATGGAGAAGGAACTCTGGCGTGGCCATCCCCCGGAGGGGTGATTTCTCGCTTTCTTTCTCTGTGTCTCTCTCTCTCTTGTCTTTCTGGTGAGCGCACGCGCCCTATAGCAAAAACCTCTCCAAAAAACAAACACATGAGACGTGCTGTGCCATGGGAGCAAGGCCCGTCGGGTTTGAACCTATACCTACTGCCTAGAGACTGCTAAGCTTTCTGGATTTTCACCATTCTGCCATCGGGCTGTCACCTCTACACTGCCAGCCTGCTTGCCTCTGGCTCCATCCTCCTCCTCCAACTCTGCCAGGGGCAAGGAAACAAGCGAGTAAGGGCTGTGACGCCTGAGGAAATCAGGCAGAGCACCAAAGGCTCAGAGACGGGTAAAATACAAACACGTCAGCAGACTTCCATTCTCCAGTCTGCCCAGAGGCCTGTTTCTGTTGAGGAGAGGAAAACAGCTGGAACAGCTGATGTTGCCAAGCGAGCACCTCTGGGTGTGCGTGGCGCTCTGTACTCTGGGGGACACTGGGTGCTGGTCTGCTACTCCCTTGGCAAGAAGGAACCTACTGAAAAAGGCTGCACCAGGATAGACACAAGGACAGCCAGATGGGAACTCCTAAATGCGTGTCTGGTGTCTCAATTGTTCCTCCGTGAATATTATCTAGGCCTTTCTATAGGCACTGGAGACAGAGGGCAGAACGGGACCTACCAGGCTCTCTACCTTCATGGAGCTTAGATTCCATTAGAGAAACCAGTAACAAGCAACTGCTCAGCGAGACACACAGTAAATTTAACAGTGATGATGACGAATGAAGCAGGGTCAGGTGAGAGAGTGATGTTGGAATCAGGAAATGCTATTATGGAAAGGGTAGTCAGGGAAGGCCTCTCTGAGGAGGTGACCTCTAAGTGGATATCTAAAGGACATCAATCAGCAAAAAGAGCCTCTTGGGAAAAAGGAACGGCAAGTGCAAAGGCCTCGCATGTCCGTGGAAGGGCAAGAGTTAAGTGTGACTGGGGTGAGTGGAGGGAAGGGTGGCAGACAGTGAGGGGCTGGGTCCTGCAGTACCCTGCAGGCCACACGTACCACTGACTGAGTGAGAAAGGAAGCCGGAAGGGCTTGGAGCTGAGTGGTATTGAACAGCCTGAGATCTTGGCAGCCTCCTGGTGTGGACACGAGCCAGGGTGGAGGCTGGGGGACGAGTATGGGGCTGCCGCAGTGATCCAGGTGAGAGATGACAGTGGCCTGGAGCTGACAGGAAGAGGGCAGATAATGGAGGTACATACATGCTAGAGGGTATGTGTGCTCACCAGAGAGTGACGAAGAGAAAGGGCGAGGAGAAAGCCCCCCCTCGTGGGGAATGGTCATGCCACAATCCCTTCTCCTCCTCTCCTTCCTTTCATGGTTTTGGGCACTCTCACACCCACGCCTGGAGTGTTCCTGAGCCACTGGGTCTGGGACTTGGATGGCATGGTAGGCCATGGAGAACCAGCTGCTTAATCACCAGCCTCGGAGCCAACCTGACAGATACATTTAAGACAGAGCCCAAGACCAGAACAGAGCACAGCGGCACTCGCTTCTCGAGAAGCCAGGTCTCATGTGGAAACCGTGGCTCACATCCCCTGTCCACTGAAACACGCCAGGCACGCAAGTGAGTGACCAGGATGTGAAGGGCTGGAGGAGTGCAGGAAAGGAACAGTGGCACGACCAGACCTTCATTCTCTTCGCTCTTCTCTCTCATGCTCACACACTCTATCACAAGAAGAGAATAAAACAGAGCCTAGAGCTATTTGGTGAGAGAAAGAAAAATCAAGGACAACTCCAGATCGCTGAGCCTCAGTAATCGGTCAAAGGAACCCGGTGTTTCATGGTAGGCCATGGAGAACCAGCTGCTTAATCACCAGCCTCGGAGCCAACCTGACAGATACATTTAAGACAGAGCCCAAGACCAGAACAGAGCACAGCGGCACTCGCTTCTCGAGAAGCCAGGTCTCATGTGGAAACCGTGGCTCACATCCCCACCCTGTCCACTGAAACACGCCAGGCACGCAAGTGAGTGACCAGGATGTGAAGGGCTGGAGGAGTGCAGGAAAGGAACAGTGGCACGACCAGACCTTCATTCTCTTCGCTCTTCTCTCTCATGCTCACACACTCTATCACAAGAAGAGAATAAAACAGAGCCTAGAGCTATTTGGTGAGAGAAAGAAAAATCAAGGACAACTCCAGATCGCTGAGCCTCAGTAATCGGTCAAAGGAACCCGGTGTTTCTTGAGACTGGACAGAACCAGAGATGTGAAGGACAACACCGAGAGGCTAGTTCGGGACATGCCAAGTTTGGAATATCTCTTAGATCGCCAGGTTGTGAGGCAAGTCAGTCCTGGGTACAAAGTCTGGAGTCAGGGAGATATAAGCTGGGAGATCCATTTTGGGATCTGTGGAATACAGATATTCAGGCTTTCACCTTGGAATGGGTGAAATCACCTAACAGTGACTTTCATCTGGAGGTGGCAGTTGTATGTGTTTTCAGATGCCGGAAAACTGGGTTAAAGGGGAACACCACTAGCTAACGGGCAGGAACCAGAGACTGAATGTCCTACAGCAGACAGGGCAGTCTCTCATCATAGTAAGTTACAATTCTACCAAAATTCGATTATGCTCAAAATTCCAACTTGCACCCTCACTGAGAAATGCGAACCTAGGGAGAAAGCATGGAAAGGACAGAGGAGAAGTCTGGGGGCTGAGCACTGGGGTCCACCAATTTCAGAGGTCAGTGGGGTGAGCAGAAACAGCCAGCAAGGTGGGAGTTCGGAAGTGACTTCAAAGTCAAATGAGAGCTATTTCTGAAATAGCAACTGTTAGTTTTTCATCCATTAACACAGAAAAAAATCAATAGTATTTGTTTGGTTGTCTCATAAACAAATGCTATTAAGCTATGAACAAAAGAATGTGTTATCGACCTGGATCCCAGCATCTACAATATAAGTTGGTCTCTGAAAAGTGCTTCAAGTGGCAGAGGGAGGAAGCCACAGAGGTTAGGAGAAGGTGAGGCTTCCCAGCCATGCTGACAGGGAAGGGAAGACCACCCACGAGGGGGAACGGGATCTCACTCAAAGCAGGGAAGGGACCTGTTACATGTGACGGGAAGTAGGACACTGGGGAGAAGTGTCTCTGGGCAAATGGAACAGGAGCCACGGTGCGCACTGAGCACCTGGGTGGGACCTGCACTGTGTGCTTCCCATCCATCATCTCTCCTCATAGCTGTCCTGCAAGACAGGTGTTACCTTTAGTTTACAGGTGAGCCAACAGGGATTACGGAACTTACAGTGTGTGGTAGTGTCACTTCTCAAGCCTGCGTCACCCTGGACGCCAGAGCTGGGCTCTTTAAACTATGCCTCATCTGTTTCCCCCGCATGTTCTGAGAGGACCTGGACATGCTCCAGTTCGGGGCCAGCTCACTACAAAGGGAGGCGGAGCTGGAAGGACCTCCTAGAGCGACACTGGGGAGACGGGGAGCACTGGTCTGGGTCACCCATCCTGAGGAAGTTACGGAACCGTGGGAGGTTTCTGAGTCCTAGCAACTAAACAGCTAAAGTTTGTTCGGAAATGACTTCAGTGGGTACCAGGACAGCGCCAAGAAAAAAGAACTAGGGTGCACAGGCAAGAGGTGAGTGACAGGTGAATGACGAAGCTTCACTCATATTTACAGCTGCTCCCCGTCACTCGCATTACCGCTTGAGCTCCAGCTCCTATCAGATCAATGGGGGCTTTAGCTTCTCACGAGAGCCCCAGATGGGACCATCTTGCAGGGGAGCAAACTCAGGGCTCCCACTGAGTCTGCATTATGAGTTGTATACTTATTTCATTATATATTACAACAACAACATAATAACAGAGATAAAGTGCACAGTAAATATAATGTGCTTGAATCATCCCCAAATCACAGAGATGGTCTAGGGAAAAACTGTCTTCCACAAAAGCAGTCCCTGGTGCCCAAAAGATTGGGGACTATTGATCTAAAGAAGGCAGAGGGACCAGCAGTTAGTGTAATGGCTATGTTGCTGAACTCCCACGTAGTTGATCACGATTCGAGTCCCAGACCCGGTGGCTTAAACTTACAACGGGTATGTGTGCATGCCCAAGATCCCGAGAGGAGAATGGAGGAGAAGGGATTGAGGTGTGGCCATCCCCCCTGAGGGGTGATTTCTCACTTTCTGTCTGTCTCTCTCTTGTCTTTCTGGTGAGCCCACACACCCAAAACAAAACCTCTTTAAAAAAAATAATAATAAAATGAAAAAAGAAGGCAGAGAGGCTCATGGAGTATGGTGGCATGGATGCGGGGGAAATTCAGCAAGCACAGATCCTGGGCAAAGCTCCCTGCAAGGTTTACGTTAACTGTTTAAGCACACTGACTGGAGCAAACGGTAAAATTCTCATCCAAGCAGTAGAAATACTTGGAATGAAAACTTTCCCTAAATGTGCTTCCATAGCCTACATTCAAGATACCCTCTTAAAAAGACAGGGTCTTGCCCTGTCGCTATCCTCCAGCATCATCCCCCCAAGTAGCTGGGGTTACAGGCACATGCCATTGGGCCTGGCCCTTAGGTTGGGCGAGAAATCTAACGCAGGCCTCACGTGCGGCCCCAGCCTGCAGGCACACCATCTTAGCTGCACTCCCACCAGGGCTGGGCCTTAAGATACTTTCTGACCCACATGAGACCTTCAGTGTACTTCTCATTGTAAGAATGCTACCATAAGTAAAGAGAAAGCAGTCTTGTCCTCCCCACACTCTGATGAGAATCCCTTTTGGAAAGTATTTCTAACTCTGAGCCTGACAACACCAGGAACAAAACTAACCAAAATACAAAATCACCAGCAGTTGTCAAGAACCTAACTGACCAAGAAACCACCTAAATGGCTGCAGTGCATTCAGGAAAGGGCACTCTGTTGTCACTGTCACAGCATGAATTTCTCATGGCACCTGGAAAACCAGGCCTCTTCTATTAAAAATGGAATATGAAAATCAAGATCAATGGAGAGAGGAAAACTCCACCAGAATTCTGCAGCTGTCCAGAGAAGACCATATGAACAAACCAAATTCTTGTCCAGCAGACTGAATTCTAAAGATTAATGTCTTAGTTATCATCACAAATCTTAATAAATTCAGACAATAAAAGCTCGTCTCTGAAAAAAGCCATTTAAAATTAACGAGAGAGAAAGTGATCAGGACACATTCTGAAAGACTTCTCATTTCTTAGCTTCAGTAAAATGTTTTCAGTAAAAGTTTCTTCCTAACCCACACCTAGATATTACTTCACAGAAGCCCACAGGGAAGAAAATCCCGACAAGTCAGATCTGTTATCAGACCCCCCCCAGACGCAGCCCCCGAGGCCGAGCTCTGCCGGTGTCCAGAGGCAGAGTCTTCGCAAAGCTGCCCATGCACCTGGGCTGTGTCCTCACCCGGGGCAACTGGTCCCACTGCTCTTTATTCTTCATCTCTTCTTGCACTTCGTGGATCCGCTTCAGAGACTCCAGACTCTCATCGAGCAAAAACGTCGTGTCGTTTATCAGCATGTTTATATAGCGAACAAACTGCTTCCCAGAGCTGAAAAGGCAATTATATCATACATGTGCACATTATCTCCCTGGAACAAAATGCCACAGCCGATCCCAGGGAAAATGAGCCTCCCCCCAGACTGCCAGGCACCTCCCCCTGGAAGACTGCCGACCCAGGCACACTCAGGCGCTGCAGAGTGCAAGGACTAACATGTCTCTCTTTAGATTTGTTATTATTTTAAATCAGCTGTGATAAGGTCCTTCCAGTGGTGCACTGGAGCCACCCTGCATGGCTTACGAGAGCCAACTGCTAAATGCTACAGAATTCTGTAAGCAGATTCCCTTGGAAGCTTAAATTGGGCAACTATGGAAGTATTCACACCATGGAAACCAGCAAATGCAGACTTTTTTCCTCCCAGAGAGGAGGTTTATCAGCACACCCCCTGGCTCATTACCTCAATGTTTTTAAGCAGAGAAAACATTTTTCCAGACTAGAAAAAGAATATACTCACTAAGAAACAAGAAAGCACAAATAATTACCCATACACAAGAGACAAGAGAACTACTGATAAAGTTACTTCTTACCAAAAATAAAGAAACCTGGAACCTGTAATGCTGATAAAGAAGGATATTAACTTACTTCATAGAACTTGAAGCTTCCCATCTAAGGAGCTGGTGTGAGGTCATGTTATAATGAGGGGGCTTACTGGTGAACTGAAGTAGCGTGGCCTATTTCTGTGGGACTTTGTAACCGCCAGATTAACGGAGAAAAGCGAAGCTACACTTCAGGATCTACAACTGTGTAACTGGGGTGGGAAGAGCATGCCTGTGAACAGACACGGGAGGCCTTGGGCTCAGGAACGCGCACGTTCAGGACAAGCGCTCCTCATCAACACAGGCAGACCAAGCTACGGGCCTGACTGGGCCCCTCAGCTCATGCCAGGCTCTTATGGAACAATTCTGACCATAAGAGCAGTCCATGGGAAATGCAGGATTAACTTGAAGAATTTACTCTATAGAAAACTACCTAGCAAATAATTACTCCATTAATAATGTGTTTATTATTGACTAGTAACTCAGTTAACAAGTGATAGCTAAACTTGATCAAAGATGTAATATGGGTTATGAAAGATCTAAGTATGACACTAGAAAGGATGACCCTGACCTAACTCTTCTATATTGTTTTGCTTTTGTCCTTTTTCCTCCCTCATTTACCAAAGGACTATGTGTTTGCCTATGAGAGAGGAAGGGGGAGAAAGCACCCCCAAATGAGGCATAGTCACACAGCAACCCCTTCTTGGGATCAGCAGATGGTGTAATAGTTACATTACTGGACTCCCATGTAGTCAACTGCAGTTCAAGTCCCAGACCCAGTGGCTTAAAACTCAATCGGGTGTATATGCACACATGCCCAAAATCTCTAGAGGAGAACGGACTGCAGTATGGTCATCCCCCAAGGGGGTGATTTTTCGCTTTATGTCTCTCTATCTCTTTGAGGAGCACACGCACCTTTTAGCAAAAATCTCTCTTAAAAACAAACAAACAAACCCACAGCAATCCCTTCTTTTCTTCATCCTGTCAGAATTCTGGGCATACACACATGCACCCTGTGTGTTTTTCAAGCTGCTGGTCGGAATTTGAACCATGCAGTTCGCCATGGGGGATAAGTGTCCCTTAATCACTAGGCCATAAGGCTGGCCCAACCAAACTGCTTCTAAATCAACAGTCCTCCTAACCTTTCTAATTCTAAAGCTTGATATCATATTTGGGAACACTAAGAGTTCATTTTAGTCTCCCTGAAAATTTCACCTTACGTTGTAATCATAGAAATATTAAAAAAAAAAAACAAAAACTTACCTATATCACTTCAGTGTATCTTATAAATCTTCATGTATACCATCCCCCAAATATCTTTTTTTTTTTTTGAGAGGTTTTTGCTATAGGGCACGTGCGCTCACCAGACAGACAGGGACATAGAGACATAAAGTGAGAAATCACCCCCCGGGGGGATGGTCACGCTGCAATCCCTTCTCCTCCATTCTCCTCTCAGAATCTTGGGCACACATGCACACGTGCCCGGCGTGAGTTCTAAGCCACCGGGTCTGGGATGCGAACCGTGGTTGACTACGTGGGAGTCCAGTGACAATTACTGGACTCCCATGTAGTCAACTGCAGTTCAAGTCCCAGACCCAGTGGCTTAAAACTCAATCGGGTGTATATGCACACATGCCCAAAATCTCTAGAGGAGAACGGACTGCAGTATGGTCATCCCCCAAGGGGGTGATTTTTCGCTTTATGTCTCTCTATCTCTTTGAGGAGCACACGCACCTTTTAGCAAAAATCTCTCTTAAAAACAAACAAACAAACCCACAGCAATCCCTTCTTTTCTTCATCCTGTCAGAATTCTGGGCATACACACATGCACCCTGTGTGTTTTTCAAGCTGCTGGTCGGAATTTGAACCATGCAGTTCGCCATGGGGGATAAGTGTCCCTTAATCACTAGGCCATAAGGCTGGCCCAACCAAACTGCTTCTAAATCAACAGTCCTCCTAACCTTTCTAATTCTAAAGCTTGATATCATATTTGGGAACACTAAGAGTTCATTTTAGTCTCCCTGAAAATTTCACCTTACGTTGTAATCATAGAAATATTAAAAAAAAAAAACAAAAACTTAACTATATCACTTCAGTGTATCTTATAAATCTTCATGTATACCATCCCCCAAATATCTTTTTTTTTTTTTGAGAGGTTTTTGCTATAGGGCACGTGCGCTCACCAGACAGACAGGGACATAGAGACATAAAGTGAGAAATCACCCCCCGGGGGGATGGTCACGCTGCAATCCCTTCTCCTCCATTCTCCTCTCAGAATCTTGGGCACACATGCACACGTGCCCGGCGTGAGTTCTAAGCCACCGGGTCTGGGATGCGAACCGTGGTTGACTACGTGGGAGTCCAGTGACATAGCCATTATGCTAACTGCTGGTTCCCCCAAATATCTTGACAAATCTAAAATGAGGCTCTATCTTGCAAGCAAACATTTAGAAAACCCCACCCACATTTAGCAGTACCTTGTGGTTAACTTAAAGGAGGCTGAGACCAGACAAACAGTCAGTAAGAACCCCGCTATGAAAGCTTTTAAGTTGCAGTCCTACCTGTGATTTGTAAGAGAGCAAGCTGTTACATCAGGGGCCCAATACTCACTTGAACTCCTCCATAAAGGTACCATGGTGAGCTATGTTTTGCCAAAGGCTTTTAAAAATGGTGCTAATATGATAGCGAATTGTGAACTTGTCATAGAACTCGCTGGTGGCTCCTGTATGCTCAACATCTAAAGAAAAAAGACACAAGAAGGAACAGATATGTACTTCCTTATCTTCCCAAATGCAGTTATTGCTGTAACGATGACACTGAGTGAATCCAAATCTGCAAAATGAAAAATCTGGTCGAATTTCACCTATACTTTGCATATAAGGCAGGAGAGAAATTATGAGCTGTTTTTTAAAAAATATATATAATTATTTTAATTCACCAGAGAGAGAAAGAGAGAGAGAGAAAGTGAGAAAGCAAGCCACCAGGTCCAGGACTAGAACAGTAGTCGACCATGAGAAGTCCAGCACCTGAGCTGGTTTTTTTTTTTTTTGAGAGAGATTTTCACTGTAGGGCGCGTGCGCTCGCCAGACAGACAGAGAGAGACATAGAGACAGAAAGCGAGAAATCACCCCCCAGGGGGGATGGTCACGCCGCAATCCCTTCTCCTCCATTCTCCTCTCGGGATCTTGGGCACGCACGCACACGTGCCCAGCGTGAGTTTTAAGCCACTGGGTCCAGGACACGAACCGCGGTCGACTACGTGGGAGTCCAGCGACATAGCCATTACGCTAACTGCTGGTTCCCCACCTGAGCTGGTTTTAAAGGTAGAAATTTTAGGTCTGGCCAGCACAATACCAAAGGGACTGGACTGGGAAAACTGGTATCATCAGGACAGCATCTACTGACTAATGACCAAAAGTTAAATGATCTCCTTTGAAAACCTCCCCCAGTTTTACATTAGCAATTTACGGGAATCCCACAGCACTTAAAAATGGGTATCCTTTAGTGGAAAGACTATGGAAAGTTATTAAATGGCTCTATTATTTTAAATACTTTAGTAATATGCACATTTTTCAAACATGTTCTAAAGTAGAGAAAGTATAATGAAGCCCTCATGTACTCATTATTTATTTACCAGATACTAACATCCCTTCATAGAACAAAAATCAAACTACATTATTTAAATGACAAAGAGCTTACCCCTAAGAAATTTAAGAATTCATGGCAATTTTTTTTTAAAACGGAAAAACTGCCAGGGGAAGACATTAAGGATAAAGAGATAATAAAATAAGTTACCATGTGTAACCTATCAAATTGGCAGACATTACAAAAATGGTAATACCGAACATAGGTAAGGATTTGGGGAAATAGGCACATTATAAAGGTTGATGGGAATGAACTGCAATACCATCTCTCTAAAGATAATTCAGCAAAATTAGTACAAGACACCAATATATATGTCCATCTCTCTGGTCCACCAATTCTATTCAAGAAAATGAGTATATGTATGTTCAAAGGCTGAGCTCTAAGAATACTCACTACAGTGCTATTTATGTTAGAGAAAAACCAAAATAATCCAAATATACAACAAAGAAAAAATACTTGTGACATATTAAGCGAAAGCCACAAATTATCAAACAAAATATACAGGTTGGGTCTAATCATTTTTTAAAAAAATTACTGGAACTGTAAAATGAAATGTTAACCGATTCTTCAAGTACAGAAACTATCAATATTTTTTTTAATCCTTCTTGATATTTTCTTTTTAAGAATTATTTAATTGTATTAATTCATTCATCTATTATTATTTTAAATTTTGACCAGAGAGAGTCAGAGAGAGAGAGAGGAAAAGTGAGAAAGAAAGCAAGCCACCAGGTCCAGGACTCAAACCACGGTCAGCCATGTGGGAGTGTCCAGCATCTTAACCACCAGGCCACCTGCTGGTCCTGATATTTTTACTTAAAAGTTTTGTCAGAGTGTGTGTGAGCTCGCTGGAGCGAGAGAGAGACAGAGAAAGAGGGAAAGCAAGAAAGCACCCCCCACGGGACATGTTCACACTGTAGGCCCTTCTCTGCTTTTCCCTCCTGTCTGGATTTTGTGTACACATGCACGTGTATCTGGAATGTTTCTTGAGCCATCAGTTCCAGGACTTGAACAGTAGAGTTGGCCATATGGGATCTAGTTGCCCTAACCAACATGCCATGAGTTGGCTTCCTTCTTGACATTGTCTGTATTTCCCAAGAAAATATACTTTTTGTGAGTAAAAAAAAAAAAGTTATTTAAAAATAAAAGGAATAAGATAAATAACACCTATCATAATAATATTTGAAAGTACTTATGCATATTCATTAAATAATCCCTTTTTAAAGATGATCTAAGTGTCATTTTATTAACTATATAAAAGCGTGAACTTAAGTGTGGAGAGCGGATTTAAGCACGACCTATAAGAGAAAAATACTAAGGGGCCAACACAATGTCATATGTATCTAAAACTGCTGTAACATTTATACTGTATTCTGAATATATTAATAGCAGAGGCTAAGAAATTACTATTAATCTATTATCTATCAATACATATCTCTTTTAACAGTTTTTTTTTTCTTATTCACTACTCATGTTTCCTCAAAATCAAACAACCCAAGCTTTAATTCCCAAGATCTAGTTCTAGAAGGTTATAAACAAATGAGGCCCACGCTGAGCTCACCTTACCCCTATGCAGATCTTCGTCCTGCCTTCTCTCTAAGTTCATTTATTTATTCTATAAAAGAGAGAGCGAGCCAAAGAAACCCTAACAGGGTCTTCATATCACGATCCAATCCCAATCCCAGCTGGCCCAGATAGGAGGCATGCACACATGCGTATCTGGTGTGTCCAAGGAGGTCCCGAATGTGAACACAAGAGCTTTCTCATGTGCATCCCGTTGCACATGAGACCGTGCCACTGCCTGCCCCTGCCTTCTTTCTTGTTTCATTAAGCTGCCTGAGCTATAGGACCGTTATAGCAAGGGGCAGAGCCTCAGCTGTTGGGCTTTTGCACAGGTGCTCCTGCTGCTCTGCTGTTCTTCCTGAAGTTACCAAGGGACCCAAGACAAGAGGGCCCCTCAGTGGGGCACCACAGACACTCTCCCAAGTGTCCACCAAACTCATACCAAGACCTACTGATTAGGCCCTAACCCCTGAGCGCGTGTACCCTTTACCTGCCACATTGTGGCTGAGATCCTGATAGGGTTCAAACTTGTGTCATTTTCTTTGTTTTGTTTTGTTTTGTTTTGTTTTTTTTTCTAGGTTTTTGCCATAGAGCATGTGCACTTGCCAGAGAAAGACAGAGAGAGGAAAAGTGAAAAATCACTCCTCCCAAGGTGGGATTGGTCACGCCACAATCCCTTCTCCTACACTATCCTCTTGGGACTTTGGACACGCATGCACATGTGCCTGGAGTGAGTTTCAAGCCACCAGATCTGGGACTTGGGAGTCCAGTGCCTTAACCATCACACCACCTGCTGGCCCCTGAACTTGTCTCATTTCCAAAGCCATCTCCTCAGAGACCTTTCCTTTCTGCTTGTAAAGTAGGTACCGTCTTCCTCAATCACTGTTTCAAAGTCTCTTATTCTTATTTTCTTGTCCAATGTCTGTCTTCCAAATAGAGTATCTGACTTGTAATGGCATGGATTTTAATACCTTCATTTAGAAAGAGCATCATAAATATAAATATATATATATTTTTTTTTGCTATAGGGCACGTGTGCTTACCAGACAGAGAGAGAGAGACAGAGAGACAGAAAGCGAGAAATCACCCCCCAGGGGGGATGGCCATGCCGCAATCCCTTCTCCTCCGTTCTAGTCTCGGGATCTTGGGCACGCACGCACACTCGCCCGGCGTGAATTTAAGCCACCAGGTGTGGGACATGAACTGCGGTCAACTACGTGGGAGTCCAGTGACATAGCCATTATGCTAACTGCTGGTCCCGAGCATCATAAAATTTGCTGAGTCAGACTTAATCTATTTTGGCTAATGCTGGACTTACTGATTTTGATTGATTGGGGGAAGAGGATTTTTTTTTTAGAGGTTGTCTTAGGGCACATACACTCATTGGAAAGAGAGAGAGACAGTGACACAGAGAGTGAAGGAAAAGTGAGAAATCACCCCCAAGGGAGACAGCCACGTTGCAATCCCTTCTCCCTCCTTTCTCCTCCCAGGATCTTAGGCACACGCATGCACACGCACATGCACTCAGCTGGTGTGAGTTTCAAGCCAACAGGTCTGTGACTCAAATCATGGTCAGCTTGGCCCCTGGGGAAGAGACTACCTTAAAATAGGTTTGGGTTATCGGTGTTCACCCAAGTTCTAAGAGTGGCCCTTAAGGAACAGACTGCTACAATAGAAATAAAATACTCTTATTTAGAAACTTAATTATATTTTTGAAACATAAATTTAAGCCTAGACATTCTTTAAGCTACTGCCTTGTTGGCAAAGTCATGATGTAGTTTTCTGTTTTTCTATGCAAAAATGCATCATGACTTTTCCAATGACCTGACAGAATATTCTATCTCTGGGGTAGGAGCTTGTTCCATGTATCAGTCCTGTAAAAGGTGACTCTAACTCAGGTCTCAGAGTCAAACTCGCTCAGGTGTTAGGGCCTGAGATCTTAGCATGAGTTTGGTGGACACTTGGGAGAGTGTCTGCCCCACTGAAGGGCCCTCTTGCCTTGGGTCCCCTGGTAACTGCAGAAAGACCAGCAGAGTGACAGGAGCACTGGTACAAAAGCCCAACAGCTGAGGCTGCTGCCACTTGCTAGCTGGTGACCTTCAGCAAGCCTCCGGCCCTTCTAAGCTTCAGTTTCCCCGTGTGTAAAGAAGAGATATTTATAGTGCCCATCTGTAGGACTGCAGTGAGGATTAAGTGAAAGGATTAGTGAGTATTATTAGCACAGGTATCAGCTACCCACGAGCACAGAGGTGGTCCAGGCCAGAGGGCACAGTGCTCCAGGACAAAGGCGAAAGAAAGAACATCTGCCCCACCAGCTCCTGGAACACTGCCAGCAGGGCCACACTCGTCTTATAGGCAGGAGACTCAGCCTGTAGCAAATGTGCAAGTGCTTGTGTGTGTGTATGTGTGCACATACACACACTCTTACATACTTTTCCTTAAAGTCACAGCAACAGGCCTAGGGTACTGGGTATGAAATACATTTAACACTTTTTTTTTAACTACTTAATTTACTATAGAAAAATCAAGATGCTCAGATTAAGAAAAAAAGAACAAAATGAAATTTTTTTTCTTTAGAGAGATTTCTGCTATAGGCCACATGCACTTGCCGGAGAGACAGAGACAGACAGACAGACAGAAAGTGAGAAATCACCCCACGGGGGGATGGCCATGCCACAATCCCTTCTCCATTCTCCTCTCGGGATTTTGGGCATGCACGTACACCCACCTGGCGTGAGTCTTAAGCTGCCAGGTCTAGGACTTGAACCACAGTCAACTACATGGGATCCAATGACATAACAATTACACCATCTGTGAGTCCCAAAATGAAACTATTCATTAATCTACCATTCAAAGATAGCTCACTGTTAACAGTCTGGAACATATATACCAAAAATGTGGACGCACTGTTTAATTAATTGATATTTTCTTGTCTTTTTGTTCTTAATCACTTAATGCAAAGAACACATTATATTCATATAGGTCCACTGTGTAGATAAACTATAAATTACTTAACTTACCCACAGTTAGCAGCAATTTAGGTTGTTTTTCGCATTTTCACTACACTGCATTATGAACAATACCATGGTGAATATCATCATAGAGAAGCTTTTGATACGTACATCATTAATCTGCACAGAGTTAATTAATTACTAGGAATTGACTTCCTAGTATGTAATATGTAAGAGAATACTAGTCACTTCAACTCCAGGCATGTTCTTTATACTTGCTCTGAGCTCGGGGCTGGCTGAGTTTTTCCTTTGCCAGTTGGCCCTCTGTTAGGCTCGCCAGTAGGGGCCCTGCAGCGACGTGGACACTGTAGGAGAGTCTGGGACTTGGTCCTCCTCGCTGCTCCTGTCAGCAACAGCGCTCCATCCCAGCAGTAGATAGTTCCAAAGTCCAGCTTTGTCTTCTAAGACCTCTAGAAAACTTTCGCACCCTCAGAGACATCAACACCAGAGGGCTGAGGTCCTTCCTCACAGGCCTGGGTCCTAACTCTGTCCAAGCCTGCATTGGATCAGCTGGGTTCTAAAAACCTCACACTCTTCCCTGGCTTCCCGAGCCCTCAGGGCAGGTGGCAGCTGCTGCCTGCACCTATATTTGGGGTCACCCAATGTTCCTTTTTTGTCATTTCAGCCTTCTAATACCTATCTGACTAGTTCCTTTTATTAACTTCTATTAAAATAACTGGTATACTTCTGTTTTCCTGTTGGACCTTCACATATGAAGAATATAAAAATTTTGTAAGGCTTTTGTGTGGACAGACAACTGCTTTCCAGAAAGGCTGGTTTACCACGTCCCATTTTCATGAGCGTTTCACAGCACTAACTGCACACACTGCCTACCAGAGTACATTAGTTTATGTATCTACTCCCATGTTAGCACTGAATATTTTCAGCTTAAAAATTAAATGTGATAGATAAAAGTGGCACCTTATCATTATTTTAAGAAATGCTGGGGCCAGCAGGTGGTGTGGTGGTTAAGGACACTGGACTATCACATGGCTGACTGTGGTTTAAGTCCTGGACCTGGTGGCTTGCCTTCTCACTTTCCCTCTCTTTCTTGCTCTGTCCTTCTTTGGTTAAATTAAAATAAATAAATGAATAAAGTTAAATACAGTAATTCTTAAAAAAATTAAAAATCAAAATTTAGAATACAGTTTAATGAAAAGAAGAGGACCTGCCTGCAGAGTGTCTCACAGGATCTTACTCGCCTCTGTAAACAACACATGGAACGGTGCCCGGCAAACACACTGAGCTCACAGAATGAGTGAAGATTCCCAGTGGCTCCCAGAAATCCTGACTGCATTGGTTTGAATGGGATTTAAGAATAAGCACTTGCAATATGCTCCATTTTGCTCACATGTTGGAAACTCTGGGCTATAGGATAAGGTTATAAAACTAATGTTGCAAACATTCAAGACTAAAAGGAATTTAGTCTAGGGCATTAGGGTGGTGCTTCCATGACTGATTCCTGGTAGGTTTATAAGGAGAAAGAATGAGACCAGAATGGCGACGCAGAGACACAAACGTGTCTTGCACTCAGACAGGACATCAGCTGTGCTGGTGATACCAACTGACTTGCAACAGATCCTGCGACTCGTTTAGAGCCCAGTTGTAGAAGAGTCCATGTACTATTCTCAATGGAACTAATAATACTCTCCTGGCAGTGGGTTAGGAGGCTACAGCTCCACTCATCAGTGGACATAAGGATGGTTTAGAGTAACTTAGTATGCTGGCTTCAGATGGCCCTATCCAAGTCTGAGGCCTGTGCCACACTGCATACCCAGGAACCTACCTGTATAAAACTTCATCAGGGAAGGTACCAACAATTTCGTGGAGAGAGGATGGTTCTCAATCATTTCAAAAAACTTCTGCGTTCGTGGCTGAACAGCAGGGTTGGTCATAAACATGACTTCTACCAGCTTGGCCACCAAATACGGATTCCGGATATAGTTCTGGTTGCACAACATCACAACGAGGAACATCACAATATCCTGAGTACAGGGCTCATAAAGCACCTGAGGAGAGTATCTGAATGGAGGCAAGGAGAACAAAAAAATCAATCTTTGGGAAATTCATCCTGGGTGAAGGCTAGTGTCTAGGAGCAAAGATGAATTCTCTTTAACCTGTTGAATTTAAAGTGACTATTTACATTAAAACCAAACACATTTCTAGGTTGTAGCATATTAACTTCCTATGTTTTAGAGAGAGAAAAAAGTGGGCCAGCAGATGGCATAGTAGTTACATCGCTGGACTCTCACATGGCCGATTGTGGTTCAAGTCCCAGACCCAGTGGCTTGAAATTCAGGTTAGGGGGCGTGTGTGTGTGTGTGTGTGAGTGTGTGTGCCCAAGATCTCAGCAGGAGAACAGAGGAGAAGGGACTGTGGTGTGGCCATCCCCCCTGGGGAGTGATTTCTTACTTTCCCTCCGTGTCTCTTTCTATCTCTCTACAGAGAGTACACATGCCCTATGGCAAAAACTAGAAAAATATATAAATATACACAAACACATACACTATTTTTGAATTTTTCTGTTGTTACAAAATTTCAACAATTTGCATTCTGTATTGTGAGCCTACACTACTTTACCTTTCCAAATACACCTCACATACACTTCCCTCCCCAGGCCAGTGCTACTATAATAATGCAATCATGGTGCCAACAAGTTGCATCGTAATTCTTCTAACCTGTAATGTTTGAAAAATAAAATGTCAATTTTATAAACCAAATAAAGATTTGAAAAAATCTTTTAAAAGTTAAAAAAATTCCAGTATCAATTATAAACTCAAGCCAATTCTTTATAAGCTTTATTCAGTTTTAAAATTAAGACAAATTTTGGTACAAAACACAGATGTGGCTATTTCTGGCTTATGGATGTTCACTCGGATATTTATAAACTGCTCCTTCTGTTTCTTAAAAGCACACACTCGACTATTAGAAATTCAACTCAGTTTTCACAGAACACACTATATTATCTGCACTGTTCATTCTGCTTGTCTGTGAGATACTGTAAGAACTGAACTGGTGCCACAGCTGCATTTATCTTCCCAGTCTCTTGGCAGCATTCAGTTACAACAGTTACATAAATTCAGGCATAACATGGAGGTCTGCAAGACAGTTCATAATCTCCTCTACACACTATGTATAAAACGTATTAGCTCTATGGAATATGTTAAAGGCACTTACTGTACAATAAAAAATAAAAATTCAGCAACATCTTCTACATAAAATTCAGGCAATGCTGCAAATACCTTGGGGACATCTGAATTTAAAGGCAGTGTTATACTGTCAAAGAGAAAGAGAAAAGCGCAATACACAAAATGAAATCATGCACATCAGACTACAAGGAGTATCATACTACCATTAAATCAGCATTTTATTTGGAAAGAACTCCTTCCACAATTCAACTATATTAAAACAACCATAATACAACTATATTATCTGGATACAAAGAAACCATAACCAGAAATGAGCTGAGACTAATGAAGACAGTGGCTATGCCAGGGTATGTGTGAAATGTTTTTCCTTTTCTTGATTTCTTATTAAGGCTGATATAATAAATAAATGGAAAGGGAAGGAAAGGAAATGGTTATATTTGGTCTCTCTTACTCTCTTTTTTTCAGACAGGGTCTCAATGCCACAATCCTCCTGCCTTGATTTCCCAGTTGGGAGCTTGTGCCACAGCTTAGGAAGGGTGGCCTCGAGCTTGCTGTGGCAAGGCATTAGGGGGCATTGTGGACTCAGTGCTTAGAAGAACCTGACATAGGGACCAGCAGTTAGCGTAATGGCTATGTCACTGGACTCCCATGTAGTCGAACGCGGTTCGCGTCCCAGACCCGGTGGCTTATGCCAGGCGCGTGTGCGTGCGTGCCCAGGATCCCGAGAGGAGAATGGAGGAGAAGGGATTGCGGTATGGCCATCCCCGCTGGGGGGTGATTTCTCGCTTTCTGTCTCTCTGTTTCTGTCTGTCTGTCTGGAGAGCGCACGTGCCCTATAGCAAAATCCTCTAAAAAAAAAAAAAGAACCTGACATCCTGTCATCTCCAGCATTTAGCTTCCAGTTTATAGGTTTCTTTCTTTCTTTCTTTCTTTCTTTCTTTCTTTCTTTCTTTCTTTCTTTCCTTCCTTCCTTCCTTCCTTCCTTCCTTCCTTCCTTCCTTTTTTTTCTTTTTGAGAGGTTTTTGCTATAGGGCGCATGCACTTGCCAGAAAGACAGAGAGACAGAGAGAAAGAAAGCGAGAAATCACCCCCCCAGGGGGGATGGCTACACGCAATCCCTTCTCCTCCGTTCTCCTCTTGGGATCTTGGGCACGCACGCACATACTCCAGGCATGAGTTTAAGTCACTGGATCCAGGACTTGAACTGCGGTTGACTACATGAGAGTTCAGCAACACAGCCATTATGCCAACTGCTGGTCTCAGGCTTCCTTTTCTAACAAAGATTTTACAGCAAATGTACACACACACACACACACACACTATGGGGGCCAGCAGGTGGTGTGGTGGTTGAAGTGCTGGACTCCCTCATGGCCAACCGGGTTTGAGTCCTTCCTTCCTTACTTTCCCTTTCTCTGTCTTTCTCTGGTAAGTGCCCATGCCATGGAGAAAATAAAAGAATGATAATAATTAATAAATAAAATAATTCTTTAAAAAAATACTCTGTCTGGAGAACCAGCAGTTGGCATAATGGTTATGTCGCTAGACTCCCACGTAGTCAACCATGGTTCAAGTCACAGACCCAGTGGCTTAAACTCACGCCAGGCATGTGTACATGTGTGCCTAAGATCCTGAGAGGAGAATGGAGGAGAAGGGATTGCAGTCTGGCTATCCCCCCCCAA
>NW_006159616.1:13520604-13570471 GCF_000334495.1 Tupaia belangeri chinensis
CAATGCTGTCTGGACCAGCAGATGGTGTAATGGTTATGTCACTGGACTCCCACATAGTCAACTGCAGTTCAAGTCCCAGACTTGGTAGTTAAAAACTCACACTGGACACATGTGCATGTGTGCCCAAAATTCCAAGAGGAGAATGGAGGAGAAGGGACTGCGGTGTGGTCTTCCCCATTGGGGGATGATGTCTTGCTTTTTATCTCTGTGCCTCTCCAGCAAGTGTACACACCCTATAGCAAAAATTTCTCCAAAAAAAGAAACAAAAACAAAAACAAAAACAAACTCTGTCAAAGTTAAAATAACAGGTCTGGCATTCACCTATTACTGTAACAAATTACGGAGATTACACCTAGTAACAGTCTATATAAATATAACCTGGAAACTGAGAAGTGAATTACTGACAAAGTAGGGGTTTGGGTTATAATTATGGATGTTGGAGAACAACAGAGCCCACTCCGCATAGACAGTGGCGACGTGGTCAGGTCGGAGCACACTCACTCGGGATACGCAGGGTCCAGGACGCGGAGCAGCAGCTGGATGAGGAGGCCATAGAAATTCAGACACCTTCTCAGGAAGCTCTCGTCAAGTAAACCGGCGTCAGCACAGGCCTTGCACCGTACCAGTTTCTGTGGAAGGAGGTGCCCCCACCCACGGATTAGTCACAGCAAAGTTCCTGCAGCGTAGCTGGGTCAGGTGATGGGAAATCTGGATTCCAGAGCTTCTAGAGATTTCTCCTTAACTAGCTATAGGATGCTGGCTATGTCTTAAGACCTTTATTTCTCCCAAGATAAACAGTATGCCATGCAAACCTTTGAATACCAAGTCTCACATAGTGCACAAAAAGGTTATTACTGGGAACCAGCAGTTAGCATAATGGCTATGTCGCTGGACTCCCAGGTAGTCAACCGCGGTTCGCGTCCCGGACCCGGTGGCTTAAAACTCACGCCAGGCACGTGTGCGTGCGTGCCCAAGATCCCGAGAGAATGGAGGAGAAGGGATTGCGGCGTGACCATCCCCCCTGGGGGGTGATTTCTCGCTTTCTGTCTCTAATGTCTCTCTCTGTCTGTCTGGCGAGCGCACGCGCCCTACCCTATAGTAAAAATCTCTCAAAAAAAAAAAAAAGTTATTACTACAACATTTCAATAACTTGACTGGGAGAAGGAGTCAACAGGGGAGGCACTCTCTGTATCAGGATGGTCGGTAGGGAAAAACCAGACAGATTTGTGTGTGAATTCCAGCCTCACAAGCCATGATTGCACAAAATACTTGTCCACTGAGAAAATATCTACCTTGGGGGGTTGTGAGAATTAAACACACACTAATATACAAATTCACACACACTAATATACAAAATCGTTTATAGATCTCTTAAAACACATCTGTGGAATGCTTCAGGGACTACAGACCCCTGGTAAGAACCCCTAGTTTATTTTTCAACTTAACAAGGTCTAGTCTATTAGTAAATAAGACTGAAGTCTTAACTTGTGTCAAAAATCAAAACCAGGTAGAAGTTACACACACGATCCTATTAATCAACAGAAAGCATGACCAGCTCACATCCAGCTTTACAATTTAAGCATAAGAAAAATACAGACACCTGCTCTCTATGCTATCCTTGTACAAGTTCAGCCAACATTTGCTTTCAGCTGCTTCAACAGTAGCCATAGTTCCATCTACAGTTAGCTTCTACCTGACAATCATTCTCATTAAAAGCGGGAATAATGGGCCAGCTCTACAGCACAGCGGTAATGTGCTACTCAAGAGAAACCAGATCCCACACAGTGACCATAGATTGATCCCCAAACTGGTCAGAAACACACCAGGCACATGTGCAAGGGGCCAGGATAAAACAGGCCTGAGGACTGGAGGAAAGGGACTGTGGCATGGCCAGACCCCGCAGAGGGTGCATCTCCCTCTGGCGCCCGCGCTAACATGAGTGCATGCCCACACACACGTACTCTCTCATGAAAAAAGAAAAAAAATGTTCTTACAGAAAAGAGAATGAGAGACAAAGGACAGAGATCTCTCCACTATCAGAGATCCACCTTGTCAAACATAATGCAAATACATGACATACTGGCCTATGCGTGTGCATGTACCGGTGTGGATAGCCGGGGTGGTGGCAGCCCTGGGGGAGCTTGCCCAAGGTATGGAAAGGATGATATTAAACCGACAAGGATAAAACCCATTAAGAATTCATATTGTCACTGCATACGCGTATGCACATTCTGTCCTGAGGTTTAAATAATTACACATAGATACGTGCAAGGGATCAACAGTTTTTAGATGTACTATTTTATCTTGAGGGAAGCGAATAATAAAAAAAAAAAATAAGGACATGAAAACTGCTCACTTAAGTCACACAGTCTAGTGGGAAAATTACTATTATGAATCTGGTCTATAATTATTCCAATTAACTATACAAACCTTAAGTTGAGTTTTACAGCGCTTCAGCATTTCGCGATGTCTAGTTGCCAGTGGGGAATCTTTCCATTGGCTTTCATTATTTTTCAAATCTTCCACAGTTCTGAAATGAAAGACTAACAGTCAAGTGAAAGAAAACACCTGAATCCATCTTATTTATTCATTTTGACCATTTAACTGACTCTCAAACGTTTTTTCAGAGTTTTGTTTTGCTATAGGGCATGAACCTTCGCCTATAAGAAGCAGAGAGAGCGGGAAAGTGAGCACTCACCCTCTAGAGGGATGGCTACTGCATGATCCCTTTTCTTCCATTCTCCTGTTGGGATTCTGGGCATGCACACACACGCGCCTGGCATGATTTTCAAGTCACAGGCTCTGGGATTCAAACTGCAGAGCTGGCCATGTGGGATCCAATGCCTTAGCCTCCACATCAACTGCTGGCACCAGGATTTAGCATCTTTAAAACCAAATTATATCTTGGGGCCAGCAAGTGGCATGGTAGTTAAAGGCGCTGGACTCCCACATGGCCGACCATGGTTCAAGTCTCGGACCTGGTGGCTTGCTTGCTCCCTTCCTCTCTCTCTCTGTCTCTCTCGGATCAAACTGGAAAATAATAATGATAATAATAATAAATAAAGTTAAATAAAAATAATTCCTTAAAAAAATGATATCTTATAACCAGTGGCAAGTTATGGTTCAACTGACAGCATTTTTTTTTCTTCTTTTTTTAGGTTTTTGTCATAGAGCTTGTGTGCTCTCCAGAGAGAACAAGTGAGTGAGAGAGAACGGAAGACCTTGAGAGAAAAGGTGAGAAATCATCCCCCAAGGGGAAGGCCGTGCCAAAATCCCTTCTCCTCTGTCCTGGGATTTTGGGCACGCATGTACAAGTACTAAGCGTGATTTTCAAGCCACCTGGTCCAAGAAAAATTAATGGTTAACTTTAGAGTTGATGACATAAAGTAATCTTTTTTGGAAGGAAGAATATTGTTTCCTTATTTCCCTGAGAGGAAAAAAAAAAAACTAGTGAAAATTCAAGGCTAATATGCCTAACGTCATTTCCTTTTCTCCTGATTGCTGTTCCTCCTGCTTTGCTCTCTCTGAGATGGTATCTGGGGTTTGCTCCTTGACT
The DNA here is from genome assembly GCF_000334495.1 of Tupaia belangeri chinensis. Lineage (NCBI taxonomy): Eukaryota > Metazoa > Chordata > Mammalia > Scandentia > Tupaiidae > Tupaia > Tupaia belangeri. The sequence continues at coordinate 13,524,161 of NW_006159616.1, forward strand.
TCTGTCAGGTATCTGCTCAGTTATCATCTGTCAGTGAGGCGAGGTCTTCACTGATCACTAATATACTAGATGTATTTTCTTAAATTGTTGCCAGAGTGTATATGTGCTTGCTAGAAAAGACAAGAAAGAAAGAAAGTGAGAAAGCGACCCCCATGAGGAGTAGCGAAATGGTACTCCATTCACCTCCTTTTTTTTCTTTTGGGATTTTGGACATGGATGCCTATGTGCTTGGCTGTTTTGCAAGCCACCTGGCTGGCCATGTGGAATCCAGTCACCTGAGCCACCAAGCCACCCAAAGCTAAATATTGTAAAGGCTGGATCACTTGGTACTATTCTAACCCCTATCTATCATGACACTGTATGGTAAACTAGAAGTTGTTAAATCTCAAAAACTACATTTCCCAAACTCTCTTGCAGCCAGCATTTCTGCAAGACCTAGCTTCTACCAAGAGATGGACCCTCACTGAAAGCAACAGTGAATGTGGTGAAGCAGCTGTCACATGAGTCTTCTGGAAGCACAGTGGTGGAGGGTTTCTGGCTGAAGCTGTGACAGAGACTCTACTGTTAGGATGACCCATGAAGCAGCTTCCTTGTCTGCCCAGGTTCCAAGCAGAGTTCTGTGAGTTCCCTTTTGCAGCCATTCTTTCCTTTTTCTTTTTTAAGTTTTTCCCTTAGGTTGAGTGTGCATTCACCAAAGAGAGAGATAGTGAGAGAGAAAGTAAGAAATCACCCCTCAGTGGGGATGGCCACACCACAATCCTTTCTCCACCATTCTCCTCCTGGGATCTTGGGCATGCATGCACACGTGCCAGGTGTATTTTTTAAGCCACCAGGTCTGGGACTTGAACTACACCCAGCCATGTGGGAGTCCAGTGATGTAAATAGCAAGCCAGTTGCTAGCCCTTTGCAGCCATTCTAATGATTCAATAAAGCAAATATTGGGTTGTTGGAAAAGTCATGACACATTTCTTCATAGAAAAACATAGAAAAATATGTCATGACTTTTCCAATGATCCAATAGTACCCTGTAATAATCCCCTTTCTGTTATCCCAGATAAACTGGATTCTTTAGTCTGTAAGTGAAATAAGAGTGTGACAGACAAAACAATGCCCCCCCCCCATTCTAACCCCTAGATGGAACCCGTAAATATCTGACCTTACATGGCAAACGGGACTTCGCAGATTAAGAGAATGGACCTTGAGATGGGGACATTATCCTGGATTGTCTGAGTGGCCCAATGTCATCATGAAGGTCCTTCTACAGGAAGAGGGAGGCAGATCTGAGAAGATGTTACAATGGCATCAGAGGTGTGTGTATGAGAGAGAGAGGTCTAAGATACTACGCTCTACCCCCAGAAACAGAGGAAGGGGCCATGAGCCAAAAAATACAGGCAGCTTCTAGAAGCTAGAAAAGGAAAAGAAAGAGATCCCTCCCACTTAGAACCTCCAGAAGAAATACAATCTTGATGTGAGGACTTCCAACCTCCAGAAATGTAAGCTAATGATTAGTGTTATTTTGAGTCACTAAGATGGCGGTAATGTATTGCAGTAGCAAAAGGAAACTGATGTAATGGCCTATGTGATTACTGGTACCAGGAGAGGTTCCAGGTAACAGGACCTCACAAAAAAGGGGCATCACGCTCTCTGCCTGGACTGGTTTGACAGTGGTGAAGATCTGTTAAGTCAGTGTTTGAGGGTGGAACACTGACAGTGTAAGCCTCTGAGCGCAAAAGGCAGCTCCATAATGATGACTGTGACTTGCTGGAATGAAGACAGAGTGGCTACCTCTAATTGAAGTGGAGACTCTACAGGAAGAAAATGACAAGCTTGATTTAAATTCTCACCTGAAGGAAAAGTAATGAGCCTGGGAGTTTAAAGACTACTGTAGAGGAAGAGAGTCTGGTCCTATAAATGACATGCTGTAACACAGGTTAAACTAACTTTACTGGGCCTTTTATCAGAAACCCAGGGCAAACACTGGGACCCCAGGATTCAAAGGGAGGAATCTGGAGAATTCGATGGATCCAAGTACGCAGATCCTGAAGCCCTCTCAAGCAGCTCCCACAGCAGTACTGTTTAAGGGCATGCCTTGCCAGTCTCCTGAGGTTCCACCCCATTATCCGTCATTCTTTCTAGAGCCACAATAAGATTCAGATCAAGCACTGTCCTTAAGAACCAATTAAAAAGTCACATGCTGGAGAAAGACATGACAACAAAAAGGCAAGATTTGGTAATCTGTTATATCAGTTTTCTATTCTCTACAGCAAGTTACCACAAACTTACTGCCCCAGTTATTGTCTTAGCATTCTGGAGACTGGAAGTCTAAAATGGGTTATCAAGGATGGTTCCTTCTGGAGGCTCTAGGGGAGAATAGGCTTCCTTATCTTTTCCAACTTCCAGAGGTTACCTACAGCCCTTGGCGTGTAACCCCAAATCACTCTGACCTCTGCTTCCATCATCACATTCCTTTTCTCACTCGGACCCTCATGACTTTCTCTTTATATAGAGACCTTGGTGTTGACAATGGATCCAACGAGGTAGTCCAGGATCATCTCCCCATCTCTTAACTTCATTCACATCTGCAAAGTCCCTCTTACTATGTTAAGGTTACACATGTCACTATGTTAAGGTTCTAGGGACTAGGATGTAGATGTCTTCAGCACATCACGATTCTAACTCCCATATCTGTACTGCCAGTATGTGGGGGTATGTATGGGTTACATGTGGACACAGATTTTAAGGATACTTGTCAACAAGAAATGAAAATGCTAACATACTTCTATTAGAGCTGACTGCATTGACATGACTGTAGCTACCAAAGACTGCACTCAATATTACCCTGAATTGTGGGGAAGGGTTCTCACTATGTGGCCAATTAGTTGACTGAACCTGGGAACTGACAGTGACCATGCTGAATGAAGCTGAGTTGCCAAGTATTCCTTGATATAATTTGAAGGAAGGAATTGAAAAGTTATAGAGTCTGAACATTAACATAGATTCACCATGTGGAACTTGTGTGGATAATCCCCCTTCCTTCCTAAGTATATAAAGTATATGCTCATATACACACACACCATGTCCTAGATGGCATTTCGGATATGACAGCATTACCAAGTACACAGCTGAGGAAAAAGCTCAACAGTGCCTGCTCACGCTAAGCTGGGAGAAGTAAAAGTGGCAGCTGGTGCCACAGAAATGAACCCTCCAAAGTCAGTGGGAACGATGGGATCTTAGGGTGGCAATCCATTCTAAGATGAAGAAAGAGATAAATCCAGTTTTTTCCTTGCTTTCTTTTTCTTTTCAGTTTTTGCCATAGGGCATGGACATGGGCCTATGGCAAAAAGGGATAAGGACAGGGAAAGTGAGAAATCCTCCCCCCCCGCCACCCCCCGAGGTGATGACCACACCACAATTCCTTCCCCTCCATTCTCCTCTCAGGATTTTGTGCACACATGCACATGGGCCCAGCACATTTTTCAGGACACTGGGTCTGAGACTCGAACTGCACAGAGAGCCATATGGGATCTAGCTGCCTTAACAACCATGCCAGTAGCTAGCCTAATTTTGAACTTTTTAATGACTCTCTCAATGACTGATATTAAAAGTTGATAAAAATCAGCAAAGATGAAAAAAAAACTTTAATGAAAGATTAATCAACTTGACCTAAATGACACATATGAAACACTGCAATAATACCAAAAGTACATTCTTTTCAGGTTATCAAGAACATTTACTAATAAAAATATCAGGCTATGAAGCAAGTCTCAACAAACAAAAAAAAAACACAAATCATGGGACCAGCAGATGGTGTAATGGTTATATATCACTGGACTCCCACACAGTTGACCATGGTTTGAGTCCCAGACTCAGCAGCTTAAAACTAACACTGGGCACATGTGTATACTTACCCAAAATCCCGAGAAAAGAATGGAGAAGGGACTGCAGCATGGCCGTCCCCCTGGGGGGATGACTGCTCACTTTCTGTCTCTCTCTGTCTCTCTGGCAAACATACACGTCCTATAGCAAAAATCTCTTCAAAAAAACCCCAAACGACACAAATCTAATGACACATAATATATTCTCTGACAACAACGGAATTTAGCTAGAGATTAACAACAAAAGATAAATAGACAAATACTCCAAGAGTTTGGGATTTAAATATATTTTAAAAAATAACTTGAAGGTCATATAATAAAAAAATAAAATAAAAACAAAAACAAAAACAAAAAAACCTAGGAATATTTTTAAGTAAAAATAAGTTAGGACCTACCAAAAATGAGGGAGGCAGCTAAAGCTATGCTTACAAGGAAATGAAACAGTCTTAAATGCATATAGAGGACAGGGTTGAAGATGAGTGGTTTAAGTATCCATCTCAAGAAGCAAGAAAAAAAAAAAAAAAAATTAAAACAAACAAAGAAAAACTAATGTTCTTTATTGAGATGCTAAATATGGTCATATTCTTGATTTGATCATCATACAATGCATACATGCTTTGAAAAACCACACTGTACCCACAAAGATATATAACAATTAAATGTAAATAAGAAATAATAAAATATGTGGGCAGCAAAGTGATGAGGTGATTGGGGCTCTGGACCCCCACACGGTCGACCATAGTTTGAGTCCTGGACCTTGCAGCTTACTTTCTTTCTTACCCTTTGTGTGTGTGAGTGTGTGTGCATGCGCGCACATGTATCTGTCTCTCTCTGGTGATTAAATGTGTCCTATAACAAATTTTAAAATAATAATAAACAAAATTAAATAATTATTAAAAATTAATAAAGAAGTGAAAGAAAAAGCTGTAAAAAAGCAGAACTAAATAAAGATCCTACAAACATTAAAATGGTTACAAGAGCATACTATGAATAACTTCATGTCTAAATATTTTGAAATTTTAGCTATCAAGGAAAAACTATCATAAGAAAAAAAATCTAAATACGCCCTCTACCACCAATGGAGCACTATGACACCATAGTCCATTCTCCATTTTTCCATCTTGTGGGATCTGGGTCACACAAACACATGTTCTGTTGTGTTTTTCCAAGCCACTGGGGCCAAGATTCTGATCACAGTTGGCCATGTGGACCCATCTCCCTTAATTACTAGACTACAGAGCCATCCCAGTTCTGTAACTAAATATTAACTGAATAAAACCCATAATGAAAACCTTCCCACACAGAAAACTCTAAGCCCCGACAGCTTCATCATTGGATTTTTCCAGGCATTTAAAAAGAAATAACATAATTATTACATAATAAACCTTTCCAAAAATTATTTTTCTTACTTCAATCTGCCAGAGGGCATGTGTGCTGCCAGAGAGTGACACAGAGAGAAAGAGAAAAAGTGAAGGCAGAGAGATGAAAAACATCTCCCCCTCCCCTACAAGGGACATGGTCATGCCACAATCCTGTCTCCTCCATTTCTCCCTCTTTTTAGAATTTTGGGCGCATAAGCACAACCACCTGGCATGTTTTTTGAGTTGTTAGGTCTGGGACTTGAACCATGGAGTCAGTTACGTGGAATACAGCTTACACAGCCACCAGGAGAAAGGGAATAGACCTAACCTTGTGGCCCAGGTAAAGTGCAACATTGTGAAGTTGGAAGTCACGTGGGAACCCCAGGTTTAGATCATGGGTCCATCTAAACATACCAGATACAACCGTGATCCTGGCTAGCTGGAAGGCTGTGAGATGGTGATGTGATGAGAACTGGTTGAGGGTAGGTACCTCTCTCCCTCTCTGTCTCTCTTGAAATAGTAAACTTAAAAAAAAGGGAGGGGGAAGGACAACCCAGTTCATTCTACGAAATAAGCACAACTTTGATACCAAAATCTGAAAAGTATATAACAAGAAATGAAAATTACAAACATATGGTTGTGTTGCTGGACTCCCACAGTCAACTGTGGTTCAAATATTAGACCTAGTGGCTTAAACTCACGCTGGGTGCGAGTGCGTACATGCCCAAAATCCTGAGAGGAGAATGGAGGAGAGGGACTGTGGCATGGCCATTTCCCCAGAGGAGTGATTTTTCACTGTCTTTCTCTATCTCTGGCAAGCGCATGTACCCTATGGTAAAAAAATCTCTCTCTCTAAGGGGAAAAACAAAACGAGACAAAACAAAATATGAAAGTTGGGTTTACTTCAGGAATGAAAGATTGGTTTAGTATCAGAAAATCAGCTGATGTAATTCAAACACATTAACAGAATAAAGAGGGGGAAAAATCCAATCCCCTTAATAGATATAAGAAAAGCATTTGGGATCAGCAGTAGGCATAATGGCTATGTCGCTGGACTCCCATGCAGTCAACTATGGTTTGAGTCCCAGACCTGGTGGCTTAAACTCACGCCGGGTACATGTATAAGCATGCCTAAGATCCCAAGAGGAGAATGGAAGAGAAGGGATTGTGGTGTGGCCAACTCCCTTGAGGGGTGATTCCTTGATTTCTGTCTCTCTCTGTCTTTCTGGCAGGTACACGCGCCCTATAGCAAAAACCTCTCAGAAAAAAGATATAGACAAAAAAAAAAAAGAAGGGACCAGCAGTTAGTGCAATGGCTATGTCGCTGGACTCCCACGTAGTTGACTGTGGTTTGCGTCCCAGACACAGGGGCTTAAAACTCATGCCGGGCACGTGTGCGTATGTGCCCAAGATCCCGAGAGGAGAATGGAGAAGGGACTATGGCGTGGCCATCCCCCCTGGGGGGTGAGATTTCTCACTTTCTGTCTCTCTGTCTGTCTGGCAAGCACATGTGCACTATAGCAAAAACCTCTCCAAAAAAAAACAGAAGGCATTTAATGAAACTCAACTCCTATTAAAAATAAAAAAAACTTTAAACAAACTAGAAATAAAAGGGAATTTCCTTAATCTGGCAACAGAGGATATACAAAAAGCTTTTCCCCAATTAACTGGAATATGACAGAAATTTCAAGGTTATCTCTACTTAACATTGTACTAGAAATGATAGCCAATGCACTAAGGCATGGAAAAAATATATATAAGAAAGGAAAAAAACTGTTGTCATTATTATGTTTAAAAAGAAAGTCTTAAAGCATCTTGAGAGTAAATATTATAATTAATGGGTGATCTTAGCATGGTAGATACAGTTATAGATATGACACATTTTTCTCTCTTAGCCAGTGACATAGGACCAGAGGTAAAAGTGGCTTCTCTACTATGAGGGGACTTCAACTTCAAAAAGTTTGTGGAAAATGAAATTAAAGTACAGATTTATTTTGCTGGGGGAAAAAATCAATGCAAATTTCTCCACAATACGCATTTCTATGAAGTTTCTGAAGACCTTCTGTACTATTCCAGATGACCTGTTAAGAAAATGTTGACTCCATATTCCTGTGACTTTCATCTGGAGGTGCAGGTACATGGAGAGGACAAACTTAGATTAGGAAACACAATGGTGCTAATGACCTGTAAATGGAGGCTGCTCAATGGCCATTCTGGACTCCTTATGCCATGGGACAACAGGCAAAAAAGGGAATTACAGGTTGGAGAGAGTAAATGACCTTGATTACAGGGAAAGCCATGGTTACTGTCTCATAGATCAGAAAGAGAAGGGCATGTCTAGAACCCATGTACATGCTGGAATGACATGTACGCGGGAAAACATTAATGGAAGTCTGTAGTAACCACACACAGAGAGGAATACCAAAAGTCAGAAGTCTCAAAATCAAGGTTTGGATCACCTCACCAGATAAAGAACACTCAATAGTTGAGGAAAATGGATGTGGCAGCAGAGGCAGGAAGGAGCCTGTAACATATGCACCATCCCCCACAATCAAATATTGGAACTGCTTGTTCTTGGGAACAAGTGGTGACTCAGGAAATCCCAGGACATGGCATCACGGCACATACCTATTGAGCTCTCGGATGGCCCGGAGTCTGCGGATATAGCGACGGCAACTAGGCAGAATAGAGAGGTGGTGAGCGTGCAGGGTGAGAAAGAAGCATTCCGTGGGGAATTTCGGCTCAGAAAATGGAGGCTGATCTCCATCTAGGAAAAATAACATAATTCCCTAAATAAAACTTATCAAAAGTCTAAATCAGGACAAAGCTAAACTCAGAAGACAAAATTAAACTTGAATTTTCTAAAAGTTTGAGATTTTTCTTCAATTACCAGGAGTATAGGTGCTCACCAGAGACAGAGGGAGACAGAGAAAGCAGCCCCCCACAATGGGGTGTGGTCACGCTGCAATGCATTCTCTTCCACTTCTCCTCTCGAGGTTTTGGACACACGTGCACACGTGCTCACAGTGTTTCTCAAGCTGCTGGAACTGGAACCATGTGAGATCCAGCTGCCTTAACCACCATATCACCAGCTGGCCTGATATACATTTTTTTGGAGGGGAGACTAACTCAAGTAAGAATTTTTTACTGTATTAATTTTTATTACGTATCTCTAGCTCATAAATTAATTTTATAGCAAGGATGTAACCATTTGTTGGAATCACGGGTGTCTGGACAAAAGAGCAGTGTTTTAAGGACCTAAATGAAGAAGCTACTCACAGAGTTCCGTCAGCCATTCGTTCACATCCTCCATTGTTGCGTTCACTCGTGTTTCATCATTTGGAAGAGTAATCCGACATCGTGGGTGGAATATATATGTGGGATCAACCGTTTCTAGCTTGATTTTTGTACTTAGCTGTTGTAGTACCCAAAGGAAATTCAGCATAAATCCATCTGTAGATACCAATCTATCATCTGTCTGTGAAATATAAAAGAAAGTATTTAAGTGATATGAACAGAAATTCTAGTACAACTTTACATGAAAGCAGACTAAATAGTCAAACATGACCATACCCTGAAGTCAATGAGAGGATGTACACAGCAACCTGACTCATTTTTTTTTAGAGAGAGATTTTTGCTATAGGGTGCATGTGTTCACTGGAGAAAACAGAGAGAAAATAAGAAATCACACCCCATGGGTGTTGGTCATGCTGCAATCGCTTCTCCTTCATTCTCTTCTCGGGATTTTGGGTGCATGCACACATGTTCACGGCATGAGTTACAAGCTGCTAGGTCCAGGAATCGAACCATGGTCAGCCATGTGGGAACCCAGTGTCTTAACCACTATGCCACCTGCTGGCCCCACGACTGTCATTTGTTTTTTTAGCAGGTGGTCATTGTTAAACGTCAATTATATGTAAAGCACTTTATACATTCTCCCACTGAATCTTCACCATAACTCTTAGAGGTCAGTAACGTTGGTATTCATATTTTACAGAGGAAAGTAAAGCTCAGAATTTAAATTATTTGCTCAAGAGCCTCAAAATAAGTGAAAACATATTGATAATGTTGCTCTTTCTTCTTTATTTTCCCTCAAGGACATCAGGTCGCCTAGCTGCAATTGCTACCACTGTGCATTAGCACAGTCCTGTATTAATACAACAATTACAAGAATGGCAGTTATTGTCAGTTGAGTGGTCACTACGTATTAGGCACAATTCTAACAACTTTATATATAATAAATCTACAAATTAGGCACTATTATTATAACTTTAAAATTGCTAGGGATAAGTGGGCAGGTAGCAAAACACGTGGTAGTTAAGGTGTTGGATCCCACATCGCTGACTTCATGGTCTAGTCCCAGACCCAGCAACTTGCAAATGCTGGGCGCCTGTTCATGAATGGAGAAAATCCCAAGAAGAGAACTATCCCCTCTGGGGGATGATTTCTCACTTTCCCTCTTTCTCTGTCTCTCTTCACTCTTTCTCTCTCTCTGGCGAGCACACATGCCCATACCAAATCCTAAAAGAAAAAAAAAAAAACACCAGAGGGCATGTGTGCTCCCAGAGAAACGAGAGAGAAAGACTCCCCAGCCCCAATGCAGCAGCACACGTTTCCCTCCATTCCTCCTGTCAGGATTTTGGGCATGCATCCAGTATAGGTTTTTCTCCAAGCTATGGAGGCTAGGTTTCAGATTGCCACTGTCCATGTAGGATCCAGCGCCCATAACCCCTGCGCTACATGGCCCACCCACATTACAGCCTCTTGTTATTCCACCTAGGAGATGAGGAAAGTGAGGCAGAGACGTGACTGACTATGTTCTCACTTTTAGTAAGTGATGGGACCACGAGGGTTGTGCTTTCTCTCTCTAGTCTCTCGGTAAAGGTGTCAGATAATTTGTTATTTATCAACGATCTCTGCAGGGTGCCCTTCTAACTTCTCTACTCTGGCAAAGCAGCCCCAGCCATGAGCCCTTTCCCCAGGACTGATGCTCTCCTGTGTGACCTTGCGCATGCCTAGAAGCTCTCTGTTCAGTCTTGCAGTGGCTGGTTCTTCTTCTCAGTCATGTCTCTGATCAAAAGTTACCTCCTCAGAGACCTTCCCTGCTATCCAATCAAAAATCACCCCATGTCTTCCTTCTGGGGCCTCTACAGTTAAACCGTTTACTTTGCTTTATTTTCTTCATAGATTCCGTTAGTCTGAAATAGGCTACAAGCCCAACATGGGCCAATACACTTGCTCGTTTATCCTGAAGAACACGGTCTCCACCAAAGCAGGACGCTTCTTCAATGCTGTATGACCAACTCCTAGAACAATGCCTGGTAGGCACTGAAGAAATCTAGGTTAGAGGAATGAATTTAATGAATAAAAATTGTCTCTTTAGCAAGCCTACCTGCATCTGTGCTTTCTTCATATTGGCATTGACAACAGCTGCCATGTAACCCAGAGCAGCTTCACGGGTTTCACCATTTAACAAAATACTATGCAGAATCTTGAAAAGCTCTTGCTGAAATTTATTAAAAAAAGAAAAAATATTACAACTTTATTTTTAACATATTTCTTTTTCATTCCAAAAATAGCTAGGCACTTCTCACTTTCTCTCCTCTCCCCCTCTGCTCATTTCAGTAGAGCCTGACTACCAAGAGGAATCTAAGAAATGTCCACATTCAATTCAGTCAAGACTATTAGCACGAAGGCAGAATATGGAGTGGGGGAGGTAAGTCGTCAAGAGTTTTCATAAAATAGCCTTTGTTATTTCTTTTCCATGATTGAAAATACGTTTGTTACCCAAACCTATCATTTTTTTTTGCTTTTAAGGTCAGAATAGAAGCTATCTATAGCTTATCTTTTATTGATCCTTTGGATTTTTGGTTTTCTGATTTTCTGGACACCTACCCGTCCCAGCTCCAAGTAATGCTGCAGTGACTGGCTCACCACACGAGTGTTTTCCAGGGTAATGGCAGGCCCTGAGAAATACTTTTCAACCACTTTAACCTGGAAGGAGAAGGAACAGACTCAATGAACAGACAGTGCACATTTGGGAAGCAATGTGAACAAAGAGCAGCAAAGTGCACGTGGCCACTATACTTACATCATCTTCTGCAAAGACTGAGAAGCTAAAGAAGGCCCCCAAGTAAGACAGTCTTTGCAGCTCCCGCCCAGAGCCAGGGCTTAAGGATTTCGGCAACCACAACGGTAAAGAAGCAATCTAGGTATAAAATGGGAGAGACCGATCAAGCTATGAAATAGGCAAGTAAGGTAAAAATGTAATGAACAGGTCTTTAGCCTGACGCTTTCCATCCCCAAACACAAGGCACACAAAGATGGCAGGAGCCCTGCTGCTAGTGTTTCATCTCAGACAGAGGACACCCAAGTCCTCTGTACAAGACCGTCTTTGAATTTTTTTGTTTCAAGATACTCTTCAATGGAGTTCAAATGAACTCTACTTTTTTTTCTATTTTACTAGAGGGTGTGTGTGCTTGCCAGAGAGACACAGAGATGAGAAGAAGGGAGAGGGAGAAAGCACGAGGCATGAGGCATGGTCACGCCCCAATTGTTTCTCCATCTTTCCATCCTGTCAGGATTTTGGTCATATATGTACATGTGTTTGGTGTGTTTTTCAAGCCACCCGTCTGGGTCTCAAACTGTGTGGCTGGCCAGAGAGAATCTGCATCCATTTACCAAGCCATGCCTGGCCCACATTCTCTTTTTTATAAAATGATGTGTGGGGGGGGGGTCAGCAAATGGCATAGCAGTTACGTCACTGGACTCCCGCATTGCCGACCATGGTTCAAGTCCTGTACCCGGTGGCTTCAAACTCACACCAGGTGCATGTGTGTGCATGTCCAAGGTCCTGGAAGGAAAATGGAGAAGAAGGGATTGTAACATGGCCATGCCCTTTGGAGGGTGATTTCTTGCTTTCTGTCTCTCTGGTGAGCACATGTGCCCTATAACAAAAATCTCTCCAACCAGCCAACCAATAAATAAAGTGTGTGTGTGTGTGTGTGTGTGTGTGTGTGTGTGTGTGGTGTTTTTTGAGACAGGTTCTCACTGTCTCTCAATCCACCTGCCTTAGTCTCGTGCATAGTAGAGACCACAGGCATGTGCCACCATGTCCAGCTCTTCAGGACGAGCCAAGGATTGAACCCAGTCCCCCTATAAGGCCTTGGCCTGCTGAGCAAAAGCATCCAGTACTTGCTACTGCAGCTGGGCCCAGATGAACTATTCTTACACAACCCAAGAATTCAAATCAATCTTTCCCATAGGGATTACTAGTCTCATTGTATAACACTTATGCCTCAACAAAAATCAGAGACGAAAGTAAACAACTTGATCACACGAAATAATGTGTATAACAGCAATTTAACTGTTGAGAGCCTTCCAGACATGTTTCTCCCATCTATACTTAAATGTCCTTCAGGAGAAGTTTCTAAGATAATATTACTAAGGGATGCCTTCAGAGTTCCTTCCACTGAGAATGCACAAGCCCATCAGGGAGACGCTTACCAAATTACACATAGGATGTGTCTTCCCAAACTTGGTTTCACAGAGCTCACCTAATGCCTAGAAGTAAGATCAGAAAGAGTTGCTTACATGTATTTCATATAAAACGGCATTTCCTCTAAAATGATAACAGTTTTACCACTTTTCCTAGTTAACACTCGTGTATTACAAAACATTTTTAAAAAAGAAATATAAGATAAAACTAAAAAAATCACTCAAACTTTACCCTCAGAGATAATTTCTTCTGATATTTTGATTAACATACTTTTGTGTATATACACATGGAAACAAATGTGTACCTTTTTCTGTGCCAAAAAGATTCGTTTCATAAACTTGAGATAGTCTTGCTAGTGATAAACAGGACTATAATTACAATTTAATAAATACCAAACTCAGAATCCATTTAAAAACATGACTTGGTTTCAAGATAACATGGTATTTTTGAGAACTCCAACACTTTCCTTTGGAGTGCCAATCATTCTCATATTAGAGAATTATGCAAAAATTTTAAGTGCATAAACATAAACAAAGTCAGGGTAATCCAGTCAAACATGGTGCTGTACAGCGAACTTCACTTTCTCTGTGACTTAGACACGGCTATAAAAGTTGTCCGACCACCTAAAGGCAGGCACTGACGAATCTTTGCGACATCTCGGGCTCAGAGCACTGCTCGGAAGTAAAAGCTCTCACTGCCTAGAGTGCAGGAGTTCACATCAGGGTCACAGGGGACGTCCCAATGCCATGCCAGGTCCCCAGTGAATTAAGTTCCAATACCTGGGGCAGGGAAAGACCCGCAGGTGATTTCAAGGAATACTCACTGACCTAGAGAATAATCATGACTATTTCTGATTTTAGCTCCAACAGTCGCTCCCTTCCTGTCTCTCATTACGGCGCTTTCTCTCACAGCACCCACATTATACAAGCATTCAATAATGGCACAAAATAAAATCATTGTCTACCACAATGGAGGCCTTTGTCTTTTGACCAAGCAGGACATTTTGTTATCTAACACTAAAAGCTCCTCCCTGAAAAATCAAGCTAATTCAAACCACGACCAAAAAGCCAATAATTCCATGACGGAATATTTACATAATATAGTGATAATTAGTGGTCACCAAAACATCCTATCGCTGAACCCAAACAATCAGATTATTCTGCTTCCTTTCATCTGCCAGAGACAGAACAATGCAGAGGACTAACAGAATCTTCTTAGAAACCTGGATGACATGGACAGTGGAGTCCCTGGTATAAAGCCATTCCAAATCATTTTTAAACATAAAGATTCCTGTTTCACCTTCTAGTTTCATGGCATTTGCTTTAACGTTCAGCCTATTGATTTGATGATAATAGTTTTTGATGTTTTAAACAGATAATGCACCCTTTGTGTACGCTCGGCTTTAGCATTTATCACAGTACAATTCCCTGACTCTTCGGTTGTAGTTTTGAGATATGCAGTAGATAATCAGCACCTGTTCCCGGTGCCTATCACAGAATGGACCTCGGTAAGTTATGAATTAATGGTATCACGGAATCAAATCAGCAGCATGAGTAAAAGGAATAAGCTAAAAGATCAATTTAAATATGGCCTCAATTTACACGAGATTGGATTGAGACTTAAGGTAAACGAATGCTACGTGTTGATGCTTTTGCCTTCATACTTTTAGAATGAAAAATATCTAAGCATACGCCAAAATGCTTTTCTATCAAAATTTCAAAGAAGCAAATTCAGAACAGAAAAGAGGCTCTTATTTTCATCTTGGTTCCACTATTTTTGTAACAGTCAAGTCCTCCCAGGACTAGCCAAAGGCTCTGTCCATAATTTATGCTTGCTCTGACTGCCTTACATGCTAAGCAGGTCTGTGTTTCCCAAGTAAAACCTGCAGATGACGTGTGCTACCTGAGGAAACAGGGAAGATGAACAAGAGAATTATTCTGAGGTTTTCTGTACAAATCAATACATAAAGAGCAAATGGTATTTTTATTTTCCTAGTATAACTCTGTCTTTTATGAACATTGTCATAGACTTTTTCTAATAACAAAAATTCATCCCAAATAGGGTCTGCTCATTGCTAGGAGAATCAGAAGCACATACCAGCAATTCTCCTTTTGCCTTAGCTACACACAGTGTGGTGAGGCCACTGACTCCTGCCTAGAGCTAGGAGGTGCAACGTGTACCAGGCTGCTAACTGTCTTCACTGATGGCTCTCACTGCACACGAGCACTCTGCGAGGATAACACAATGGTCTCATGTTTTACATTTGAAAACAAGACTGATCATGGACCTGAAAGAAAAGTGTATGTTAAAATAATCTGAAAGAAAAACATCTATGGAATGAGTTGAAGGAAAAAGAACAAAGTTTTACCATGAGGGGATATTTGAAGTAGTCACTATCGAGGGAGCACTCTTTGGCAGCAAGAGCCAGGCCTTGTAAAATGGGGATAAAGATCTATAAAGGAAAAAAAAAAAATCAGAAATGTAAGGTTAAGAAAATTTAAGAATGGAAAGCATGTCAGATAAGGTGCTAATCTGCACGTCCAGACATTTCTACTCACTCCTTCCCCAAGTATAAGCTTTTTTACAAGTAAAGGACAGAGAAAGACAGTTTACTAATATCTGACACTAAATGCATAAGGAGTAAAATTAGAGTAGAATTCAGAGTGTTTATCCATCCTTTCACAAAGCTAACCATAAAGTAATGCAGCTGAAACCTCTCGGAATAAGAGGATTTCAGTGAACCGTAACACTCTGGGCACAAACTGAGTACCGCAACGGAAATCCACAAAGGTAGAGCCTGCTAACGGACGCTGCAGGGTCCTTGCTCGAATCAACTACGTTTTGCACATTCCAGCAACTAAAATGGTTTTGTTTGTCAAATCAATAGTACGTGAACAAATTAGACTAAATGTTGCAATATTTTTTCAACTTTATCAATATTTTTTTCAAGTCTTATTTATTTTGAGGGAATAAGAGACCAATAATAGGGGACCAGCAGTTGGCATAACGGCTGTGTCACTGAACTCCCATGTAGGTAGTCGACTGCGGTTCAAGTCCCCGACCTGGTGGCTTGAACTCACGCTGGGCATGTGTGTGTGTGCATGCCCAAGATCCCCAGAGGAGAATCGAGGAGAAGGGATTGAGGCATGGCCATCCCCTGGGGGGGTGATTTCTCGCTTTCTGTCTCTCTGTCTCTCTCTTTCTGGCAAGTGTACACGCCTTATAGCAAAAACCTCTCAAAAAAAACCAAGAGAGACCAATAATAGATACTGCTATTACAGTAAAGTTAACTAAGAGATAAGATATAGACGGCAAATGTTAAAACTGAAAAAAAAAAGGTGTTTTCATTAGAATGCCTTACATCCATATAGAGTATAACTAATATTATGCAATAACCTGATCTTAGAGCTTAAGGAAACTCAAATTTGGGGGCCAGCTCGCAGTGTGGTGGCTAGGGTGTTGTACTCCTACACAGCCAACCACAGGGTCCTGGATCTGGTGGTATGCTTTCTCACTTTCTCTTTCTCTCTCTCCCTCTCTGTCTCTCCTGGTCAAATTAGAAAATAATAATTAAATTAATTCTCAGAAAAAGAGTATTCAAATTTACTTTCACAAGTTTACTATTAATATTGGATAGCATTATGCAAGTTTTGCTTAGCACAATTCACCTTCACATTTCACAATCTGCTCACTGATCAACATCTGGGAAGTTGTTTGGGATTCAAAGCTAAGAACATTAAATAGAGAATGTAGCAAACAAGAGCTGATAATCTGAATGCCAACAAGTTGTAAAGGAAGTATATTATGAAACCTCTTGAAAACCTGAAAAATATCTATTCCTATGAGTTTAATCCCTCATCATTTAAAGGTCATAAAACAAAAAAGGTGCCCAGATTACAATGTATCTGTGGAGTGTTTTGAGATACCAACAGAGCTCTGGAAAAAACTATTCCAGTTTTGTAACTCAACCAATAAGGGTAATGTGCTTTCATAAACTAGTTCAAAACAGAGATGGAGCTCAGGAGTGGGGGTGAAAAACGCCAAAACTGCACTCAAGAAGAAAAGACAAACAAGTTTTCGAAACAACAAAAAATAGATTTCAGGGCCAGCAGATGGTGTAGTGGTTAAAGCTTTGGATTCCAGTTCAAGTCCTGGATAAGGCAGCTTGAAACTCATGCTGGGCATGTGTGCATGCATGCCCAAAACCCTGAGAGGAGCATGGAGGAGACGGACTGTGGCATGGCCAACCCCCCCGGGGGATGATTTCTTGCTCTCTGTGTCTGTGTCTCCAGTGAGGAGGTTTTTGACCTATAGCAAAACCCTCAAAAAAGAAAAAGAAAGAAAAATCAGATTTTATCATTTTCCAGTCAGTCGGAAAAGCTCTAAATTTTTTTTTTCAGAAATACTTTAAGTAAAACAGCTTTCTTCCTTCTAGAAGTCACCCTCTTGTGCAAGTAGGGCTTAATAAATAATGAAGAGATGAAACTTTAATAATTGCATTTTCCAGAACTTTTCATTTATCAGTGAACACCTCTTAAATAGTAAAAGTAGAAATCTTAGCCAAATATTTAATAATTCACATTTGCCACACCTTTAACCAAAAAGGTAAAATGTCATTTTTCTGTTCAGTAGTTCCATTTCACTCATCATTTCTCTCTAGATAAAATGCATGGTAACACATAAGGAAGACTGCATGTGTTCAAGACTGAGCAGCTGAAAAGGCATCAGAATTCTGTGATTAAATATAAACATGTCCCGGGGCTGGCAGGAGGCATGGTGGTTAAGAGCACTGGCCAACTGCGGTTTGAGTCCTAGACAAGGCGGCTTACATTCTCACTTTCCCTCTCTCTCTCACTCTGTCCCTCTCTGGTCAAAAATAAATAAATAAACAGATAAATGAATGCCCTTCTTTATAAAAACAAACAGTTCCCAAACAAACAAAGAAAGAAAAAGGGGAGGGGTCCAGGAGGTGGCATGGTGGTTAAGGCACTGGACTCCCACATCGCTGGCTCTGGTTTGAGTTAGAGACCTGGTGGTTTGCTTTCTCACTTTCTCTCTCTCTCTCTCTCTGTCTCATATCTCTCTTTCTGGTGTGCAAATTTAAAATAATAATAAATTAAATTAAACATTCTTTAATGAATAAACAAACAAGTCAGGGCCAGCAGGTAATATAGTGGTTAAGGTACTGGACTCTTACATGGCTGACCATGGTGTGAGTCCGGGATCTGGTGGCTTGAAAATCATGCTGGTCGGGTGTGCATGTGTGCCCAAACTCCTGAAAGAGGAAGAATTTTGGTGCAGCTATCTGCCCTGGGGAGTGAGTTCTCAAGTTCCCTCTCTGTCTCTCCAGTGAGCTCACACGCCCTATGGCAAATACCTTAAAAGAAAAAAAGAAAAAAAAAGAACCAAAACCAAGGTCATGTTCATAACCTTTGCATAAGTTTGTTTATAAATAATATAAGCTAATATATGCCTTCTAGCTTTCCACTGGGCTAATTTTATATTGTTACAACTACTCTGGGTTCTCCAAATGATGTCTTTTTGCCTTTTTTTTTTTTTTTTTTTGGAGAGGTTTTCGCTATAGGGCGCGTGCGCTCGCCAGACAGAGAGAGACAGAGAGACAGAAAGCAAGAAATCACCCCCCAGGGGGGATGGTCACAACGCAGTCCCTTCTCCTCCATTCTCCTCTCGGGATCTTGGGCACGCATGCATATGCGCCCGGCGTGAGTTTTAAGCCACCAGGTCCGGGATGCAAATCGCAGTCGACTACGTGAGAGTCCAGCGACACAGCCATTACGCTAACTGCTGGTTCCCTGATGTCTTTTTGAATAGGAAAAGTCTCCTATCTAATGCCCATAATACCGTGATGCACTGCCATCACTTAGAACTTCCAAGACAGCTTCTTCAAGTTCACTTAATTTTCTAAAGAAGAAAAGCTCATTACGCTGCCTTGAATAGTTCTTTAATTTAACGGGACCATCATTTAAGGTAAGCACCTAATGAATTCCAGATACTGGATTTTCTTAAATCCTGGATTCTTCTTTTATAAATATTTTTAAAACTCCTGAAAACATATTTCCCCCGAAATTCAAAGATCTGAAAATGAACATTTATAATGTTATATTAGGTATAAAACGGTAAAAAGAATCATACCAACTATAGCTATTACATTTGTTAGTACCTCTGTTATTCTTCCTAATCATAAAAAAGGATGATACAGCAAATTGTAGGAAAATTCTAAAAAACTCTCTCATGGAGGGAAACTGCTCCCGTGAAAGCTGCTGTGGGAGGTGCTAACGTCACAGCACTCGGCCACAGACCAGCAGTCAGAACGGCAAGGCCACAGTGTCACCTTGGGAGGCACTTCAAGGCTAAGTCACTTACCTGCGTTTTCACTCGGCTTTCCACAATGAGACATCAAAACGTTATATAAATACTTAATGAACAATGTCATTAGGCAGCTACGAGGCATCTTTCCTACTTCAGTGGTAAGATGACAATATTCTACGGGGTCTGCAGGCTGCCACTGAGCTAATCTGGTTATTAATTTATTAGTCTTCTCATAAACTCAGAGAACATTTTTTTTAAGAGAGATCTTTGCTGCCAGAGACAGAAAGCAAGAAATCACTCTCCAGGGGTGATGGCCATGCCACAGTAACTCCTCCTCCATTCTCTAGGATTTGGGGCACGCATACACGCACGCGCACACACACTCCCAGTGTGAGTTTCAAGCCACCGGGCCCAGGACTCAAACCACAAAAGACCATGTGGGAGTCCAGCGACGTAACCACTATGCCATTTGCTGGCCCCCAGAGAACACATTTTTAACACTACCCATCTAACAAATGAAGATCAGGCCTTTTTGCTATTTCCTGGTATTCTTATGTCAAAAGCCCCTTGGAATCAGAGAAAGGCCCTCATTATTTTTTTTTTCCAAAGCACTTAGCACTGACCTCGTTTTTCTTAAAGATTTCTTTCTTTATTTAAAGAATTATTTATTCTATTTAACTTTATTTGCTTATTTTGATTTGACAAGAGAGAGAGAGAGAAAGCCGCCACCACTCTTCCTCCTCCTCGAACTGTAGTCAGCCACGTGGGAGTCCAGCAGCCCAACCAACACGCCACAACACCCAAGAATTATTTATTATTATTATTTTTAAAATGCTTATTTATTTAATTCCATTTGTTATTAGTATTGTTATTAGTTTTTTAATATGACCAGAGAGAGAGAAAGAGAAAGAGAAAGAAAGTAAGTCGCCAGGTCCGGGACCTGAACCACAGTTGGCCATATGGAATCCAGCACCTTTAACCACCACACCACCTGCTCACCTCATTTGAAAAAAAAATTATTTAATACCATTTATTATTATTATTATTTTTAAACTTGCTATGGAGCATGTGAGCTCACCAGAGACAAAGTGAGAAAGCAAGCCACCAGGTCCAAGAATCAAACCAAGTCAGACAGTGTGAGTCCAGCACTTTAACCACCTGCTGGCCCCACAATGACCCTGTTTTAAAAAGACTCAATATTTGACTACTTAGTCTAAATGGGCGTAAGACTTGAGCAATGAAACTGTCGATCTAATTTCCTCTAGCAAAGAATCTCAGATGGGTCTTTTCTCCAAGCAAATAACACATGCATGTTCAAATTCAGGAGGAGAGGTTTCAGTAGTTGGTGGATTTAAAATCAGCCTCAGTGTAGGCCTTCTTAGGCTAATAGTTACAGTAGCAAACTTGTATCACCATACCTGCTTAAACACTTCTTCATCCTGGTGAGTGGTTCTTACCAGCTCTTGAATGAAGCCATATGGAAGATTCCTACACAGCATATACGGCACTAGGAAGGACGGCTGCTGCATGGACCTGTGGACCCAAGAAAATCGAAGACTCGCTGAAGTCAATTCACTACCCCATAACAACAGAAGCACAGGTTAGCCACAAATGTCAGTCAAAAGTCAAACTTGGACTCTCCCAAATACTCTAGACCAGGGGTTCTCAGCCCCCAGGCTGTGGACTGGTGCTGGTCCATGGCCTCTCTCTTCCCAGAGCTGTGTAGCGCAGGGTGGGCAGCAGCGAAGAGCAACGCTTCCTGAGCTTGCAGCTGGTCCCACGGCTCGCACTGCTGTCTAGGCTCTGCCTCCCATCACATCAGAGGCGGTACTGGATTCTCAGGGAGCATGAACCCTACTGCTGTGTGACTGTTTCACTGTATATTCCAACGTGTCAGTGGTGGAAAGGGGGTATGTGGTGGCTGTGGTGTGCCTGGGTCATCCCAGGACCATGCCCTAATCTCCGTCCCTGGAGGGACTGTCTTCCACAAGGCTGGTCACTGGTGCTGAGAAGGTAGGGGACCATGGTTTTGCATGACAGTTTTGGGCAAAAGATAAGATTTCTTATCATTAGTAATCACATTTTTTGCCTTTTAAATGAGATGCTACAGACAAGTTTCAAATAAACCATATTTTCTTATATAATGCCTTTTAAAAATAAAGTATTTTTTAAAAATGAAGCTTTGGGACCAGCGAGTATAATGGTTATGTCACTGGACTCTTACAGGACTCTTGCTGGACTGTAGTTCGAGTCCTGGACCTGGAGGCTTAAAACACGCCAGGCATGTGTGCTTGTGTGCCCCAAATTCCGAGAGGAGAATGGAGAAGAGACTGCAGCATGGACATCCCCCCGAGGAGTGAGTTCTCACTTTTGGTTTCTCTATTTCTCTGGCAAGCGTATGCACCCTATAGCAAAAATCTCTCTCAAAAAAAAAAAAAAAAAGTTTTTTTTTCTGTTGTTTGTTTTTTTAATGTATGTCTCACCTAGATTACCAAAAAAACCAAAAAGATTAGCAATGGCTGAGGACATTTTTAAGGACTTAACGAACCATAGAACATTTTGAGTCTTGGTACATGTATATAATTTCCCTTAAAAAAAAAGTATTATAAACATGGTTTTGGTATAGAAAATAATAAAAGAACACCCAGAATGAATATATGTAACTGTGTCATTTATCCTTTAGATATTTTTGCAAAAAAGAAATAAAACATATAAACAGTTTTATTAAACTTGAAACTTTCATGGAACTTTCAGAAACCATAATGTAGCACTTAGGGCCACTTCCCAATTTTCGATTCTACTACTTTATCACTGAATAACAGATACTATGTGATAAATGGCATGTGATGATACACACGTTTTATCAAATATCTCCACTGATTTTAAACAGCTGCCTTTAAATGAAGTTATTAATTTCCTGCCTTACTGTCCATATGATTTTTTTTTTGAAGAGGTTTTTGCTATAGGGCACATGCGCTCACCAGACAGAAAGAGACAGACAGAGAGACAGAAAGCGAGAAATCACCCCCCAGGGGGATGGCCACGCCGCAATGCCTTTTCCTCCATTCTCCTCTGGGGATCTTGGGCACGCACGCACAAGTGCCCAGCATGATTTTTAAGCCACCCAGTCCGGGACGCGAACCGCAGTTGACTACATGGGAGTCCAGTGACATAGCCATTACGCTAACTGCTGGTCCCTTGTCCATATGTTTCAACAATGGTCTTTTTTTTTAAAAAGAACTATTTTATTTCACTTTATTTATTTCATTTATTTACATTTGACCAGAGAGGGACAGAGTGACAGAGAGAGAGGGAAAATGAGAAAGGAAGCTGCAAGATCTGGGACTCGAACCGTGATTGGCCAGGTGGGAGGTCAATGCCCTCAACCGCCCGACTGCTCTGCTCGCCCAACAATGGTCTATTTTTAAAAGGGCACAGAATTTAAAAGTTCTTAAAACATAGACTCAGGATTGGGAGTCCAAACAAAGCTGCAAGTCAGGTTAACTAACTTGTAACCTTTCAGGTCAGAACATAGACACACAGGGCCGTTGCTTTCTTTTTTTAACCTTGTTTACTCCATGAGTGACAGAGTCGGCATCCCCATCAGGCTCTTGATGCCACAATCCACCCCAGCCTCAGTAAGTCGCCCTCCCTGGCATAAGTGTGCCTGGAGTACTCTGGGAGGGCTGCAGGTGCGAATCTGGAACCAACCCACATGGGTCAGCCACGCAGAGCTTTACGTTGTCCTGCTACACACCATCAAGCCCATTACCTACACTGCCAGAAAAATGGCCAGCTTGGGTGCAGAGGAGCCGAGATATTACAAAAGGTTAGGAGGCTTGGCATCCCGAACTCTCAGTAGGAAGCAGCCTGCAAAAACCATTTGGCTGCAGAAATGGGCCTCTGGATATGGCAAGGACAGGATCTTCCCAGGACAGAACCAGCAGCCTAGAGAATCATGAAGGATCTCCCACAGGCCTTGAATCCTGGTCAACAATCAGCATGCCTTCTATTCGATTTTTTTTTTAGAATTATTTATTTAACTTTATTTATTATTCTAAAATGTGGCCATAGAGAGAGAGGGAAAGTGAGAAAGCAAGCCACCAGGTCCAGAACTCAAACCACGGTCAGCCATGGGGGAGTCTACCACCTTAACCACTCTGCCACCTGCCAGCCCCTCTATTAGATTACTTAAATATAATTTCTTTCCCAAATATGTTTTACACCATAGAAGATAAGGAAGAAAAGAACGTTTTATTTTCATGGTATTTTAGAGAAAGAAAGGGATGTAAGAGGTCATCTGATCATTTTCGTTTTTCAGGTAAGGAAAGGAGATAGCTAAGGTGGTTTTAAATAAAAGGCCGAGTAGCCTGATGTCCACTAACGGAGAGGAATGTCAATGTCCTCTCCCTGCGACGTCAGGCATGTAACAGCTCTGCATACCTTGGCTGTGTCAGGGAGCCTTGCAGCACTAATGCAGTATGCGATATGCACTGGGAGCGGATATTGCTCAGAAGCTGGCTGACGGCTGGCTGGCTGCACATCTGAGAAAGAAAGAAACAAAATCATCTCTGAAACAAGTCCGAAGACATCAGCTGCAAGAAAATGGCATGCCTTTTTCTTCTTTTATTAGTAATGAACAAAATACAGCAAATATCTTACTCGAGTGTACCACCTCCACTGAAATCTGTGGTCAGAGAAGGAAGCAGCTGCTTGAGGTACACACTTGGAATCCGTGCAGACTTGCCACTTGCTTTGCTATTGCTAAGATTAAGTACAACACTATCCCAAAGAGGTCCTTTCCAGATACGAAACTAATGGGGGAGGCAACTGGTTTCGTTTCTAATGTAACACAAGAACCAGAAAATAAAATAGGAATAAAATGGGAAAATAATGATGTCGGTTGGCACAAAGACATGGATAAAGTGTAGCTTCCTGAGTTAAACCCACCCTGGTAATTTACAATTCATGTGAATCTGGACAATTACTTAATCCCTCTGAGGGTCATTTGCTTATTTATGCCAGGGACAAAAAGGATACCTATCTTATATTGGGTTGCACTGGACTAACTGAACACTGGTGAGAATGCAAGCTGGTAGAATGTGGAGTGAGCACCGTTCTCGGCAGTCTGCAGGCGCTCTACCGTGTTGGAGCAGGCTACCTCGACTCACATTTGGTCCTATCACCTCGCCGCCCCACGAGTGGGAGGCAGGGATCCTGCTTTGTTCACTGATATAGCTCAGGTTCCTAGCATAGCACCTGACATACAGTCAGTACTCAATAGCTACAGATACTTTACTAACTGAATCAATGAGTGAATGCTCCTGGGAGTGGGAGATTACTTATCAAACAAAAAACTGGGCGGTTTTTGTTTTGTTTTATTTCACATTACCTTTGGTGCTTTTTTTTCCTCTATTCCAACTCGGTCAAAACACTCGATGAGGTAGTTCAGCATATCTGTCTCCTTGCAGGTTTCAATGGTAAAATGGTCACTGTAGGAATCCCAATTACTTGCTCCACCAGAGGCTCCCAAACTTTGGAGGAGAGAAACAGAAAAGAAAAAGGATGATTCTTCACTCTTCTTATTTCTTTCAGCAGAGTTTGCATTTCTGCAGCAGAAAGCCTGTTAGGAGCCCTGCACCCATGACGAAGCACAAACATCCATGCAGCCAAAACTGGAGCTGATGGCTTGTTCCACCTCCTCTAACAACAATAATTTTTGGTAAATATTTTATGGACCTACAAAGGGGACCTTTCTTACTGGGATGGCACCTTACAGACCACAAGGACTAAGAACAGTACCTAGTGCAAAGCATTTGAAGGAATGTTACAGGTACTTAAGCCAAACTAGCCAGCATCACGCAGGCAGAACCGTAGGTTAAAGCCAGACCATGCCATTGCTGTAATGGAACTCTTCCAGACAGAAAACGTAAGGCACTAACGATAACCCGCATCCTCATGACTTCTGGCATAAATCTCAAAAGCCTTCATCCAGCATTTGGCAACAGGACCAGAGCTGGGGCACAATATCCAGTTAGGAGGAGACATGGATATATATTAACACAAAAATCCCAAAACCTTCCGTGAAAAGGGCAAAGTAAAACAAAGTCAAAACAAAACAAAAATCTTGTAGTAGGCGTAATCGAACTTGGCTTCCAACCTCAGCCCTGCTGCCTACTTTTTACCTAAACCTGGAACCTCTATTTGCAGTGAGGCTTCAATGAAGCAATGTGGGAGCACTTCCTAACAAGCAAGCAGGATACAAGGAACACTATTAGTAGTAATAACTTATCTGAGACGAAAACCAAACATAATCACAAGAGTAAGGTTTAAGGAGATTCAACAAATTAGGATCAGCAAATTGATAGGTCGTATACTAAATCTGGTGTTTGCTCACAAATTGACTTCGTATACATACACAAATAATACAGGGAGATTAATCATGACATAGGAAGAAGCAAGGAATTTTGAATGAAGTAGAAATGAGAAAAAAAGTTTAGCAAAAAAATTATACATAGAAAATGATAAAGGAGGGGTCAGCACGTGGCATAGTGATTAAGGTACTAGACTCCCACAAAGCTCACTGTGGTTCAAGTCCTGGACCTGGCAGCTTGAAACTTAAGCCAGGCATGTGTACACATGTGCCCAAAATCCCAGGAGAATGGAGAAGGGACTGTGGCATGGACATCCCTCCAGGGGGATGATTTCTCATTTTCTCTCTCTTGTCTTTTGAGTGCGCCCAACAGCAAAAATCTCTCTCTTAAAAATAAAAAAAGAAAATGATGATAGGAGAAACATCAGGAACTATATAAACACATCCCTACTTCAAGTTGTGATAGAAAATTAAAGGCTAAAAACTAAAAGGATTAAGAGAAATTGAAATAGCAACAATATGTTATAATATGTATAAACTAATTTTGGCAAATATATATAACTGACCTTAGAATTTTGTAAAAATGTACATAATTGACCTTAAAATAAAATCATGATATTAGGGCTAGCGGATAGTGTGTAGTTAAAGTTCTGGACTCCCACATGGCCAACCACGGTTTGAGTCCAGGACCTGATGGCTTGCTTTCTCTCTCTCTGATGAGCACACATGCCCTATAACTATATAATAATAATAATAAATGAAATAAATCATTCTTCAAAAAATAATAAACCATGATATTAAAGTATGTCAGTAAAGAAGGTAAAAATGATGTCGGTTTTAAACCCAAGGCTTTTGGCCCAGAGTCTAGTAAATATAAATTCCTACCACCTACAATAGGTCTGACAGAAGGGAAGGGAGGAAACAAGGCTGAGAGGCAAAGAGTAAGAGAGCCCACTCTGCTGACTGAGCAGGTAACTACGCCACCCACCAAGCACTTCGCCAGGGTCATGATAAACATGGGCAGGGCAGCATGGGAACCCTAAGAAAACAGAACCAATTCTTGTATATCCACAGCAATGATTATTTTTTGTTTTTCAGAGACAGTTATGTTGCCCAGGCTGGCCTCAAACTCATGATCCTCCTGCTGCAGCCTCCCAAATAGCTACACCTACAGGAGTGTGCCACCGTGCCTGGCTATAGCAATTAATCAAGGGTAGCAGCTGGTATCTGACAACTGGCCTGACAACAGAAAGGCTGAGTACTATAACAAATCACAGAAAAACGATACATTAAAAACGAAACAGAGGCCAGTGGATAGCATTAATGGTTAGGTAGGTGGACTCCCACGTGGTCAACCATAGTTCAAGTCTTGGACATGGTGGCTTCGAATTCATGCCAGGTGCACGTGCGTGTGTGCCTAAGATCCTAGGAGAATGAAGGAGAAGGGACTGTGGGATGGCCATCGCCCCTGGGGGCGGGGGTGTGGGGGGATGTCTCACTTTCCCTCTCATTGTCTCTGTCTCTCCTGGGCAAGCACATGTTCCCCTAAGGCAAAACTTCTTAAAAAAAAAAAAAAAAAAAAAAGAATTAGAAGAAAGCAAAACAGAAAAACCCATTAATAAATCAAAGAAATTATTCTCCCCCTTCTGTCTGACATTGGTGACTCAGTGCCTATATTTGCTGTACTTCCTCCTAAAGATGACCTTTGTTAATACAGGTTTACACTTATACACAACTGAGGGTAATTTTCCTTTGAGTAGCTGCTGCAAATGACAATGAAAATAGATCTTATTTGTGTGTAAAATGAAAATTTTAAACTATACATTGTCTTGATGATAAGCCCTACATTTCTCACGTTTTCACATTTCTGAAGTGAAAAACACCCTATATTTGATGTCAGCATGTCCCAGCCAGTTGTGAGAAGTCAGCCTGATGTGCTCCCAGCCAGCACGTGGACCTATGATGAGCATGCTTAGACAGTGCTGGCTCGCACGAGTGCCACTGAGATCAGGCCCCACCCTCAGCACCACATTCCATTCCATTTTAACTTCAATCGGAACCTGTCGCTACCACTTAAGATACTTTCACAAATGTTACACTAAGGCATGAAGAGTGACAATGCATGTCGTAGACTGCTTATCTTGTGCTGGGCAAGGCAATGAAAGACACTTAGAATCTGTCACAGAAGTTTCAAAGCTGAAAGATGTTGGTATAAATTGGTGATCATCTGTCAGGCACCAAGCAGCCAATTGACTTTCAAGAGAAGAGGGGGGGGGGGAACCAGCAGTTAGCGTAATGGCTATGTCGCTGGACTCCCACGTAGTCGACCGCGGTTCGTGTCCCGGACCCGGTGGCTTGAAACTCACGCCGGGCGCGTGTGCGTGCGTGCCCAGGATCCCGAGAAGAGAATGGAGGAGAAGGGATTGCGGCGTGACCATCCCCCCTGGGGGGTGATTTCTCGCTTTCTGTCTCTATGTCTCTCTCTGTCTGGCGAGCGCACGCGCCCTACAGTGAAAATCTCTCCAAAAAAAAAAAAAAGAGAAGAGGGGGGGGAAAAAAAAGAGAAACCAAACAGGAAATGTAGAGTAAACCTAGTCAACCTTAGTATCTATCAATACATTTCCAAAGTGGGGGCCAGCAGGTGGCATGATGGGTAAGGGCCCTGGATTCTCACATGGGTGACCATGGTTCAAGTCCCAGACCTAGAAATTTGCTTTCTCACTGTCCCTCTCTCTCTCTGGAAATATTAAAATAATAATAATAAAGTTAAATAAAATACATTTCCAAAGTGTAAGATCAAACCTAGGCAGGTGCTAAAGCAAAGTATGATGACAGGTATAAAAAGAGGTCAGTCATGGGACCAGCAGTCGGTGTAATGGCTATGTCACTGGACTCCCACATAGTCGATGGCAGTTTGAGTCCCAGACCCAGTGGCTTAAACTCACACTGGGTGCGTGTGTGTGCATACCCAAGATCCCGAGAGGAAAATGGAGGAGAAGGGACTGCGGTGTGGCCATCCCCCCTGGTGGGTGATTTCTTGCTTTCTATCTTTCTCTGGCAAGTGCATGCACCCTATAGCAAAAACCTCTCCAAAAAAAAGAGTCAGTCTTGCCACACCTGATATGCACAAGTGTCCATGGACAAATCTGATTTACAAGGATTTTCAGACTCGAAGTGAGAGTTGGACTCAAATTCTAAATGTCATAATGAAGGGCAAAGTGGTGCATAGTTTATTCACATAAACTTAATGCTATCACTAAGCATTTTTAGGTGTTTAAAGTAGTAACTAGGCTTGGTGGCTGGGTCTATAATACCAGTTACTCAAGAGGTAAGGTAGGCTGATCATGTGTTGGAGGTCTGTCAGCCTGGGCAACTTAGCCCTGCCTCAAGAAAGAAGAAAAAAAAAGTTTAAAGTAATATTTCATTTTATTTCCTCAAAGAGTTGCTACAAAATTCATGATGCTTTTACAACTGTGATATCCTAACATCTTGAAAATATTTTGTATTTAAGTCCCAAGAGCATCTAAAACATTGTACACCTCTCTCTGAGAGAGTATGTGAACCACTTTCTGTTGACTCTAATAGCAGTCCAAATTAATCATGTCATTACTTCACTTAACAGAAATACTGCTGAGACCTGAAAATATTCCTGGGAATTTACATACACATTGGACCTGTGCGGATTGAATCTCATTTTAAATGCATCAAGAAAACTTGCTTCTTTTTTAATTATTTTTTTTCTTTTTTTCCCCCTAGCCCTAAGAAAACTTGCTTCTTAAAGAGCTTCCATTGGAATTTCTTCTTCTTCCTCTTTTTTGAAAAAACGGGAATAATCACTGTCCCATTTGCTAACTTTTTTTTTTTTTTTTTAAGATTTATTTCCTAAGAGGGAGAAAGACAAGTACCCCAGACAGGATTTTCGTGCTGCCGGGATTTTCCTCTGCCAAGCCCTACAGCAAGCCAGGACCCCAAGTGCACTTGGAGCGTTCAGGCAGACCCTGGATGCAGACCCAGAGCCTTCCTGTGTGGCCTCCAGTGCCGTGCAGCAGCACCCTTACGGCCTGCACCTCTGCAGTTGGGTCACTATTTGCTTTTTAAACGAAGACTTTGGGACTTTGGCAACCGTCTCAGTGCAAGGCAAAGTCAAAGCTGTGTGGGTTTAAGCACCATAAAGTCAGTCAACAAATGTTTATACTAGGCCTCCGGGGCTCCAGGCACTGAAGGTCCTGGGGCAGTACACAGAATGCAAACACATGAAGACCTTGTTGGTACAGCAGTTATCTGTATCAACAATGGGAGAAAAATCGAAAGCAAATGTTTATGTAAGTGCTATGAGGAAAAAGAGCAGAGCACTGGTGACAGAATGGGGCAGGAAGTTGCATGTGTACACACATCGTTTGTGTGCACAAGTGTGAGTTTTATATAATGTTAATACAATGGGTCAGGGCCCTCCCTCTGAAAAGGTGATAGTCACACACACACTCCTGGAGGGGGGTGTCAGGGAATGGGCCACAATCTACCTGGAGGAAGAACAGTCCAAAGAGAGGGAATGAGCACAAAAGCCTAAGGCAGGAAGGGAGAAAATGGACAGGAGTCCTTCGTACGAGCTAGAAGACGTAGGCGTGTAGAGGAAGACGAGTGTGTGTGAGTGTGTGTGTGCGTGCACATTTAGAGAATGTGAGATGCAGAGCCTCGTGGGTCACGATGAGAGGCTCTGGGTTTGACTCTGTGAGAAAGAAAATCACTGGAAGGTTTTGAAGGAAGATACAGCAGAAGGAGGATTCCTTTTCCACAGTTTCCACGTTTCCTCCCGAACAGTGACGACCAGCAGAAACAAGAGGGTGCACGTCACTGTTTTTCATTATTTGCTAATTTTCCCTTTCTCTACTCACACAGCCTCACGATGTTCAAGATTTCACCTTGTCTACTAAAATATCTAAGCAGGCTTTTTAAAAATTTCTTCATAGTCATCAATTTCCTAGGAAACAATTAAAAACACTTTCTGGGGCCAGCAAGCGGTGTGGTGGTTAAGGTGCTAGATTCCTACATGGCCAACCGCAGTTCAAGTCCCAGATCTGGTGGCTTGAGAGTCACACCAGGCACATATGAATGTGTGCCCCAGATCCCAAGAGAAAGGAAAAGAAAGGATGGCAGCAAGCTCATTCACCTTGGGGGATGATTTCTTGCTTTTCTCTCTGTGTCTCTCTTTGGTAAAGTGCACACATCCTATGGCAAAAATCTAAAAGAAAAAAAAAAAAAAGAAAACTTTTCCTCAGCTATACTCCTATAGTATCCTTACCGTGGCATAATTCTATCAGTCCTAGTCTCCCAAGGAGCAGTTCCTTATAACTCATATCATTCTTTTCACAGAAGACTATAAAACATAAAACATTACAGAAGGAACGGTTTACCTTTGTTCAATCGATCCTTATCATGACCACTATAAATAAGTAACCTGAGTGTATGTCCCAACTGCTTCCACCGTACAGTGTGAACAAGACAGAGATACGAGCCCTGGTGACTCCCTCTTCTCTGCCATTAATCTAACCAGGCAAGAAGGAGGTAGTGAAATTACTTCAGAGTAAATAAATTTGTGGAAATATAAACTAGGAAGGGGGAAGGAAAAAACTATTTCTTTGCTGATTGCTGGGATTAACAGTATTTTTTTGCTACCTCTTCCTGGTTCTGACCCTGCATACATTCTCAAGTTCTATTTGTTGAAAGAGTTACATGATTTGATCTACCCACTTATATTCTTTTTTTTTTTTGAGAGGTTTTCGCTATAGGGCGCGTGTGCTCGCCAGACAGACAGAAAGAGACATAGAGACAGAAAGCGAGAAATCACCCCCCCGGGGGGGGGGGATGGTCACGCTGCAATCCCTTCTCCTCCATTCTCATCTCGGGATCTTGGGCACGCACGCACACGCGCCCGGCGTGAGTTTTAAGCCACCGGGTCCAGGACGCAAACCGCGGTCGACTACGTGGGAGTCCAGCGACATAGCCATTATGCTAACTGCTGGTTCCCTTATATTCCTTTTGATATCTATTAAGAACTTTTAAGTTGCCAAAATCTGGATGAAGATATTTCATTATATCAGTCAATAAGGGACATGCCAACTGACTGGAATGGAATTTTGTAATTAAGGGCTAAAATGCTGGCACTTCCCTTGCCAAGGAACAGAGAAGACGCGCAGATTCACAGCAGTGAGAGAACTAGTGAGCACCAAAAACAACACAGCCTTGTTCAGGCAAAAAATGAAAAAGGCAGAGGTGTGGTGGTGAGGAATGCGAGCTCTCTGGAATCAAGCTGCCTGGGTCTGCCTCCAGACTCTGCCACTGCTAGTCAGGTGGCTCACTTCTCTGTACCCCATTTCCTCCCAGAACGCTACAGTGATGGATCAAGGGAGTCAGGCACCAAGTGGGGACACAGCATCTGGTGCATGATGGTCAATATGTCTCTGCAGCTCTTGCCACACACTCAGCAAGTTTTCTCTCTCCTATTGGGTCCAGAATCTAGATCTATGGCAAGACTGTGGGGTTAGAAATCTAGAAAGAGTGGTATTAATGAAATCAGCATACAACCTGCTATCAAAGAAAGGTGGAATTAAATAGGCCAGGAAGAGAAAGCATTTCTCCCACAGTAATTTATGATAAACAGATGACAGGTCCTTTTACCAGGTATGGAAACTGACTATGAAGAATGTCTGCTGTACTATAACCACACAATCAGAGTTTACTTACATGAAAAAGACACTTCCACCTTTGGAAACTACCTTGAGAAATAGTGATATAATGTTCACCCTAACACAAATATCAACATTCTTGAATCAATGTTCAACCTTGCAACCACATTCCTCTCTCTCTAATGGTCCTTCTGAACACTGTCGAATTTAATGAAGTGTACCCAACTCCTACTGCGGTCTCTATTTATAGCCTGGAGTTATTTTTGAATAGTGCTGGGCATAAATACCAACTCCATCCAGGGGAAACTTTGATTTAAGAGCAAACTTGTAAGACAATGAGTCAGAGGATTAGAGAGAAGGTGCAATAATATTTTCTTGCCCAAAGTCACCTAGAAAACCCAACTAATACTTTCCGCTCAGTTTTCAGGGTGAATGTTCAGCACCACCATGGACTGTGTTTTAGCCTCTGTGCCATTCCTTTTCTGAAAGCTCTTTAAACAAATAGGGTCTGGCCTCACTGAGCCCAAGGAGGTCCTGAGAGAAATGGAAGATTAGAAGTGAAATCAGAATCACCAATATACCAGTGTAATCCTGTTACTCGATGGATTGCCCAGACAGAGCCTGATGGGGGGAAGGAGGAGTGGGTGCCAAGAGCACACACACGTACACACACGCACACACTCAGCCCCAGTGCCAGCCCCTCGGCAGCAATCCATGCACCTGCACTTCAGGATGCGTGGCTGGCAGACGACCCGTGGCTCACGTTCAGGCACTCACAGAGACATCTCACAAGAGATAAGCAGAGTCCCGCGTTTTAGATCTAAGGGTGGATAAATTTAATGACTAATCTTGACTAATGACTAATCTTCTTAATCTTGACAACTGATTATATGTAAAGTTCCCTCTGCATTTATCAGAACAGCAACAAAAGTTTTCCTACGTGAAAACTTTTTAAAAGGGATTTCTCACTTTCTCCCAAGAGAGAAAGTCCTACCACTTCAATAGAGTCTAGCCCACCTCAACTGACCCTCTCCTGCTCGGATCCAAAGCATACCCCTTGTTAGGGCTTATGAAAGTTAGTTCCTAAGCACCTATGCACATGCAGGGGTAAGGCTCCATTCCTGTGATACCTGGACCCAAACTGGACACAAGAAAAATCACCACCACCACCACCACCTTCATCATCACCATCATCATCATCTTCATCATCTTCGTCACTACTGTCCCCAGAAAGTGCGAGGAAGAGGAAGGAGAAAGGACTGTCGTACATACTACCACAACAAAAGCAAAAAACGTCATCAGGGAACAAAGAAAACACAAGAAGGGGAGAAGTTTTTACAACTGCTGGCCTTTTAAATAAATCTTGCACTACAAGTTCTGTTCACTGACATGCAGAAACGTAAGTCACTGAAATTACTGAAACAGGTAGGTACATTTGAGAGAAGGGGCCACCAGATTAATGGGATGTACCACTTCTTTCTAAGAGGGTGAAATTATATGCAACCAAAAATCAAAGTATCCAGGCATGACCACTGACCCAGCCCCCCTCACCAGAAGTATAGGACACCAGGCCCAGCTTTGCACCCACAACCCCTTGGACTGACTGCAGTTCATTTACTGGCAACAGTACAAAAGTCAAAAAGGGGTCCCAAGAGCCCCAGCTCTCAAATACAACACTGACCAAAATTCATTTCTAATGAGGAATCACGTGAATTAGATTTTAAAAACAAAGTTATTTCTTTTGTTTCTTTTCTTTTTGTACAGAAAAGAGGAAGAGTGAGGGAAATGAAGGGAGAAAGGGACTCATGATAAAGCAACCCATACTTCCTGATGGGATCAAAGCTTGGCAGGAGCAGGGACGTGGGGCAGGGGTCTATGAGACTGGTTAGCCACACAGTTAATAACCCGAAATAACAAGATTTAACTGAGGTCAGTGGTACACAGCAGTCCTTCTACCACATGTTAATCTCCTTTCCCTGCACTGCACACACACACGCGACTCTCCTGCTGAATAAATACCTAGGAGAGATCCGAGGAGGGACGTCTGCTCAGGGCACTGGGTGAGGCGGGCGGTAAAGGCGGCCCCATGCTGGTGGGCCTGGGTCTGGAATTGCTGGCAGGCACTGGTTGGGGGCTACTAGCAAGGGCAGGGTGGCTTGGGGAGCTGGAAAGAATGGATATGCCTGAAGCCCGCGGGGCAGGTGAGGGTGAAGACCCCCACGGGTGAGTGACAGTGTAGGGGCGATACCGCGGAGAGGAGGGCTGGCTTCCTGCAGCAGTTCCAGAAGCCGCGCTATGTGGACTGAGGGAAGTAGAAGGCACAGCCGTCTGGCTGGCAGCACGGGAAGTTGAGGCAAAAGATGGATTCATCACTGGCACAGAGCTCCAGAGACTGGTAGTGGGAGCTGGACTAGATTCATAGAGGCTAAATTAATTGAGAAAGGGAGGAAAGAAAGAGAAAATCAGAAAAAAAAACTTGAGACAACTAACTAAAATGGAAAAATATCAAGCTTTTAAAAAATAGTTTAATCACATTTCCGACCTCAGGGACTTCAAGTCTATAGATCTATCATAAGATAGGTTATATATAATCATAATCTAATTGCTATACTGATCTAGAGTTACAATAGGGTAAAAGCCCTGTTTTCAAAGAATAATGTAGTATACATAGCTACTTGTTTCTAAAATTTCATCTACCAATAGCCTAAACATGGAAAGCCAAAAAATCCAATCTAGAAAAGACAATACCACTTTCAATGACTAAATCTAGAGTCCCAAATATGATAAACACCATCATCTGAATGACACGGATGAACAGTATGTAGACATTCCCTTCTCCTACCACTGTCATGGCTATTTCACTACCAACCAGATATGCAGAGAGCCACACTGACCTAGACAAAGAGCTGGCACTGAAGGAACCCAAGCTGCAGAACATGGGGCTCGTTCCTGGATTGGAGCCAGTATTTAGCATCAGATTCCTGTCTGGTGACCGAGCTGCCGCTGCAATTGGCTGTGATGTGGCCGTCAGACTGGCAAATGGGTTTTCATCTCTAGTCTGAGTGGACATCATTAGCACTTCCATTAAAATCTGGCCAATCAAGTCCTTAAAATCAGAGAACACTGTTGGAAAGGCAGAACAAAGACAGTTAGTTACACATGGATCTTCACATACAGTTACTGAGAAGGATAATTTAATCGGGGGGTCAGCGTGGTAGTCTGAAACAGTAAAAGGACATTAATGTAAAATACAGCAAAATCCTGTACACACAGTGTATACAGGAACTCCATGCACAGTATTTGAAGCTTTTCTGTAAATTTCAAACTACTCCAAAAGAAAAAAATTACTTAAAGAAAGAAAGAAGCAGGGATGAGCAGATGGCATAATGGTTCCATTGCTGGATTCCCACATAGTTGACTGTGGTTTGAGTTCCAGACCCAGAGGCTTCAAACTCATGCTGGGCACATGACCAAAGTCCCAAGAGGAGAATGGAGGAGAAGGGATTGCAGTGTGGCCATCTCTCTGGGGTGGTGGTGGTGGTGGTGGTGGTGATTTCTTGTTTTCTTTTTGTCTCTCTGTCAAGTGCACACACCTTACAGCAAACATCTCTCAGGAAAAAAAAGAAGCAAGGTCAATAGGTGGCATGGTGGCTAAGGCACTGGATTCCACATGGACAACTGTGATTTGGTTCGAGACCTGTACCCAGTGGTTTGAAAATCATGATGGGCACATGTGTGAATGTGCTCAAAATCTCAAGAGGAGACTGGAAAAGAACAGAATGCAGCTTGGCCGTGCCCCGGACTTCACACTGTTCCTCTTGCGACGAGAGCATGCAGCTTGTAACCAAAAGAAAAAAGAAAAAAAAAAGCAAGAACGAACGAATGAAGCTACTCCCAGCTATACAGGTTAGCTTATCACACTACAAATTCAACTAGGATAGGATTTTTCAGTCTATACACTTGATATACAGTATAACTATTAAGTCCAAGGTTCAAAAGATTTTATGAAGGGCCCAAAATTTACTTACTCTCTGGCTTCTGGGGCAAATTCTACAGTCTAGCTTCCTTCTTATTCTTTGCTGTTCCCAACTGATTTACTGTTGATCTTTAGATCTATTTTAAATATCATTAACAAATGAAAGTTCTAACCTATGTAAATTTTATCTGATTTGGTTATTTTTTAATAATTATTTTATTTACTTTTAGTGATTTATTTACTTATTTTAATTTGACCAGAGAGGGACAGAGAGAGTCTGAGAGCAAGAGAGAGAGAAAGAGAAAGAGGGGAAGTGAGAAAGCAAGCTGACAGGTCCAGGACTGGAACCGTGGTTGGCCACATGGGAATCCAGCACCCTTAACCACTATGCCATCTGCTGGTCCCTTACCGTAAATCTTAAGATTCTGAAATCTCACGTATATAAGTGATAATTATTAATAACCAAATCAGGGGCCAGACATGTGGCATGGTCATCCTCCTGCGGGTGATTTCTCACTTTTCCTCTCACTGTCTCTTTCTCTCTCTCTGGCAAAGATATGTTCCCTAGGGCAAAAACCTCTTGGGGTGGGGGGAAGATTACAATAAGAATAACAAGTGTCAAGGGTTTTTTTTGTTGTTGTTTCTTTGTTTTTAAAGAGATTTTTGCTATAGGTACATGTGCACTCGCCAGAGTGACAGAGACAGACAGAGAGACAGAAAGCAAAAAATCACCCTCCAGGGGAAAGGCTATTCCGCAATCCCTTCTCCTCCATTATCCTCTCAGGATCTTGGGCATGCATGCACAGGTGCCCGACGTGAGTTTTAAGTCCAGGCCTGGGACTCGAACGACGGTTGACAACGTGGAGTCCAGCAACGTAACCATTATACCATCTGCTGGTCCCAACAAGTGGCAAAGTTTTAAAACATATAGTTGCCGGGGCTGGCAGGTGGCATGGTGGTTGGGGATGCTGGACTCCCACATGGCCAACCATGGTTCAAGTCTCAGACCTGATGGCTTCCTTTCTTACCCTCTCTCTCTCTCTCTCTGGTTAAATTGGAAAATAATAATAGATAAAGTTAAAATAGAGTAATTCTTTAAAAAACAAACAAACAAAAAACCACATAGTTGCCAAGCTCATCTCTATAAACAGAGTTAATAAAAAGATGCCAGTAAAATAAAAAATAGCCTTTCCATTCTCCAGGAACATAGAGGACGTTTTTCCCTCCCTGGGAAATAGGCAGCATAGTAAAGGGAAATAAAATCTCTTTGATAATCATTCATCCACTTAAAATACACTTGCCGAGTGATGTTTTGTGCAAGACATCCTCCTTAGGCAAAGTGGATACATCAGTAGGCAAAATAGACACAAATCCCCCCTAGGGGCCAGCAGGTGGTGTAGTAGTTAAGACACTGGACTCCCACATGGCTCACTGTGATTTGAGTCACGGACTAGGGGCCAGCAGGTGGCATGGTGGTTAAAGGCACTGGATTCCCACATGGTCGACAACAGTTCAAGTCCTGGACCTAGCAGCTTGCTTTCTCCCTTTCCCTTTCCCTCCCTTTCTGGTCAAATTAAATAATAATAATAACAACAAATGGAACTAAATAAATAATTTTTTTTAAAAGAGAGATTTTTGCTATAGGGCACATGCACTCACCCAAGAGACAGAGAAAGAGATAAATCACCACCCCCGGGGGTGGTGGGGGATGGCCATGCCGCAATTCCTTCTCCAGTCTCCTCTCAGAATTTTGGGCATACATGCACACAAGCCCAGCATGATTTTTAAGAGTGAACCACAGTTGACTACATGGGAGTCCAGCCACATGGACTACATCATCTGCTGGTCCCAATAATTCTTTTTAAAAATAATACTAAATAAAATGTAATCATTCTTTAAAAAAAAGTACCAATTCTTTAAAACAAACAAACAAACAAAAAAAACCTCCACCTCAAGGAGGCTATAGTCCCATTATTTGCGGAGAAAAAAAATCCATTATACTTCTCCTATCTCTTCTGTATTTCAAATGACTCTTTCTTTTTGGAGAGGTTTTTGCTATAGGGTGCGTACGCTCGCCAGATAGACAGAGAGAGATAGAGACAGAAAGCGAGAAATCACACCCTAGGGGGGGATGGTCACGCCGCAATCCCTTCTCCTCCATTCTCCTCTCGGGATCTTGGGCACACATGCACACGCGCCCAGCTTGAGTTTTAAGCCACAGGGTCCAGGGCTCAAATCACAGTCAACTACATGGGAGTCCAGTAACATAGCCATTACACTAACTGCTGGTTCCCTCAAATGACTCTTGTAAAGAAAAATTATAGTATTCTATAATGCTGGTATCTTGGTAAGAGTTTCATTATTTTGTTATAAGCATGGTTTAGCATAGCTTCTTAAAACATAGTACTAGAAAAGCAGAAAAATACCATTATGTTCTGTCATGCAAAGCAATGTAATCAAACAGATTTATTCCCCTGTGCACAAATGGCTCAGTAGGCACTTAATGCAGGTATAGGTCTTCTAAGGCACCTCTCAAGATCCCTGGTGACCACCCAGTATACTTTATAAAAGGAGCTAATGCTTTCTCTAAGCACCTTCTAACTGCAAAGAGAAAAATTTCAATCCTGGGACAATGGAGACCATTAGTTTATTTATATAGGTTTTTGGTTTTTGTAGAAATCATGAAAAGTGCACCAACAGATAGCACAATGGTAATGTTGCTGGATTCCCTCATGGCTGACCATAGTTCGAGTCTCACCCAGTGGCTTGAAATTCACATCAGGCGTATGTGCCTGCAGGTCTAAGATCCCAGGGGAAGAATGGAGGAGAAGGGATTGTGGTGTGGCCATTCCCACTGGGGCTGATTTCTCACTTTCCCTCTCACTGTCTCTCTCTCTCTGGCAAACACACATACGCTAAGGTAAAAGCCTCTACCAAAAAAAAAAAAAAAGAAAAAAAAAAGAAATACAAAAAAATTTAAAAAAAATATTAGTAGTAAGATCAGTTATAAAGGAAGGAAATGGACAAACAGCATTATTCTCACCTAGAATCTCTCTCTAATCAAAAATACAACCCAAAAGCAGGGCCCAACAGGTGGTGTGGTAGTTAAAGAGATGAACTCCCACATGGCCAACACAGTTTGAGTCTTAGACCTAGCAGCTTGAAAGGCATGGTATATGGGCATGCGTGGCCAAAACCCCAGAGGAGAATGGATTGTGGTATGGCGATAACCCCTGGGGGATGATCTCTCACTTTTCCTCTTAAGGGCTCTCTCTTTGTTTCTCTCTAGCAAGTGCATGTGCCCTATGGCAAAAACCTAAAACAAAACAACCTAAAAGCAAGATAGATTGAATGTGGTTAATAGAGAAGGACCAAACACCTTACATTCTATTTTCTTGTACATACTCTAAAGTTAGACTGCTAAGCTAAGATTCCCACCTTCTTTTGGGTTCTGCTTAAACTGTGCAGAAAGAGAAGAAAGAAAGATGACATCTCTGTCCCGGTCCTTCCAAGAGACACGGAAGATCTTACAGACCAGCTGTAAGGCCTGCTCTTCAGACACTTCAGGACCGCAGGAAGGCTCCTGGTGAGGAAGAAGATTTAGGAGTTAATTTCAAATATGGTATCAACAAAAATAGCTTATTCTGACTTAATACACTTATTAATTAGAATATTTTTATAATGCGTAACGCCATTTGCCCACTGATTAGGAGAAAACTGTCATTGTGAAGTTACAACACCGGGGTCTCAAGAGTTTAAAATAGGATCTTTGTGGAAGCACAAAAGAGCAAGGACATTAACAAGAAACGTCAAGGAAGAAATGTAATAAAAAAAGTTGTGTACACACACACACACACACACACACACACATATATATATAATATCTGTTTATCTATATATATAATATATATATAGAATATATATCTATATAGAATATATACTGTTGTATATATTGTATAATATATAATATCTACATATAGATATTATATATTATAGCCAGGTACATAACCAATTTTCCTCTAGGGATTTTTCCACAATTTAATGTTTCTTATTACATTCCACCACAGATAAAATACCATATGGAAAGAACTTTGTAAACATGAAAGAACTATACAAGTAGGGAACCAGCAGTTAGTGTAATGGCTATGTCGCTGGACTCCCACGTAGTCGACCGCGGTTCGTGTCGCGGACCCGGTGGCTTAAAACTCACGCCGGGCGTGTGTGCGTGCGTGCCCAAGATCCCGAGAGGAGAATGGAGGAGAAGGGATTGCGGTGTGACCATCCCCCCTGGGGGGTGATTTCTCGCTTTCTGTCTCTATGCCTCTCTCTGTCTGTCTGGCGAGCGCACACGCCCTACAGTGAAAATCTCTCCAAAAAAAAAAAAGAACTATACAAGAAAAGTGTTGTATCACTAAAAGGCTACAGCCCAACCTCTAATCATCAAAATGAGTTACCAAAGGACTCCTAAAATTTACTGAATAGAAAGTGATGTAATTACCTATATCATGACATCAACAACAAAACAGAAAAAAATTAAAAAACCCAAATACAGGAAACTAAGTTTGGATGATAATAAAATATGACATCCTCCTAGGGCCAGCAGATGGCATAGTGGTTATGTTGCTGGACTTCCACATGGCCAACTGTAGGCTCAAGGCCTGGACCGGTGGCTTGAAAATCACTCTGGGAACATGTGCATGTATGCCCAAGATTTGGGGAGGAGAATGGAGAAGGAATTGCGGTGTGGCCATCCCTCCCATGGGGTGATTTCTCAATTTCCTTGTCACTGTCTCGTTTCTCTCTCTTCAGCAAGTGCACATGCCATAAGGCAAAAATCTCTAACGGAAAAAAATATATATATATGGTCCTGTTTTAAAAATGTTTACTTAACAATGTATTGGGTCGTAGAAAGTCATGATGCAGGGGCCAGCAGGTAGCATGGTGGATAGGGGCGCTAGACTCCCACATGGCCAACCACGGTTCAAGTCTCAGACCTGGTGGCTTGCTTTCTCACTTCTTCTCTCTCTCTCTGATCAAAATGGAAAATAATGATAATAATAATAAATAAAGTTAAATAATTCTTTAAAAAAATAAAAAAGAAAGTCATGATAGCATTTTTGTATAGAAAAACACGTCATGACTTTCCAAACAACCTAACATTTACATATTCTTGTTTCAGTCCCCTGCTATTCTCCTCAGGACACTGCCAAATATATAACAACAATCTAGCTGCTGAAGGCAAAGACCAACAGAAAAAAATTCTAGTTAGCTCTAAATGAATTCCTACTACAAACTAAATTTACTGATCAAAACATGAACTTGAACAAAAGATAACTGAAGAATTTTATAGATAAAAGAACTGTTATACTTACCTTAATAAGGGCAATTCCGGCTACACATTTTTCTTTTTTAAAAAAAAGATTTATTTATTTCATTGTATTAGTAGTATTTTTAATTTGACCAGTGAAAGACAGAGAGAGAAAGGGAGAATGAGAAAGCAAGCCTCCAGATCCAGGACTCAGACTGAGATTGGCTATGTGGGAGTCCAGCGACTTAACCACCATGCCACCATTTTTCTTAAAAAAGGAAAGAAATCACCTGTATAGAATTTGCTAATTTGGAGAGGCCCATCCTAACATGCTATAGATTTAAGACATGAAATAGTGTTTATTTACATTACCTGTACTAAAAACTGAAGCAAGGATTTAATCTCTTACCAACCTTATCACTGAGGCTCCTTTTTTCTCTTCGATCACTTTCATCAACCTCCATATTTTCAATTCCTGAATCCACATCCACCTGGGACATGCTTTAAGTATAAAAGACAAGTAAGTCCTTTACCTTTTATAAACCCACACAATGCCGCAGCTGCTGGTTGAGGAAAAGTTTTACAATATCAGTTAAATAAAGCCAAAAAAGCAAAATGATAAACTTTCATTCTTTTTCTTACTAATTTTTAAGAGTTCTTCGTACATTAAGATAAAGACATTGTACCTATCATCATATCCAAAATATTTTTCTTACGCTGTCATTTTTTGGGGGTTACTTTAAAAAAAAAATAAGAGCAGATTCTCTATACATATTAGTTTTAAACAACATAAAACTCAACCAGAGGCTGATTACAAAAACTGGTTAAATACATATTACTTCTCCCTCCCACTAAATAATTGTCCTAGCATCATTCATTGAAAAAGGCATCCTTTTTTTTTTCATTAATATGAAATCTGCTATGTCAAATGTCCAATTTTCATACATGTAGGAGTCTTATTTCTGGATACTTATTTCTGTTCCACTGGACAGCCTGTCAGTCTTGAGCCATTATCACTCTGACTTACTAAAACCTCAGAATACATCTTACGACATGCGTCTTCATCCTGTTCTACTACAGGAGTGACTTAGCCACTCTTGGCCCTACTCTCTTCTATACATACTTAAAAATCATCTCAACAGTTGCTTAAGAATTCCTACTGGAATCCTGACGAGAATTTCATTAACTCTAGAGATTAAACTGGGAGAAATGAAATCGTTATGTTATTGAGTCTTTATCTCCAAGTATGTAGGCCTCCTTTCAGGCCCTTCAATAATTTTCTCCATAAAAGTCTTACATTGCTTTAGCTAGATTTATTCCTAGGTACCATAGAGTTTATAATAAAACTGTGAAAGGTACCTTTATAAAAAATAAGTTTCCTAACTTTTTTGTTGTTGGCATGCAGCAATGCAACTAATTTTTAACAACTTATTTACTTATAGATAGGGTTTACAATACAGAAAACCAAGTTATCTCCAAATAATAAATGTTTTGTTTTCTCCCTTCGATCCTTACTTGTTTCACTGCACTAGGTAAATACTGGCAGAAACTGCAGCTGTCTGCGTTCTTATTCCTAATTTTACAAAGAGTGATTACAACTTTTCACCACTGGACACGAAAGCTGCTGTAGTTTTTTGGGAGATGTCCTTATATTAGTTAGAATAAGACAGGCTACGCTGTTGCAACACATACACTCAGCAATCTTAGAGGCTTAACACTATAAGGGTTTATTTCTTGCTTACGCAAAGTCTGATGAGAGTGAAGCATCCTTACTCCATCTTTAATCTATGCCATCTGCAATACACAGCCTCCAAGGTCACTGGAGCAAGAGAAGAGAGGGATGGAGGAGGAACATCGGCTCAACTGCCTTCACCTACACGTGACACATGTCACTCCCACTCACAGTCTATTGGACAGAGCTAGTCATTTGTCCCCAATCTAACTGTAAAGCAGACTGGGAAATGTCAAGAAACTTGTGGAATACTTGCTAAACTCTGTCTCTGCCACACTGCTTTAATCCTATCAGTTTAAGGATACTCCTTTCTCTTCCTCATTTGCTAAGATTTTTATCATGTAGAATTTTTTTCTTCTCTCTTTTTTAGTGCCAGAGGGTGTGTATGCTCACCAGAGAAGGACAGAGAGAAAGCACTGTCCCCCAATCGGGGCATGGTCACACCACAATCCTTTTTTACTCCATTTCTGCATCCCATTGGATTTTGGACATGCATGCACATGCACCTGTCATATTCTTCAAGCCACTGGGGCCAGGATTCAAACTGGGGTCAGCTATGTGAGATGCAGCTCTCTGCAAGCGCTCAACTGCTGTGTTGCAGAGCCAGGCCTATCACATGGAATTTTATCAAATTTTGCAGCTACGAACACTGTAAGGAATTTCTCTTTCATATATAATATGGTGAATAATATTTACAGATTTTTT
This sequence comes from Tupaia belangeri chinensis, assembly GCF_000334495.1. Lineage (NCBI taxonomy): Eukaryota > Metazoa > Chordata > Mammalia > Scandentia > Tupaiidae > Tupaia > Tupaia belangeri. The sequence goes on from NW_006159616.1 coordinate 13,568,002, forward strand.
TTCTACTGTTAGTGCACCGCTGCATTCCTAAGATAAACCCCAGTTGATTATGATATATTTATCATATTATTTATATTACTATTTTTTAAGAGGTTTTTTTGTTATAGGGGGCGTGCGCTTGCCAGAAAGACAGAGAGAGACAGAGAGACAGAAAGCGAGAAATCACCCCCCGGGGGGATGGCCACACTGCAATCCCTTCTCCTCCGTTCTCCTCTCAGGATCTTGGGCACGCACGTACACGCGCCTGGCATGAGAGAGAGAGAGGGCGTCCAAGCCACCGGGTCCGGGACTTGAACCGCGGTCAACCATGTGGGAGATCAGTGACATAGCCATTATGCTAACTGCTGGTCCCTATTACTATTTTTTTAAAGACACGGTCTCTCTATATTATGATCCTCCTGCCTCAGCCTCAGCCTCAGCCTCAGCCTCAGCCAGGATTACAGGCATGGGCTACTACATCTGGCTCTGTTTCAGACGGGGTCTCCCTATGCTCCCCTCAAGCTCACGATCCTCCTGCTCTAGCCTCTGAGTCATGGGGGTTACTGGAATGCACGAGAATGCCTGGCGTTTAGGTTGAAGTGGTAATCAAACCTGAGCCTCTCATGAGGGCCTGGCCTGCGGAGTACATTGTCTTAGCAGCATATGCCTCCGCAGCTGGACTTGCACTGTGCCGTTTTTAAGGTAAACTTGTCATGGGAGTGTACGTACAGAAAGGTGCATACATGTGTGCCTGGCTGAATGAACTTTCACGAAGTAAAACATACTAATGTAATCAGGAAATAGTATACCAGGACCCCAAAAGCTGCTCTTTCACCCTTTCTTTCAATTACTATTACTTTGGCCTACAGTAATCACTGTCCTGGCATCTAACCATAGAGATTTGTCTTGCCAGGCTTTTATGTTGTAGTATTTGATTTATCAATATCTTAAGATTTTTGAAAAAATGTTCATGAGTGGGCCAGCAGGTAGTATGGTGGTTAAGGTGCTGGACTCCCTCATGGCCAAATGTGGTTCAAATTCCAGACTTGAAGGCTTTCTCTCTCTCTCTCTCTCTCTCTCTCTTTTTCTCTCTCTCTCTGTGTGTGTGTGTGTGTGTGGTGAGTGTACATGCCCTATAGCAAATTTTAAATAATAATAATAATTAATAAAATTTTAATTTGTAGTTCTTAAAAACAAGTTGATGAGTAATTACCATGTAACTGATTTTCTTTTCTATTTTTCTTGTCTGACTTTAATATTAAAGTAACATTAACCTTGTAAATTGAGTTAAGATGGTCCCTTTTTTTTTTAAGACTTATCTATTTAAGTTTTATTTATTCTTTTTTTTTTTTTTTTTAATTTGACCAGAGAGAGACACACAGAGAGAGAAAGAGAGAGGGAAAGTGAGAAAGTGAGCCACCAGGTCCAGGACTCAAACTGCGGTAGGCCACATGGGAGTGTCCAGCTCCTTAACCACCACGCCAACTGCTGGTCCTGGTCCCTATTTTATTTAATTATCTAAAAAAATTCATGTAAAATTGGAATGAAAGAATTATCAGTAAAAATCATATGAGCAGGGTTGTGCTTTTTGTTTATTTGTTTTCTTTTGTTTTTAAGGTTTCTTTCTTTCCAAAGAGAAAGACAGACACCCTCAATAGGGTCTCATACTGTGATCTTTGTTTCAGCTTTGCAGCAAGCTAGGATCATGGTGGGCATGTACCTGCACACCCCACATGTCCAAGTCGACCAGAAACCAAACCCCAATCTTCCAGATGGCTTCCGGCACTGTCAAGTGGTGCACCACCACTGCGCCATCGCAGCTGGGTCAAGCAGGGTATTTTCTTTAGAAAACTTTAAAATATGAATTAGGGCCAACCAGAGGGGTAGTGGTTAGCACAGCTGTATCCCACATGGCCAACTGCAAGGTTGAGTCCCTGAACCAGTGGCTTGGAAAATATGCCATGCCCATGTGCACGTGTGTGTGTGCCCAAAATCATGAAAAGATTAAAAAAAATAAAAAAAGAGGAGATTGCAACAGGGCCATCTTCCTTGGGCAGTGCTTTCTTACTCCTCTACTCTTCCAGTGAGCACATGCACCTTTTAGCAAAATTTTTTAAAATAATTGACTCAGGGCCAGCAGGTGGCATGGTGGTTAAGGTCCAGGATACTCAAGTGGTTTATTGTGGTTCAAGTCCTAGACCGAGCAGCTTGCCTTTTTTTTTTAAATTTTATTTATTTATTTATTTATTTATTTATTTATTTTATGGAATGACGGCCAGGAATGAAAAATCAGCCTCTCTTACTAAACAGCCTGCATTAATGACTTCCATAAGAACCAATCTACTGATTTTGTTAAATTTATCTGATTTTGTTAAATTTATCTTATAGATTAATTATTTTTTTTGTTTTTTTAGATTCTTTTTTTATTTTTACTATCATCATAATCTTTTTTATATTACATTGGATTACATATAACTTTACAGTGTATTAC
>NW_006159616.1:13570917-13581757 GCF_000334495.1 Tupaia belangeri chinensis
GTGATTTCTCACTTTCTGTCTCTCTGTCTCTCCAGCAAGCACACATGTTCTATAGTAAAAATCTCTCTCTCAAAAAAAAAAAAATAATAATAATAATTAATTAAATAGAGACCAGTAGATGGTGTAATGGTTATGTCGCTGGACTCCCACATAGTCAACCGTGGTTTCAGTCCTGGATCCGGTGGCTTAAACTTCATGCCAGGGACATGTGTATGCTTGCCCAAGATCCTGAGAGGAGAATGGAGGGAAGGAAAATGCAGTGTGGCCATCTCCCCAGGGGATGATTTCTCGCTTTCTGTCTCTCTTATCTCTCTAGAGAGCACATACACCCTATAGCAAAAACCTCTCCCTAAAAAAATAATAAAAGCAATAATGGTAGTAAATTAAATAATTCTTACCTCACAGAGCTTATACTCTCATTAGAGAGAGAAAGATAGTAAACATAAACATAATCAATAAAGCATAAAGTACATTAAATGATAAATGCTACAGAAAATGAAAGAGAAAAGTGCACGGAAAAGGCAATTAAGTATACAAGTACTTTCTAATTTCATTAGATGATCCTCACTAAGAAATAAGATATGAGCAAAGACAGGGAGGCTAGCCAAATACATGTCTAGGAAGAGCATTCTAGAAAAAGGGTTTATTCCCAATATCTATTTCTATCATTTTTCTCTTTTCTCTTTATTCATTTTTAATACTTTTAAATATTTATGAACAGTCATAGTGTCACAGGTAATACCGGGCACCACTGCTTGACACTGGAGCCACCTGGGAGACCTGGGTCTGGATCCCGACCCGAGCCCGGGTCAGCCTGAACACCCTGCATGTGCCCACTCCAGCCTGTGATCCCAGCTGGCTGAAAGGCAGGCGCAAAGATGGCAGTGCGGTGAGACTCGGTCAAGGGCACCTGTCTTTCTCTTTCTTTCTCTCTCATGAAAGAAAGAAAATAAACTTAATTTTTTTAATACTGAAAGCTTCATATTTTCCTCTAAGAATCATTTTAGCTGCAACACACAGATTTTGATAAGTGGTATTTGTTGTTGTTCAGTTCTATATACTTCCAAATTTTCATTGTTTTCTTCTTTGACCTATATTAAAAGTATGCTCTTGGGCCAGTCAGTAGCATGGTGTTTAAGGCAGCTGGATCTTACATGACTGACTTTAAGTACCAGATCTGACGGCCTGAAAACCATGTTGGGCATGTGTGCATGTGTGCCCAAATTCCAGAGAGGAGGGACAAATGGAGGGGGGAAGTTTTCTCACTCTCTCTGGCAAATGCATATGCTCTCTGGCAAATTAAAGAAAAAATTAAAAAGCATGTTCTTTAAAAATTTTCCAAATGCACAACAGTTCTTTTTTTTTTGGTAAGCTCTATACTAATCTTTAAGTTAATATACTAGCCACAAAACATGATCTGTATGATTCTGACTTCTGAAACTTTTTGACTGATGAGTATCAGGAAAATACATATGTATATTCTCTAACTGTACAGTACAAAGTCTGTTTCCTCAGAGTAGATCAAGCTTGTCAGTTGTGTTTAAACCTGTCTGTGTACTTACTGATGTTTATTCTCCTTGATCTGTGGATGGTTGAAAGAAGAGACACGTTAAAAATCTCCATTTTGATTATGTATATGTCAGTATCTTCTTGTAGATCAACATTTGCTTATTACATATTGATGTCATATTACTAAGTACATGTACATTTGAAAAGTTTATATCCTACTGGTAAACTAAACATTTATCATTATATAATGTTTGTTTCTACTAATGTTTTGTGCCTTGAAGTCTTAATTTATTAATGTTTATATCTATTTTCTCCTATTTAGCATTTGTCTGGTATATCTTTTCCTTTTCATTTACTTTCTTTTTTTTTTTTTTTCCTTTTTGGAGAGGTTTTTCGCTATAGGGCGCGTGCGCTCACCAGACAGACAGAGAGAGACAGAAAGCGAAAAATCACCCCCAAAAAAATTCTCCTCCCGGGATCTTGGGCATGCACGCACATGCGCCCGGCGTGAGTTTTAAGCCACCAGGTCCAGGACACAAACTGTGGTCGACTACGTGGGAGTCCAGCGACATAGCCATTACGCTAACTGCTGCTTCCCTCGTTTACTTATTTTTTTAAAAGAATTATTTTAATTTTATTATTATTATATTTAATATTTCTAGATAGAAACACACAGGGTGTGAAAGAGAAAGAGAAGAAAAGTGAGAAAGCAAGCCTTTAGGTCTGGGACTCAAACCATGGCCGGCCATGTAGGAGTCCAGCACCCTTAACTACCACACCTCCTGCTGGCCCCCCCTTTAATTTATTTTCAATCCTTCTGTACCCAAAGGTTTCAGATATGTTTTCTGTCAACAAATTTAAAGCTGGGTGCTTAACTCAATCTATGATTTTTAATAGTGTCTTGATGTGATTACTATCAATTATATTTTGATTATTTTTATCATCTTATTTTGTGCTCTTTGACTCCTTTTAAATGTGTATTTCTTCTTTCCCTGCCTTTGATTTTTTATTGCCAGAGGGCATGTGTATTCACCAGAGAAAGAGAGAGAACACACCTCACAATGGGGCATGGTCACATCATGATCCTTTTCCTCCATTTCTCCATCCCATCAGGATTGGGGGCAAGCATGTACACGCACACAGTGTGTTTTTCAGGCCTTGAACTGCAGTTAGCCAAGTGGGATCCAGCTCCTAATACACAGCTTTTAAGCACTGGGCTACAAGGCCAACCTTCTCTTTCTGTGAATTAAGTTCCCTCCACCCTCACCCACTGCCTTGTTCCGTATTTTTCCTTAACATGTTTGGAAGACATACTCTACTTTTCATGGTTACTCCTGGCATTTTAGAAAGCATTCTTATTTTAAAATCTATGGTACCTGCAGTGAGCGTAATGGCTATGTCGCTGAACTCCCATGTACTAGACCACAGTTCAAGTCCCGGACCCAGTGGCTTAAACTCATGTCGGGCGCATGTGCATGCGTGCCCAAAATCCTGAGAGGAGAATGGAGAAGAGATTGCAGCGTGGCCATCCCCCGTGGTGGGGGGAGGTGATTTCTCGCTTTCTGTCTCTCTGTCTCTGTCTTTCTGGCGAGCTCACGTGCCCTATAGCAAAAACCTCACAGAAAAAAAAAAAAAAGAAAATCTAGAACTTAGCCAGTATCTTAATCCTTCTCCCAAATAATTCAAGCACCTGAGAATGGTTGTTCCAATCATGCTCCTTCTGGCTTCAGTATTTTAGATCTTTCCAATTTTGGTATTCCTCTGTCCCATGGTTACTCTGCTATTGCTGTTTTATACATCAGTGTTTCTTTAGATGTACTGTGTGCTCATTATTTCCTTCACTCAATTTCCCTTCTCCTATCTCTCACATAGCGGTAGATCAAAATGTTGTTTTCGGGACCAGCAGTTAGCATAATGGCTATGTCACTGGACTCCCATGTAGTCGACCGTGGTTCGAGTCCCGGACCCAGTGGCTTAAACTCACACCAGGCACGTGTGCGTGCGTGCCCAAGATCCTAAGAGGAGAATGGAGGAAAAGGGATTGCGGCATGGCCATCCCCCCTGGGGGGTGATTTCTCGCTTTCTATCTCTCTGTCTCTGTCTTCTTTCTGGCGAGTGTACGCGCCCTATAGCAAAAATCTCTCAAAAAAAACCATTGTTTTCGTGTTTGTTCTAACGCGTGTTTTCTTTATTCATGATAGAGCACATGTGCACACACAGGAGTGAGAGAGCGAGCATGCACAGAAGACAGCACCCTCCACTGGGTCTGACCATACTGTCACCCCCTCCTTCAGTCCACCATCTAGCCAGGATCCTGCCGACTGGCACATGTGCCCAGCATGTTTTCGGTCTCTGGACCAGGGACGCAAACCGCAGTTGCCATGTGGGATTTGGCTTCTCTTTTTTTTTTTTTGGAGAGATTTTCCCTATAGGGCGCGTGCGCTCGCCAGACAGACAGAGAGAGACATAGAGACAGAAAGTGAGAAATCATCCCCCAGAGGGGATGGTTGCGCCGCAATCCCTTCTCCTCCATTCTCCTCTCGGGATCTTGGGCATGCACGCACACGCACCCAGTGTGAGTTTTAAGCCACCGGGTCCGGGATGCGAACCGCGGTTGACTACGTGGGAGTCCAGCGACATAGCCATTACGCTAACTGCTGGTTCCCTCTTCTCTTTGAATGTGCACTAACACTGTGCAATGACATTGGCCCTAATGTTTTTTTAATCCATAAATGTCTTTATTTCACCCTTGCTCTTAAAAATAGTTCCATTGGGGTATACAACTCCCATTTGACAGTTACAGCTCTTAACACCATTATTCTGCTTTTCTCAGGCTTCCATCACCAAGACATCGAACTATCATTTCTTTTGTAGATAATCTCTTTTCACTCTGGTTGCTTTAAAGGTCTTTAACATTGGGGTTTTGGGAGGCCAGCAGGTAGAGTGGTGGTTAAGGTATTAGACTCCCATATAGACAACTGCAATTTGAGTCCCAGATCTGATGGCTTGAAAAATTGCATGGGACATGTGTGCATACATGCCCAAAATCCCAAGAGGAGAACGGGGGAGAAGGGAGTGCAGTGTGGCCCTTCTGCTAGGGGTAACTTATCACCTTCCCTCTCACTATCCCTCTCTGGTAAGCACATATGCCCTATGGCAAAAACCTTAAAAAAATATAAATAAAACATCGGTGTTCTGCAACTTCACTATAAACCATCTAGAAAAAAAGTTTATCTTTGCTTATCCTTCTTGGGACTCTGGGCTTTCTAAATCTGATGACTGATGTCATTAACCAAGTTTGGGGGGAAAACTCAGCCATTTATATTTTTCGTGATGGCTTCCAAACCAGTAGAGCAAAGCGGACGAAATTAAGAGCGGAGGAGACTCTTCTAGCCTCTACTCTCTCCTTTCAACGCTCTTTTTGATATTTTAGATCTATGCTAGACCTCTGTCCTCTATATTGCTGAATATCTTTCATACGTTCCACCTTTTTCTTTTCGTGGTACATTCTTGGTAATTTCTTCAACTCTATCTTTTAATTTGTGAGTTCTCTCCAAGTACACTGAAGTCTTACACGAAGCTTTCCATTTGAATTATCTTTTTATTTCTAGAAGTTCTATTTAGTTCTCTATCAAATATAGTTGGCTGTCTTTATTGTTGAAGTGACTATATGTTTCAGTTCCCTTCTAATTTAAGCATACATATTTTGTATTATGTATGTGATAATTTCAAAACCCAAAAATCTTTGAGAGACTAATTTTGGTACTATTGATTCTTGGGGACTTTTAGTTATGGTGACCTGTTTTCTAGTATGTTTTGTGATTTTTGACCAGGAGCTCATATTTCTTGGAATTTTCTCTAAAAAAAATATTCTCTGAAGACCTGGACGATTTATGGTTGTTTCTGCTAGACAGTTAAAGACATTGAAGATGTGAGTCCATTATATATGATCATTTTTAGATTAAGGTTTTTCAAACTACACCGAGAGTGTAAATCTATGTACTAAACCCACAATGACAGTCACCCTGTAACCATATCTCACAGTTCACCTGATTAAAAAACAAAAAACTTCCACCCAGAGCAAAGATAATAAAAACAAAATTATTTTTTACTCTATGAGATAGATTATTTTCTCCTTGATCTTTCCTCGGAGGGTTACGTGGTCCTCCCTACCTCCTCGCGATGATCTCTCATTTGGTTACTTGACCCCCACCCCAGCAAGTGCTAACGAGCTACACGATGTGCTTCATGTGCTTCGCAACCTCATTCACACCACCACACGCAGAAAATGATAGCATCTGGCCCACTGACATAAACAGAGGGTGCTACTTGAGGACAGAGGTGTGTCCTGAAGGCCTGGCTTGCCCAAGGATTGAAGGCATCCGCTCCAGTGCCACTGACAGGACATTGCAGCACAGAAAAGCTCTGCTCTAAAACACCTGAACCTTATGGGCAAAGAACGAATTTGGTTTACCTCCCTGAAACCTTCCGACTCTTGCATTTCACCAATCCGTAAAACCTATTTTTTACTACCTATCCCATAAATTCATAAAATACATTTAACATAAAAAAGTATAAGGAACATTTTAGAATAATATAAAGATCATTTAATTTAATAAATTTGGCTCTAATTTGCTAACGACTGACACAGATCTCCAGGCTGGCACTTGAGACCACTAGACTACAGACTGAAGTAAATGGATCTTTCCCTTCCCATAAATAAAAGAGCACATTCTATAGAAAACTGGGTTCACTTTACCTTTTCTCACAAGAGACACCGTCAATGTCCATGCTCTGGGAACGCGAAAGAGACTGAGACTGTGTTTCAAGGCTATTGGAGGGCGAGCTGCTGAGAGAACTGACTCCTTCGCTGCTCTGGCTTCGATGCGCGACTCCTGAACGGAAGATACGTGACAAGGTGAAGCCACACGTGAAATGACGTGAAAGCTATCTGAAACGGCAACCGTAAACATGCACAGTCCGTACTCACACCACCATGATATCAAACAACTGAAGGACTTCTGTCAGGAGGCTGTATTAAATGCTGGAATTCGTGTTAAAATCATGGGAATATTAGTGAGAATATCGTCATTTACCAACAGACTGCACGTGGATCACTACATCTGACACTGAAAACAGACCCCTCATCACCTCTCTTTTGCCAATTCAAACTATGGTTCCTAAATACAAACTAGCTTTCACGAGAGTCCAGAAAATCCTCAAAATGCACCAAAAATAAGATACATTAGTAACTCGGGAACCAGCAGGTAGCATAATGGCTAGGTCGCTGGACTCCCACGTAGTCGACCGCGGTTCGCATCCCAGACCCGGTGGTTTAGAACTCACACCGGGCGCATGTGTGTGCGTGCCCAAGATCCCGAGAGGAGAAGGGATTGCGGTGTGGCCATCCCCCCAGGGGGTGAGTTCTTGCTTTCTGTCTCTATGTCTCTGTCTGTCTGGCGAGCACAAAGGCCCTCTAGTGAAAACCTCTCAAAAAATAAATAAATAAATAAAAAAGATACATTAGTAACTAGAAACACGATATGAAGTGAGTATAATGAAGTGGTAATGGCAGAACATAGATATCTAGGCTCCACCTAAGATATGATAAATACATTGCAGTTCACGGCACAATTCTCTTAGCTCTGCTGTATGTTTGAAAGCTACATAATAAAATGTTGGAAATACAGAGTCAACTACGCAATGGCCTTCAGTACACGCGGGGTCTTCACAACATTCATGGAAAATGTATATTATAAAAACTCTAAATAAACTCAGAATTTAATTCCACTTTTTCTTTGGACTTTTAGAAGTCTCCTCATGGATCAATTCATCTACTGAATGAACAAGTTGGTTAAAATTTAAAAATCTAATACAGCGTAGTCGACCGCGGTTCGCATCCCAGACCCGGTGGTTTAGAACTCACACCGGGCGCATGTGTGTGCGTGCCCAAGATCCCGAGAGGAGAAGGGATTGCGGTGTGGCCATCCCCCCAGGGGGTGAGTTCTTGCTTTCTGTCTCTATGTCTCTGTCTGTCTGGCGAGCACAAAGGCCCTCTAGTGAAAACCTCTCAAAAAATAAATAAATAAATAAAAAAGATACATTAGTAACTAGAAACACGATATGAAGTGAGTATAATGAAGTGGTAATGGCAGAACATAGATATCTAGGCTCCACCTAAGATATGATAAATACATTGCAGTTCACGGCACAATTCTCTTAGCTCTGCTGTATGTTTGAAAGCTACATAATAAAATGTTGGAAATACAGAGTCAACTACGCAATGGCCTTCAGTACACGCGGGGTCTTCACAACATTCATGGAAAATGTATATTATAAAAACTCTAAATAAACTCAGAATTTAATTCCACTTTTTCTTTGGACTTTTAGAAGTCTCCTCATGGATCAATTCATCTACTGAATGAACAAGTTGGTTAAAATTTAAAAATCTAATACAGTCCTTGCCCTCATAAAAGATTACAGCATAGCAAAATTATATTCACTAGTTTACAGAGATTCTTTCTACAGCTATTTCCTCATCAATGTCTTTAAAATCTTATTTCTCATAGAATATTTAAAAATTACTTCAACTCAGAGCCAGTAGATGATGTAGCGGTTATGTTACTGAACTCCCACATGGCCAACCATGGTTTGAGTCCTAGATCCAGTGGCTTGAAAATTAAGCCAGGTAAAATGTGCGTGCATGCCCAAGATCCCAGGAGGGGAACAGAGAAGGGACTGCAGCGTGGTCATCCTCTCTCGGGGGTGATTTCTCACTTTCCCTCTACTATTTTTCTCTCTCCAGCAAGTGCACATGCCCTCTGGCAAAAACCTCTAAAAAAAATACTTTAATTCTACAATATCTACTACACTCCGAAAGAAAAAAATACCTCAAAACTAAAAATAGAATGTTTACCCAAGGGTTTTAAAGTACATTTATCTTAAAATGTGTGTTGCTGAAAGGCAAATGAACTTTCATGTTTAAGAAACAACAGGGGGGGATGGGACCAGCAGTTAGAGTAATGGCTATGTCGCGGGACTCCCACGTAGTCGACCACGGTTCGCGTCCTGGACCCGGTGGCTTAAAACTCACGCTGGGCATGTGTGCATGCGTGCCCAAGATCCCGAGAGGAGAATGGAGGAGAAGGGATTGCGGCGTGGCCATCCCCCCTGGGGGCTGATTTCTCGCTTTCTGTCTCTGTCTGTCTGGCAAGCACACGTGCCCTATAGTGAAAAACCTCTCGAAAAGAAAAAAAAAAAAGAAACAGGGGCTTGGGACTAGTAGTTGGCGTAATGGCTACATCGCTGGACTCCCGTGTAGTCTACCGCAATTCGAGTCCCAAACCCGGTGGCTTAAACTCACGCCAGGTACATGTGCATGCACGCCCAAGATCCTAAGGGGAGATTAGACAAATGAATAAATAAAAATTAAAAAAAAAAAAGAAGAAGAAGAAGGGATTGCGGCATGGCCATCCCCCCTGGGGGGTGATTTCTTGCTTTCTGTCTCTCTCTGTCTTTTAGACAAGTGCATGTGCCCTACAGCAAAAACCGCTCCTAAAAAAAATAAATAATTAAAACACAACAGGGGCCAGCAGGCGGTGTAGTAGTTAAAGGCGCTGGATTCCCACATAGCTGACTGCGGTTCGAGTCCTGGACCTGATGGCTTACTTTCTCACTTTCCCTTTCTCTCTCTCTCTGGTCAAATTAAAACATAATAACAACAAATGGAATTAAATAAACAAATAATTCTTAAAAAGATATAAATGAAACAATAAAAAACTTGAGTTACTAGTTGCAGCAGGAACAACTACCAAAAGATAACATTTTAAACCTCCTGGCATTCCAAGAATGTAAACTTGCCACCCTTTAATCTCTTTCTTCATTGACAAAGACTACAAAACATTTATCCACTCCCCATACCAGTTTTTAGCATGCAGCAAATTAATTAAAAACTTCAGCAAGATTTACAAGGGAAACAATAAGCTAACCTGTCACTATTCTTAGAAAGAACCAAATAAAATACACAAAGCCTCTAATGTAATAACAATTCTGAAATACGCTTATAGCAGACAATAAAACTTTTAATTCATTAACTCAAGAAGTGTAACCCAAAGTAAGTTCTCAATAAATATTTATTGAAGGACTATATAATTGAACATTGACAATGTTCTTAGGAGAATATTATTTTAGCTATCATAATTAAAAGATAGTTTTTTGAGAGTTTTTTTTGCTATAGGGTGCATGCACTCACCAGAAAGAGCGAGACAAACTGATAGAAAGCAAGAAATCACCCCCCTGGGGGGATGGCCAGGCTGCAATCCCTTCACCTCCATTCTCCTCTTGGGATCTTGGGTACGTAAGCACATGCGCTCGGCATGAGGGTCCAGGACTCAAACCACGGTTGACCACATGGTAGTCCAGCGACAGCCATTACGCAACTGCTGGTCCCAAAGGTCAGATAAATTTTAAATTAATTAATAATAAAGTTCAACAATTTTTGTGGGATATTAGTTAAGCAGGCCATAAAATTTCTACTCTGTAAAACTAGTCCTTTTTAAAATTTTTTTTTTATTTTAGAGAGATTTTTGCTATAGGGCATGTACACTCAACGGAGAAACAGAGACACAGTGAGAAATCACCCCCCGTCCCCCAAGAGGGATGGCCAAGCCACAATCCCTTCTCTTCCATTCTCTTGGGATTTGGGGCAGGCAAGCACATGAGCCCGGCATGAGTTCAAGCTGCTGAGTCTAGGACTCTAACTGCAGTTGGCCATGTGAAAGTCCAGAGCCTTAACCACTACACCACCTGCTGGTTTCAATATAGAACTAGTTCTAAAAGTAAACAGATAATTATGAAAAGTTGTTCAAAGGAATTAATTTTTTTGGGGGGGGCAGGTTTTCGCTATAGGGAGCGTGCACTTACCAGAAAGACAGAGAGAGACAGAGCGATAGAAAGTGAGAAATAACCCCCCAGGGGGGGATGGCCACGCCACAATCCCTTCTCCTTGGGGATCTTGGGCACGCACACACACACGCCCGGCATGAGTTTAAGCCACCGGGTCCGGGACTTGAACTGTGGTCAACTACGTGGGAGTCCAGCAACATAGCCATTACGTTAACTGCTGGTCCCAAAGGAACTAATTTTTAAAGATTTACTTACTTATTTATTTTTATGGATAATTTGACCAGAAAGAGAGGGAAAGTGAGAAAGCAAGCCATAGAGTGCAAATAGTCGGTATATATTGAGTGGATACATACAATATCTTTCTTTCATAGCCTGGCTTACTTCACTCAGCAATAGATCCTCCATATCTGACCACTTTCTATCAAAT
>NW_006159616.1:13581778-13607018 GCF_000334495.1 Tupaia belangeri chinensis
ATTTTTTATGGCTGAGTAGTATTCCATAGAGTATATATACCACACTTTTCCAATCCATTCATCAGTTTGTGGACACTTAGGTTGGTTCCAGGTCTTAGCAATTGTGAATAATGCTGCAATAAACATTGATGTGCAAGCATTTTTCTGACTGAGCGTTCTCCTGTCTTTCGGGTAAATACCCAGAAGTGGGACTGCTGGGCCAAATGGTAGTTCTATTTGTAGATCTTTGAGGAACCTCCATATTGTTCTCCACAGTGGTCGAACTAGTTTACATTCCCACCAACAGTGTAGGACACCCGGCATGATTTTTAAGATGATCTGAACCCTCAGTCAGAGGGTTCATGCTGCCTCTAGCACTGCAATTCAGCTTACTATCGACTATACCACCAGGCCACAATTTATTTTGTATACCAATGTTCCTTAATCTCTAAACAGCACAAGACTCCACTACTTTTTTTTTTTTTTTTAAAGATTTTTGCCATAGGGCGCGTTCAGCTGCTGGAGAGAGAAGAGGGGAAATCATCTCCCTCTCCGAAGGGGATAGCCATGCTGCAATCTCTTCTTCTTGGGATTTTGGGCATACATGCACATGTGCCTACATGTCAGGTCCAGGACTCGAACTGCAAAGACAGCCATGTGGAATCCAATACTTGAACCACCATGTCACTTGCTGGCCTCTCCCTTAAACTTAAACAAACTAATGGTCTTGGGGCCAGCAGGTAGCATGGTGATTAAGGCGCCAGACTCCCACCATGGCCACCTGCAGTTTAAGTCCCAGACTTGGCAGCTTGCTTTTTCACTTTCTCTATCTCTGTCTCTCTCTGTCTTTCTCTGGTGAATGCATGGGCTCCATAGCAAATTAAAATAACAATTATTATTATTATTATTATTATTATTAATTAATTAAATAATAATGTTTTTAAAAACTGATGACCTCCGACTTGACTTAGAAGTCAATGTAGGGGGGCTGGATGTGGTGGTTGAGGACACTGGACTCCTGCACGGCTGACCCTGGTTCAGGTCCTGGACCTGGTGGCTTGCTTTCTCACTTTCCCTCTCTTTCTCTGATCAAAACTGGAAAATAATAACAATAATAATAAATTAAGTTAATAAAATAATTCTTGGGGGAAAAAAATAAGTCAATGTGGGGCCAGCAGGTGGCACGGTGGCTCAATGCACTAGATTCCCACATGACTGACTGCAGCTCATATCCTGGACCTGGCAGCTTGCTTTCTCACTTTCCCATTCTCTCTCTGTCTCTCTCCGGTCAAATTAAAAAAATAATAACAAATGGAACTAACTAACTAAATAAATATTAATTTTTAAAAATCTATGTAAATTAGAGACAGCAGATGACACGGTGGTTGGTTAAGTCACTGGACTCCCACATGGCCAACCCCGGTTTCAGTTCTAAATCTGGCAATTTGCTTTCTCTTTTCCCCTCTCTCTGTCTTTCTCAGTGAGCACATGTGCCCGATAACAAATTTTAAAAATAAAAATAATAATGGGACCAGCAGTTAGCATAATGGCTATGTCGCTTATTTATATAGTTCTTGCCAATGAACTTAAGCCACATGGTTAACATTCATGAAAAAACAGAAAGTATTCTTGGATTTCACTTGGCCAATACCAAATCTCACCCCCCAACACTATTTATAATAACATATTCTACCCCACGGGGTAGACTGACATGTTCTGTCAGCAGCTAATTTCCCAGTGAAAACATTTTGTTCTTATGAATAAACAAAATAAAATGACATTTTAAACCTGTAAAGAAAAATAATAGTACCTAAAATAATAAAAGAAGAAAATTAACCGCCCAAATTTAAAAATAGCTTCCCTCTTCATATTTATCAGACATTTATCAGTATTGCTTTCCTCAGTGTCAAAAGTGGGAGTCACACAAAGAATCGTACATCTAGAGTCAAAAGATCAGGACTGCTTTGAGAAGTGGCTGACCCTCGTGCAGAGGCACAGAAAATCCAACATGAGCCTGGAAAATCTCATCATGCCAAAGAGACAGTGCTAAAAAATACAAAAGGCAAGCCATGTCAAGAGACAGATGATCCGACCAGAAAGAGCTCCATGGCCAAAGCAGGATGAATTCATGTAAAATAAACAATGTCTATTTGGATTATAAGCCAAAGAATGAAGTAAATATACATGAGTTCATATAATATAAATGAGCAATTAAATAAATGACAGGGAAGAAAAGATCAATCTTCCTCACAGAAGAATTCCAAATAATATAAGGAGATGAAACTTTAATTCCCACCTATGAGTGTGGGCTGGACTTAGGAACTTGGAATCAAAGAACTGAGTATGAAAGGGAATGGAGGAAGTCTGGCAAACACCACCTTAACCATCTGATGACAGTTAACATCGCCAGAGACGGTGTCCCCTGTGTGCCGTGTGGGAAGGGCACCTCACCAAAACCCATAACCCCAGTCTAAACATCAGAAAAGAGCACCCGACAGGGCCAGCCAATGGCATCGTGGTTAAGGTGCCTGGATCCCACATGGTCAACTGCATGGCTGATTTCCAGACTGGCGGCTTCAAAATCCAGGCACGTGTGCCTGCAAGCATGTCCTAAATCTCAAGAGGAGAGTGGAGGAGAAGAGACTGCAGCCCCTGGGGAGTGGGGAGTAGACAGGCGAATTTCTCACTTTCTCTCTCTCTTTCTCTCTCATGAGTATGCATGCCCCACAGCAAAATTTAAATTTAAAAAAAAAAGAAAAGAAAAACACCAGACAAAAACCAAAGGGACACTTTACAAAATACTGACTAGAACTCTTCAAAACTGTTTAGATAAGGGGACCAGCAGTTGGCGTATTGGCTATGTCGCTGGACTCCCACGTGGTCGACCGCGGTTCGCGTCCCGGACCCGGTGGCTTAAAACTCACGCTGGGCATGTGTGCATGTGTGCCCAAGATCCCGAGAGGAGAATGGAGGAGAAGGGATTGCGGCGTGGCCATCCCCCCTGGGGGCTGATTTCTCGCTTTCTGTCTCTATGTCTCTCTCTCTCTGTCTGTCTGGTGAGCGCACGCACCCTATAGCGAAAACCTCTCCAAAAAAAAAAAAAGAAACTGTTTAGATAATAAAAAGCAAAGAAAGACTGAGATCCTGTCACAGACCAAAGGAGACTAAGGATACTCAGGTTTAGTCAATAGTAATATGCTAAGACTACTTTATTAGTTTTGACAAACATATCAATTATTAACGTTAAAAGAAACTGGATTAAGGACACGAAAATTCCCTGTACCAGCTCTGGAATTTTTCTTTCTTTCTCTCTGTTTTGTTTTTCTCTTTGATTTTTGCCATAGAGCATGTATGCTTGGCAGAGACAGAGAGAGAGGAAAAGTGAGAAATCACCCCCAGGGGAGGATTGCCACACTGCAATCTCTTCTCCATTCTCCTCGGATTCTGAGCATACATGCACACAACCCAGTGTGTTTTTCAAGTTGCCAGGTTTGGGACTCAAACCATGTACTCAGCCACATAAGATCCAGTGTCTTAACCACCGCAGCATCCACTGGTCCCTCTTTGTAACTTTTCTATAACTCAAAAATTATTCCGAACTAAACATTTGTTTTAGAAAAAGACCAAGACTGAATGCCTAATTACGGCAGGGTCCAGTCACAAGTCATGTGACCATCAGCAAGAGACTTTACTTAATATTTTGACCTGTAAACAAATAGTATTGGTATCCATGTAGCCTACCTCACAGCTCTGTTGTGAAGATACAGTGAAACAACAAATGTGAAAGTGCTTATGAACGCTACTGATAAGCCTGCATGCATCAGACAAAAAACAGAACGAGAAGCCAGGCAAATCCCTGAGTGTAAAGAACAGATTGCCTGTGTTAGTTACTTCAATACTTGATCTGGTCTATTTCATCTTCAGCACATCTGGGTACTACATAAGATACAGGAGGCACCAGCAGCTAGCGTACTGGTTACAGTGCTGGACTCCCACATGGACCGGCCATGGTTTGAGTCTCAGACCCAGTGGCTTGAAATCACACCAGGTGCATGTGTTAACGCCCAAAATTCCAAGAGGGGAATGGAGGAAAAGAGAATGCCATGTGGCCATCCCCCCTGGGGGGTGATTTCTCTTTCCAGCCTCTGGGAAATAAAAAAGAGAGACAGGAAAAATGTATTCTACCCTCAACTGATCAAGTATGAAGTTCAAATAGCCACACAAAGTATAATTTGTGCTGATCCATGGGTGCTTCTACATTCAACAATACTTGTTTTAAAAATTCATAATGATGGGGACCAGCAGATTGGCATAATGATTACGTCACTGGACTCCCACATGGCTAGGCTGACCACAGTATGAGTCCAATACCCAGCGGCTTGAAATTCATGCTGGGCACATGAGCATACGTGTGCCCAAGATTCCAAGAGGAAAATGGAGAAGGATTGTGTCATGCCCATGCCCCCAGGAAGTGATTTCTCCCTTTTTGTCTCTGTTTCTCCAGCAAGTGCACACACCCTATGGCAAAAATCTTTCTCAAAACAACAACAAGGAAATAATAATGAACAAACAAACATAAATTATAGTCTACTGAACTCTTCCCTAAAAAGGATACATGTATGTAAGTAGATTTTGATTTCCCTAAAAACAGTAACTATCTCATTTATCTCTATTATCTAGGGCCAGATCTCCTAACTCCCTCAGCCCTAAAAAATAACGAGTATACTTCACAGAAGGTATTTAATGATTATTCATTGAATACAAAGGGATTTGGGTATACTTTGTAAATGTATGGTTGCAGCATCAAATGGATGCTCAGTGATCTAGCTTTTTTTTAGTTTATTTCTTCTGAGAGAGCAAGAGAGAGAGAGAGAGAGAGATCAAGAAAAAGGCACCCCCAACAGGGTCCTCATGCTGCAATCCACCCCAAGCCAGGATCACCACACGTGTGTGCGTGCGTGGTATGTACAGGGAGAACTCAGGGCATGCACCTGGGACCTTCTCATGTGGCCTCAGCACCACAAAACACTGAGTTACTACTGTCCCATCACAGTTGGTCTGTATTGTCATTTTTTTTTTTTTTTAAGAGAGAGAGATTTTCACTATAGGGCATGTGTGCTTGCTAGAGAGACAGTGACAGACAGACAGACAGAAAGTGAGATGTCATCCTACAGAGAAGATGGTCATACCACAATCCCTTCTCCTCCATTCTCCTCTCAGAATTTTGGGTAAGCATGCACAAGCCCAGTGTGAGTTTAAGCCACCCAGTCCAGGACTTGAACCACCGTCGACTACATGGGAGTCCAGTGACATAATCATTACACCATTTGTTGGTCCCATGTATTCAGTTATTTTTTCAAAACCATGATGCAGGGCCGGCAGGTGGCATGGTGGTGAAGTGTGCTGGCTTCCACAAGGTCGACTGCAGTTCAAGTCCCAGACATGGTGGCTTGCTTTTTCACCACCCCTCTCCCCAACTCTGTCCCTCTCTAGTCAAATTAAAATAAATAAATAAAGTTAAATTTAAAAATTAAAAAAAAACAATGAAGTATAATTTATAGTAATTCCAAGTACTCTATTACACAGCTCACTTGGAAAATATGCACAAATTTTAGCAATGAAAGAAAGTGAATCAGACAACACTGGTTGACACTTTCCAACACTTCACAAAGCTTTTCGCTGAGGTCTGTATTTCTCTCATCTTCCATTTCCAAGAAGCTTTGATAGAATTGTCCATAATTAAGAGGCCTGGGTATCTTGAGGCAATCATTATTTTCTGTCTTTCTTTGGGGTCACAAAATCTAGTGTCACTTCGAGATGTGAAGAAGACCAAGGAAGACAAAGGAACGAGGATGGATAAAGTAACAGGAAAGAATGTGGCTCAAGAGTTCAGGTCAAGTGACTAATCTGCCAAATCTGATGAATGTCCACTTGCTGAAGGCTGTTTCGGGCTCAAGCCTAAGGTTCTTAAAGTCTGAATGCCAAAGATTCAAAACTTCAATGTTTTCCTAAATTCACTTTCCTTAGACTGCAGTTGGGACATTGGGGAGAGATGGCGAGAAAAACTCCCAACATCGTCCCAAATCAACACAGCCAGTTACCTCCTGGTGCCTACTTTGAGCTCAACATATAAAAGAGAAATATAAGGGCCTTTAGTCAGGGTTCCGATCTAGTTCAAAAATAAGAAAAATGCAAACACTAACAATGGTTTGTGGGGTACAATCTCTATGGCTTACAGGCCTTCTAAAGTGAGTACAATGACTGGGATAGGAACAGAGAACATGATTCAAACCTAGAACACTGAATTACATGAAGAGGGTAGAGCCCGAGTAGATAGTACATCGAAAGCCCTTGGTCTAGACTATGGCTGAAAATAAAGAGGCATGGGTAGCTCTGAGCAGCCAAGTGACCTGTCTTCTCTCTCCCACTGAGCTGTAAGATGAGAATGGGGCAGGAACTACACTCTCCAGAGAAGGAGCTGTATCCTCACTGTTCCTGGAAGCACGATGGGAAGGGAGGAGAACAGTACAGTGGCACAGGTCATAAGCCCTGTGAAGCAGTGCTAGCAGGCACCGGTAAAGCCGGGAGGACAGGACCAGCCTTGTGGCATGAGCAGTAGCCTATGAACTGAAGTACTGGAAGCCACATGGCCAACATGTTCAGATCTCCAGTCAACCTCAAACATGCTGGGCATGTACACCCAAGATCCTGACAAGCTGAAGGGCTGTGAGAAGACACCATAAAGAGACCTTTCTGTCCCATGCACTCGCTCATGAAGTAAATTAAATCAACTTTAAACAAACAAAAAAAAAAGGTGGCGCATGGCGTGGGGGCAGGAACAGGGCAACATAAATTGGGGAGAAGGAAGTGAGAAGGAGCAGATCAACCTCAAGTCAAAACAGAAAGCTGATTCCCGGCACTGCATGCATCTCACTAACAACACAAAGGCACTTTTTCTACATTCACAAGAAGATGACCCAAGGAATAATGCTGTACGATGAAGCCAGGATTAGTCAGTCAGTCTGGTGGCCCAAAGGCCAATCCAGCAAGATGAAACAATCAGGATGGCACAGGACACACTGGTTACAACTCAGAGATCTAAACACAAGCTAAAAGCAAAGGATTTAATCAATGACGAGGAGCCTTCCAATCCCAACACCCTCTTAGGGGTTCCACTGCAGTCCTCAGGCTTTGGGGCTTCTGTCGGCATCTCTGTCCCTAGCCAGCTTCTCAACTACCCTCAAGCCTTCCTCTCCCAAGCAACAGGTCAAGTAGAAGAAGGAAAAAAATAGAACCTTAATATAACAACCAATGATAATGAGGCCAGCAGGTGGCATGGTGGTTGAGGTGCTGGACTCCCACATAGCTTACTATGGTTCAAGTCCCAGACCTGACATTTTTCTCTTTCTTTCTCTCTCTCAAAAGTGTCCATGCCTTGTAACCAATTTAATAATAATAACAATAATAATAATAATAATAATAATAATAATAACAACAACAACAACAGATAAAATAAAATAATTATTTTTTAAAAAGGAAATAAAATAAGTAAGCTAAATGAATAAATAAAACTAAATAAAATAATTCCTTTTAAAACATCTTTAATAATAATCATAATAAATAAAATGAAATAATTATTTTTTAAATAGTAATAGAACAAAATGCTATAATTTTGTATTCCTGACAGCATCCCTCACACTAAAGACAATTTACTACAAAAGAATGGGTTTGATTTTGTCACAATTCCTACAAATGTACTACTAAGCAATAATTGCACTCATGAAAGACTCGATATTGGCGAGGGAAACTGAAGATGACCACCCCATTCTCATCTTGCATCGACCATCTCCAGGCCCATTCCTGTCCCACTACCTTTGTATCTCTGTTTTTCTTGTATCTGGGAAGATCGCTCACAGACATCACTTAGTTTGCTCCCTCATGCCATTCAAGCCTCTACTAAAAATGTAGCCTTTCTAATGAGGCCTACAGTTGGCTCTCTTGTTTAAAATAGTTATGTGTACTTCTCCAACATACTTACTCCAACAGCCTGCTCTTATTTTATTTTAAGAGAGATTTTTGCTATAGGTCACCTGTATTTGTCGGAAACACAGCAAGACAGAAAGCGAGAAATCACCACCCTGGGGATGGCCACACTTCAATCCCTTCTTCTCCATTTTCCTCTTGGGATTTGGGGTATGCATGCGCATGCCTCACATGAGTTTTAAGCTGCTGGGTCTGGAACTTGAACTGCAGTTGACTATGTGGGAGTCCAGCAACGTAACCATTCTGCCATCTGCTGGTCCCCATCCTGCTCTATTTTTATCCACAACAGTTTTCACCACCTGACAAATTTTATTGTTTTGTTTTGTTTTTTTTTTTAATTTATTTATTTCCCCCTTTTTTAAAGAGGCTTTTGCCTTCGGGCATGTGTGCTAGCAGTAGAGAGAGAGAGAGATAGTGAGAAGAAAAGTGAGAAATCACCCTGGGGGATGGCCATGCTGCAATCCCTTCTCTTCCACTCTCCTCCTGGGATTTAGGCATGCACAGACACATGCCCAGTATGAGTTTCAAGCCACTGGGACCGGGACTCGAACATGTGGTTGGCCATGTGGAAGTCCAGCAACATAACCATTATGCCATCTGCCGGTCCCCATGCTGCTCTATTTTTACCCGCATCATTTTTCACCAACTGACAAATTTAATAGGCTTTTTAAAAAGCATCTTTTCTCACTAACCTATAAGCACCATATCCTAGAATGGCACCTTATACACAGGAAGATTTAAGTAAATACGTATTAGACAATGTCTACATAAAGTTCACAACAGTCAGGAAATCACTGGTAATAACCAACATAAATTAAAATATAAGAACAGATAAAAAACCATGAGCGAGGGTCTTCAAAAAGGTTGTGGAAAATACATACTATGAGGAACCATAGTGGGATAGTGGGGTACTGGTAATGCAACTAGACCCACATGGGAAAGCATCTGGTTTGTGTGCAGGACCTCCCCAAGCATGCACAGCGTATTCATGCACAAGCCCATGGCCCAGTTCGACTGGGATTGAGGGTGGATCATGGCATGAAGACTCTCCTGGGAGTACCTGTCCCTCTCTCATGCACAAGGAAGAAATAAATACTAAACTTTTAAAAACAACAACAAAAAGAAAATATGTATTATGAATTATCTATCCATGAATTTCAAAAAACTTTGTACCAAAATAAACTTATATTTTAACTCCATTTTTCACAAACTTAAAAAGTTTACTTATTTTCCTCCATGAGAGACAGAGAATAGAAAGAGAGAGATAGGCATGCCCAAGAGGATGCTCACGCCATAACCCATGCCCAGTCTCAGCTGGTCTGAATCACCGCCACACATGTATTTACTTTGTGAGCTCAGAAAGATCCTGGGACACAAACTTAGGACTTTTCCTATGTGGATCAGTTGCATTAACTCTGTACCACTGCCTAGCCCGCATATTTCCTTAAACTTTTTGAAGTCTCTCTATGTCAAATAGATTCATAGGAATGAGAATACCAAGTGAACAGGGATACAGAAGGAGGTTACTTATTTTCCAAAGTAATAATCCTGTTTTTTAAAAAGGCAAATTTTCTTTTGAAATATACGATCCTTATGGGCCACACAGTAGCATGGCGGTTAAGGTGGTTGGATCCTACACAGCTGACTTCGCAGTTTGAGTCCCAGACCTGGTAGCTTGAAAAATACATCAGGCTCATGTGTGTGTGTGTGTGTGTGTGTGTGTGTGTGTGTGTGCACGCGCGTGCGCGTGCGTGCGTACCCAAGTGCATGCCCAAAATCCCAAGAGGAAAACAAAAGTGGCTTCTTCTTTTTTTTTTAAGAGAAATGTTTGCTATAGGGCACATCCGTTCACTGGAGAGACCAAGAGAGACAGAAAATGAGAAAGCATCCCCCTAGGGAGATGGCCACACCACAATTCCTTCTCCTCCATTCTCCTCTTGGGATTTTGGGAACATGCACATACGCACCCAAGCATGAGTTTTAAGCTGCCACATATAGGATTCAAACCACTATCAACTATGTGGGAGTCCAGAAGGATGTAACCATTATGCCATCTGCTGGTCCCAAGGCATGGCTTCTTAACCACCCTCAAATGCTCTTCCTCTCACCTCACATTGAGGGGTGCTTTCTCACTTTTCTTCTCTCTCTGTCTCTCCAATGAGCACATGTGCCTCACAGCAAAAAATTTAAAAAGAAATATACAATGCTCATTATTTATTACGGCCACTAGTCTATACAATAAATTACAATTGCTTTTTCCTTTTATCTAACTGGATTTTATAGTCCTCTTTTCTTTATTTTGCCAGAAGTGTGTGCTCACCAGAGGTCGGGGAGTGAGAAAGCACTCCCCACGGGAGATGGTCACGCCCCAATACCTTCTCTCCCATTTCTCCCTCCTTTCAGGATTTTAAGTAAGCAAGCACATGCACCGGGCATGTTTTTCAAGCTGCTGGGTCCAGGACTCAAAATGCACAGCTGGCCATTTGGGATCCAGCTACTTTAACCACCTGCCACAGGCTGGCCCTATACTCTGTTTAATTTTAATTTTTCAAGTTATGTTTTTCATCTATGAGAAACAGAAACAGCCAGTCATCCCCAACAGAGCCCCCATGCCACCATCCACCCCCAGCTTCAGCCAGCTTGGATCACAGGTCCACAAGTGTTCGCCCAGTGTGCACAGGCAAGTCCTGGGATGTGAACCCAGGACCTTCCTAGGTGGTAGTGCAGCTGTGGTACCACTGTGCATCGTCTGGCAGGAATTTTGTACTCTCTGGTCAACATCTCCCTTTTACCATCCTCCCCCCTCCCCCAACCTCTGATACTCAACATTCTGCTCTCTACTTCAGTGACTTTGACTTCTACGTACTCCACGTATAAGTGATACTGAGTATTTCTCTCTCTGTGCCTGGCTTATTTCACTTAGCAGAATGTCTTCCAGGTTCACACAAGTTACTGTGAATGGCAGAATTTCCTTCTTTCTGAAGGTCAAATAGTATTTAAATGTGAATATATACCACATTTTAAAAAATTATTATTTCTGGGACCAGCAGATGGCACAATGGTTACATCACTGGACTCCCATGTAGTTGACTGCAGTTCAAGTCCCAGACCCAGTGGCTTAAAACTCATGCCGGGGGACCAGCAGTTAGCGTAATGGTTATGTCGCTGGACTCCCACGTAGTTGACTGTGGTTCGTGTCCCGGACCCAGTGGCTTAAATCTCATGCCGGGCGCATGTGCATGCCCAAGATCCCGAGAGGAGAATGGAGGAGAAGAGATTGCAGCATGGCCATCCCCTCTGGGGGGTGATTTCTCGCTTTCTATCTCTCTGTCTCTCTCTGTCTGGAGAGCACACACGCCCTAAAGCAAAACCCTCCCCCCCCCAAAAAAAAAAATCCTCATGCCAGGTGTATATGTATGTGTGCCCAAGAGCCCAAGAGGAAAATGGAGGAGAAAGGATTGCAGCGTAGACATCCCCCCCTCCTGAGGGGTGATTTCTTGCTTTCTGTCTGTCTCTTTCTGTCTCTCTAGCAAGTGCACATGTCCTACTCTGAAGAAAAAAAAGATTATTTCTTCCATGAATGAGACAGAGAGCAGCACATCAGGGTCTTGATGACACAAACTACCCCCGGTTTCAGCCAGCTGCAGATAAGGGTATGCATGTGCCCAGTGTCCACAGGGAGGTCTCCAGACTTGAGGCTAGAACCTCACATGTGGGTCAGTCTCTTGGAGGACAGCATTTACTGCTGTGTCACTTCCCAGTCCCTACACTTTCTCTTTTTTTTTTTTTTGGGGGGGGAAGAGGTTTTTGCTACAGGGCACGTGCACTCGCCAGAAAGACAGAGAAACAGAAAGCGAGAAATCACCCCCCAGGGAGGATGGCCACACCACAATCCCTTCTCCTCTCGGGATCTTGGGCGCACACGCGCCTGGCATGAGTTTAAGCCACCGGGTCCGAGACTCGAACTGCGGTCGACTACATGGGAGTTCAGCAACATAGCCATTACGCTAACTGCTGGTCCCCTTACACTTTTTCTTTATCCTCTCTGACACGGACACCTAGTTGCTTTCATATCTTAGCCACTGTGCAGAGGCTGCAGCCAACACGGGAGTGCAGCCTTCTCTCAGCATACTAACCTTCACTCCTTTGGGTATACTCAGAGGTGAGACTGCTGGGTCACGTGATAATTCTATTTTTAGTTTTCTGAGGAATCCCACAATATTTTCCATAATGGGTGAAGCTCTGACTTTAGTCAGCTTCTTAAGTACCCTAAAATGTTCTTCTCCCAAATTGTCGACCAAGGAGAAGAAGAAAAAAACAAATTTTAACACAGAAATCAGGACCAAAGGTTCTAAATGTATTGTCATCCGTAAGAGTGGAAACTTACATTCTCAACAAGGCAGAATTTTCTATCAGATAAATACCTATGTAAAAGTGCTTAAAGAAGTCAGCAACACCTAGCCAGGAGCTTGAGGAAATGCCTATTTGCAGCTGTCTTCTGTCAAGTACCAGCATCTGGACCTCTTCACAGGTCTGTCCCCTGCATCTCAACAGTGAACTCCTCAGGCCCTGAGACTTACCCCCTCTGTATCTCTAGCTCCTGATACAGAAGGGATCTAGTAAGAATTCAAATGCAGGAATGGAAGCAGATGAAGACCATATAAGCAAACACAGTGTTAAAGAAAACTTTAAGCTAAATTAACATTAAGTATATTAAATACTACCAGTCAGATGGTGGAAATGGATTCTGTGTTTCTGATTCAGATCCAAGAATTAGACCAGAGGCTGAAGGTATCACTTGGCTTCTTACTAGTTCCAAACAGGCTCCTTTGTTCATCTCTCTTCCCAGAACAAAGGTGTTTTGTTTTGTTTTGTTTTTTGGAGAAGTTTTTGCTATAGGGAGTGTGCACTCACCAGAAAGACACAGAGAGTGAGAGAGACAGAAAGCAAGAAATCACCACCCGGGGGGATGGCCACGCCGCAATCCCTTCTCCTCCATTCTCTTCTCGGGATCTTGGACACACACGCACACGCGCCCGGCGTGAGTTTAAGCCATCCAGTCCAGGACTCGAACCGCAGTCAACTACGTGAGAGTCCAGCGACATAGCCATTACACTAACTGCTAGTCCCCAAGCAAAATAATTCTTCAAAAAATTTTTAAAATAATCTTACTAGCTGCTAGATCATTTATTTAAAGCATTAATAAAGATGCATATAGATAATTATATGGCAATCTTTAAAAATATTTTGATAACTACTTCTACATAATTGGATTCCTTTGTATTTATTATATGCATTTAAAAATACATGTTGGGGCTAGACCTGCATCACAGTGGTTAAACACTGTGAATAGAAAGCCAGATCCACAGGACTAACCGGGGTCCAAATTCCAGCCCTGGAGGCTTAAAAAACATGTCAGGAACATGTGCATGTGTGCCCCAAGTCCTGATGGAATGGAGAAATAAAGGAAAAGGATTACAGCATGACTACACCCCACTGGGGGGTGTTTGCTCTCTCTTCCTCTTCCTCTCTCTCTCTCTCTGTTAGAGAGAGAAGACAAAATGAACCATGAAACAACAATTAAAACTCCAGTTCTAGGGATCAGCAGATGGTGTGGTGGTTAAGGTGCTAAGTTCCTACATAGCCCACGACAGTTCGATTCCTGGAACTGGAGTATTGAAAATCATGCCGGGTGGGAACCAGCAGTTAGCGTAATGGCTATGTCGCTGGACTCCCACGTAGTCGACGTCGGTTCGCATCCCGGACCCGGTGGCTTAAAACTCACGCCAGGCGCATGTGCATGCGTGCCCAAGATCCCAAGCGGAGAATGGAGGAGAAGGGATTGTGGCGTGGCCATCCCCTCTAGGGGGTGATTTCTCGCTTTCTGTCTCTCTGTCTCTCTGTCTGGCGAGCGCACACGCCCTATAGCGAAAAACCTCTCCAAAAAAAAAAAAAAATCATGCTGGGGGTATGTGCATGCATGCTCAAAATCCCAGGGGAAGAATGGAAAAGAAGGGAGTGCAGCATTCCCATCCCCCTGAGGGGTGATTTCTCACTTTCTCTCTCTCCATCTCTCTTCAGCAAGCACATGCTTGGCAAAAAACTAAAATAATAATAACAGTAATTTTTTTAAAAACTCCAGTTGTAGAGGGTATAAAGGCAATAGACCTAATAATCCTGACAAGATCAAACTGACTGATAGGACTGTTGAGGGAATCTTGGGGAAGAATGACCACATCTTTAGAGAAGTTACAATAGCCAGGAAGGGCAAGGCTTTGGATACCGTATGGTCTCTGACTTCAGATGGTTCAGTTTAGAAATTTTTTACTTCAGGGACCAGCAGTTAGCGTAATGGCAATGTCGCTGAACTCCCATGTAGTCGACCATGGTTCAAGTCCTGGACCCGGTGGCTTAAACTCACACCAGGCACGTGAGCATGCGTGCGTGCCCAGGATCCCGAGAGGAGAATGGAGAAGGGACTGCAGCGTGGCCATCCCCCCTGGGGGGTGATTTCTCAGTTTCTGTCTCTCTGTCTCTCTCTGTCTTTCTGGTGAGTGCACGCGCCCTATAGCAAAAACCTCTCCAAAAAAAAAAAAAAGGAAATTTTTTACTTCACAATGGTGCCAAAGTCCTAGCCAACACTGCATTATAAAATAACATCTGTGCTCTCAGCACATTTAAGGTAGGCTAGGCTAAATTAGAATGTTCACGTTAAGTGCATTAGCTGCACTTTCAACCCACAATATTTTCATTTTACAGTGAGTTTATCAGAACATAACACTATTGTATTTGAAGAACATTTGTATATTCAGATTTCTGATGGGAAATATCAAAGAGAACAGAGGAAAAATAAGCAAATTCCAAAATAAGAGTGTAAAATAATATCTCCAATAGGGTTAAGAAACTCTGAAGATGAGACAATTACAAAACGATCTGAAGGTGAGGTAAAGAACCAAGAAAACTACTTTGCCCTCCAAGGAATTTAGTAAGTCCTTTAAAAAGGAAACAAGGGTCGGGAACCAGCAGTTAGCGTAATGGCTATGTCGCTGGACTCCCACGTAGTCGACCGCGGTTCGTGTCCCGGACCCGGTGGCTTAAAACTCACGCCGGGCGCGTGTGCGTGCGTGCCCAAGATCCCGAGAGGAGAATGGAGGAGAAGGGATTGCGGCGTGACCATCCCCCCTGGGGGGTGATTTCTCGCTTTCTGTCTCTATGTCTCTCTCTGTCTGGTGAGCGCACGCGCCCTACAGTGAAAATCTCTCAAAAAAAAAAAAAAAAAGGAAACAAGGGTCAGTTGTTGGCACAGAAGTTAAGGCAGCTGGATCCCACATGGCCAACTGCAGTCTGAGCCGCGGACCTGGTGACTTGAGAAACACACTGGGCGTGTGTGCATATGTGTTCAAAATCCCAAGAGGTGAATAGAAGGGAAGGATTATGGCATGGCCCTCTTCCCTAGAAGGTGATTTCCACTCCCTCCTCCTCTCTCTCTCTCTCTCTCTCTCTCTCTCTTTCTCTCTCTCCAGCAAGTGTATGTGCCCTACAGCAAAACTTAAAAACAAAAAAAAAAGAAACAAAATAATACTTTCTCTCCTTCTGGACTGCATGTAAACTATTCAAAGAAAGAAGCTCTTACCTATCTTTACATCCCCACGATCCAGCCCTGTGTTTGGCCTACAATAAACCCTATATTTTAAATGTAAAAATATCATTACAATGATGATTATAAAGAAGTCGCATTCATCTGATCCAAAGAGATCATCTGTAAAGAAAAGTATTACTTACATATACATTTTTTAAAGAGGTTTTTGCCTTAGGGCATGTGTGCTTGCCAGAGAGAAAGACAGACACAGTGAGAGAGAAAATGAGAAATCACCCTCCCCCAGGAGGGATGGCTATGCCACAACCCCCTCTTTTCCAAGGTTTTTGCCATAGGGTGTGTGTACACACTAGAGACAGACAGACAGATAACAGAGAGAGGGAAAGTGAGAAACCAACCTCCCCCCAAGAGAGGATGACCACTCCGTAATCCCTTCTCCATCCTCCTCTAGGAGTTTGGGCTTCAAGTCACTGGGACTGGGTCTCGAACCATAGTCAGACATGTAGGAGGCTAAGCACCTTAACCACCACGCCTACCTACTGGCCCCTGAAATATATATATATTTTAAATTTGTACTTTAATTCCATTTTTCCACTTTTTTTTTAAGTTTTTACTACAGGACGCACGTGCTTGCTAGACAGAGAAAGAAGAAAAGTGAGAAATCATCTCCCCGAGGAAGGATGGCCGCTGTAATCCCTTTTCCTCCAGTCTTCTCTCAGGAATTTGGGCATGCACGCACATACACCCAACATGACTTTCAAGCCACTGCTCAGTCAACCATGTGGTATCCAGAAAGGACTGAGGTGTGGCCATCCGCCCCCCAGGAGATGACGTCTCACTTTCTCTGTCTCTCTCTAACGAGCACATGCACCTTATCGCAACAATCTAAAAAATAAATAAATAAATAAAGGAAAAATAAGTTGCTATTTACTGAAAGGGTGTCCTGGGAGAAGATAACGTGTGAGGAAATATCAAAGCTTGATATTCCATGTCACCTGCTGGTCCCATCTGAAATATTTTGCAACATATACTTTTTTTATTTTAGAAAAAAGAGGATAGCAGATGGAGTGGTGGTTAAGGCATTAAACTCCCACATGGCTGACCACAACTCAATCTGACCCAGCTGTTTGAAAATCACACCAACTATGTGTGCGTATGTGCCCAAAATCCCAAGAGGAGAATGGAGGAAAAGGGACTGTGGTGTGGCCACCTTCCTAGGGGGTCATTTCTCACTTTTCCTCTCTGTCTCTCTCTCTGGCGAGCACACATACCCTATGACAAAAACAAACAAACAAACAAAAATGTTTCAGAGGGAAATTAATAGGCTAAGAGATTTTTAAAATTCTGTTTGGAACACCAAGAAAACCAAAGAGACAGACCTGACAGTCATGATGAACAGAAAAGCCAAGGGGACTCAAAGGCAGGAGCGTTCTAGGCCAGGAACAGCAAATGTAAAGGCCCCAAATGAGGGTCATGCCCAGAATGTCCCAGGAACAGCAAAGAAGCCAACATGCCTGGAGATAAGGGAGCAAGGAGAGCTGTGAGGGGAGAGGCCAGACACATAGCCCTGCACCACCAGGGGGGGGGGGGGGCTCCGACCTCTCTGATCAAGCACAGTGCCACCATGGGGCTTTGTACAAGCAGCTAACGTTGGACTTTCGCTTTCTGGTTCTTTTTAACTTGTTCATTTAGCAAATCACAAAAGTTTGTTTGATTCAACCCAGCAAAGCATGGCTAATAATACCTACCTGTCTATGATTACGAATAATGGTGATTAGGTAAAAAATAGAACCAGGACTTCATAGTAGAGAGGCTAACTGCCAAACATGAATCATTGGGGAGTTGCCCAAGTCTGTGAGGTTGTGATAACACGTTAATGAGGCTGCTGACGTTAGCGGGCTCCTCTAGCTTGACCCGGCAGAGATAAAGAAGTGTGACCTCATGGCCTGCAAAGTCAAAATATTTATAATCTGGCCCTTTAAAAGAAGAGTTTACCAATCCCTCATCTAAAATACAAAATAAAGAGAAGAAATAATGTTTTAGGCTTAAGCAAGTAGAAAAAAATAAGTTGCGGACCAGTGGGGGGCATGATGGTTAAGGTGTTGGATTCCGCGTGGCCAACTCCATGGTTCGAGACCCTGGACCCAGTGGCTTGAAAAACATACCAGGCATGTGTGCGTGCATGCCCAAAATCCCAAGAGGAGAATGGAAAAGAAGGGACTGAGGTGTGGCCGTCCCTCCAAGAGATAATTTCTCACTTTTTCTATCTCTGTCTCTCTCTAATGAGCACATGCACCCTATGGCAAAAATCTAAAAGAAAAAAATAGTTGTTATTTACTGAAATGGTGTCCTGGGAAAAAATAAGACATGAGGAAATATCGAAGCTTGATTTCGAACATGTCAACTTGAAATGCTTATTAGTCTCGTTAAGTAGGTCACTGAAAGTATGAGTCTGAAGTTCAAGGAGTAGGTCTGAGCTGGAGATACAAATTTCAGAATCATCAGATTAGAGACATAATTAAAGCCAGAAAACCAGATGAAATCAATAAGAGGATAAACACAGAGAGAGAGGACAACAGAGAGGACAAGAGGTTAAATACTGAGCCCAGACATCCGAACAGCAAGCAGTCAGGAAAATAAAAATGAAGCACGCAAACGACCAAGAAGGAACAGACAGGATGAAAACCAGGAGAGCAAGCTGTTCTAGAAGTAAAAAGAAAAGAGCGCTTGGAGGAGAAGACAGTGAAAGTTATGTCAAATGAGGCTGATAGGTCAGACCAGATGGTGACTCAGAGCAGACCACGAGAAGCATCATCCAGCTGGAGTTGACTCAGCAGAGGCTGCAAGGACAGGAGAAGGAGACAGAGAAGGCAGGCACCGCATTCCAGAAGTTCTGGTGTAAACTGGTGCAGAGACGTGGGGTGGAAGCTGCCAGGGGACATAAGATCAAGAGTTCCATTTTTAAAATTCCCATGATGGGAGAAGAAACGGAATGTACATAGTCTGTGCTAAAAAATCCACGTGAGATGAAAAGTCTAATAAAGAGGGTGAGGGAAGGAAAGTGCTGGGGGGGGGGGTGGCTATGAGCAGGTGAGAGGAAATGGGGACTAGGGTTCAGGCTTCAACAGGAGCAGAGACAGTTCGTGCATGACGACCTCAGCACACGTTCCGGTAGGTACTGGATGTGATGGCAGGAGCTTCAGGGGTTCCCTTTGGCCTGTGTTTGTTTTCTCAATGAACAAGGAGCCAGACCATTAGCTGAGAGCGAGTGCAGGGAGAACGAGATGTCACACCCTGGAGGACAGGCATGAAACAGATGAGCAGAACTGGGAAATCTGGTATCGTTGCCTGCCAGTCCTAAGGGTCCACTTGAATTTGTGACCATCAATTTGAAATGAGACAGTGTGGTTCTGGGTTTTTTCCTACCCTTATTCTAGTACATGAGTCTGAAAGTAGCTTGAAAATGTAACCATGATTTAACCAAGCAAGTAAGACAAAGTGAGAGACCAGCTGTCTTCCGGACAAATTCCAACATCCTGGGTATGGCCTGACCATGGTGTGACAGACAACAGAAGTGTTGTTAGCACCTTTCCAAGAAAGAGATGTACAGAGGAGACATCTCAGGCAATGGTATATTTTAATACTGATGTTTTGGCCTGAACACTCTCTTTTATATGAACAGAATTATGGACACTCATAGATGCATGGGGAGGAGTCTACACTACGTCTAATGGAAATTACAGTAACAGAAACTG
Source organism: Tupaia belangeri chinensis (assembly GCF_000334495.1). Taxonomy (NCBI): domain Eukaryota; kingdom Metazoa; phylum Chordata; class Mammalia; order Scandentia; family Tupaiidae; genus Tupaia; species Tupaia belangeri. The sequence goes on from NW_006159616.1 coordinate 13,601,153, forward strand.
CAAATCATTTTTAAAAAATGTATTAGCCAGGGGTATGTGTACTTGCTAGAGAGAGAGAAAGAAAGATGAAAGCAAAGTAAGAAAGCAGCCATAGAAAATGGTCATATCGCAATCCTTTCTCCGTGTCTCCCTCCTTTTTGGATTTTGGGCACACATGCACACATATGTGGCATGTTTATAAAGCCTCTGGGTCCAGCACTCAAACTACACAGCTGGCCATGTGGGATTCAGCTGCCTTAGTCATCATGTCATGGATTGGTTATACCGATATTTTTAATTGACAAATAATCCTGGATCAAGAAGACAGATTATTTCGGGAACCAGCAGTTAGCGTAATGGCTATGTCGCTGGACTCCCACGTAGTCAACCGTGGTTTGCGTCCCGGACCCAGTGGCTTAAAACTCACACCAGGCACGTGTGAGTGTGTGCCCAAGATCCCGAGAGGAGAAGGGATTGCGGTGTGACCATCCCCTCTGGGGGGTGATTTCTTGCTTTCTATCTCTCTGTCTCTCTCTGTCTGTCTGGCGAGCGCACGTGCCCTATAGCAAAAACCTCTCCAAAAAAAAAAAAGAAGACAAATTATTTCAAAGGCTATAGAGAGTAATATTAATTAACTGTAGAATGGAGGCCAGCTTGGTGGTTAAGGCACTGGACTCACACATGGTTGACCAGGGTTCGAGTCCTGGACCTGGTGGCTTGCTCTCTCATTCTCTCTCTCTCTCTTTTTCTGGTCCAATTAAATAATAATAATAAATAAAATAATTAACTGGGGACCAGCAGTTAGTGTAATGGCTACGTTGCTGGACTCCCATGTAGTTGACCGCAGTTCGAGTCCTACACCCGTTGGCTTAAAACTCACGCCAGGCATGTGTGCGTGCATGCCCAAGATCCCAAGAGGAGAATGGAGGAGAAGGGATTGTGGCATGGCCATTCCCCCTGGGGGGTGATTTCTCGCTTTCTGTTTCTCTGTCTCTTTCTATCTGTCTGACGAGCACACGCGCACTATAGAAAAAAACCTCTAAAAAAAAAATCAAATTATTGAATATGATGATCAATTCAGGTCTCTTAGCACTTAACTTTCTCATAACTAGTCTCAAGAAATCATTAAATAAATAACTGTAAAAATTATTATAATGACAATAATATTGTGTTTGTTTAAAAAAAAGTGCATTTATTTATTTTTTAAAGAATTATTTTGTTTTTTATTTATTCATTCATTTATTTCATTTTTTTATTTTGACCAGAGAGGGACAGAGCAAGAGAGGAGAAGAGAGTGGGAAAGTGAGAGAGCAAGCCTCCAGATCCAGGACTTGAACCGTGGTCGGCCATGTGGGAGGCCAGCGCCTTTAACCACCATGCCACTTGCCGGCCCCAAAAGATATACTATCATTTAGAAAAAAGGTAAGTCTTAAGGCCAGCAGGTGGCTTGGTGGCTAAGGTACTAGATTCCCACATGGCCGACTGTGATTAGAGTCCTGGACCTGGCAGCTTGCTTTCTTACTTTCTCTCTCTAGCAAATTTTCATTTTTTATTTTATTTATTTTTAAGAGCAATTTTTATTATACAGTGTGTACGCTCACCAGAGAGACAGACAGACAGAAAGCAAGAAATCACCCCCTAGGGTGGATGGTCACACCACAACCCCATCTTCTCCATTCCCCTCTTGGGATTTTGGGCATGCAAACATTAACAGCTATTTATCTATGTAAAGGTTTCTTTCTTTTCTTTTTTTTTCAAGAGGTTTTAAAATTTAGAGAAAAAGTTCTGACCACTATGGAAAGAAAGCTTAGAAATTCATAATTAGAGGTCTACCATTTGACTACTATTTCAATCTTCCATTTTCAGAAAAGCATCAACCAGATTCATAAAATCAACAGAACCAAATTCAGTCTTTTTTTCTTTTTTTAAAGAATTATTTATTTAGGGGCTGGCAGGAGGCATGGTGGCTAAGAGCACTGGAATCCTACATGGCCAACCAGGGTTCGAGTCCTGGACCTGGCAGCTTGCTTTCTCACTTTCTCTCTCTCTCTGTCTCTCTCTCTCTCACTTGGTCCCTCTCTGGTCAAATTTAAATAAATAAATAAGTTAAATAAAACTTTTAAAAACCAATTATTTTTTTTTTAATTCAAGCATATATATTCTCTCTCTCTCTTTATATATGTGTATATATATGTGTGTGTGTGTGTGTGTGTGTGTATATATATATAGAGAGAGAGAGCCTTGTGGGAGTCCAGCACCTTAATCACCAAGCCACCTGTCAGCCCCCCAAATTCAGTCTTAATTACTGTCATCAGAAATAAAACCTGAGCCTATTTGAAAAAAATGTAAAAGTTATGGAAAGGAAAACAATTCATTTCAACAAATTATTACCTAAACAAAAAAACAGTAACAAAACATACTGCAATGATCATAATCACTAAACTACAGCTTGAGGATTTTAAAAAGTTGATGTCCTCTTCATTTTAATCTGTTGTGGAAACATCACAACCATCAGCTTAATAGAAAGCTAAGTGAACCCCACAAATGTGTACAATCAGTACATGTCAATTTAAAAAAAAAAGAATAATATTAATGTATCCCAGTTATGAAGTTAAGGCTTACCTGATGCACCTATTGGGGAGGTAGCTGGGGTCATATTGTGGACATTGAGACCAAGACTCTGGGAGGGGCCTGGGGCTGAAGCTGCTATAGGAGGCCCTGGAGGGTTCTCCCTCTGGGGAGAGGTAAGTGGGGTAGTCGGCTGGGAGGTCTGTCCACCAGCTAGTCGGGCAAGGCGCCTCCGTCGAATCTGCAACATGAGGGGGGGAAAAGGACATCTATAACTAGGCAGCAGAAACACAATTCTGACCAAGAACAATGACATTAACATTGTTACGACCAATGTTAATAGCCATATCAGTGCTGAACAAAAATATATGCCTTGAGAAAACACTACTCATTTGAGTGAATCACTTGCACACCAATATTCTTACAAGCCACCACCTCATTTTTTAAAAACCATATCCTAACTGTCTGACCATCTTTAACTGTCGCACCATTGTTTTACTCATTTTTTCCAGAAAGAGAGACAGAGAGAGAAACAGGCACCCCAGCAGGGTCTTCACATCATCCTACACCTCCATTCTCAGCCAGCCCAGATCACAGGCACCTGCACACACACACAGCACATTCAGGGATGTCCCAGGATGTGAACCCAGGACTTTTCCATGTGGTCCAACAGTGCCACTATCCAGACCCTGCATTACTACACTTTTAAACACACTAAAGCTTGTTGTTATTTTAATAAAATGACATAACTTGATTGTTTTAAATAGGTCACTAAAACAATGAGAGAACAAAACAAAAGTTGCACTAAGACACAAATTTTGGGCACTTGAGCTGTGAATAATCCCTTTCAGGGGTTAAGACAACCAAAGAATTTCTACTCAGACTTCGCCCTCCAGACCCCAAAATCCACCAAACTGATAGAAGGAGTAAAGCGCAGGCACTTTGAGAAGTCATCTGCATTTGAGCTGTGAGCAATTCCTTTCAGGGGCTAAGACTACCGAAGAGTTTCTTTTCGGACTTCACCTTCCAGACCCCAAGATCCACCAGACTGGGAGAAAAATGGAACTGCGGAGAGATTGTAGATCACCTCCTCCTGCACGTCTCCAAACACTCAGATTAACAACCTCAATAAATTAGGGAGATAAGTATAATTATTCATCAGATGACCAGAAACCACTATAGAGGCAGGAGAGATTGTAGATCACCTCCTCCTGCACGTCTCCAAACACTCAGATTAACAACCTCAATAAATTAGGGAGATAAGTATAATTATTCATCAGATGACCAGAAACCACTATAGAGGCACAAGAAATACGATAAACAAGAAAACATTTCTTCTCCAAGAAAAGAGAACAACTCCTCATGCATAGGCAGTACAATGGAACTCAGGGAAATGTCAGATAAAGAAAATAGAGTATTTGTAGTGACAAAGCTAATAGAGATGCAAGAGAAGAGAGACAATGAACTCCAGAAGATGCAGGAGAAAAGAGTCAATGAGTTCCAGGAGATGAGGGAGTTTTTGCACAAGTTGTAAGAGAATCAAAAAAAAAAGAATCAAACGGAACTGTCAGAGGTGAAGGCTGTAATACAGGAAATCAAAACCGCCCTTGAAAGTTTTAAAAGCAGATTAGATCATGCAGAAGATTGAATCTCAGATGTAGAAGACAGAACCTCTCTCCTAGAAAAATTCACCAAGAAGACTAAGAAAATAACCTAACAAGATAAAAATAATATACGAGAAACATTAGATACCATTAAACGTCCAAATATCCACATAATTGGTATCTGGAAGGTGAAGAAACTAATCAGGGCATTGATAATCTACTCATGAAATCCTAGAAGAAAATTTTCCTAACCTAGAGAGGCATTCAAATATCTAGACCCAAGAAATATGAATGATCCCACATAGAATCAGCCCAAGAAGATCTTCTCTAAGGCACATCACAGCCAGATTGACCAAAACCACAGACAAGGACAAGATTCTAAAATTTGCAAGAGAGAAACGTCAAGTTACTTACCAAGGATATCCCATCAGGCTAACAGTGGACCTCCCATCAGAAACAATGTGAGCAAGGAAAGAATGGGAAAATTTGAAGTGTTGAGTGAAAAACAATTTCAACCAAGAATTCTATACTGGCAAGATTATCTTTCATATGAGAAGACAAAAACATTATTGGATAAACAAAACCTGAAAGAATTGACCAACACCAGTCCAGCTCTCCAAGAAGTTCAAGAGGGAGTACTATACCAGGAAAACTGAAGACAGACACAAAGAAATAAGAGTCCAAAAAACAACCAAGAAAATGGCCAATTTAATGGTAGCGACAAGTTCGGAACTGAATGTTAACTTCCAGAAATTTAAATGGAAAGACTGAACCACAACAGAAGAGAGATTAATTAATTACATGAGACTAAACTGGCGAAATAGAATATACGACTTTTGACTAAAACATGACTGATTTTCTTCTATGCTTTGTTTTCCAGATTTAAGAGTTTTCTGGTCTTCTCTTGAGCTGCTGATAGATTCATCTACCTACTATTTTAATAGAATCCTAACCCTTTTCCTTGCTTTAAGTCTTAAGCGAATTTCTCTTAACATTTTATGATTTTGATTTATTTAAGCTAAAACTGCTTTTTTTGAAATAAAAAAAAAAAACATATTTCATGACCACAGTATGCTATACAGCCTCAGCTAGGTGTTACTTTATAGTACGTTCATCTACTCACTGAGTTTTATGCCTAAAGTCAGACATGTGCTCACAGATATGTACATATAAGCTGAATTTACTATTGAAAGTATTTAATTAAGATTTTTTTGTACATAAATAAAATGTGGGTGGGGGAAGGGGCATGAAAAGCAACTATAGATATCAGAGACACTGTGGGAGGAGGATGAGAAATGGCAAAGGGTGGGAAGCAGAATCAAGGGGGGAAATGCAAAATATATAAGAAACAAGAAAGGAAAAATTATTTGTTGATGACAACATGTATAATAATAATATTGATTAAGCCAATATACAGTGATTCTGAATGGAAATTTTGCCATTACTTTCAAGAATAAAATTATTATTTTTACTAGATTGTAATAAAAAATAATCTAGCATTTCTTCCTTCCAATACTCCAGAATTATCAAGTGATCACAAACACATACCACAGGACCCAGAGGACCACAGAAATGGTTCCCACATTTTCAGTCACTCATTCGCATCCAGTCAATAAGCTCTCACTGACCACCTGCTGACCCAGGCAGGAAAGACACACAACAGTGATGAGAAAGCTGCTAGCTCTAAGAGGTGTCAGAGAAACAAGTCCTCCAGC
>NW_006159616.1:13607038-13623466 GCF_000334495.1 Tupaia belangeri chinensis
ATAAGGAAGATGAAAAAGTTCAACTATGACAAATGTGAGGGAACAACTCTGAGATTAAATAGAACAAAAGAGCCAGATGCTGAATGCTAACGAGTTGTAGAAATACCTTTATTTTGCTAGTATTTTCCTTTTCATTTATATAAATATCAGGAATACATTATTTTATATTAGATAAAATTATAAGTGATGAGAAAGCATATTATCAAAATTCCCCCTACTATCAGTTCTCTGTCCAAGAATCACAGTAATTCTTGGTGTGGAGAGGAGATCACTCTTCCCTGCTTAATAAGCCTTTCAATGGCTTCCCACTGCACTTGGGATAATAACCGTGTCCTCACCAGGTCCTACAGAACCAATGGTCACCTCTCCAGACTCATCGTGTTCCACACCAGGCTGAAGCCACACTGGCTCTGACAATTCCTAGAACACCTTAAACTCTATTGTACCTCTATCAGTCACAATTTCTTTAATGTAGAAACACTTTGTTTCTTTTTGTTTTTTAAGAATTATTTTATTTACTTTATGTATTTATTTATTATTTTAGAGGGATAGAGAAAGACAGAGAGAGAGAGAGCAAGCAAGCCACCAGGTCCAGGACTTGAACCGTGGTGGGCCAGTGCCCTTAACTACCATACTACCATGCTACCTGCTGGTCCCAACCTTGGAGCACTTTCTTTAATTCTTGGTATGGCAAATTCTTTTACCCTTTTTTTCTCGGTTTAAATGTCACCTCCTCCTAGAAAGTTCCCCTGACCACCATCTCTAACACAGTCTTCCCCTCCACACGTATTTGATCTTATAGTCAGTCCCCTATTCATCATATATTTCAAGCATATTTTGTGATCTGTAAATATCTTCCCATTTCTTAACTACTATCCCGCTTACTATTTGTTTCTCCAGTGGAAAAGAAGCTCCATGAGAAGACCATGTCTGCCTCACTCACCACTGTATCCCCAACATTGAGCACAGTTCCTGGTGCATTAACAGCTCTGTAAATATTTTTATTTCTTTATTTCTTTTTAGTTTTGCAACAGGGCAATGTGCACTCACCAGAGAGAAACAGGGAGAGAGGGAGAAAGGGAGGGAAAGTGAGAAATTACCCCCAGGGGGATGGCAATGCCACAATCCCTTCTCCTCCAGTCTCCTTTCAGGATTTTGAGCACACATGCACACGTGCCCAGCATGACTTTCAAGTCAAGTCCAGGATTCAAACCATGCAGGCAGCCATATGGTATCCAATACCTTAACCTCCATGCCACCTGCTGGCCCAACAGCTCTGTAAATATTGATCAATGGGAGAAAATAATAGAGAGGGAGGAAGTGAAGTAGTAAAGCCACACATAAGAAGGGCTAACTGAATATTCAGACCAGTGTTTGAAACTACTGACCCTGCCTCCTCCGCAGCTATCCATTCACTCAACACTTACTGAGCAGCACAGGTAACCACACAGCGAACTAAACCACTCCTGTTCTCACAGAACTCACGTGCTAGGGGAAGCCGAAGGAAAACAGCCCAATGAACAAAAATGATGTCAGATGGTTATGTGTCATTGAAAAAAATAAACTAGGGAAGCCAAGCCCATGATGTGGTGGTTAAGGTGGCTGGATCCCACATGGCCGACAGCACGGTTCAAGTCCTGAATGCCAGGTGCATGTGCATGAGTGCCCAAAATCCTGAAAAGAGGAATAAATGGAGAACTGCAGTGTAACTATTTTTCATCAGGATGCTTTTTCACTACCGCACCACCACCCCCTCTATCTTTCTCCAGTGAGTCCACACGCCTTCTGGCAAAAAATTAAATTAATACACAAATAAAGTAGGGGAAGGGCACACTGGGAGAAGGCACAATTTTTATACGAGGTGATGGAAAAGCCTTCCTGGTAAAGCAGTAGCTAAAACTACCTGAAAGAAGAGAGGAAGTAAACCACATGGCTATGTGGGAGTGTGGTGGGAGTGTGTTTGGCATGCTCAAGGTCAGGAAGACCAGTGTGAAGCAAAGGAGAAAGTAGGAAAATAAAGACAATGAGGTCAGAGGTGAGAAGGGCCAGAGCCCACGGCCGTGGAGGCAATAGTAAGATAATGGACTGTGGGGGCTTTGATTACCAAAAAATGGTATTATTTGACTTAAGTTTTAAAATGGTAATTCTGCCTTCTATGGAGAATGAATTTAGGGGAGAAGGCAAGTAGACAGGAAGACTACATAGGAGGCTACAGCAACAATCCGGGTCTGACAGATGATGGCTTGGACGAGGGTGAAGACGGGATCAGTAGTTGATTTGGGATATGCTTTGCAGGTACAGTTCAAGCTCATGGCATCTGCTGGTGGATTGGATATGCAAAGGGACAGAACTAGAGGAGGTAAAGATGACACCAAAGTCTTGGGACTAGCAACTAAATGAATCCGTTTTCTAAAGATAATAAAAAGAATGAGATAGGAGAGGTGGGAAATGACAAAATTTTTTTAGTGTTTCTTTCATGAAAGAAAGACAAGCACTTTCTTCTTCTTTTTTTAAGAGAGATCTTTGCTATAAGGCGCATATGCTCACCGGAGGGACAGAGAGACAGAAAGCAAGAAGTCACCCCCCAGTGAGGATAGTCAGCCACAATCACTTCTCCTCCATTCTCCTCTCAGGATTTTGGGCATGCACACACACGCACCCAGCATGAGTTTAAGCCACCGGGTCTGGGACTTGAACCATGGTTGGCTATATGGGAGTCCAGCAACATAACCATTACTCTATCTGTTGATCCCACAACAAGCACTTTCAACAGAGCATCATGCCACAACCCCTACCTCTATCCCAGCCTTTCGACCAGCTAAGATCACTGGCACGTGTGTATGCACCTAGCATGTACATGACTCGGGAGCAGAACCTTAATCCTCCATATGGCCTTCAACCCTGCAGAGCACAGTACCACCACTAAACCTCCATAGAAGGGACCCGGAATTCTTTTAGACACATGCTTATTAAACATGCAGGTGGAGGAGCAGGATGGTGGTGCAGCTGTCGAACACAGTGCCCTGCAAGGCTCACCCATGTGAGAAGACTCTAGGTTTGCAACCAGAGTCCCCCATGAGTATGCCGGGCATGAGTGTGCCCATGATCCAGGACTAGCTGAAGCTGGAGGTGGATCCCGGCATGCGGACCCTGTTAGGAGTATTGTCTCTCTTCCTCTGTTTGTCTCACGCATAGAAGAAAATAAGTAAATGAACTTTAAAAGCAAAAACAGGGCTGGCCCAATAGCCTAGTGTTTAAGGGAGCCAGAGCCCTTAACAGGTGGCAGCTGTTTGAATCCTTGTTCCAGTGGCTTGAAAAACACACCAGGCATGTGTGTGCCCTTGCTCCAAATCCCAACAGGATGAAGAAATGGAGGAGGGGGCGTGGTGGCGCCCGCCCTATGGCAAAAACCTATGGAGGCTAGAGCATTGCGACATCGAGTCCATCTCACTCTCTGTCTCTCTCAGCGAGTGCACGATTTTTGGGAACTAGCAGTTAGCGTAATGGCTATGTCGCTGGACTCCCACGTAGTCGACCACAGTTTGAGTCCCGGACCCGGTGGCTTAAAACTCAAGCCGGGCGCGTGTGCGTGCGTGCCCAAGATCCCGAGAGGAGAATGGAGAAGGGATTGTGGCGTGACCATCCCCCCTGGGGGGTGATTTCTCGCTTTCTGTCTCTATGTCTCTCTCTGTCTGCCGAGCGCACACGCTCTATAGCAAAAACCTCTCCCCCTAAAAAAAAAAAAGAAATGGAGGAGAAGGGGTTATGGTATGACCACACCCCACTGAGGAGCTTTCTCTCCCTCCCTTTCTCTCTGTGTGTGTATGTGTGTGTTTGTGTGTGTGTCTGTGTTTCTAGATCTCTGTCTCTCTGGCAAGTGCATGCACCCTCTGACAGTTAAAAAAATAATAAATATAGAAATTAAAATACACTGGGACCAGAAGTTGACGTAATGGCTATGTCCCATGTAGTCGACCACAGTTCAAGTCCCGGACCCAGTGGGCTTAAACTCACGCTGGGCACATGTGAGTGCATGCCCAAGATCCTGAGAGAAGAATGGAGGAGAAGGGATTCCCCCTGAGTGGTGATTTCTCATTTTCTGTCTCTCTGTCTCTCTCTATCTTTCTGAAGAGTGCAAGCACCGTATAACAAAAACCTCCCCCCGCCAAAAAAAGAAGAAATTAAAATACGCAGATGGAGTTGTCAAGCAGCTACATGATATGTAAGAGGAAAGGTCAGGATGGCAAATTAAGAGCTGTTAGCCTCTAAACAGGATTTAAGGCCACGAGCCCGGGAATCACTAGGTGGTAAGCTTGGAGAGATTTAAGAAACCTGAGGATGAAGCCCTGCAGCACATAAGTTGGGGAGTGGAAGTGAAACCAAGAAGTTCTAAGAAAGTGCTGGACTAAGAAACCTCTAGTATAGCTCTCCGGGAGAACGGAAACGGCTTCCTCGATACCAGAGCACCTTGACAGAGTGATTAACTGGCAGTTCTCTATGGGCTGATTATCATGAAGACAAAGTTGGCCGCTGGATCTGGCAATGAGGAGGCAGACGAGGACCTTAGGAGCCATTCTGATGGAATATGGAGGATGAGAGATCAACAAGAAAGAGTCTAGGAGGAAGGGAAAGGGGAGAAGATAGACAAGAAGAGTAGATATCTGAGAATTTTTTCTGTAGAAAGAAAGAGCAGGTAGGCAAGGGGTAGGAGCTGGAGCAGGCAAAGGAAAGCGGGGTCAAGAGAGGTTTATGCTTATTTGTTTTGTTTACTTCTGTCTTTATTCTTAACAGAGCACATGGGCATGCGCACCTGGGGAATGGGAAGGGAGGGAGAGGAATGCCCTCTGCAGGATCTGGCCCCCACCCTGCTGGAACGAGGGCACCTGTGCATGTGCTTTCAGGCTGATCAGCGGGGGATGCAAATGCAGTCGCCCTGCCGGATCTGGCTTCTCTTGAGCAGTGCATTATCGCTGTGTCTCGGAGCTGGGCCTGCTTGTTTGTTTTCGAAAGATGGGAAAGAAAACAGCCTGGCTGCATTCTAGTAGGAAAAGGTGATGATACAGAGAAGGGGCAGCGCTAGAGCCAAGCCTTTTGCGGGCAAGAGGGAACGGGTTATTCTTCACATGGGAGTGGCCCTGGAGCAGCACGAGTTCACACATAGACGGAGAGAAGGCAGAGGATGCAGGTGCAGCTGCAGGAAAGGAGTGTATGTATGGGGGGAGGGGGGATGGTTCGGGAAGTTCTCTTCCAATTGTCTTTACTTCCTCAGTGAAACGGGAGGCAAGGTTATTAGCTGAGAGGTGTATGTAGAAAGAGAGTCACAGATTTAGAGAGAAGAGAAGGTATACAGTCATCATCCAGAAGGGTAAAATAAGGAAAGTACTAAGGAAATAAAGCTGAACAGCTGGGCAGCACTAAGCAAGCTCACAACGACTTGAGATTAGTGCCTTAAATTCAAAATGAAACCAATGAGGGACCAGCAGATGGCATAATGGTTACGTCATTGGACTCCCATGTAGTTGACCACAGTTCGAGTCCTGGACCCAGCAGCTTAAAACTCATGCTGGGCTCCTATGTGTGCATGCCCAAGATCCCAAGAGGAGAATGGAGCAGAAGGGACTGCGGCATGGCCATCCCCCTTAGGGAGTGATTTCTCGCTTTCTGTCTCTCTGCCTCTCCAGCAAGTGCATGCTTCCTATAGCAAAAAAAAAAAAAAAAAACCCTCTCTTAAAAAAAATGAAACCAATGAGACTGATCAACATGTATGTCTTTTACTCTACCCACAGAGCTTCACAGGTGTGGAACTGGCACAAAGGTGAATTCGGCCCCAGTGGGATTTGGCAAGAAAAGTAGGTTAGAAAAAGGGAAGGACACAAGAATTGAGGGTGTATGCCATAGATTCCAATGACGGTCGAAGGGATCTCTGAGGAAGAGATGTAAGGACACTTGCCTAATGAAGACAGATAAACTACAGATAAAGTGGGGTTGCATTTAAAATGCAATCGAAAATGTAGTTTAAGGCCAGCAGGTGGCGCAGTGGTTAAGGTGTGGGACCCCACACCTTAACATGGTTGCCTGTGTGGTTCTGAGTTACAGATCTGGTGACTTAAAAAAAGGAAAACAAAACAAAACAAAAAAACACTAGGTGTGTAAATGCCCAAAATCCTGAGAGGAGAATGGAGAAAAGGGATTGCAGAATGGCAATACCCCTTAGGGGTAATTTCTCACTTTCTCCCTCTCTCCCTCTCTCTTCTCTCTCTCCAGCATGCACACATGCCCTATGGCAAAAAGTCTAAAAACAAACAAACCAACAAACAAAAATGTGGTTTAGCAGAATGAAATGAATCCATGATTAGTCAGGAAACGTGGGTGCTGTTACCCCCACAGACTAGTCGTCCTTCTTGTAATGCTGGGTAACACCCTTAAACTCTTAGTAGTTACCACTCCCTCAGCAAGAAAATGAGGACAATAAGCTCACCACTAAATAGTTTTCCCAGGCAGTTGTTATAACTAAATGGAAATATAGGCAAAAATGCTTTAAGAACCACGGTGAAGAAAAATTTAATTATGGTACATTCCTACACTAGAAATTAGAGAATAATCGAATGCATGAACCAGGGCTACATCTAACAACATGGATGAGTCACAAACAATACTGAGCAAGAGCAGCCAGGTGTAAAAAAAAAAATTGTGGTTTCAGCAGATGGCGTAGCGGTTACCTGGCCGATGCGGTTCGAGTTCCAGACTCCATGGCTTGAAACTCACTTCAGGCACGTGCGCATGTATGCACACCCAAGATCCCAGGAGGGGAATGGAGGAGAAGGGACTGCAGCGTGGCCATCCCCCTGGGACTTGAACCACAGTTAACCATGTGGGAGTCCAGTGCCTCGACGACTATGCCACCTGCTGGTCATGAACAGGATGTAATTTTAAAAATTAATTCTATCACTCTACTGTAAATATCACATTTTTTAAAGAAAATTATTTATGTAATTTCATTTATTATTATTTTTGAGGGATTTTTGCTATAGGGCATATGCTCTCAACAAAGAGACAGAGACAGAAAGCAAGAAATTGCTCCGTTGGGGGGGAGGGTGTCCACACCACAATTCCTTCTCCTCCATTCTCTCGGGATTTTGGGCACCCAGACCCAGGCTGAGTTTTACGTTGCCAAGTCTCAGAATCGAACTGTGGTCAACAACAGGTGAGTGCAGCAACATAACCATTACGCCACCTGCTGGTCCCATCATTTATTATTATTATTATTATTTAATGTGATCAGAGAGGGACAGAGAGAGAAAGGACGAAAGTGAGAAAGCAAGCTGCCATGTCCATGACTTGAACTACAGTTGGCCATGTTGGAGGCCAGCGCATTAATGACCATGCCACCTACCAGCCCCTAGGTACCATATTAATTAATAAAGATTCTATTTTTAAAAATTGAGTGTAAATTAAAGTAAAATATCTTATACAACACTGTATTTACTACCCGAAACTAAAATTAAGAAGGCAGTATTTTGGGGCAAGCAGGTGGCATGGTTGTTGGGGGCATGGTTGCTGGACCCCCATATGACCAACCGCAGTTTGAGTCCCAGACCTGGAGGCTTGCTTTCTCACTTTCCCTCACTCTCTCTCTTTCTCTGTCTCTCTCTGATAAGTGTACATGCCCTATAGCAAATTTAAAATAATAACAATAATTTTTAAATTAAATAACTTTTTAAAAAGAGAAGGCAGTGTTTTAATTTTTTAATGTGTTTTATGTATGTGTGTGTGGAGAGTAGTTAATTTAAAAATATGTAATAAAAACATGTGGCTGCCTGCTTTCCACATATATGCCAATACAACAGAACGCTTAAAGGAGAGAGATCGTACATTTCCATGGAAACCAGCGTTTAGAGATTTGCTTGAAGTTTTGAGGCAGAACTTAGAGGTGGTTAAAGGTAGGAGTTCATATTTGTTTCCAAATTCAAATTCAGCCTTTTTCATTCACCACCTATGAAGGCTTAAGAAAAGTCTACTTCCTAGTGCTTCCGTTTCCACATCTGTACAACGGGAATGAAAATACTGGACTGTCGGAAAAGTCAGGACGTATTTTTTCTATGCAAAATGCATCATGACTTTTCCAGTGACCCAATAGTACCTTATGGGCCAGCAGGTAGCATGGAGGTTAAGGTGGCTGGAAGCCACGTGGACGACTTACCCAGTTTGGGTCCCGACCGATGGCCTGAAAAACACCGTGGGCATGTGTGCCCAGAAATCCCAAAGGGACAGTGAAGGAGAGGGGGCTGCAGTGTGGTCATCCCCCTGAGGGGTGATTTCTCCCGCTCTCTCCTCCCACCCCTGCTAGCACATGCCCTTTGGGAAAATTTTAAAAAATAAGTACCTCGCTGAGAGCTGTGGGAACACCCCCACCCTTGTCTCCTTTACTTCATTTCTCTCCGTGGCTTTTATCGGCACTTCTACGCATATTTACTTGTGTATTATTTAGTCCTGTGTCCCAACTCAAAGTTTGTTAAGGACAAGGATTTTTCTGAAGTTTTTTCTCTGATTTACCATCAGTACATAAAGCAGTGCCTGGCACTTATAATATTAACTACATGAATGAAAGAATAGATGAAAAATACTATAAAAATGCACTGCACATAAAATTGACTATTAGTCAACACTGTCATTACCTTTAAAAGAGCACATCCACTGTTTTCGGAAAAAATACAAGGTCACTGTCAACCTGGTTGCCAAACTCCGCCTGAGATGTTAAATTCAAAACTCAGTGACATAAACCAAGAGTAAATGTTCTGAGTCAATGAAATACAGGCTGGAAGAAATAAAGTTTTCCAAGAAGAAAGATTCCCACTGTACTGGGTATTCCCTAATCCTTATCCCCACCGTCCCCACCATCCCTCAAACACAAGCTTAAAAAACAAGAAAGGAGTAAGAAGACTTTGTGAAATGTACTATGGAACAGGTTCGCACATGACATGAATTGGTCAGAGAGGGATGCTGGAACCCGTCCTGCCCTCCTTAAAGATCTGCCAGGAAGACAGGGCCAGCAGGTAACGTGGTGGTTAAAGTCACCGGACTCCTACATGGCTGACCACGATTTGAGTCCCGGACCTGGCAGCTCGTTTCCTCTCTTTCTCTCTCTCTCACTCTGTCCCTCCCTGGTCAAATTAGAATAAAAAAAGTAATTCTTTAGGAAAAAAAAAAGAAAGAAAGAAAAGAAAAAAAGATCTGCCAGAAAGAGAAGAAATCGCTGGGAATGAGGAACGGGCTGCTCACAACTGCACTCTCAGCAGAAGACACACCCTTCAGGAGTCAGACCATTGTCTACAGTGGTGGTTGCTTCGAACTGGTTTAGCAATCTGAACTGGGTTAGCCGTGCGAACGTCTGGAGGGAGACCAGAATGGCTCTGTGCAGTCACAGGTATAATAGCGTATCTGGGGCACAGCAATAATGCCCTCCTCCAGAGAAGCTAGACCCCACGTGGCCACAGCAGCTCCAATCCCAGGCCCAGGCCACCTGAAGCACTCCAGGCACATGAATGACCAAGTGCCCAGGATTCGAAGGGCTGGAGGACCGGAGGAAGGCAACTGCCATGTGACAAGGTCCTGTTGACAGAATTCCTCTCTCTCTCAGGTCTGAAAAACCGGAGGAAGGGGATTTCAATGTGACAAGACCCTGTGGAAGGTGTTCCCCTCTCTCTCTGCCTCTCTTTCTCATTTCATGTGTGTGTGTATATACTTTCAACTGTAAATAAAGGGAAAAAATGTTAAGTTGATCTAACTTATTTGACTATATTAAGATATGTGTTCTGGGACCAGCAGTTAGCATAATGGCTATGTTGCTAGACACCCATGTAGTTGACCACGGTTCGAGTCCCGGACCCGGTGGCTTAAAACTCACGCCAGGCACGTGTGCGTGCAAGTTCAAGATCCCAAGAGGAGAATGGAGGAGAAGGGATTGCGGCATGGCCACGCCCCTGGGAGGTGATTTCTCGCTTTCTCTCTGTCTCTCTCTGGCTTTTTGGCGAGCACACGCACACTATAGCAAAAACCTCTCCAAAAAAAGAAAAAAACAAAAAAAAAGATATGTGTTCTTAGGCCAGCATGTGGCATGGTGGTTAAGGGCACTGGACTCCCCCACATGGCTGACCATAGTTCGAGTCCCAGACCTGGTGGCTTGCTTTCTCACTTTCCCTCTGTCTGTCTCTCTCACTCTGTCAGAGATTTGCTTGAAGTTTTGAGGCAGAACTTAGAGGTGGTTAAAGGTAGGAGTTCATATTTGTTTCCAAATTCAAATTCAGCCTTTTTCATTCACCACCTATGAAGGCTTAAGAAAAGTCTACTTCCTAGTGCTTCCGTTTCCACATCTGTACAACGGGAATGAAAATACTGGACTGTCGGAAAAGTCAGGACGTATTTTTTCTATGCAAAATGCATCATGACTTTTCCAGTGACCCAATAGTACCTTATGGGCCAGCAGGTAGCATGGAGGTTAAGGTGGCTGGAAGCCACGTGGACGACTTACCCAGTTTGGGTCCCGACCGATGGCCTGAAAAACACCGTGGGCATGTGTGCCCAGAAATCCCAAAGGGACAGTGAAGGAGAGGGGGCTGCAGTGTGGTCATCCCCCTGAGGGGTGATTTCTCCCGCTCTCTCCTCCCACCCCTGCTAGCACATGCCCTTTGGGAAAATTTTAAAAAATAAGTACCTCGCTGAGAGCTGTGGGAACACCCCCACCCTTGTCTCCTTTACTTCATTTCTCTCCGTGGCTTTTATCGGCACTTCTACGCATATTTACTTGTGTATTATTTAGTCCTGTGTCCCAACTCAAAGTTTGTTAAGGACAAGGATTTTTCTGAAGTTTTTTCTCTGATTTACCATCAGTACATAAAGCAGTGCCTGGCACTTATAATATTAACTACATGAATGAAAGAATAGATGAAAAATACTATAAAAATGCACTGCACATAAAATTGACTATTAGTCAACACTGTCATTACCTTTAAAAGAGCACATCCACTGTTTTCGGAAAAAATACAAGGTCACTGTCAACCTGGTTGCCAAACTCCGCCTGAGATGTTAAATTCAAAACTCAGTGACATAAACCAAGAGTAAATGTTCTGAGTCAATGAAATACAGGCTGGAAGAAATAAAGTTTTCCAAGAAGAAAGATTCCCACTGTACTGGGTATTCCCTAATCCTTATCCCCACCGTCCCCACCATCCCTCAAACACAAGCTTAAAAAACAAGAAAGGAGTAAGAAGACTTTGTGAAATGTACTATGGAACAGGTTCGCACATGACATGAATTGGTCAGAGAGGGATGCTGGAACCCGTCCTGCCCTCCTTAAAGATCTGCCAGGAAGACAGGGCCAGCAGGTAACGTGGTGGTTAAAGTCACCGGACTCCTACATGGCTGACCACGATTTGAGTCCCGGACCTGGCAGCTCGTTTCCTCTCTTTCTCTCTCTCTCACTCTGTCCCTCCCTGGTCAAATTAGAATAAAAAAAGTAATTCTTTAGGAAAAAAAAAAGAAAGAAAGAAAAGAAAAAAAGATCTGCCAGAAAGAGAAGAAATCGCTGGGAATGAGGAACGGGCTGCTCACAACTGCACTCTCAGCAGAAGACACACCCTTCAGGAGTCAGACCATTGTCTACAGTGGTGGTTGCTTCGAACTGGTTTAGCAATCTGAACTGGGTTAGCCGTGCGAACGTCTGGAGGGAGACCAGAATGGCTCTGTGCAGTCACAGGTATAATAGCGTATCTGGGGCACAGCAATAATGCCCTCCTCCAGAGAAGCTAGACCCCACGTGGCCACAGCAGCTCCAATCCCAGGCCCAGGCCACCTGAAGCACTCCAGGCACATGAATGACCAAGTGCCCAGGATTCGAAGGGCTGGAGGACCGGAGGAAGGCAACTGCCATGTGACAAGGTCCTGTTGACAGAATTCCTCTCTCTCTCAGGTCTGAAAAACCGGAGGAAGGGGATTTCAATGTGACAAGACCCTGTGGAAGGTGTTCCCCTCTCTCTCTGCCTCTCTTTCTCATTTCATGTGTGTGTGTATATACTTTCAACTGTAAATAAAGGGAAAAAATGTTAAGTTGATCTAACTTATTTGACTATATTAAGATATGTGTTCTGGGACCAGCAGTTAGCATAATGGCTATGTTGCTAGACACCCATGTAGTTGACCACGGTTCGAGTCCCGGACCCGGTGGCTTAAAACTCACGCCAGGCACGTGTGCGTGCAAGTTCAAGATCCCAAGAGGAGAATGGAGGAGAAGGGATTGCGGCATGGCCACGCCCCTGGGAGGTGATTTCTCGCTTTCTCTCTGTCTCTCTCTGGCTTTTTGGCGAGCACACGCACACTATAGCAAAAACCTCTCCAAAAAAAGAAAAAAACAAAAAAAAAGATATGTGTTCTTAGGCCAGCATGTGGCATGGTGGTTAAGGGCACTGGACTCCCCCACATGGCTGACCATAGTTCGAGTCCCAGACCTGGTGGCTTGCTTTCTCACTTTCCCTCTGTCTGTCTCTCTCACTCTGTCCCTCTCCATTCAAATCAGAAAAAAAATGAATAAATACAGTTAAATAAAATAATTCTTAAGGGGGAAAAAAAAAAGAAGTGTGTCCTTGATGATAAAGGCGCTGCACTCACACACAGCCAACCTCAGTGCTCATTCTGGACCTGGCAGTTTGAAAAATCACTCCAGGCCCATGTACGTATGTACCCGAAATCCCAGGAGAATGGAGGACCAGGGATTATAGCATGGCCATCCCCTGGGGGGTGACTTTTCATTTTCCCTCTCACTGCCTCTCTGTGTCTCCATCCAACAAATGCACACACACTACGGCAAAAACAAAACAAATGTGTCCTCACATTCATCAGAAATAGAACATACGCGATACGTACTAAAAGTAATCCCAAAACAACAAAATATTAATAAACATTTTTCTTGTTTACTTTTGCACATTAAGCACACAAGATTGGTATGATCTCCTTTAAAGTTAAACAAAAGTACTTTTTGTTTTCCACATCACAGAGAGAAAAACCAAAAGCATTTTAAAAAGAGGAACTTCCAATTCCTCAACTGAGGTCCCAAAAACCACGACTCAAGTCCAAACGTACTGAACCTGAAATTTCATTCCTAGAGTTTTTCTTGCTTTATCTGTTTCAGTTCTTATTTTGCAAATGGCATTAAAATAGGGATTTCCCCTGAACTGTTCTACTCTGTAGCATTTCATGACTAACAAAAATTAGATTTATAATAGCAACGGCCACCATTGTGGTGTCATGCAGAAGACAGAATGGCTAAACTGTTCCTCTTACGTTTAGCAGATTGTAAAGGGGAAAATCTAAAACTTTTTTTAACAAATGCAGTAAATAGTCATTTTGTAAAAGCACCTTACTGTTTTTTAAATTTTTTTGATGAGATTTTGCTATAGGGTGCGTGTGTTCGCCAGAGAGACAGAGAAAGACAGAACAAAGGAAGTGAGAAATTCTCCAGGAGTATAGCAACACTGTAATCCCTTCTCGGTTCTGCTCTCAGGATTTTGGGCACACACATACACACAACCAGTGTGAGTTTCAAGTTCTGCCAGGTCAGGGACTTGAACCACAGTTGGCCATGTGGGAGTCCACTTTCTTAACCACCACGCCACCTGCTGGCCCTGGCACCTTACTTTTCTACTAAAAACAAAGAAAGACAGGGACTAGCAGTTGGTATGATGGTTCCGTTGCTAGACTCCCATATAGTCGACCATGGTTCGAGTCCCAGACTCAGTGGCTTAAAATACAGCAGAAACATGTGCATGCATGCCCAAAATCCCAAGAGGAGAATGGAGAAGAGACTGGGGCATGGCCATCCCCCATGAGGGGGGATTTCTGGCTTTCTCTCTCTCTGTCTCTCAGGCAAGCACACATGCCCTAGAGCAAAAATCCCTCTCCTCCTACAAAAAAAAAAAAAAAAAAAAAAACACGCCGTGCAGGAGGCTTAGTGGTTAGGGTGCTGAACTCCCACAATCGACTGCAGTTCCAATCCCAGACCCAGTGGCTGGGCATGTGTGCGTGTGTGCCCAAAATCCTGAGAGAATGGAAGAGAAGAGACTGCAGCATGGCCATCTCCCCTGGGGGGGGACAGGGGGAGGTGATTTCTTGCTTTCTGTCTTCCTGTCTGCCTCTCTCTCCAGTGAGCACAGGTGCCGTACAGCAAAAACAAAAGGCAAATTGCAACATAAAGGAAAATACTGCCAAGTACTTATTCCTTGGGAGGTCTTTTACAGATATCTCCTATTTTTTTTTCTGGTCTTATTATCTTGTGTAATAGCTAGCCATATTTACAACTTACAAAATGCTGTATCAATTTTACCATATGCCTATACCTATACCTATACTGAAGTCCAAGAATGTATTTCAAAATAAATGCACTAGAATCTGAATGCCGTAGTTCAGTGATCTGAAATCTTTTTTAAAAATTCACAATTTTAAATTAATTTTAACTCAAAAGATCTAATTTTTTTTTTGAGAGATTTTTGCTATAGGGCATGTGCGCTTGCCAGACAGACAGAGACATTAGAGACAGAAAGCGAGAAATCACCCCCCAGGGGGGATGGCCACGCCACAGTTGTTCTATTATAAATATTTCAGTTCTCCATATCACCCTTTTTCTTTCCCTTAACTATTGGGTTTTCTGGATTCAAACTGTCTTACCCTGCTTACATTAATGTCATGACTCAATCATCCCAGAGAGAAATTCTCAAAATCTAGCAATATATGAGGAGTCTTCAAGAACTTCATGGAAAATTTAAAAACTATGGGGCAGGGGCCCTGTGGGACTTAAATACTATGTAGAAGAAGGTAGGTCTCACATAGCTGACCAGGGTTCAAGGCCCAGCCCCAGTGGCTTGAAAAAAAAAAAAAAAGCCAGGCATACATGTGCATGCAAAATCCTCACAGGATGGAGAACTGGAGGAAAAATGATGGAGGGCAAGACCAGACCCAGTTGTGGAGGTGTCTGTTCTCTCTCACACGCACATGTATATACACATGCCCTCTGGCATTAAAAAAAGAAAAAATTGGGACCAGCAGTTAGCGTAATGGCTATGTCGCTGGACTCCCATGTAGTCAACCGCGGTTCGCCTCCTGGACCCTGTGGCTTAAAACTCATGCTGGGCGTGTGTGCGTGCATACCCAAAATCCCAAGAGAAGAATGGAGGAGAAGGGACGGCAGCGTGGCCATCCCCCCTGGGGGGTGATTTCTCGCTTTCTGTCTCTGTCTGGCGAGCACATGCGCCCTATAGCAAAACTCTCTCCGGAAAAAAAAAAAAAAATTAGGCATGTATTTCAAAACTTTTTTTGCACTAGATTAAACTTGTACTTCAATTTTTCTGTGAACTTTCTGAAGTCTTTTCAGACAAATGCGGATGTTGTGCATGTTATCTGACTTGGGTTTCTTCCTCATGACAGGTAGGAATCAGCGAGGTGAGGGGCGGAGGACCAGCAGGGAAGGGATGCCTGTGGGAACAAACCCTAAGGCCTGTTGACCAGCTGATAAAGAGAGGTGCGTGTGGTCCTGGCAAGATACCCAGCAAGGCAGCCGGGCTGGCACCAGCCCATGACGAGCTTTGGACACCATATGAGAAGCTGAACTCCTTCCTGAGGGCAAGGAAGAGATTTCAAAGGGGAATAACTGGGCCAGGTGTACCTTTTAAAACCAATCCCTCTAGCTATTACGTGGAGAAGGGACTGAAGTAGACGAAAGACAGCCTGGACAATGGGGACAGCGGAAAGGAGAGTTTCTGAGACAACGTGTGCAAATACAGCACTCGGTCATTATTTGGAAGTGAGATGTGAGAAAGAGTGAAAAGTCCAGGTTTCAGGCCTAGATACCTAAACGGATTGTAAAACTCCCTAAAACTGGAAACACAGAAGAAGGAGATTTCAGGAAGAAAAGGTAAGGTTATGATTCAACTACTGAGTATGAGGTGTCTGTAAGAATTCCCAGGCAGAAACACACTACAAACAGCCAACATTGTTTTACTTATCATTAACTATTTTCCTGATTAGGAAAGATTTTAAGTGATTAACAAAAGATACATTTAATGTATTTTTTAATTTAACTTAATGAAATTAAAATCAAACAGACAATATTAAGACAGAGGGCTGGGCGGTGGGGCAGTAGTAAAGTGCAACACTCTGCACGGCTGACCCAGGTGGGAAGGTTCCAGGTTTGCAGCCCTAAAGTTCCCTCAGCATGCTGGACACATGGATGCCCACGATACAGGGCAAGCTGCAGCCAGGAGTGCACCACAGCATCAAGACCCCATTGCTGGGGCTGGCAGGTGGTGTGGTGGTTAATGGCGCTGGACTCCCACATGGCCGACCATGGTTCAAGTCTCAGGCCCCGTGGCTTGTTTTCTCATTTTC
>NW_006159616.1:13623483-13658938 GCF_000334495.1 Tupaia belangeri chinensis
TTTCCCTCTCTCTCTCTCACACTCTTATCCCTCTCTGGTTGAATAAAATAAATAAATCAAGTTAAGTAAAATAACTCTTTAAAAATAAATAAATAAATAAATAACAATTTTTTTAAAAAAAGAAGACCTAATTGCAGATGCTGTGTCTCTGTCTCTTCCCTGTCACTTTTGCTTAAGGAAGGAAGAAATAGGGACATGGGTACTTTCTTTTTCTTTTTTTGAGAGGTTTTTACTATAGGGCATGTGTGCTCATCGGAGAGACAGAGACTGACAGAAAGCGAGAAATTGCCCCCCGGGGGGGATGGCACTCCAAAATCTCTTCTCCTCCAGTCTCCTCTTGGGATTTGGGGCACGCACACTCATGCCCTGCATGAGTTTGAAGCTGCCAGGTCTGGGACTTGAACTATAGTTCACTACGTGGGAGTCCAGTGATGTAACTATTGTGCCGTCTGTTGGTCCCATGGGGATAGGTACTTTTTTTTTTTTTTTTGGAGGGGTTTTTCGCCATAGGGCGCGTGTGCTCGCCAGACAGACAGAGAGAGACATAGAGACAGAAAGCGAGAAATCACCCCCCAGTGGGGATGGTCACGCCGCAATCCCTTCTCCTCCATTCTCCTCTCGGGATCTTGGGCACGCACGCACACGCACCCAGTGTAAGTTTTAAGCCACCGGGTCCGGGACGCGAACCGCGGTCGACTACATGGGAATCCAGCGACATAGCCATTACACTAACTGCTGGTTCCTGGGATAGGTACTTTTGACAGGGTCTCATCACACTGTGATCCTCCTGCCCCAGTCTCTTGTTAGCTAAGACAATAAGTGCACACTAGCCTGCCCATCCTGTTTAGGCTGGCTAGAATCTAAGGAGGGCTTCCCACATGGCTTAGCCATTCAGTACAGCACTGCCCTGCCTGCACCACTGTGGCAGGGATAGTATTCTGAGCACTTTAGAACTGAGCATGAGGCCAGTTCCATAGCCCAGTGGTTAAGTGACTTGGATCCCATACAGCTGACCATGGTTCGAATCCTGACCCCAGTGGCTTAAAAAACACACTGGGATAGGGCCAGCAGATGGTATGGCGGTTAAGGGCACTGAACTACCACGTAACCGACTACAGTTGAGTCCCAGACCTGGCGGCTTGCTTTCTCACTTTACTTCTCTCTCTGTCCCTCTCTGAACAAATGAAAAATAAATATAAGGTTTAATAAAATAATTCTTTAGGGACCAGCAGTTGGCATAATGGTTATGTCGCTGGACTCCCACGTAGTCAACCGCAGTTCAAGTCCCAGATCCGGCAGCTTAAACTCATTCCAGGTGCGTGCATGTGTGTCCAAGACACCAAGAGGAAAATGGAGAAGGGATTGTAGTGTGGACATCCTCCAAGGTGGGGGGGGGAGCTTTCTCTCTGGTGGGGGGAGCTTTCTTTCTGTCTCTCTCTTGTCTTTCTGGCGAGTGCACATGCCCTATAGCAAAAACCTCTCCAAAAAAAAAAAAATTGGGACCAGCAGTTGGTGTAATGGTTACATTGCTAGACTCCCATATAGTTGACCTTGGTTCAAGTCCCAGACCCAGTGGCTTAAAAATCATGCTGGGCACATGTGCGTGTGTGCCTAAAACCCAAGAGGAGAAATGGAAGAGAAGGAACTGCAGTGTGACTATCTCCTTGGGGTAAGTTGGGAGGGAGAGGTGATTTCTCACTTTCTGTCTCTGCGGCAAGCGCGCACACCCCATAGCAAAAATCTCTCTTAAAAATTGGGCCAGCAGGTGGCATGGTGGATAAGGAGCTGGACACTCCCACATGGTTGACCACAATTCAAGTCTCAGACCTGGTAGTTTGCTTTCTCACTTTCCTTTTCTCTGTGCTTCTGTCTTTCTCTGGTCAAATGAAAATAAATGAGTAAGTAAATAAAATAAAATGAATAATTATTTTAAAAATAAATAAATAAAAATAAAAGTCTGTTTTGCAGAATTAACAGAAAAGTTACCAGTTATCTGCTCTTCTCTTCTGATATCTCTCTTCAATATCTTGCTAATAGGGAACCAGCAGTTAGCGTAATGGCTATGTCGCTGAACTCCCACGTAGTCGACTGTGGTTCGCGCCCTGGACCCGGTGGCTTAAAACTCACGCCGGGCGCATGTGCGTGCGTGCCCAAGATCCCGAGAGGAGAATGGAGGAGAAGGGATTGCGGCGTGACCATCCCCCCTGGGGGGTGAGTTCTCGCTTTCTGTCTCTATGTCTCTCTCTGTCTGGTGAGCGCACGCGCTCTATAGTGAAAACCTCTCAAAAAAAAATCTTGCTAATAAAGGGAGAATTAGAGTACTTTAAGTTTTACAAGTGTACCTTACTTTCACGATATTATAAAGTAAAAATAAAAATAGGAAAACAGAGTAGAAACAAGGTCTTTGTTCAGAATCTGATCAGGAATTCTAAAAGGAATAGCAGGGTAAACACATAAACCTTACTTATTCCACATTGGTGTAAGAAATCTCTTATTATCTGGGTTATTTCACTAGACACTAGAATCCCCAGAAAGGTTTTTGCTTTGTTTTAGTAAAGGTAAATACAACTGGGGCCAGCAGGTGGCTAGGCAGTTAAGGGTGCTGGACTCCCAAATGGCCGACCAAGGTTTGAGTCCCAGACCTGACGGCTTGCTATCTCACTTTCCCTGTCTCTCTCTCTGGTCAAATTTAAATGAATAAATAAATAAAAGTTATTTATTTATTTATTTTTTTAAAGTAAATGCAACATGTAAACATTCAGAATTGATCCCAATCTTTGGAGCCAGTTCCTCTGGGATGAGATATAAAACAAGTGGCTGTTTTTTATTTAAGTCACTAAGCAGGGACCAGCAGGTGGCGCAGTGGTTGAGGTGTTAGACTAACACATGGCCAACCATGGGTTCAAGTTCCAGACCGGCGAGTTTCTCTCTCTCTGGTGAGCACACATGCCCTACAGCAAAATTAAAGAATAATAATAATAAATAAATAATTTTAAAATTTTTTAATCACTTTGCAGATTACATGCACTTGCACTAGAATGGCTATAGGTCCCCACCTCATTACCAGATAAATGGAGACTGGACTACTGGATAGCATAGGACTGGCTCCTGGGAACAGACAGGCTTTCTTTCTTTTTTTTTTTTTTTTTGAGAGGTTTTTGCTATAGGGCACGTGCACTCGCCAGACAGAGAGACAGACAGAAAGCAAGAAATCATTCCCCAGGGGGGATGGTCACGCCGCAATCCCTTCTCCATTCTCTTCTTGGGATCTTGGGCATGCATGCACACGTGCCTGGCGTGAGTTCTAAGTCACCAGGACCGGGACGCAAACCACGGTTGACTATGTGGGAATCCAGCGACATAGCCATTATGCTAACTGCTGGTTCCCCAGACAGGCTTTCTTGATTCTCCTCATGGGACATGCTTTAGCGAAGTTCCTCCCTATTCCCTACTCAAGCAGATCCTTAGTAAACAAAGTATCAGCAAAAACCCTTGAGTTACAACTTCTTCACTCTCTTGGATAAGAAGAGTCTTCCCATGGAGCCAGTATGTGGGTACAGTGGTTAAGCTGCTGGATTCCCACATGGCTGAAGATGGTTTGTGTCCTGGACCTGGCAACTTAAAAATCACACCAGTCGTGTGTGCATGCAAGAACAAAATCCCAGGAGAATGGAGGAGAAGGGATTATGGCATGGCCGTCCTGCCTGGGGAGTGATTTCTCACTTTCCCTCTCTCCAGTGATCATATGCACCCAACAGCAAATGAACAAAGAAACAAGAGAGGCACCTTCCCTCAGCTTGTACTGAGGACTTATGCCCAGAGTTTTATTCTGACTGTGTGAAGCGACGGAGACAAAATGGGTAAGTGAAAACAGGAGCCACCAGCTCCCATCTACAACTTGGAGGCCTATAGATGTGGTCAGTGTGACACATGCAGGGAAGAGATGACAAGGAATGGGATAGGCAGGGAAAGTGTCCTTTGGGATGGCAGCTGGGCCCATGCGCCTTCACTTCCTACCCTTGCCCTGGGCAGCTGCATGCCTGTGGCTTCATGCATGGTCTCTTGGTCTCCCAGGAATTGCACAAACTCAATGGGCTTCAAGTTCTTGTCCAACTCATACACAATGAGGACGGCAGTGGGAACTGCAGTTCCAGAATAGCCTCTTCAGAGAGACCCTCCAAAGGCTTGACCACACCAGGAGAGCAGCTGCTTCAGGCTGCAGTTAGTACCTGTGTCCCCTCTTGGATCTGGGGAATGAGTTCTTCATTCGAAAAAGGCAGATCTCCTGCAACACAATCCTCAGACTCCTACAGGAGGGCAGCTGGTCTACATGAGGCCTATACACCTGCGATCCTTACTGATGATGCTAGAAAAGAGATGTCAGCTCCATGGAGGCCTCCAGATCTTCACTGGGCCTGACGGTGCTTGGCAGCAGTTTCTACTTTACTGAGGACAGTCACACCCCCATATGCTGCTCGCTGAGGCACTCGTCCTCACTACTGGCAGCCACAACTGGTAAGTGGCACCTAGCACTGTCCAGGGGCTCGGGATCGCTGTCTTCTGCCCTGAGGTGGAACAGATGTCAAATTCACACCAGCATCTGCAGTGCCTGCCCACACACTTCACCCCTGCCCTCAGGCTTAGGACAGCATCCCATCAGTCACTGAGGCAGTTCCACGTACCAGACACCCTCACCATGCACCGCCAACACCAGCCTACAGGTGGGCTGAGGCAGCACTGACTGAAGTCACCAAGACCAGAATCCCCATTGCCTGCCCAACTTCTTTTTTTTTTTTTTTTTTTTTTTGGAGAGGTTTTTGCTATAGGGCACGTGCGCTCGCCAGACAGACAGAGAGAGACATAGAGACAGAAAGCGAGAAATCACCCCCCAGGGGGGATGGTCACGCCGCAATCCCCTCTCCTCCATTCTCCTCTCAGGATCTTGGGCATGAACGCACACGCGCCCAGCGTGAGTTTTAAGCCACCAGGTCCGGGACGCGAACCGCAGTCGACTACGTGGGAGTTCAGGGACATAGCCATTACGCTAACTGCTGATTCCCTTCTGCCCAACTTCTGGCACCCCACCACCTGGCTCCCACACACCTCCTCCAACACAAATTTTAACGTACAGAAATGTACCAACAACCAGGGGGCCAGCAGGTGGCATGACAGTTAAGGCACTAGAATTCCCACATGGCTGACCATGGTTTGAGTCCTGGATCTAGTGGCTTGCTTTCTCACTTTTTCTTTCTCTCTGCCTCTCTCTAGTCAAATTTTAAAATAATAATAATAGTAATAATGAGTGGATAAGGTTAAATAAAGTAATTCTTAAAAAAAAAAAAAAAAAAGAAATATAACAACCAGCCCACATTTGCCCACATTAGCAAGTAAAAGACCACGTCCGCTAAGCCCCTGAGAAACCTTACAGGATAATGGGATAAGCACCAGGACTCTGCACTTGCAGTTTTCCAGTCACCTTCCCCCTTGCTGTCTAGATCACTTACCCAACTCAAAAACGTTCACTCAAAAGTTACAAACAGCTGGATTTCTCTGCCATATTGCTTCTCCAAAGGCTATTATGATCATGTCCAGGGCCTACCCCTAAATCTAAACAGTAGAGCATTTAGGTCTTTCACCCAAATACTCCCCTCCCCAAACACGTCATCTACAGCAGGGGGACCAATCATCTCTGCTCCCACCTTCGGCCCAATGGCGTCCTCTTCTACTTAATAGAGTTCTTCACATTCTCAGAGAGTCCTGGTGTGGCAGATAACGTAATGGCTATGTTGCTGGACTCCCATATAGGTGACCGTGGTTCAAGTCCTGGACCTGGCAGCTTAAACTCACGCCAGGCATGCGTGCATGCACGCCCAAGATCCTGAAAGGAGAATGGAGGAGAAGGGATTGCGGCATGGCCATCCCCCCGGAGAATGATTTCTCGCTTTCTGTCTCTCTGTCTCTGTCTTTCTGGCAAGCACATGTGTCTGATAGCAAAAACCTCTCCAAAATAAAGAGAGAGTCCTGGTGTGGACATTACCTGGTCTCCCTACATCTGAAAGTCCTACACCTCTCTGTGCCGGTGGTTCCTTCTACTCTCTAACGCTTCTCTTTACATATATACCCTCCATTGCCTGCCATGCTTCTTTCCCTCCACTGCAAAAGGGTGAAGACAAGACAGACTATCCTACTCTCCCATGACTACTCGTCTAATTGAATAAATCTCTCCAAACGAAGGGGGCAGCGCTGTAGCACAGTGGTTAGGTGCTGTACACTGGGAGTCAGAGCTCACACAGCTGACAAAAGTAAGAATCCCAGCCCTAGTGCCATGAAAAACATGCTGGAAGTATATGCATGTGTATCCAAAATCTTGACAGGATAATGAAATGGACAAAAAAGAATTGTAGCTTGGGGACCAACAGTTGGCGTAATGGCTATGTTGCTGGACTCCCAGGTAGCTGACTGCGGTTCGAGTCCTGGACCCGGTAGCTTAAACTCACACCAGGCACGTGTGCATGTCTGCCCAAGATTCTGAGAGGAGAATGGAGAAGGGATTGCGGTGTGGCCATCCCTCCTAGGGGGTGATTTCTTACTTTCTGTCTCTCTGTCTCTCTCTGTCTTTCTGGCTAGCACACACACCCTATAGCAAAAACCTCTCCCAAAAAAAAAAAAAAAAAGAATTGTAGCTTGACCAGCTGGAAATACTATTGCTTTTTTCTTTTCTTTTCTTTTTTTTAATTCACTATAGGGCGCTTTCACTTGCCAGAGACAGAGAAAGATAAATTACCCCCCAGAGGGATGGCCACACCACAATCCCTTCTCCTCCATTTTCTCCTGGGATTTTGGGCACACACAAACATGCACCCAGCGTGTTTTTTAAGCCACAAGGTCCAGGACTGAAATTGCGCAGTCCTGTATGATAGGATCCAGCTGCCTTAACCTCCAGCCATTTGCTGGTCTTCTCTCTCTTTATTTAGCAAGTACACACATCCTCTGGCAATAAAAAAAAAATGTAAATAAATAGATAAATAAAACACAGGGCTGATCTCATAGCATAACAGTTAAGCACTGTGCAGAAGCCAGATCCTAAATGGTCAAATCAACCAGGGTTCAAATCCTGGCCGCAGGGGCTTGAAAATCATGTCGGGCATGTACATGCACGCCCAGGATCCTGACGAGACGGAGAACTGGAGGGAAAAAAAATGCAGCCTGACCAGGCCCTATTGGTTTGGAGGGTCCTTTCTCCCCCAGCCTCTCTCTCATGAATGTGCACACACCCTCTGGCATCAAAAAAGTCACACGATTTTTACAAAGGCCACATTCTAGCAATCACTAACAAAAGACACTATTTTCAAGTGAGTCTTGTTTTGGACTCCGTGGCTACCTTTACACAGGACATCCACACCTTCATCCAGCCTCACCATGAACCTGGCGTCTGGTCCAAGGTGAAGAAACGGTTTTATCGTCGTGAAATGGACTGCAGGGGACAGAGCTGTTGCAGTGGTGATGCGACACTGTGCAACCCTGGCCCCACGTGCAACGGTCCCGGGTTCACATTCTGAGGCCTCTCTGTACACACTGGGCATACCCGTGTCCTCAGGATTCCCCACATGGAGGCCGACCTGTGATTCGGGCTAGCTGAGGCTGGAGGCAGACTGCAGAGGGAAGGCCATTTGGGAGTACATGTCTCTCTCTTTCTGATAAAAGAAATAAATAAACAAAAAAATGAAAGATTGCAAACTGTATTTTCTTAGCAAGGAAAACGTGTCCAATATCCAATGTCAGACATTGATTATATTTTTTTAAAAAGTTACTTATTTAATTTTATTTATTATCATGATTATTTTCTTTCATTTTTTTTTTCTCTGTTTAAAGGCTTTTGCTTTAGGGTGTGTGTGTGCTCACCAGAAAGAAAGAGAGAGATAGAGACAGTGAGTGCGAAAGTGAGAAATCACCCCCCGGGAGGGGAGAGGGATGGCCATGCCACAATCCCTTCTCCTTCATTGTCCTTCCAGGATCTTGGGCACGCATGCACACATGCCCAGTGTGATTTTTCAAGCTGTTGGTTCCAAGACTCGAACTGGTGTCAATCATGAGGGAGTCCAGCGACATAACTGCTATGCCATCTGCTGGTTCCTTTTTTAACTTGGTGTAGTACACTCACACACTCACGAGAGAGAGAGAACATGAGAATGCAAGTTGCCAGGTCTGGGACTCAAACCACAGTCAGCCATGAGGGAATCCAGCACTTTAACCATCACCCCCCCGCCTGCTGGCCTGATAACATTTTTCAGTAACAAGGAGTTTTAAAAACTGCAACAAAAATTTTACTATCAATACTTTTCGCATCTAATCAATAATATGGTAAACATTAAGTACATGGGACTACATTCTGTCAGCTGCTGGAGGCTAAGAATGAAAGGGATAAGCCTGCCTAATTATCAAAAACACTTGTTTATTTTTAATTTTGCCAGAGGATGTATGCACTCACTAGAGGGGGGGGAGAGGAAAAAGAGGAGTAAAGAGAGAGAGAGAGGAGAGAGAGCGCGCCTCTCAATGGGGTGTGGTCATATCGCAAAGAGAGAAGGAGAGAGCGCCTCTCAATGGGGTGTGGTCATATCGCAATCCCCTCTTCTCCATTTCTTCTGTTGAAATCTGGGGCACGCACGCACTTGTACCCTGTGTATTTTTCAAGCTACCAGAGCCAGAATGAATCTGTGCTGGTTGGCTATGTGGGATCTGGCTCCCTTCGCTACCCCACAGAACCACAGAACCAGCCCAAAAAGTACTTTCTTGAGTCACCTATTATGCTTAAAATATTAGTTACTGTTATTACTTCTAATTATAAGAAGTAGACTCTAAAAATAAAGGCCTGTCATAAGCTCTTCAACAACATTTGATATTAAGGCAATTTGTTTATAAAGCTTTCCACTTGAAACTGACAGGGACCAAGTAGAGCGGGTGCGTGAAGTCCTTCTCCACGCCCCACGCCCCACGTGCACAGTCTTCCACATGGTAAGCAACTGTGTAGCTGGCTCTGCCCGCAATCCCAGCTGCATCCCTTTCCAGCTAAGCCTCAATTTCCTCGTTTATAAGATGATGTTAAGATAATTATCACTTAAACCTTGCAAGACCGTCATCAGAATTAAAGGTAATATAAAGCACTGTCTGAATTAGTATCTATTTCTTGGTTGATAGCCTATTCTCCACTTGGTACAATACAAGCTCCAAGAAAGCAGAGATTAGGTCTATTTTCTTCCTTTTACATCGCCAGTGACTATAACAGTAACTAAATATTTACAAAACAAGTGAAAAGAATCTACTTGACACACAATAAATAATCTCTTTTTTAAATAATAATTTCAGACTGGGACCAGCAGATGGTATAATGGTTACATGGCTAGACTCTCATGTAGTCGATTGTGCAAATCCCGGACCCAGCAGTTTAAATTCACTCCGGGCGTGTGTGCATGCATGCCCAAAATCCCAAGAGGAGAATGGAGATAGGACTGCGGCATGGCCGTCCCCCTGGGAGGTGATTTCTCACTTTCTGTCTGTCTGTCTCTCTTTCTATCTCTCCAGTAAGTGCATGCACACAACAACCAAAATCTCTCTCAAAAAAAAAAAAAAAAAGAATTTCAACCTACTAGTTTTCTCCATCATTTCACTCTTTAAATCTTCATTTTTAGGTTCAGTTTTCCTTTGACTTAGTGTTATAATTCACCTAAACAATATGAATATGTAGCAAAGCTACTAAAAAGTATAAGAATTAATTATGAAATCAGCAACAGGAAAAACCACAAGGATCAAGAGCCTAAATATGCTTAACATTATATGGTGGAGAAACATCATGAAAAATACAATTTTAACTACATCCTGTTATTACATATTATTTTTGGCCCACCTCCGTAGCATATGTGGCTGACCACAGTCTGAATCCCAACCCTCCAGCTTGAGAAACGCCAGGTGCATGAGTGTGCATGCCCAAAATCTCAAGAGGATATTGAAGTGGACAAGAAGGGACTGCAGCATGACCACGCCCAACTGGGGGTGGGTGGTGGGGTGCTTTCTCCCTCTCTGTCTCTCATCTCTCTGGTGCGTGTAAGTATCCTCCGGCAATTACAAAAATAAAAATTCCTCAAGTTCAACTTCACAATTTTACCAAAACATCCCAAGGAATAGAAATGGTCCTCATACTCATCTTTGATCCCAGTTAGAGATAAGATGAACAGGTGAGACCAAGCGTCAGCTACTTCTGACACTATTCTAGAAAAACTGACTCTGGTAAACAAAAGGCCTCAAGGGAAACAGACAATATATAAAAATTCAACAGATATATATATACCTTTAAAAAAAAAAAAAAACAGCTAATGGGAAAGAAAAATTTTTAAATTGACTCACAGTGGTAGCACTGGGGTAATACGGCAATGCTCTGCAATGTTGGACCCCCATGGGAAGGTTCCAGGTTTGAATCCCAGAGTCTTCTAATACATGACACGTGCATATATGCATGCCTATGATCTAGGCTGGCTGAGGCTGGGGGCTGATCACAACATAAAGACCCTGTGGGGTTGCTTCTCCCTCTCTCGGAAGAATTAAACAGACTTTAAAAATATTGACTCACGGGAACCAGCAGTTAGCGTAATGGCTATGTCGCTGGATTCCCATGTAGTCGACCACGGTTCGCGTCCCAGACCCGGTGGCTTAGAACTCATGCCGGGCACGTGTACATGCGTGCCCAAGATCCCGAGAGGAGAATGGAGGAGAAGGGATTGCGGCGTGACCATCCCCCCTGGGGGGTGATTTCTCGCTTTCTGTCTCTATGTCTCTCTCTGTCTGTCTGGTGAGCGCACGCGCCCTGTAGCAAAAACCTCTATAAAAAAAATATATATATTGACTCATGGGGCTGGCAGGTGTCATGATGATTGGAGCACTGGACTCCCACATGGCTTACTGTGGTTCAAGTCCTGGACCTGGCAGCTTGCCTTCTCACTTTCCCTCACTCTTTCTGTCTCTCTCTGATCAAATAAAAGTAATAATAAATAAAATTAAATAAATAATTAATTTTAAAAATATTGACTCACAAAGTAATTATTGCTGAAACCAAAGTATACGTTCTCCAGGGGTAGGGATTTCACATTACCTAACTTCAACCCCAGTCTACATTCACGTTTATTCTAAATACTTCAAAGCCAATACTATCCCAGCAGATCTCCACGACAATGTCAGAGAAAGCAGGTGCTTTCACAGAGAATACACTGACTTCCAATCACTACATGGCTATCAAATTTTTGGCATGATTAAAAGTTTCCTTCCTGGGACCAGCAATTGGCATAATGGCTATGTAGCTGGACTCCCATGTAGTCGGTCGCAGTTCATGTCCCAGACCCGGTGGCTTAAACTCACGCCAGGCGCATGTGCATGCGTGCCCAAGATCCCGAGAGGAGAATGGAGGAGAAGAGATTGTGGTGTGGCCATCCCCCCGGGGGGGTGATTTCTCACTTTCTGTCTCTCTGTCTCTCTCTAGCTGGCTGGAAAGCCAAGGGCCCTATAGCAAACATCTCTCTTAAAAAAAAAAAAAAAAAGTTGCCTCCCTAACCTGGACTGTTCTTAATTTGGATCATTAATGTTGAATGCTTTCCAACAGGTTCATCACCATCCTTAAGCCAATGCCACCAGGCCCTGTTGTAATCAGAAATGGCAATATTTTCACATAACTACAGCTTTCCAGCATGGATTAAAGTGCTCTGCTACTTGTACACAAACACTGAACTGTTATAACACCAGGACATCTGTACAAAGTAAAAATGAACAAACAAAAAGGCCTTGCAGACCACCCCCCATCTACTCCAAGTGGTCCTTGAAAAAAGTGGCCTTCATGTAATAGAACCACTGAAATGATCCCTGGACTGAAATTATCGTAAAAGATTAATTAACATAAAAGTATAACCAGATCCCATATGGTTGACTGCACAATTCAAACCCCAGCCTGAAAGCAGCTTGAAAAACATGCAAGGCACGCATGTGTGAGTGCCCAAAATCCCAACACAATTGAGAAACGCAGAAGAGACGGTGGTGTGACCCTATCCCAGGAGGGATGCTTTCTCATTCGCCCTCTTTCCTTATCTCTATTGAGTACACATGCCCTATGGCCATTTAAAAAAAAAAAAAAAACTATTTATTTTATTTATTATTATTTTGTTAATTTGACCAGAGACAGAGAGAAGGAAGTGAGAAAGCAAATCTCCAGGACCAGGACTCAAACTGCGTCAGCCATGTGGGAGTCCAGTGCCCCAACCTCCAAGCCCTGGCATGTTTTTTAAATATAAAATGCTAATAATTAACGTATGCCAAACACAAATCTATGTATGCTGTCGCACATTAGCATCCTGAAACAAAAATGCCATGAACACTTTTTTTTTAAAGAGGTTTTTGTGGGACCAGCAGTTGGCGTAATGGCTATGTCGCTGGACTCCCATGTAGCCGACCACAGTTCAAGTCCCGTACCCAGTGGCTTAAACTCACGCCAGGCACATGTGCATGCATGCCCAAGATCCTGAGATGAGAATGGAGGAGAAGGGATTGCAGCGTGGCCATTCACCCTGGGGAGTAATTTCTCACTTTCTGTCTGTCCTTCTGGTGAGCACATGCACTCTATAGCAAAAACCTCTCCAAAAAAAAGAGGTTTTTGGAGAGGTTTTTGCTTTAGTATGTGTGCACTCACCAGAGAGACAGACAATGAGAGGGAAAGTGAGATATGACAGCTCCCCAGGGGTGGGGGAGATGGCCACACCACAATCCCTTCTATTCGCAGGATCTTGGGCATACCCCAACATGTGCCAGGCATGATTGTGAAGCCACAAGGTCAGACTTGAATCGTGGTCAGCCATGTGGGAGTCCAGCAACGTAACTGCTACACCATCTGCTGGTCCCCATAAACAACACATTTTTTTAAAGAATTATTTTATTTAACTTTATTTATTACTATTTGCTTTTATTTAACCAGAGAAAGGCAGAGAGAGAGAGAGAGAGAGAAGCGAGTAAACAAGCTGCCAGGTCCAAAACTCAAACCATGCTCAGCCATATGGGAGTCCAACATCTTTAATCTCTATGCCCCCTGCTAGCCCCAACATTCTTTTTTCTTTTTTCTTTTTTTTGAGAGTTTTTTGCTATAGGGCGCATGCGCTCGCCAGACAGAGACAGAGAGATAGAAAGTGAGAAATCACCCCCCAGGGGGGATGGCCACGCCACAATCCCTTCTCCTCCATTCTCCTCTCGGGATCTTGGGCACACATGCACACACGCCCAACATGAGTTTAAGCTACCAGGACCGGGACTTGAACCACGGTCGACTACGTGGGAATCCAGCAAAATAGCCATCACACTAACTGCTGGTCCCGTGGTCCCAGCACTCTTAATGTACACTCTACATCAGACAGTTTTAGATAGACTCAAGGGGTATATATACATTTTTTCCTCAGTATAGATTAGTGTTAACAGTTTGGGGTTTTCTTAGTTTATAAAAAATGTGCTCACTACAGAGAGAGAGAAAAATCACCCCTCAGGGGGATGGTCACGCCATAATCTCTTCTCCTCCATTCTCCTCTAAGGATTTTGGGCACACATGCACACGTGCCCAGTGTAAATTTCAAGCCATCGGGTGCAAGACTGAAATTGCAGACCACCACATGGACATTCAGTGCTTTAACCACCATGCTATCTGCTGGCTATATGAGTAGCAGTTTTAAAGTGTTGGGTTTTTTTTTTTTCTTTTCATAAGAGAGAAAGAGACAGGCACCCTTGATGGTGTATCACCAAGCCATGGTTCCCTCTCCTCTAGCCCCCAGCCAGGCAGGAGCACAGGGGCACATGAGTGCTTGCCCAGCGTGTTTCAGGTCGACCCAGATCTGAACCGCACCTTCCATGTCACTCCATACTGCAGAGTGGCACCTCATCACCTGCACCACCACAGCTGGGCCAAGTAAGACTTCATACTGTCAAAAACATGACCACAATATACACTATACATCATGATAAAAGAGAAGTTTCGCTAAGATTAGAAAAATGAGATGTACAACGAGAAAAAGGTAACGCGGAAGTAAATGGGTCATAAAATATCTGGACTTCGAGGCCCAGCCGTGGTGGCACATGCTGCACACTGCTGCTTGGCAGGCGGAGGCCGCACGGGAGACCTGGGCTTGACACACCTACAGTCCCGGCTACTGGGGAGGTGAGGCAGGAGGACTGTAAGCACAGACAACATAGTGAGACCTTGTTCAAAACAGCAGGGTGTGGCGGCATGCACCTGTGGTTCCAGGGACACGGGAGGCTGAGGTAGGAGGATTGCAACGCAGGCAGACCTAGTCTAAAAACAGCACCCCACACACGTTCACACAACACACACACACAAATACTGATTCTTAAAAAGGTCAATCTTTAAAAAAAAAAAAAAAAGTGAATCTATTTATAACCACTACCCCTAAAATCGAAAAAAGGTTTAAGAGAAATGAGTTGCCAAAGAATCAATATCATAAATACATAGAAACTTGTTAATTCCAAAAAATTCTATTAACGACATCACATAACAGTTATAACCATACTAACATTTTCTCCATAAAAACAGGAACATTTCCCACTTGTGAGCTTCCATACAGCTTTCTACAATCTTGAGATCTAGGCACACTCTATTGCTATGGGCTGAATATTTACGTTCCCCCAAATCTTATGTTGGGATCCCAGCCCTTGACTGATAAGCGAGTGGGGCCTCTGGGAGGTGATAAGGTCCTAACGGTGGGGCCCTCGAGAAAGAGGCTCCTCTGCCCCTTCCACTATGTGAGAACACAGTGGGAAGATGGCTGTCCATGAACCAGAAAGTAGACATCAAATCTCTTAGTACCTTGATCTTGGACTTCCCGCCTCAAGGCTGTCAGTAACAGGTTCTGTTTATAACCCCGCCACATTACAGTGTTTCACTAAATAGCCCAGAAAGACTAGGACATCTACCCAGACGTATCTCCACCTGTAACAAGCACAGCCAGCTACAGAATCTGCAGGGCCCCATGTGAAGTGAAAATTCAAGGCTTCTTGTTCAAATGTAGTAAGGATTTGAAGACAGCAGGGCCAGCAGGCAGCATGGTGGTTAAGGAACTGGACTCCCACATGGAAGAACACGGTTCAAGTCCAAAATCTGACAGCTTGAAATGCTGGGTGCCAAGTGTATACATGCCCAAAATCCTGAGAAAAGGAGGACAGAGAAGGGATTGTGACATAGGTGATTTCTCACTTTTCTCTCTGTCTCTCTCTAGTGAGTGCACATAACCTGTGGCAAAAATCTCTCAAAAACAAACAAACAAAAACAAAGATAAGGGCCAACCAGGTAAAACATGGAGGTTAAAACAACTGGATCCCACACGGCTGAATGGGAAATTCAAGTCCTGGACCCAGCGGCTTGAAAGATAGGCTGGGGACATGTGCATGCATGCCCAAAATTCTAAGAGAATGGAAGAGAAGGGATTGTGGCGTAGCCAACCTGCAAGGGGGTACTTTCTCACTGTCTATCTGTGTATCTCTGCATCTCTCTCCTGCAAGTGCATTTACCCTATAGCAAAATTAAAAAACAACAACAAAAGTTCCATTTAGGGGGAAAAAAAAAAAAAACACCAGAGCATTAAACCAAGCATTGAGCACTTTGGACTGCAGGTCACATGCCCCTGAACCCAATCCTCTGACAAGCACAGACCCAGGTCTGACAAGATTCTGACCTGACATGATTTGAGAAGAGTGTCTGGCACATGACAGGTACTCAGTATGATTTGCTTAGACACACTGTAGGAGTTCAGCTTCCAAAAAGGTCCATAAAAGCCAAATGTCACCTCATATCATCAGACTATCTGACAAAATCCCCATGAGACTATTAGACACATAGAATCTACTCCCAGTGCCTCCCTTCACATAACTAACGCAACTGAACCGAGCAGTGAAAAACACAAACAAAACCAGCAAACAAAAAAGTGATTCCAACACTAGAACTGGGAGTAGTGAGAAGCCAGGTATTGTTGTAGTCATGTATGCACTCAACAAGCATTCGTCATGGGTCACTCTATGCCAAGTTTTGTGCTGAACATGACAAAGGGCAGTAACGAGAAGAGTCAGGAGCTTCTGTTACAGTCGAGTAACCAAGAAACAGACAATTCAAGACAGGATGATGAGTATTACAATAGGAGAAGTAATTTTTTTTAATCTATGGCTCATGAAAAAGAAAGACAGACACAGCACCCTCAGGAGGGTCTTCTTTTTTAAAGATTTTTCATTTTTATTTACTTTATTCATGATAGAGTACAAGCGCATGAGGGAGAGGGAGAAAGAGAAACACCAGCCCCAACAGAGTCTTGACACCATGATCCATTCCCCCTGCTTCAGGTCATGAACACACATGTGCCCAGCATACCCAGGGAAGTCTCTGGATATGAACGCAGAACCTTCCCATGTGGGTCAATAAGAGTTATCACTTTCATTGCTGTGTCACCTTCTGGCTCTAAGAAAAGTAATTTTAATGAAACATCTCTTCCACCTTCTCTCCCAACTCCACTTCCTTCAGGTACTGATAACCCTTGGTTTAGGAGAATTTGGGTGACTGACCTATCAGCAGGGCCTGATAATCATAACTTAAAACCTTTCATATCATCAAGCACTCACCAACACCATCTTCAGTTTTTCCTCAGTGGTTCTCATACTTCTGTAATCAATTTCTAAATGAACGCCATGAACTACAGTTTGCCCAGGGTAGGATGTAAATCAAACATTTATCTTAATATGTATATGTGTGTATATATATATATGTGTGTGTGTGTGTGTGTGTGTGTATATATATATATATATATATGTGTGTGTGTGTGTGTGTATATGTACATATATATACACACACACATTTAATTTTATTTATTCATTCATTTTATTTTAATTTGAACAGAGAGAGAGAAAGAGTGAGAAAGCAAGCTGCCAGGTCCGGGACTCAAACCATGGTCAGCCATGTGGGAGTGTCCAGCACCTTAACTACCACACCACCTGCTGGTCCCTCAAACATTTATCTTCACTGCAGCTTTTTCTATGTTAAAATTCTCATCAACTTTAAAGACTAACTCAAATCCTCTCAGCTCTCCACCCCAGATTTCCCATCAGAGTTAACTGTTTCATCGACAGTACTCCTTTTACTAAAAGATCTACCATTTAGAACTTGAATTCCAGAAATTATTCCAAATTATTCCTGTCTCTCTCACTGGAGTATGACTTTGTTACAGGTAAAGACCAGGTCTTATTCATATTCTAGATGGCATAAGGTAAAGACCAAGTCCTGGTCCAGCAGGTGGCATAGTGGTTAAGGTGCTAGACTCTCACATGGCTGACCACAGTCCAAGTTCCGGACCTGGCAGCTTGAAATTCACACCTGACATGTGTGCGTGTGTGCCCAAAATCCCAGGAGGAGATGGAGAAGAAGGGACTGCTGTGTGGCCATTCCCCCGGGGGGAGATGGGGGTGATTTGTCACTTTTCCTCTCACTGTCTCTCTCTGTCTCTCTCCAGAGAACACACATGCCTTATGGCAAAAACCTTAAAAAATAATAATTAATTAAATAAAGATGTGGTCTTATTCATATTCAAGGAGGTATCACCATATGTGCATCCCTCAATATCTAGCAAACACAACATACAATAATTGTTGAAATTCAACAAACAGAATTAATAATATTCAAATCTTTTGCCACTTACATTTTTTTTGAGAGGTTTTTGCTATAGGGCGCATGCGCTCGCCAGACAGATAGAGACAGAGACATAGAGACAGAAAGCGAGAAATAACCCCCCCGGGGAGATAGCCACGCCACAATCCCCTCTCCTCCATTCTCGTCTCAGGATCTTGGGCACGCACGTACATATGCCTGACGTGAGTTTTAAGCCACCGGGTCCAGGACACAATCCGCGGTCGACTACGTGGGAGTCCAGCGACATAGCCATTACGTTAACTGCTGGTTTCCACCACTTACATATTTGTCACTCAATTTTTTTTTACGCTCTAAAATTTACGTATAATATGATCCAGTGGGCCAGCAGGAGGCATGGTGGTTAAGGGCGCTAGACTCCCACATGGCCAACCACGGTTCGAGTCCTGGACCTGGCGGCTTCCTTTCTCACTTTCTCTCTCTCTTGCTCTCTCTCGCTCACTCCGTCCCTCTCTGGTTAAATTTAAAAATAAATAAATAAAGTTAAATGAAATAATTCTTAAAATATATATATAATCCACCATTTTCCAGATTATAACTCAAAATTTTTATCTGGGAGTCTCGATGGTGGTGCAGGAGTAAAATATGATGCTCTGCAAGGCAGTCGTACATGAGAAGATTCTCAGCTGAAGCCCTGAGACTTCCCTGAGGATGCTAAGCATGTGGTTACCTGTGATCTGGGAACTGCTGAGGCTGAGGGCAGATCATGGCATGAGGACCCTGTTGGGGGTTCTCTGTCTCTCTTTCTCTCGCTCATGTAAGAGACAAATATATGTAAACTTGTAAAAAATTTATATTTGAGGGGCCAACAGGTAGCGTGGTGACGCTGGATTCCCACATGGCCGAACACTGTTCAAGGCCTGGACCAGGCAGCTTTAAACATGCTGAGGACACGGACATATGTGCCCAAAATCCCAAGAGGAGAACGGAGGAAAAGGGATTACGGAGTGGTCATGCCCCCTGGTAGGTAGCTTCTCACTTTCTCTCTCTCTGTCTCTCCAGCGAATGCACACGCCCTATAGCAAAAGTCTCTCTCTAAAATAAATAAATAAAAATATATACATTTAAAACTCTTCAAGCCCAAAATATTCTGCGAGGCATAATACACAGATCTAGGGGCCAGCAAGTGGCATGGTAGTTAAGGGTGCTGGATTCCCACATGACTGATAGCGGTTCGAGTCCCAGACCTGGCAGCTTGCTTTCTTACTTTCCCTTTCTCTCTCTCTCTCCCCCTTCTCCAGTCAAATTAAAATAGTACTAATTATAATAACAAATAGAATTAAATAAATAAATAATTCTTAAAATACACACACAAAGAGATCTATCCCTACATGTTTACATTCTCCCCCAGGGGAAGAGAGAGATTACAGAGTAAACACTGAATGAATGAAAGAACATTTAAAGATATATTTACCAA
Source organism: Tupaia belangeri chinensis (assembly GCF_000334495.1). Taxonomy (NCBI): domain Eukaryota; kingdom Metazoa; phylum Chordata; class Mammalia; order Scandentia; family Tupaiidae; genus Tupaia; species Tupaia belangeri. The sequence goes on from NW_006159616.1 coordinate 13,642,671, forward strand.
GTCTTGTCTTCTCACTTTTTTTTTTTAAGAATTATTTTAACTTTATTTATTTACTTACTTTAATTTGACCAGAGAGGGACACAGTGAGAGAGAGAGAAAGTGAAAAAGCAAGCCGCCAGGTCCAGGACTTGAACCGCAGTCAGCCATGTGGGTGTCCAGCACTCCCAACCACCATGCCACCTGCTGGCCCCTCACTTTTCCTTTTGCTATAGAGGGGATGGCCATGCCATTTCTCCTTCAATCGTTTCTCCTTCTTCTCTTCTAGAGATTTTGGGTGCATAGTCACACACCAGCCTGAGTTTCAAGCTGCCAATTCTGGGACTTGAACCATGGTCGGCTACATGGAAGTCCAGCGACATAGCCATTATGCCAACTGCTAGTCCCTCCGCTTCTCACTTCTTAAACCCATGGCTTCTACCAGGGACAGAGCTCCCAGTATAACCCGAGCACCTACGCCTTATTCATGGGCTCTCCACTCTCTCGTCCCATCCCCTAGCCAACAACAAAGTCAGTCTTACCGTGGTCACTAGTGACCTCCATACTGTCAAATCCCATGGCCATGGTTTAGTCGACATTCGACAGGGCTGGACCCTCCCCCATTGCAGAACACTTCCTTCGCCTGCATGACTTCGTAACCTCTGACTTTCCTTCTACCCTAGTGGCTGTTCCTACCAGTTTCCTTATCTGGGCCTTGATTTCCTCACCTTCTGATGCTGGAGTGGCTCAAGGCTCAGCCCCTCAGTCCTTTGACCTCTCCACTTCTCTATTCATGCTGGATTCCTAGGTATACTTCCTAGGCCTGTGATCTTTTTGTTTGTTTTTTTAAAGAGAGATTTTTGCTACAGGTCACATGCACGCACCAAAGAGACAGAGACAGCGAGAAATCACTTTCTCATAGTGGAGATGGCCACATCACAATCCCTTCTCCTCCATTCTTTTCTCGTGATTTTGGGCATGCAGGCTCCTGGGCCTGGCATGATTTTTAAACCACTGGGTCTGGGATTTGAACCACAGTTGATTATGTGGGAGTCAACAATTTAATCATTCGCCATCTGCTGGGCCCTATGCCTGTGATCTTAAACATGCTGGTAATGAGCCAGCAGGTGCTGTGGTGGTTAAGGTGCTGGACTCCTACATGGCCAACTGAGGTTCAAGTCCCAAACATGGTCACTCACTTTCTCACTTTCCCTCACTCTCTGGTCAAATTTTTTAAATAATAAAAAATAAAATAAAATAAATAATTCTTGGGGCCACCAGATGGTGTGGTGGGTAAGGGCTCCCACGTGGCCAATGGCAGTTTGAGTCTAAGACCTGGGGCTTACTTTCTCACTTTCCCTCTCTCCTCGCCCCCATCCCTCTCTGGTCAAATCTAAATAAATAAATAAAGTTAAATATAGTAATTATTTTTTTAAAAAAAATCCTTAGAAAAAATTTTAAGTAAGTAAATATACTGGTAACTTCCAGATTACTATTCCCAACCCAGCATCCCTCTGAACTGCAAGTCCCTACCCAACAACCTACGTAACATCTCCATACAGATGAAAGGCTAGATGAGCAGAATCTGTTCAAAACAGAGAGTGTCTCCCTCCATTCTCTTCTAATTGTTTCCATCTCAGTATATGACAATGCCATCTTTCAAACGAATGAGGCTAAAACTCAGTAACACTGAGTTGGACAGCTCGTTGCCTGCAAGAACTCAGCTACCCTTGCACGTGAGGGCGGCCATGGGACTAAGCTCTGGTCAAGGAGAAGGAAGTAACGATACAGGAAACTTTCTGGTGATGTCCCTAAGGGACAGAGACACATTCTGCTCTCCCCCTTCCCTCCTGCCCTACTGACTGCAAATGAAGTCAGTCACAGGAGCTGGGGCGGCAGTCTCGGGCGAGAAGCTAGATGCCCCATACCAAGCAGGGTAATGGACAAGATGAGCAGTGCCACACCATAAGCATGGAGTTACTCAGCCTGCTCTCAACTACCTACCCGCATTCCTACCTAAAAGCTTCTCTCTTGTTTAAGCCATTATTATGGATCCCTGTGCTGCAGCAGCCAAATCAATATCCTAACTAATATATACAATTTGGAACCCGAAAGGAATCAATCTTAGTAGAAAATGTAGCTTTGGCTGATTGGTCAACACGGACACAGATACTGCTGGAGAGAAAGCTGGTAACCCTTGCTTGCTAGGTCACAATAAAATATCTGGTAAAACCACAGTCATTGTCAACTCCCGCCAGGTCCCAGGGCCTAGTAGTCCAGGGAGCAGAATCTCATAAGGCTGACTGCAGTTCAAGTTCCAGACCTAGCATCTTGAAAAAGATGCTGGGTGCATGTGCATACATGCCCAAAATCACAATGGGATAGGAAAATGGAAAAGAGATTATGGCATGACTAAACCCCACTGGGGGGTGCTTTCTTCCTCTCCCTCTATGTCTCTCTCTGGCATGTACACATGTCCTCTGGCAACTTAAAAATAATAATAAAGGAACCAGCAGATGGTGTAATGGTTATGTCACTGGACTCCCACATAGCTGACCACGGTTCGAGTCCTGGACCTAGTGACTTAAAACTCACACCAGGCTTATGTGCGTACATTCCCAAACTCCTGAGAGGTGAATGGAGGAGAAGGGACTGAGGTGTGACCATCCCCCAGGGGGAGAGGGTGATTTCTTGCATTCTGTCTCTCCAGTGAGTGCACATACCCTATAGCAAAAAGATCTCTCTTAAAACAAAATATACACCTGGGGGTACCAGCAGTTGGTGTAATGACTATGTCACTGGACTCCCATGTAGTTGACCACAGTTCCAGTCTTGAACCTTGTGGCTTAAACATGTGCGTGCATGCCCAAGATCCCAAGAAGAGAATGAAGGAGAGGGGACTGTAGCGTGGACATCCCCCCTGGGGGGTGATTTCTCACTTTCTGTCTCTCTGTTTCTCTTTGTCTTTCTGGTGAGCACATGCGCCCTATAGCAAAAACCTCTCCAAAAAAAGAAAAATACACCTAGGGCCGGCAGGTGGAGTGGTGGTTAAGGCAACTGGACTCCCACATGGCTGACAATGGTTTGAGTCCCAGACCTGGCGGCTTGCTTTCTCACTTTCCTGTTCTCTCTGTCACTCTCTGGTCAACTCCCAAAAAATAAAAATAAAATAATGACAAAGAATAAAATTAAACAAAAAATAATTCTTAAAAAAAAAAAAGACACCTTAGAAAAGAGCCCATGTCAACATGGCCCATAATTCTAGGGGAACTGGTTAACCAATTCAATTTTCGTTCCTTATTGGCTTCATGCCACTTTAAGTAAGAAGTACAAGAATGAGACAGACTCAAGCTACAGCTTGCTGATTTGCATGAAGGGATAAAAGGGAATAAATATAGATCTGCCTGAGGAATGCCCCTGGTCTACAGTTTGAGTTTACTCAGAGTCTGGTCATTTGAGACTAAGAAAAACTGAAAGCCAATTCCTTCAGTACCCAGCAGGAAGCAAGCTAGAGAAAGTGTTCGGCCTCAGGAAGTGCCCACCTCAGAACCAGCCCCACAGGAACAGACACAGGAAAACTGTTCCGAGGTGTAAAGTCAGAGGCTGCCGAGGGACAGGGACAAGGGAGTTCCTCCGCGAGAGAACCAGGACTGCTGACGGGCAGGTCAGGACCGCACCACTGCCAAGGCAGGAAGCGCTCACAACTCGGCCTGCAGGAGCTGCTGGTGACTGGAGACCAGGGGGAGATACACACTCCCCACCCTTCCCTTTTCCAAACGGCACCTCTCATTTCCATTATCCTACCCTACCCATCACATCCATGGGGGAGAGGAGGGTAGCACACAACGTGTGGATTAATATTTTAATTTGACCGGGGATGGGAGGAGAGAGAGAGACAGTAAGCCACCAGGTCTGGGATTCCAATGGCAGTCAGCCATGTAGGACTCCAGCACCTTAACCACCATACCACCTACTGGCTCAAAAACTTGTGTTTTTTTTGTTTTAAGAAATATTTATTGGGGTGAGCAGGTGGCATGGTGGTTAGGGTCACTGGACTCCTACATGACCAACCACAGTTCAAGTCCCGAACCTGGTGGCTTGCGTTCTCACCCCTCCCACTCTATAAAGTTATATTAAATAATTCTTTAAAAAAAAGAAATATTTATTAAATTTTATTATTTTTTTAAAGAATTATTTAATATAACTTTATAGAGTGGGAGGGGTGAGAAAGCAAGCCACCAGATTCAGGACTTGAACCATGGTCGGCCATGTGGGAGTCCAGCGCCTTTAACTACCATGCCACCAATTATTATTATTATTTTTCAATCTGACCAAAGAGAGACATGGAGAAAGAGAGAGAGGGAGAGGGAAAGCGAGAAAGCAAGTTGCCAGGTCCAGAACTTGAACTGTGGTCAGCCATGGAGTCTGGCACCTCCAACATCACACCACCGGCTGGCCCCAGTAACTGGTGTTTTAATGTGAAGGTTGTTGGACTACACATTGCCCAGAGATCCTGGGCTCTAAGAATGTTTTAGACTGGGGGAAAAGGATTTGGAAAGAAAGGCACTGTCCGTTCTCTTACTGTTAGGTTGTTGGTAAAGTCGTGCCGTACTTTTCAGTTTCTCTATACAAACACGTGTCATGAATTTCCCGACAGCCCAATAATATATAAAACAACTTTTAGCTCCATATATGGACACCCAGTAAAAACTGTATTTCTCAGCCTTCCCAACAACTAGCTGTCTCCGTGTGACTTGGGTTCTTGGCACTGAGAGCAGAGCAGGAACTACGCACACAACGTCCAGGCTGCGCCATGAGAAAGGAGGTGCACGACCGCCCCTTCCCACCTCCTGTGCTCTAGCTGGAATACAGACTCACACAGACCAGAAGACGGAAGCCACATGTCAGGGGAGCTGGTAGGAGACAGGCGGCGCCTGGGCCCGTGAGCACAGTGCTGCCATTCCAGTCCTAGCCTCCTACCCAGGCTTCTATTTAGAGAGAAACAAGTTATCTGTCTGGCTTAAGCAGCTGCTATTTCATGTCTCTGTTATGAACGTCAACCAACATGGCTTTCTGGCCATGTTCAATTCCACGCTTTCACACCCCACAACCAACCCATCCATCACCCAAACCTATCGGCTATACCCACAAAATATCTGGCCATCTAGTGTCTGATCTTTCTTACCTCCCACCACTAGCACTACTTGGTGAGCCCCACATCATCCCTCACTAGAACTCCTGCAATGGCCTCCTAACCTCTCCCCACTTGCACTCTCTGCCCTTTACCTGTGCTCTTCGCAGCAGCCAGTATGATTCTTTTAAAACATAAACCAGAATGTAAGCCCCACGAGGACAGAAATTCCTGTTTTATTCATTGATATATCTTCATGACCTAAAACCAGGCATATACAGTATTTCATTAAATACAGGTTGTCACAAATTGTAAGCTCTACCATTATATGTTGCACCAACAAGGGGAAAAAAAAAAAAAAAAACTGCCCAGGACAAGCAGTTGGCGTAATGGCTATGTCACTGGGCTCCCATATAGTCGACCGCAGTTCGAGTTCCGGACCTGGTGGCTTAAACTTACGCCAGGTGCGTATGCATGCATGCCTAAGATCCCGGGAGGAGAATAGAGGAGAAGGGATTGTGGCGTGGCCATCCCCCTGGGGGGTGATTTCTCCCTTTCTGTCTCTCTGTCTCTCTCTGTCTTTATGGTGAGCGCACGCGCCCTATAGCAAAAACCTCTCCCCTCCCCCCATAAAAAACTGCCCATTAAACTACAACAAGGAGGGACCAGCATATGGTGTGGTAGTTAAACCACTGGCTCCCACACAGCCAAGGTTATCACACGGTTTGAATCACAGACACTGCAGCTTGAGAAACATGCCAGCACTTGTGCATGTGTGCCCAAAATCCCAAGAGGAGAACGGAAGAGAATGGACTGCAGCACCCCCCACACACACCCCAGGAGTGATTCCTCACTGTCTCTCTGTCTCTCTCTGGTAAGTACACACACTCTATAGCAAAAGTTAAACACACACACACACACACACACACACACACACACACGGGGCAGGCAGATGGCGTGGTGGTTAAGGTAGCTGTACTCCCAGGTCACCGACCACACACACACAAACAACCACACACACACAGGGCAGGTAAATGGCATGGTGGTTAAGGGAGCTGCACTCCCAGGTCACCGACCACGGTTCAAGTTCCGGACCTGGTGGCTTGCTTTCTCACTCTCTCTCTGTACCTCTCTGGTCAAATTAAAATAAAATAATAAAGTTAAATAAGATAATTCTTTAAAACACACACCACGCACACACACGCTAGCCAAGAGGCTTGGTGGTTAAGTCAGCTAGATTCCAGGGTCCAGCAGGTGGCATGGTGATTAGGGACATTGGATTCCCACTTGGTCAACCATAGCTCGATGCCCGGACCTGGTGGCTTGCTTTCTCATTTTCTCTCTCTCTGTCCCTCTGTGGTCAAATTAAAATAAATAAATTTAATTTAATTTTTAAAATAATCCTTAAAAAATAAAGGCAGCTAGATTCCACATGTCCAACTGCATAGTTTGAGTCCTAGACACAGCAGTTTGAAAAGCACTCTGGCCACATGCCCAAAATAAGAGAGAATGGAAGAGAAGGAATTGCAAAGTGGCCATCCCCCTTGGGTGATATCTCTCTCCCTCTCTCTCTCTCTCTTTCTCTCTCTCCAGTGAACACATGGGCCCTATAGCAAAAAAACTTGTAACACATACACACACAACAAAATGGCCAACCGAGGGTCGAGTCCTGGACCTGGCGGCTTGCCTTCACTTTCTCTTTCTCTCTCACTCTGTCCCTCTCTGGTCAAATTAAAATTAATTAATTAATTAATTAATTCTTTAAAGAAAAAAATAGACCAGGACTAAGTAGTAATCAAACTCCTGTTATTTTGAAACTTCTTTCTGAGGAATGTGGCTTGTCTCTGACCTTGAATTACATGTCGGGGTGAGAAAGGATATTCTCCTTTCTTTATTTTTTTAATTTACTTTATTTTCTTTATTTTAATTTGACCAGAGAGAGAGAGAGAGAGAAAGAGAGAAATGGAAAGTGAGAAAGCAAGTCACCAGGTCTGGGACTTGAACCTCGGTTGGTCATGTGGGAGTCCAGTGCCCTTAACCACCACGCCATCTGCCAGCCCCGAGAAAGGATATTCTCCTAACTGTATGTTCAGTTACAAAATATGCCACAGCTTCATAGACTTATAGATTTCCGTCTCTCTAAAGTTCCCTAATGTGCATGGCTGTGGCTCTGCAATAAAATGGGGAATTGCTGCCATTCCTCCAACAGCAAACACGTTCTTTAGTAATATCAGACTGACACGGCACTGCTGTTTCCAGTCCTCTCTGCATACAAAGTAGTATTTGCTCTCACTGCTGAATCAAAGTGTAATTTTGGAAGGCATTTAAAGTGGCAACTAAATTTAACACATGCAGCATCCAACTGAGGGGTGATAATAGGAACAGGTATAACCAGGTTCACACATAAACAGGAAGTGACAACAGTGTCCCAACTGCCACCTGGCCAACAGTGATTACACCATTCGTTATAAGAAGCATCCCAACTTCAAAGATATTAAAATATGAAAGAAAAATGGAGAGGAGACGCATCTTGGGATTAACTGGAGCGTGGCCATGAGAATTCAGTAAGTTTATTTTTAAAGAATGAATGGCTGCATTCCTTATGACTGTGCCCCCTTTTTAAAAAGGTCTAACCACTTTTAGCCTCCTTGCTGTCAGGTCAAGAATGTATCCACCACAGGCTGGCCTCACTGCTTGGTGGTTAAGGGAACCAGATCCCAAATGGTTGACTATGCAGTTCAAATCCTGGCCCCAGCAGCTTGAAAAAACACCAGGCCCGGGACCAGCAGTTAGCATAATGGCTATGTTGCTGAACTCCCATGTAGTCGACTGCAGTTCAAGTCCCGGGCCTGGTGACTTAAACTCACGCCAGGCGTATATGTGTGTGCATGCCCAAGATCCCAAGAAGAGAATGAAGGAGAGGGGATTGTGGCATGGCCATCAACCTTCCCTTTCTGTCTTTCTAGTGAGCCCACGCGCCCTGTAGCAAAAACCTCAAAAAAAAAAAAACAAAAAACAAACACCAGGCCCATATGTGTGCATGCCCAAAATTCCAAGCTCAATAAATGTTAACGTAGAGAAATGGAAGAAAAGGATTGTGGCATGACCACAGCCAACTTAGGTGCTTTCTCCCTGTTTCTCTTTTTTCCTTTCTGTCTCTCTTTGGCAAGTGCACATGCCCTCTAGTTTATTTTTTAAAAAGAAGAATGCATCCACCTGAAGGCCCTTGGTACCTGCTATTTCCTGTACCTATGAGCATTCTTCCCCAGAAAGTTCCCTGTCATCCCTTCGATTTATTTCAAAAGCTGCCTTCTAGGCCCAGCTGTGGTGGTGCAGGCGGTATGGCATCATGGCCCAATGCTAAAGGCATATGGGAAGGTCTAGGGTTTGATCAAGTTAAGTTGACCTGAACATGACCATGGGCACCCTTGTGGTCCTGGCCAGAGGAAGAATCTTGATATGACAAGACCCTGTCAAAGGTGTCTGTGTCTCTCTCCATCTCTCTCGCGTAAATAAACTTAAAAAGAAAAAAATACATAAAAATAAAACCCTATCTCCTAACCCTATCCACATATCCCATTGCTTTTCATCCCTTCCGGCTACTTAATTTTTTTAGCCCTTATCGCCAAGTGACATCTTAGGTGTATATGCTTATTTATTATCTGCTGCCTCCCACTAGACTGAAGCTCCACCCACGCACGGCCCACATGGGAGGCAGACTGTAAACATGGCTGAATAAACAGCTCACAGGAAGACATCTCCACTAGACATACAAGTCCTTGCACCCTGCCTAGAGCAGTGTCTTCCTGCCTTCTTCCCCATAAGAGTTGAGGGCTGTTTGATACATTCCATCCTCAGAGAACAGAAGCCCAATGGGGCTTTCCCTTCCCATCTCAAAGGGAAGAGGAATGCTGTAAATGTAACAACTTGCTCGGGTTTAACCTGTTTGGAAGTGGTTTAGGAAGGAGACTGAGAAGTCTGGAATCAGACTCTGGATTAGAATTCAGGTTGGGGACCAGCAGTTAGCGTAATGGCTATGTCGCTGGACTCCCAGGTAGTCGACCGCGGTTCGCGTCCCGGACCTGGCGGCTTAAACTCACGCCGAGTGCTCACGCCGAGTGCGTGTGCATACGTGCCCAAGAGGAGAGTGGAGAAGGGATTGCGGCATGGCCATTCCCCCCGGGGGGTGATTTCTCGCTTTCTGTCTCTCTGTCTCTGTCTGTCTGGCGAGCGCACGTGCCCTATAGCGAAAACCTCTCCAAAAAAAAAAAAAAATTCAGGCTGTGAGGGAGCAGCAGATAGTGTAGTAGGTATGTCACTGGACTCCCATATAGTCCAGTGCAGTTTGAATCCCGGACCCAGCAGCTTAAAACTGCACATGCGTGCATGCCCAAAATCCCAAAAGAATGGAGAAGGGATTACAGCGTGGCCATTCCCCCTGGAGAGGTGATTTCTCACTTTCTGTCTTTCTGGCAAGCAAGAATACATCCCCTACAGCAAAAATCTCTCTTAAAAAAAAAAAAAATCAGGTCCTAAAATTTACTAGTTGTATGCCTTTCAGCAACTCACTTAATTTCTCTTAGCCTCGGTTTTCTCACCTGTAAAATGTGGCTGATAATAAGAGCTCAATAAGGAACCAGTCCATTACGTAACCATGGCGTAATGGTTACGTTGCTGGACTCCCATGTAGTTGACTGCAGTTTTGAGTCCCGAACCTGGCAGCTTAAAAGACATCGGGCCATGTGCATGAGTCCCCAAAATACCAAGAGGAGAATGGAAGAGAAGGGACTACAGCGTGGCTATCCTCCCTGGGAAGTGAGTTCTCAGTTTCTGGTTCTCTGTCTCTCCAGCAAGTACATACCCCCTACAGCAAAAATCTATAAAAAAAAAAAAAGAGCTGGGACCAGCAGTTAGCGTAATGGCTATGTCACTGGACTCCCATGTAGTTGACTGCAGTTTTGAGTCCCGAACCTGGCAGCTTAAAAGACATCGGGCCATGTGCATGAGTCCCCAAAATACCAAGAGGAGAATGGAAGAGAAGGGACTACAGCGTGGCTATCCTCCCTGGGAAGTGAGTTCTCAGTTTCTGGTTCTCTGTCTCTCTCTGTCTTTCTGGTGAGCGCACACGCCGTATAGCAAAAATCTCTCCAGAAAAAAGAAGAAGAAAAGCTCAATAAATGTTAGCTAATATCGTTACTATCATTCTCTGTCTCTTATCTAAACTGAACAAAAGGAGTGGAGAAGGGGCCTGGGAGGCTACATCCTACTCTCTGTGGTTACAAAGTTAAGAAGTAACATCTACTGGGAGCAAGAAGTGAGCCCCTGTCCTCAGGCCCCTCACAAGGAGAGAGGTGATGTTAGAAGAGAAAGGCTGGGGGCAGGGCTCCATGCTGACTTAACTTTTTCATGGTCTAAAACAAAGTTCACCTGCTTTCTCCAAATCTGCTTCTCATCTGGAACTCCTTACCCAACTAAACTAAAAATCCAGGAGTCTTTTTTTTCTTTTCTCCTCCTGTGACCTCCTGAACATCTAACTGATCATTAGAACCGGGCTACCTAGTTGTAGATCCCTGGTATTTCTGATGTCCTTCTGTCTGTTTTTCTCCATTCCCCCTGCCAATTCCCACTCCACTGCCTCACTCCTAGATGTAACAGCAACCTCCTAATTTGCCTTCTAGTCTGCAGTTACCTTCTTCCAATCCACCCTCTTAAAAGAAAAAAAAAAAAAATTTTTTTTCAATTCCTTAAAAATCCTTCAATGGTGGGACCAGCAGATGGCATAATGGTTACATCACTGGACTCCCATGTAGTTGACTGCAGTTTGAGTCACAGACACGGTGGCTTAAAATTCATGCCAGGTATGTGTGCATGCGTGCCCAAAATCCCTGAAGGAGAAGGGACTGCGGCATGGCCATTCCCCCAGTTCTCACTTTCTGCCTCTCTCTGGTGAGCACATGCGCCCTATAGCAAAAATCTCTCTTAAAAAAACAAACCAAAAAAACCTCAAAGTATCTTACAGAAAAAGTTCACACTCTTAAACATTTCTGACAGCCCTCCAAGATCCTGTGCTTGCTACTCACCAGGCAAAATTCAAGCACTCTCCTTCATGTTTCCTGAGCACCTCAAGCCTCCCAGCAGCTCCCAGGGCTTTTCACCCAGCAAACTACTCCTTAGTCTTCACTAACATTGCAGCAAACTACTCCTTAGTCTTCACTAACATTGCTGCCCAGAGGTTCTTGTTTTTCTTGTACATACCTCAACAACAGTACTTGATACTACATGGTAATTGTTTGATTTCCTTCTCTCTCCCACATCAATTAATTTTAATTTCTTTAAATGCTATTGGGTGAACAATTTGAGATGGGGTTTTGGGGGTTGGGGAGGGTGAAAGTTAGTTCCAATCTCATCATGAATGAGTTCTGCAAAACAACACTTCTACAGAATAACTATGCATTCCAAGCAAACTAGATAGATGTTACTAGGGTATTTATATAGCCACTGCGGTGAATTTATGGCCAGTTGCTAAGCAGTAAAATGTAGTGAAATAGCTTTAGAGTTAAGGAGCCCTGGATTTGAATTCCAACCATCACTTCTAAATCATGTCACTAGGGACGAGTTACTTACCCTAAATTTCAGTTTCCTCACCTATAAAATAAGGGAAGTAGTACCTACTGATAGCACTGTTTTATCAGAGACAAGGGCTATAAAGTGCCTGGCACAGAGTAGGCTTTTAAGGCTATTAATAAATGTCAGTCCTTTTCCACTTACAGAACGCCAAGTCCAAAGCCATATATTCTGCATTTGGGAAGGATCACATAAGAGTGTTCTAACACTTTAGAACATTCTTCTAAAATCTTGACCACACCCTGAATCCCAGCCAGCCATCTTGCACATGAACTAGGTCATAAAGAAGATTTGGAGAACACACACAAGCACGCACACAAGTCATTTCGATGCAATCTAGTCACCACTATTGAAAAACAGTTTGAAACACCTGCCCTAGGCACACACAGCAGCAGCTCAGTATAAGAAAAACAGCACGAGGAGGTTACACAATGAACGTCACGCAGATAATGATGCCGTGGAATGCAGGTTCCTTACGAGCATCAATTTAGTCATGGATCTACTATACAGCAATGAACACACTGTAATGCAACATATAAATAATAAACAGCAAGGGAGTTAAAGTATGCTATTTACAAAGCACAAGAGGAAAAAAAAAAGCCTAAGAACTCAAGGCGATCTGTAAGAGGGTCCAAAAAGTGCCCATAACATGGAATCTTCTAAGCCAATAGCCTCATTAAACCAGCCTTTATTTTTTATAAACTGAATTCTCACACATTTTCATTTTATTAAAATATGAAATTCTGTCTTACCTAATTTCCTAAATTAGAGAGAAAGATGACTGCCTTGCCTGTTTTAGCCCTGCATTTTCAGTAATATAAATGTAATATTTTCTAATGACATCAACGTCACCTGCCATTTCTGTGACGAACGTTTTCACCAATGGAGTAACAACACAAAGACAAAAGTTTTGGAAATAGCTCTGTTGAGAATTGCCCACTGACCCCAGAATTAAAGAAATTGGGTTAAAAAGAAAAGGGGGTTAGCAGGTGGCTGGAGGATTGTGGCATGGCCATCCCCCCCAGGGAGTGTTTACTCACTTTCCCTCTCACTGTCTCTTTCTATCTCTCCAGCAAGCACACATGGCAGAAAGCAAAAGCCGTTTAAAAAAAAAAAAAAAAAACAACTTTCAGGACCAGCAGTTAGTATAATGGCTATGTCGCTGGACTCCCACATAGTCGACCGCAGTTCGTATCCCAGACCCAGTGGCTTGAAACTCACGCCAAGCACGTGTCCGTGAGTGCCCAAGATCCCAAGAGGAGAATGGAGAAGGGACTGCGGTGTGGCCATCCCCCCCCTGGGGGGTGATTTCTCACTTTCTGTCTATCTCTCTCTGTCTGGCGAGCGCACGCACCCTATAGTAAAAACCTCTAAAAAAATAAATGAATAAAAATTTAAAAATTAAAAAAAAAAACTTTCAAGAAATTTTCCCCAGAAAACTACTTGTTCAAGGTTCTGCTGAGAGTAAAATTACCAGTTATTAAATTGTCCCTTTGTATTCAGAGTAACTAATTTGCTAAAGATAATCTGATATTGATCTAGTATTAAGGGATTAAATTTTTCACGTTTATTTTAATATTCTGTTGACCCTGAAAAAAGTTTCTTCTAGTTCTCCCACAAAGATTACAAGTGTTCCATATATGGTCACAAAAGTTACACCTTCCTCAAGGACTGGGTAAAGTGAAGAGACACATTTCAGATTATACAGTATCTTTAACAGGTCTGTACAATTTATTGCTTTGAAAACAACTTCTTGGTGAAAACTCGAGTACATAAAAGCTTCTACATGAGGGACTATTTAGAAATCATCAAGTAACAGAGTCATTTCAGAGAGTAAAAAACGACGGGAAAAACACACTTTTTTTTTTTGAGAGGTTTTTGCTATAGGGCTCGTGCGCTCACCAAAAAGACAGAGAGAGAGAGACAGAAACGGAGAAATCACCCCCCAGGGAGGATGCCCACACAGCAATCCCTTCTCCCCCATTCTCCTCTCCGGATCTTGGGCACGCACGTACAAGCGCCCGGAGTGAGTTTAAGTCACTGGGTCAGGGACTTGAACCATGGTCAGCTACATGGGAGTTCAGCGACATAGCCATTACGCTAACTGCTGGTCCCAAACACAGACTCTTTGCCTTAAAAAAAATTACCCATTAGAAAGAACATTAAAGAAAAAGAGGGTAAGGGTGAGATACTGTAAAGATTATATAAAAAAACAAGTGTCTCTAAGGCTATTTCCTACTTAACTGAATGAAACTGTTCAATATTCTTCAAAGTTAAGATTACATTTCTGGGCCCAGTCGCTGCACAATACTGGAGCCATATGGGAAGGCCTGGAGTTCAGACACAGGGCAGGCATAAGCATGTAGCCAGGAAGCAGGGACTGCAGCATGACAAGACTCTGTAGAGAGTCACAGTATTCTCGCTGTCTCTCATGAAACCAACAAATTAATTAATTTTATTTTAAAAAGATTACATTTCTGATATAGTTTAGGAACACAAAGTTAGTAACCCAGGACAGGCAATCCTGACTTTCCAAACAAAAATCACAGCCAACAAAATGATTTGCTTCCTTTCCTACCTGATCCTTAACCCACCACTTGCATGCCCTACCCTGGAGAATGAGTCCATAAATAAACACGGTGACTAGTCTGCAGCTAAAACTGCACCATGGAAGTCTTACAGTACAACCAAACTGATTGAGGACTCCTTTCATACTACTGCAGGCAAGTTTCTAAGAACCAGTGGAAGAAATCAGGAGATAAACAGCTTGAAGAAGGTACCGCCAGCAGGGGTCCTGAAAGGGAAGCTTCCAATTTGTAAAAAAAAGCAGGGAAAAGTCAGGAGAATCACAGAAAGCTCCCTGAATCCTAACTGCCACTGTTTTTACAAAAATCTTATTAATCAATCTTTAAAACATCAAGAAGAGGATCTGCATGATTCCTTTCAGAAATGAGAACAGGGAAGAGTTTTACAAAGTCACTTGCTTCCATTTGCCTCTGGTTCAGTTTCTGCTACATCAAAACCCAAGTTTGAAAGGGACAAGAACAAGGGAAGACTGAAAGAATGCTAGAACTCATTAGTGGTTTACTAAATTACTAGAATTTAACTGGAATCCTGTAAACTGTTCAGAAGATACATATTTTGTAAAATACCAAGGAAAATGTCTGTAAGCCACCCTCAAACACAAAGGTATATTTAATCAATTTATACGAAATAGCCACACATATTTGGGATTTGAAGGATTTCCTTCAAAAACATACATCTACCGTAAATTTTTATTCCATTCAAAATTATCCTTTAAATCCCTGAAAACAAATACACACACACACACACACACACACACACACACACAATCTAACCCGATGTAAATCTAGCCTTTCTTGCTTGCATACTCTATAAAAAAAAAAAAAAGAATGAATATCTCAAGGTGTTTTCCTCTTCTTCAGACCTTAAAAGAAAACCCCAAAAGCAGCAAATGGAGTTCCGACTACAGAAAGAAGGCCAAGAGAATAAAGAAGAATAAAACCAGAGACCCTCTCAGGGAGTCATTTTATTCTCAGAAAATGTCATCTCCACTCTTCCCCAAGCCAAAAGGCCAGGCATTACTGGCGCAATATCATCCCTGTCCAAGCACCAAAGAGTTGCCAACTAATCCCTCAAGGTGTCCCCCAACCTCCTCACCTCATCAGCGCTCAGCTCCTCCATCGCTTTCCTCTTAATGGTGAAAGGCGTTAGGGAGAGATCCTTCTGTTCTCGAGACCAAGGCGGGAAGGAGAGTAGAAGGTGTCTATCGGGCTGTCTAGTCCCCCGAATGGGGGAGGTTTCAGAATTGCATAGTCAGAGGTTAAAAAATAAGAACACGAGAGGCACTGAACTGCCTTGGCTTCGGTCACTCCAATCGCTCCAAAGACTCCTACAGATGCTTGTGCCCTGAGCAGCCTTCTTTGGCCGTCACTGTTGCTGCTACAGGGTTATCTTAAGGCGCCACTTACTACCCTCTGCTTCCCAGGTTACCCCCAGACTAGGCAGCGCGGTATCCAGCTCGTCTCGTGCCCTGAGCCTGCTGTCTTCGTGGAGCCGGCGCGGCAGCTGCGCTTTCTCCAGCAGATCCTGCTCTCCTCCGTACCCTTTGCCCCTGGCGGGAACTGTTCCACTGCAGAGTGGATGCCCCGAGGTAAGGCGACCCCAGAGCAACCCAAGCAGAGCCCAGCACTGTAGAGGGAAGCCCCTCCCCTCCCAAAGCAGGCCGGCCACGCCCCGCCTCCACGCTGGAGCCCGGGCAGGGGGGAGGGGGAGGATGGGACTCGCGATGCTCTCGCTGGAAGAGTAAATCCTCCTACCCCTCCACCCCTACTCTTCTTACCCCCTCGCCCCAGCAAGTATTATTCATCAAAACAACAGGGCGGCCATCTTTGAAAGGGATCACGTGACCCCGCCAAGGAGGCGGGGTTTCTGGCTCCGGACACAGCAGCCAATAGGCCGCGGGCGTCGCGCCGCCGATTTCCTCTCGCCTGCGTCCTCTCCCCGCCCCCACCTC
>NW_006159616.1:13661032-13686729 GCF_000334495.1 Tupaia belangeri chinensis
GCGGGACGTTACCATGGCGATCGCGCGGGGGCGGTGGGCGCGGCCGGGCGAGTCCGGCCCAGGTAGGCTGGCCTTTGATGGAGGGCTCCCCGACGTGAGCTGGGGAAGATCGGCCTGAAGAGGGCGCTGCTTCGCGCCCCGCGTTCCTGTTGCGACTCCGTTGTTCCGGCCGCTTGCTTTACAGTGACCCGGGAGCCCTGGAACCGAACGCTGCTTGACTGCATCCGCCGCCCGAAGGAGGGAAAAGAAAAGGGAAAAAGTCTCCTTTCTGCGGAAAGTGTCACCTACCATATTGGCCGCACATAGCCTGAAAATACCTTCCTATCCCACCTACTTCACGAAAGCCCGAATGGAAGAAAATTCTAACACAATTAGAACTTGAATTAATATTATTTTACTCTGGCCATTTAGATACTTTGTCCGTTTAAAAAATGCGTTCAAATGTATTGGTAAAATTTGGAAGCGTAAATGGATGAGAGACCCAAATAATTTCGGAGCGCACACAAGCCGTTTGGAGTCAGTGGAGGAAAAAGTATTCTCAGCTGGATGAGAATGCAAATGTTTTATAACATACAAATCTAAGTTGAGCAGTGAAAGTAACAGTATCATGAAATTCTAAATTTTGCCACACATGAAGGATATAGTGTATTGGATGGTTTACTAAACCGTAATCTTAAAGATTGAATTCCAGAAATAAGAGTCAAAATTTCTTTGCTATGAGCTTAAAATAGGAACCTACTAGATATGTAAGGAATTTGGGAGTAAAATTAGAGCACTGCTGGCTTTGCATATTATCTGCTGTCTAGGAAAGGAATTCTGTATATGCCAGAACTTGCCCTGCCCCTGACATTAATGTTATGCACACTTTAAAAAAACATTAGTGCGCCACATAATTCACAACCATATAATTCACCCATTTATAGTGTCGTGATTTTCATATCTTCACAGAGTTGTATAGCCATCTTCACTGTTTACTTCCAGAACATTTTCTTGACCTCCGAAAGAAACCTTGAGTTGACTAACACACACACACTCTCACACCCTGGTCCTCCCTTTTCCTCTGTCGGGGTAAGCCCCTGTGATACCTTCTGTTTCCATAGATCTGCCTGTTTTGGACATTTCTTATCAAGGGAAATCTTATCCTATATGGCCTTTTGTGTCTGGCTTCTTTCACTGAGCATATGTTTGCAAGCTTCATCCCTGTTCTAGCAGGTATCATTTGTTTAAACAGATTATATAAGGACTCTTGGAAAAGTTCATGGGAATTAAGAAAAAAAAAAAAAAAACTATGCATACATTTCTTTTTTTTTTTTTTTACCAGAATAAACTCTTACTTTACTTTCTTTTTAGGTTTATTTTTATTTTATGACTGGGAGACACAGAACTTCCCAATGAAATCTATTTATTTTTCTTTTTTTGAAGAGGTTTTTGCTATAGGGCGCGTGCGCTCGCCAGACAGAGAGAGACAGAGAGATAGAAAGCGAGAAATCACCCCCCCAGAGGGGATGGCCATGCCGCAGTCCCTTCTCCTCCATTCTCCTCTCGGGATCTTGGGCATGCACACACTCGCGCCCGGTGTGAGTTTAAGCCACCAGGTCCGAACTCGACCCGCGAACCGCGTTCGACTACGTGGAAGTCCAGGGACATAGCCATTACGCTAACTGCTGGTCCGGCCCAATGAAATCTTGAAGCTGCAATCTGCCCCAATTTCCAGTCAGTCTAGGATCCTGGGCACTAACACACACACACACACACAAATCTGGAACTCTCCCAGATGGGTCAGCCTCTCAGATCACTGTCCTACTCCTACCTCATGATCCAGTCCCAGAATTTCATTTAACATGAACTTTTCAGAGCCCCTTTGTATTCCTTTCATTTTTTCCTTTTTAAAATTTATTTATCTATTTATTTGTTGTGAATTTCAACTGCTCGGTCCAGGAACCACAGTCGACCATGTGGGAGTCCAGCGCCTCACCCACCATTCTACCTGTTGTATTTCCCTTGTATTTCATTGTGGGGACATACCACATTCTGGATATCAATTTATAGTTAATGAATATTGAAATCATTTCTGACTTTTGGCTGCGAATAATGATGCTCTAAACATTTACATAGAAGATTTTGGACAGATGCGTGTTCATTTCTCTTGGGGAGAATTTCTACCTAGGGGAGTAATTACTGGGTTGTATGTTTCACTTTTTTTTTTTTAATTATTTATTTGAGGCCAGCACATGGCATGATGGGTAAGGTGTTGGACTCCCATGTAGCCAACAGCAGTTTGAGTCCTGGACCCAACAGCTTGAAAATCATGCCATGCCCAAAATCCCAAGAGGAGAACAAAGCAAAAGGGATTACAATATGGTCACTGGGGGATGATTTCTCACTTTCAGTCTCTGTCTCTCTGGCAAGCGCACACGTCCTATAGCAAAAAAGCACTTAAAAAAAAACTGTTTAATTTTATTTATTCATTCATTTATTTTAATTTGATTAGAGAGAGACAGACTCATACACATACAGAGAGAGAGAGAAGGAAAATAAGAAAGCAAGCCACCAGGTCTAGGACTCAAACTGTGGACAGCCATGTGGGAGTATCCAGTGCCTTAATCACCATGCCACCTGCTGGTCCTTCTTAAGTACATTTTTTTTTCTTTAAACTTGCTATAAGGTACATGCACTTACCAGAGAGACACACAGAAAGAGAGAGAGAGAGAGAGGAAAAGTGAAAAAACAAGCCACCAGATCTGGGACTTGAACTGCAGTCAACCATGTAGTCCTGAGCCTTAATCACCATATCACTTGCTGGCCCGTATGTTTAACATTTTTTCACTTTCCTTTCTTTTCTTTTCTTTTTTTTTATTTTGAGAGAGATTTTTGCTATAGTGCACTTGCACGCGCTGGAGAGACACAAATACAGAAAACAAGAAATCACCCCCCTGCCCCCCAGAGGATGGCCATGCAGGAATCCCTTCTCCTCCCTTCTCCTCTTGGGATCCTGGGAATGAATGCACATGTGCCTGAAGTGAGGTTTAAGCCACCATGTCCGGGACTCAAACTGCAGTCAATTACATGTGAGTCCAGCAACATAACCATTGCACCATTTGCTGGTCCCCAATATGTTTAACTTTTGCAGGAAACTGCCAAACTATTTTTTAAAACAACTGCACCATTGTTTTTTTTTCAAAGAATTATTATTTTATTTATTATTATTATCTTTTTTTTTATTTGACCAGACAGAGAAAGAGAGAGAAAGCAAGCTTCCAGGTCTGGGACTGAACTGCAGTTAGCCATGTGGGAGTCTAGCACTTTAACCACACCACCTGCCAGCCCCAACAACTGCACTGTTTTACGTCCACACTAGCAATACATGAAGGTTCCAACTCCTCTAAATCCTTACAACAGATTGCTGTCTTTTTTGTTACAACTGTACTAGTAGATAATAGATAATGAAATGGTAACTTAGTGGTTTTGTTTTTTATTTCCTTAAGGGCTAATGATATTGAGCAGCTTTCATGTGTTTATTAGCTATATGTATACCCTCTTTGAACAGCTAGCTATTCAAAGCCTTTGCTCATTTTTCTTTTCTTTTTTTTCTTTTTGCCAGAGGGCAAGAGCATTTGCCAGAGAGAGAGGAAACATGAGAAAGCAACCCCTATGGCAAATGCTCATGCTTCAATCCCTTCTCTTTCGTTGTTCCTTCCTTTTGGGATTTTGGGCACACATGCACACACGTGTACCTGGCATGTTTCTAAAGCCACCAGGTCCAGGACTCAAACCACATAGTTCGCTGTATGAGATCCATCCACCTTAACTATCATGTCACAGGCTGGCTTGCTTATATTTCAATTGAGTTATTTATCTCTTTATTGTTGAGTTGTAAGAGTTTTTTTTTTTTTTTTTTTCCTATTTTATGAAAGAGATACTTGCTATAGGGCATGTGTGCTAATCAGAGAGACTGAGAAACAAAACACGAGAAATCACCTGTAGAGGGGATAGCCATGCCACAATCCTTTCTCCTCCATTCTCCTCTCAGGAATTTGGGCACGCACCCACATGCACCTGGCTTGAGTTTCAAGCTGCTGGATCTGGGACTGGAACCACAGTCTGCCATGTGGGAGTCCAGCACCTTAACCACTACGCCACTTGTGGCCCCAAATGGTAAGAGTTCTTCGCGTATTCTGGATACCAATTCCTTGTTAGATATAAGATTCACAAGTATTTTCTCCTATTCTGTAGGTTATCTTTTTACCTTTTTTTTTTTTTTCTCGGTTTTTGCCATAGGACACATGTACTTACCAAAGAAACAGAGAAGAAGGGACCAGCAGATGGTGTGGTGGTTAAGGTGCTGGACACTCCCACATAGCCCACCATGGTTTGAGTCCTAGACCTGGTGGCTTGCTTTCTCACTTTCCCTCTTTCTCTCTCTCTCTCTGGTCAAATTAAAATAAAATGAATGAATAAATAAAATTAAATAAATAATTTTAATAAAAAAGAAACAGAGAAGAAAAGTGAGAAATCACCCTCCAAGGAGGATGGCCATACTGCAGTCCTTCCTCCTCCATGTTCCTCTTGGGATTTTGGTCACACATGCACAGGCACCAGGAGTGTTTCAAGCTATGGCGTCCAGAACTCAAACTGCAGTCAACCATATGGAAATTCAGCCCTTTAACCACCATGCCATCTGCTGGGCCTCCTTTTCACTTTCTTGATAATATCATTTACAACACAAAAAATTTGGTGTTATATAGTGCAATTTATCTGTTTTTGTTTTTTTTTTATTTTGTCACTTATGCTTTTGGTGCAATACATTCACTTCTAGAAGACATTGTTTAACATTCAAATATTGAAAGAAAATATCCTTCTCATTTTGTAGTTGGATAAAGTGAAATGATTAAAGTTAAGTGGACTGCCCCAAGTGAAACAGGCAATCATTAGGAATTTAAAAAAAATTTTTTTTGAGAGTTTTTTTTTTTTTTTTTTGCTATAGGGCGCATGTGCTCGCCAGACAGACAGAGAGAAACAGAGAGACAGAAAGTGAGAAATCACCCCCTAGGGGGGATGGCCACACCGCAATCCCTTCTCCTCCATTCTCCTCTCGGGATCTTAGGCACGCACGCACACGCGCCCGGCGTGAGTTTTAAGCCACTGGGTCCAGGACACAAACCATGGTCGACTACACGGGAGTCCAGCGACACAGCCATTACGCTAACTGCTGGTCCCTGGATTAAGCTTTTATAATTTAAGACCTTAGGATTTTGTGGCAAAGTTTACTTTTTTTAGAGACAAATTTTTGCCAGAGCGACAGAAAGCAAAAAAAAAAATCAGCCCCCCCCCAAAGGGGATGAACATTCCTCCATTCTCTTGGGATTTGGGACATGCATGCACACGCACCCGGCATGAGTTTTAAGCCGCCAGGTCCATGACTCAAACCACAGTTGACAACATGGGAGTCCAGTGACGTAAGCATTATGGTATCTGCTGGTCCCGCAAAGTTGATTTTTAAAGATGTCTCAAGTCAGCAAGTGGCCTGGTGGTTAAGGTGACTGGATCCCATATGGCTGACTTTGTTATTTGAGTCCTGGACCCAACGTCTTGAAAAACACTCTGGGTGCGTGTGCATGCATGCTCAAAATCCTGAGAGAGAATGGAGGAGGAAGAAAAGACATCATGCCGTGGCTATCCTCCAGGAGATGTTTTCTCACTTTCTCTTTCTCTCCCTCTCCCTGCCCCTGGCAAGCACATGCACCCTGCAACAAAAAATAAAAATCAAATAAATATATCTCATAATTTTTTTAAATAAAAATTAAACTATAAGGCATATGCACTCACCAGAAAGACAGAGAGAGACAGACAGAAAGCAAGAAGTCACACCCCAGGAGGGTTGGCCATGCCACAATCCCTTCTCCTCCATTCTCCTCGTGGAATCTGGGCATGCACACACATGCGCCTGGCATGAGTTTAAGCCACCGGGTCCAGAACTCAACCTGCGATGGACTACACAGGAGTCCAGTGACGTAACCATTACGCCACCCGCTAGTCCCACACACGTTTTTAAAATTTATTTATTTCTCTGAGAGAGAGAAAGAGGACAGAGAGAGACCCCACTAGTGTCTTCTCACCATGGTCCACCCACGGCCTCAGCCACCCTGCATCACAGGCACACGTGTCTATGCCAAGCATGCACAGGGAGTCCCTGGGATGCAAACCCAAGACCTTTCCAGGTGAGGTTAGCACTGGGAGACATTGCATTAGTGCTGTGCTACCATTTGACTCTCTCACCTTCTTTCTGTTTTTTTAGGTTTTTGCCATAGGGCGCATGCGCCCACTGGAGAAACAGAGACAGTGAGAAGGAATGTGAGAAATCACCCCCTGGGAGGATGGCCATGCCACAATCCATTCTCCTCCCGGGATTTTGGACATGTACTCACATGCATCTGCAAAGAATAGGAAACAAGGTTTATTAGAAAGGAGGCAAAGCTTCCAGCAGTGCAGAAGGGAGAGTCTGAGCGGTTTGCCCAAGAGGAGTTGGAGGCAAGGGGTTTTTACCTCGCAATCCAAGCAATGGGCTGTCTCTCTGCTAAGGAAGTGGGCTTTAGAGAATAGTTACATGGGAGGACCAGCAGGTGATCTGGTGGTTCAGGCACTGGACTCCCACATGGCTGACTGGTTTGAGTACCAGACCTGGAGACTTGCTGTGTCACTCTCTCTCTGATGAGCACATGTGCCCTGCAGCAAATTAAAAAATAATAATGATGGGACCAGCAGATGGCATAATGGTTACATCACTAGCCTCCCACATAGTCAACTGCGGTTCAAGTCCCAGACCTAGTGGCTTGAAACTCATGCAGGGCATGTGTGTGTGCACGTCCAAAATCCCGAGAGGAGAATAGAGAAGTGATTACACCATGGTCATAACACCTCGGGAATGATTTCTCACTTTCTGTCTCTGTGTCTGTCTCTGTCTCTTCAGCAAGCACACACACTCTATAGCAAAAAATATCTCTAGAAACAAAAATAATAGTAATAATAATGATGAGGAGGATAAGTAAAATTAAATAAATAAATTTTTTTAGGAGGTTTTTGCCTGAGGTCACATGCACTCGCCCAGGGAGAGAGAGAGAGACAGACGAGGGAAAGTGAGAAATCACCCTCCCAGGGGGGTTGACCATGCCGCAATCCCTTCTCCTCCATTCTCCTCCTGCGATCTTGGGCATGCACTCACATGCACCCGGCATGATTTTCAAGTCACAGGTCCAGGACTTGAACTGCAGTCGACTGCATTGGGGTTCAGTGACATAAGTGCTATGCCATCTGCTGGTCTCAATAAATAATTCTTTATTTAAAAAAAAAGGAAAATTGTTTCATCGTAGTTTAACTGATTTATTATCTTATTCTTCCTAGGTTCAGTAGGCCATAGTAATCTGTACTTCTTGTTAGAATACAGTTAGAAAGGGACCAGCAGCTGGTGTAATGGTACACCACTGGACTCCCATGTAGTTGACTGCAGTTCAAGACCCAGACCCAGCACCTTCAAACTCATGCCAGGCACGTGTCACTGCTTTCTGTTTCTCTGACAAGCACATGCGCCCTGTAGCAAAAATCTCTCTTAAAAAAATAAAATAAAAAAATATATATATATACATATATATAATTACTAAATAGAAATTGTCATCTTTAGCTATAATTGCTTTGAGTCCCAATGCAGCCAGCTTTTTAGCTGTGAAAACTTAGCTATCGTGACTCCACCTTGGGCCTTTACATTGTCTGTGTGTTCAATATTCCTATCTCCTGCCTTATTAGCAAGAGTTATAAATTCTTTAGAGACATGTAAAAAGGGTATCTATTGTTCATTAACCAGACCATAGAGAAAAAACACAGAGACTTCATTAAAAAGAAAAACATAGTGACTTCCTTTCAAGGCTCTTACCCTATCTACCTGTAAGTGGGTCGAACTCATATCTCAGCAATGCTAGCAGTGGGGGCCAGCAGGTGTCATGGTGGTTAAGGTGTTGGATTCTCACATGGCTGACTGCAGTTTGAGTCCTGTACCTGGTGGCTTGAAAATCATTCTGGGTGCATATGTGTGTGCGCCCAAAAATACCAGGAAAGGAATTAAGGATAACAGATTGCAGCATGGCCATCCTCCAGGGGGGTGATTTCTCACTTTTCCTCTTACTGTCTTTCTCTGTGTCTCTAGACAATTGTATGTTCTCGATGGCAAAATCCTAAAAACAAATAAACAAAAATCTTTACCTTTACCTTACTATCCCTCCTGGTTATGCCTCCTTTCTTTCTTTTTTTCTTTTTTTTTTTTTTAAGAATTATTTTTGGGGGGTCAGCAGATGGCGTGGTGGTTAAGGGTGCTGGACTCTCATTTGACCAACCATGGTTTGAGTCCTGGACCTGGTGGCTGGCTTAGTTGCTTTCTCTCTTTCTCTCTGTTCCTCTCTGGTCAAATTAAAATAAAAGAAAGAAAGAAAGATAAAATAAAATCTTTAAAAAAAAAAAAAGAATTATTTTGGGGCTGGCAGGGGGCATGGTAGTTAAGGTGCTGGACTGCCAGTTCGAGTCCTGTTCCTGTTGCTTTCTCTCTCTTTTGTCAAGTTTAAAAATGATAATAAAATAAATATTTTTTTATTTAATTTTACTATTATTATTTTAATTTGACCATAAAGACAGAGAGAAAGTGAGAAAACAAGCCTCCTGGTCTGGGACTTGAGCCAGGGTCAGCCACATGGTAGTCCAGTGCCTTAACTACCATGCTGCCTGCCAGCCCCATTATTATTATTTTTCAACTTGACCAGAGAGAGAGGGAAAGTGAGAAAGCAAGCCGCCAGGTCCAGGATTGGAACCATGGTGGCCATGTGCGAGCCCAGGACCTCAACCACCATACTACTCGCTAGCCCCCATGCCTGCTTCCTTTACTTCCTTTGACAGTAACACTTCTGAAAAGAGTTTTATGTACATATTATTCCCACTCCTTTACTCCTTACCCCAGTCTAGCCTTGGTACCTCTGAGAAAATTCTCTCCTTGTGGTCACTGACCACCTCCCCTTGGCTAAGATCAATTCACAGGGAAGCCAACAGCACCTGCTTCCGCAGTAGCACCCAGCACAGCAGGCACTTCTGAAATGTTTCTCCTCCCTTGGCGTCTATGATGGCACACTTCCCTGCTTTCTTTTTTGCCTCCCTGGAAACTCTTTTTTTTCCCTGCTGTGGGACACATACACTTGTCAAAGAGAGACAGAGAGACACAGAGAGGAAGAGGGAAAATGAGAAATCACCATGGGGAAATGGGCACACTGCAATGCTGTGTCCTCCATTCTCCTCTCAGGATTTTGGTGCACATGTGGTTGGCATGATTTTCAGGCTGCCGGGCCCAGGTCTTGAACCACAGTCAGCCATGTGGAATATAGCTGCTTCAACTTCCACACTATCTGCTGGCCTTGGAAACTCTTTGTTTAAAAATATTACTTATTGAGGCTGACAGGTGGCATGGTGGTTGGAGGCGCTAGATTCCCACATGGTCAACTGTGGTTCGAGTCCCAGATCCAGCAACTTGCTTTGTTGCTTTCCCTTTCTCTCTGCCTTTCTCTGGTCAAATTTAAAAATAATCATAACAAATGGAATTAAATGAATAAATAAATCTTTTTTAAAAATTGCTCATTTAGGGACCAGCAGCTAGCATAATGGCTATATCGCTGGACTCCCATGTAGTCGACTGCGGTTCGCATCCCGGACCTGGTGGCTTAAAACTCCAGTGGGGTACATGTGCGTACGTGCCCAGTCACGTGGGGTACATGTGCGTACGTGCCCAGGATCCCGAGAGGAGAATGGAGGAGAAGGGATTGCGGCGTGGCCATCCCCCCTGGGGGGTGATTTCTCACTTTCTGTCTCTCTGTCTGTCTCTGTCTGTCTGGCGAGCACACGCACCCTATAGCAAAAAACTCTCAAAAAAAAAAAAATTGCTCATTTATATTTCCAGAGGTTACATGCACTCATGAGAGGGAGAGTGAAAGAGAAAGCACCCCTCAATCGAGTGTAGTCACGCCATACTTCTTTTTCCTCCATTTCCCCATCCTGGAGGATTTGGGGCACACGTCCACATTCGCCCAGTGTGTTTTTCAAGCAGCCAGAGCAAGGATTCAAACTGAAGTCGGCCACATGGTATCCAGCTCCCAATGCACAGCATTTAACCACTGTGCTACAGGGCTGGCCCTGCTGGAAATGTTTCTCATGTTGCTGCCTCCTCCACCCAACCTTTAAATATTGTGCAGCCTCAAGATGCAGTCCTGAGGCCTCCTCTCTCAGTCAACACCCCTTCCTTAGATCATCTCAAACAGCCCCATGACTCTAACGAGTGTATATGTCGACTGCCAAGTATTCAAAGGGTCTTCGAAAAGTTCATGGATAGAAATGTATTGTGAAAAGTCTATTTGCTCCAGCGAGTGCATGTGTGCTATGGCAAAAACCTTCTAAAAGAAAAAAAAAAATCTAATGGTGGATTCTGGATTTTTTTTGCACCAAGATAAACTCTTCCTTTGATTCCACTTTCCCACAACATTAATTTTTTTTCTTTATTCAAGATAGAATGCATAGGGACCAGCAGTTGGTGGCTATGTTACTGGACTCCCATGTAGATGACTGTGATTTGAGTCCTGGACCCGGTGGCTTAAACTCACGCTGGGTGCGTGTGCATGCGTGCCCAAGATCCTGAGAGGAGAATGGAGGAGAAGGGATTGCGGTGTGGCCATTACCCCCAGAGGGTTGATTTCTTGCTTTCTGTCTCTCTGTCTTTCTGGCAAGCACACATGCCCTATAGCAAAAAAAATAAAATAAATAAAAAGATAGAATGCATACACACAAGAGAGACAGAGATAGCACCCACCATAAGTTCTGGTCACATCACAATCTCTTTCCTCCAGGTCATCTTGGGCACTCATGTTTGTGCCCAGTGTGTTTTCAGGTGGGCCATGCTGGGGATTCCAACTGCAGTCACCATGTGGGATCCAGCTTCTCCTGAGCAGTGCATTACCACTGCTCCATGGAGCCAGCTCTTCCACAAACGACAAGAAAGTCCCCTTGTATATCTGTAGTCATGATGTCTTCCCTGAGTTCTAGACTTACATGTGACACTACCTACTTGATATTTGTTTTATTTTTATTAGAGATTTTTGCTGCAGGGTGCGTGTGCTCCCCAGACAGACAGAGATAGAAAATGGGAAATCAGTCCCTGTGGGGATTGCTTCACCGTAATACCCTTCTCCTCCATTCTCCTCTCAGCATTTTGGATATGCATGCACACGCACCCACCATGAGTTTTAAGCCACTGGGTCTGGGACTTGAACTGCGGTCACTCTAGTGATATAAACATTACACCATCTGCTGATCCCCCTACTTGTTATTTGAGCTGACTGTCTAGTATACCTTCACTTCCACAGATTTGCTCCTCCACCCACCCAGAGCAAATGTCATCACCAGCCGTCCAGTTGCCCACGCCAGAACTCTTGGTGTGTTTTGTCTCCTCCTTCCCCTCGAATGATCATGAACTCATTATTCTCTTCTTTCCAACTCCCCTGCGATCTTTGAATTCAGGATAGCATCATCACTTGTCTAGGCTATTTCATTGGTCTGTTTTACTCATGATCCTTTTCTTTTCTTTCTTTTTTTTTTTTTTCTTTCTTCTTGAAATTTTTGCTATAAGGTTCGTGCACTCGCCAAATAGAGAGATAGAAAGTGAGAAATCAGCCCCCCAGGGGGGATGGCCACATCGCAATCGCTTCTCCGCCATTCTTTTCTCAGGATCTTGGGCAAACACACACACGTACCTGACGTGAGTTTTAAGCTACCAGGTCCGGGACTCGGACTAAGGTCGACTATGTGAGAGTCCAGAAACATAACCATTACACCATCTGCTGGTCCCTCATGACCTTTCTCAATCTCCTCTTCAGAAACAGAAAGTAGTCAGAACGCCCTTCTTTTTTGTCTCTGTTTGTTATAGGGTGTATGCACTCGCCAGAGGGAGACAGAGGCAGAGAGAGAAAGTAAGAAAATCCCCCTCTGGGGGGGATGGCTATGCCACCATCTCTTCTTCATTCTCTTAGGATTGGGCATACAAATGCACCCAGAGTGTTTTTCAAGCTATTGGGGACTCAAACTACATAGCTGGCCATGTACAATCCAGTGACCTTAACTCCACACCACCTGCTGGCCTCCAGAATGCCCTTCTTAAAACATAAATTAGATTATGCTTACTTGTTCAAAACTTCTCAGTGACTTCTCATTGTCCAGTGAATAAAACCAAAGCTCCCAGAGGCTGGCAGGTAGTGTGGTGGTTAAGGCTCTGGACTCCCATATGGCTGACTATGGTTCAAGTCCTGGACCTGGTAGCTTGCTTTCTTATTTTCCCTTTCTCTCACTTTCTGTCTCTCTCTGGCCAAATTTAAAAAAAATAATTATGATAAATAAAATAAATCTTTCTTTTTTTTTTAAGAAAAAAAAAAAAAAAAGCTCCTTCTCATGACCTGTAAGGCCTTGTGGGATTTGGCTGCCTCCACTTCTCATATTTCTTCTTAGACCACATTCCTCTTCTCCTGTATTTCTCCCCCTTTGGCCTTCATTCTTCAGTGAGATAAGCTTTTTCCCTCTGGAGGACTTGGTACTTGTGTCTACATGGCCTGAAAAATTCTTCCCTGTCTTTTTGCATGACTGGTTCCTTTGTACTCTTCAGGTCTTAGTTCAAATGTCATCTCCTCATTCATGCATTAATTCATCTAACAAATACCGTTGGGCACTTTCCTGTTTGTTTTATTTTGCTCTAGGGTGTGTGCACCCACAGGAGAGAGAAAGAGAGAAAGGGAAAGTGAGAAATCACCCCCAGGGGGAATAGCCATGCTGCAATCTCCTCTCCTTCATTTTCCTTTTGGGATTTTGGGCACACAAGCATACATATCCAGTGTTTCTTTCCTTTTCTTTTTCTTTTTCTTTCTTTTCTTTTTTTTTGAAGAGGTTTTTGCTATAGGGCACATGCGCTTGCCAGAAAGACAGAGAGAGACAGGGAGACAGAAAGTGAGAAATCACCCCCCCAGGAGGATGGCCACATCACAATCCCTTCTCCTCCATTCTCCTCTCGGGATCTTGGGCACGCACGCACATGCGCCCAGCGTGAGTTTAAGCCACTGGGTCTGGGACTCAAACTGCGGTCAATTACATGGGAGTCCAGCAACATAGCCATCACACCAACTGCTGGTCCCCCTACTGTGTTTTTTCAAGCTATTGGATCTGAGACACAAAATGCTCAGCTAGCAACATGGAATCCGGCATTTTAGTCACCACACTACAGGCTGGCCGGAGCACTTTGCATCTTTTTTTTTTTTTTTTTTTTTGAGAGGTTTTCGCTATAGGGCGCGTGCGCTCGCCAGACAGACAGAGAGAGACAGAGAGACAGAAAGCGAGAAATCACCCCTCAGAGGGGATGGTCACGCCGCAATCCCTTCTCCTCCATTCTCCTCTCGGGATCTTGGGCACGCACGCACATGCGCCCAGCGTGGGTTTTAAGCCACCAGGTCTGGGACACGAACTGCAGTCGACTACATGGGAGTCCAGCGACATAGCCATTATGCTAACTGCTGGTTCCCAGCACTTTGCATCTTAATCCCTATTCTAGGAGTTAAGAAAATACATGTTTATTTGTATTCTCTGAGAAGCAGACACTAAGAAAAAAATTAGTCATGCAAGAGATTTATTTGAGGGAAGTGCACATGAAGGATAAAAGTAAAATGTGAATTTGGGGACAGTGTTCAGACTTGGTGCAGATCTACAATCAGTGAAAGGAGAGGGAGAGGAAGGAGCATTGAGTAGAAAGAGTCCTGGTCGTTAAGGTGCTGGATTCCCACATGGTCGACCATGGTTCAAGTCCCAGACCTGGTTGCTTGGAAATCATGCCAGGAACATGTGCATGCATGCCCCAAATCCCAAGAGGAGACTAGAGAAGGGATTGCAGCATGGCCACCACCCCTGGGGTGTTCTCACCTTCACTCTTTGTCACTCTCTGGCAAGCACATGTGCCTTATGGCAAAAACCTGGGGGGAAAAAAAAAAGTCTCACCCTACAGAAAGTTCTAAGAAGATTTTCGGCCAAGCTGATGTCCCCAAGCCAAAGCTGCCCACTAGAAAAGTCCCACCTCTTACAGGAATGGGCCGGAAATAGTGTTGCAGCCCACCTGTGAAGCTGCCAGTGGAAAGCACGGCCTTCTCACAAGCCCTGTGAGACCAGAGAGTGACAGCCGGAGTCATCAGTCAACCCTGCTCCCTCTGCAGGCGATCGGCGGGTGTGTTCTCACAGTGGACACATGCTAGAAGGAGCAGAGGAGAGGAAATTTCAGTGCCACTTCCAGCTTTACTCTCCCATCTCGCTCACTCTGCCCCTGGGTATGAGGACTGACTTATCTGCCTGCTGGATTTGGAAGCAGTGAGTATGCCGGACTCACCCCAGCTGGCTTTCTCTCTGGTAGCCTGATAGCCAGGTCTGCTTCTTGCCTGCAGCGGGTGGAAATTCTGCGTGGCTCTCCTTGCTGAAATAAACTAATGCCAGGCTCGGTCTCTGTGTGGGGAAGCCTTTGGTTGCCCAGCTATACTACCTACTAGTTTTCAATTAGCAATAATCGCGCCTCGGATAAACCTCATTGGCTACGATACTGCCACTGCGCAAAGCTTATACTACCTACTAGTTGAGAATAAATGTTTATAATTTAGGGGTGAGAGAGTAGCTTGTTTTACTAGCAATCAAACTAGTTTTTTACAAAAATCTCTTTATTTCTTTTCTTTTTCTTTCTTTCTTTCTTTCTTTTTTTTTTTAGAGGTTTTTGCCTTAGAGCACATGCACTTACTAGAGAAAGAGAGACAGAGACAGTGAGAGGGAAAATGAGAAATCACCCTCCGGGGGGAAGGCCATGCCACAATGTCTTTTCCTTCATTCTCCTCCCAGGATCTTGGGCACACATGCATGCACATGCACCAGGTGTGGGTTCAGGACTCTAACCACAGTCGGCCAAGTGGAAGTCTGGCGATGGTGTAACCGCTACCCTGATGCTTCCTTTTTTTTTAGAGATTTTTGTTATAGGGCAGACGGTCATGCCACAATCCCTGCTCCTCCATTTTCCTCTTGGGATCTGGGGCACACACCCACATGAACCTGGTATGAGTTTTAATCCGCCTGGTCCAGGACTCAAACTATGGACTACTATGTGGGAGTCCAGCTATGTAACCATTATGCCATCTGCTGGTGGATTGATGTTTCCATTTTAATCAGGGTGGCCAGAGAAGATTTCACTGAGCAAGTAACATTTGAAGAAAGACATGGAAGAAGGAAAAACTGAACCAGGTGAGTATCAGTTGCAGAGCACTAGAAGCAGAGGAATTAGAAAAAAGACCCCAAACTGTGAGGAGGCCTGGCAGCTAAGCCAGAAACCTCCCACAGAATCAGTGTTACAGAAACAAGTAAAAGATGGTGTCTGTGGCTTTTGACTCTAAGATGGGAACTGTTGGAGAGTTCTGAACAAGGAGTGACACCATCTCTCCTCCTGCTTTTAAAGGACCACTCGGCCACTATGTTGCAAATGGAGGGAGGTGGATGCTATGGTTGGAACGCAGGTGTGTCTCCAAGACTGATACGTTGGACTTTAAACCCCAGGGTAAATGTATTAGGAAGTGGGGCCTTTTATGAAGCACTTGTCATGAGTGATTAAGTCCTCAGGAGTGGGATTAAAACCTTTATAAAAGAGGCAGTAGAGAGCTGCCTAGCCCTTTTCCCCTTCTGCACATGAGGATACACAGAAGGTGCCACCTAGGAGGGACAGGCCTTCACCAAACACTGCTACTGTCACCTTGATCTTGGACTTCCCAGCCTCCAGAACTGTGAGCCATAACATTCTGTTGCTTACACATTACTCAGTCTAAGGTGTTTTGTAATCGTAGCCTGAACACTTTAAGACAGGGAGCAAGTGTAGAAGCAGAGACAAGATTTGAGGCGAGAGGACAATGATCCAAGTGCAAGGTACTGTGACTCAAACCAAGGTGGCAGCATTAAAGGAAGGGAGGATTGGATTCTGCCTTTGTTTTGAAGGAAGATCCAAAATAATGTGGGGATAGAGTGTGAGAATGAAAAGAGAGAGAGAGAAGCTGAGGATGACTCAACTCTAGGTAGGATAAAGTTGCCATTTATTGAGATGAGGAGGTCTAAGGGTAGAAGAGACTTTGAGGAGATGATAAGGAGTTCTTTTTTTTTTTTTTTTTGCTACAGGGCACATGCGCTCGCCAGACAGATGGAGAGAAACAGAGAGACAGAAAGCGACAAATCACTCCCTAAGGTGGATGGCCACGCTGCAATCCCTTCTCCTCTATTCTCCTCTCGGGATCTTGGGCACATACGCACACGTGCCCGGCATGAGTTTTAAGCCATCGGGTCCGGGATGCGAACCGCAGTCAACTACTTGGGAGTCCAGCGACATAGCCATTATACTAACTGCTGGTCCCAAGGAGTTCATTTTGAGACACACTAAATCTAAGATGTCTGTTAGACCTTGAGGTAAAGATGTCAAGTAGACAGCTGGGTATGAGATCCAGAGTTTAGGAGAGAAGTCCAGATTGAGACATCAATTGGGCATCTTTGGTGCATAAATGAAGTTTAAAGTCGTGAGAAGAGATCGGATCACCAAAGGAGAGATAATAGCAGGAGAAGGAGTCTCCACCCTGAGCCCTGGGGCCTCCAACACTGAGAGGCAACAAGTTGTGAAGGAAGCAGCAAAGGAGACTGAGAAGGACTGGCCTTGAAGCTAGAACACCAAGATACTGCGGTATCTGACAAGCCGAGTGAACCAAGTACTTAGCGAAAGAGGGGACGGTGAGCAGTTTCACATGCGGCTACTAGATCATGTAAGGTGAAAACTGACATGTGCCCCGGTGTGATTTTCAAGCTGCAGGGTCCAGGTCTTGAACCGTGAGGCCGGTCATGTGGCATCCAGTCACCTTAACCTCCACTCCACTGGCCAGCTCAGTAAGCTAGCTTTTTTGGTCTTCCCCCATACATCATACCCTTCCCCACTCAGATGATGTGTTACTTAGCTGAGATGCTCACTTCCAGTGCCGATTTTGCCTGACTCTTACCCAATCTTGTGTATCCGTGGGGGAAATTTCTGCTAATCAGCACTGGAGAACACAGACACCGCCCACCACCATGACATTAAACCATTCCAGGAGATGCACAGCAGAGGTTAAACCTATGGTTCTACACTTGGCTCTGTCACTAACCGACTTTATGATCCTCCTGGGAAGTCACTTCACCTTTCTGTAACCCAGCTTCCTTATCTGCTAAACACGGATAACAGTTGCCAAGCATTGTCACTGAGGTTTCAGTCTTTTTCATCGGTACAGAGTGATTGCTCAGGCCAAAAAGTATTTTCATTTACTTATCAAATATTTTAGATAAACAAAGAGATATAAAGAATACCACACAGGGGCTGGCAGGTGACATGGGCTAAGGCGCTGGACTGCCACATATCAGACTGTGGTTTGAGGCCCAGATCTGGCAGCTTGCTTTCTCACTTTCCCTTTTTATCTCTCTGTCTCTTTCTGGTCAATTTAAAAAATAATAATAATAAATAAAACAAAATAATTCTTTTTTTTTTTTTTTAATAATTGGGATCAGCAGGTGGTGTGGTGGTTAAAGCACTGGACACTCCCATATAGCCGACGGTGGTTTGAATCCCGGACCGGGTGACTTACTTTCTCATTTTCCCTCTCTCTCTCTGTGTCTCTCTCTGGTCAAATTAAAATAAATGAATGGATAAATAAAATGAACTGATTACTAAAAAAGAAGAAAAGAATCTCACACAGAGTAAAATCCCTGACTTGAAGAGCTTTACTTTCTTATTTTGTCATATCCATATTTCTCACCATGTTCCTATATTGAGAATATAGCAGTATTTCTTTTTCTAAAAAAACTATTTATTTATTTATCCACTCATTTATTTTTTAATTTGACCAGAGAGAGAGAGAGGGAAAGTGAGAAAGCAAGCCACCAGGTCCGGGACTCGAACTGTGGTCGGCCATGTGGGAGTGTCCAGCACCTTAACCACCACGCCACCTGCTGGCCCCAGAGAATACAGCAGTATTTCTATCATTGTCACTGTCAATATCTGGGCAAGGAATATGAACTAGAAGCAAAGAGTTCAGGAAAAAGGGCAGCCAGTTCTTGGTTATTTTGCAGAACATATATACAAAAATGTTTAGGGAGTCCTAGTGCTTCCCGATGTTTTCATGAGCTAGGACACCCTCTGTGCATATAGAAGAAGGGCACGTCTCAAGATAAACTGGTCGGTCCAGCCCTATGGGGCACTGATTAAGTTCTCTGCTTTGGGAGCCAGATCCCTCATGGCCCACCGCAATTCAAATCCAGGCTCTAATCACTTGAAAAGCATACCAGGTGTATGATCGTACAGGCCCCAAATCCCGACAGAATGAAGAAAGCACCCGCTGGAGGGTCCTTTCTCTCTCTCTCTCTCTCTCACTCTCCCTGGTGAGGACACACCACACCATCCAGTCTCATAAATCTTTTGCTTCATTCTCTATTATGTGAACATTATCAATATCAAAATGGAGACACTTATGTCAAACCCTAACAAAATGGACATAGGAGGTCAATAAGAAGGAGCCCTGGGGGGGCTAGATGGTGCCCTGGTGGCTTAGGTGCTGGACTCGCACACGGCCAACAGTGGTTGGAGCCCTGAACTTAGCCGCTTGCTTTCTTGCTTTCTCTCTCTGCAAAATAAAATAATAGTAAATTTAAATAATTCTTTAAAAAAAAACCTAAAAATAAACACAACCAAAAAAATTCCATATTTTAAAAACAAAAGCAAAGAGCAAGGACCCTCCCCACCTCGGATAGGGCGGAGCCTGAGTTGCCCACTTCGCCCGACCCCAGACCCACTGTCTCCCCTCCCTTGCTCTCCAGAACCGCCAAGTGTCTGAGCCGCATTCCGTTCTCACGCTATTTCCTGAAAAACCGCTGTCCTTCAGAAGCCTTCCTCTCCCAGGGAAGCAGAGCCCGCGTCCAAGAAGTCTCTGTTTTATTCTATGCATTTCATTGACCATGTTGCTTTGCCAGGCAGCCTGGGGCAGATCGACGCAGGAATAAGTTTTGGGGATAACTGGGCTCCCAGGGCCCCATGCTGAGCTCGGCGGGAACACTGCCTCCCGCCCGCGGCTCGCCGCGACACGTGGCAGCAGCTTCCCGAGAGTCCCAGGAAAACGCGGGCAGCTCTCCCCCTGCTGGGCGGCTCCGACTTCAGGAAACCTCAGCGTTCGCAGCGTGACCGAGGCCGCGGGAGCTGTGGGCACCCTTTCCTCGGAGAAAAGAGGAGTCTTCCTTAGTGAGGAAGCCAAAGCTTCCTGTCTAATTTTTAACTCTTTAAACAAAACAAAACAAAAACAAACAAAAAGCCTAACGGGCTATCTGCAGGAGTAAAGGATGAAGGCTAAAACTGAACACAAATCTGCCTCTTGATTTTGTGGAGAAGAAAATTTTTTTGCTCTTTTTGGTTTGACCGCAAGAGGGCGTTGCAGCCACCAGAGCGAGAAAAAGCACCCCCAAACAAGGCACGGTCAAGCCTCAATCCTTTTTCCTCCATCCTGTCAGGATTTCGGCGGCCAGCTGCTGGGGCTGGGATTCCAACCTCAGTGGGCCGTGTGGCTCCAGCTCTGAACTCCCAGTACTTAACCACTGCACTATGGCAGGTCCTTTTCTTCCTTGTCAAGGACTCAGACGCTGCTGTTCTACCTAGTAAGCATGGTATTGCAAATGCGCAATGACCAGTGACCGCACTTTGAGTGACATTAAAATTAATCTGTTTAAGGGCCACCAGGTGGTGGGGTGGTCAAGGCATTGGACTCCAACATGATTGACTACAGTTCAAGTCCCAGACCCAGTGGCTTACTCTCCCACTTTCTCTGAGTCTCTCTCTGATGAGCACATGTATCCTATAGCAAATGGAAAAATAATAACAATGATAAAGAAAATTTAAAAATTTTAATGATCACTTTAGGTCAGGTGGTGGTGCAGTGGGGTCCTGAGTACACATCCTAGGATCTCTGTAAGTACCCCAGAGATACACATGCGTGATTTGGGCTGGCGGAGATGGCAGGTGGACTGTGGCATGAGCGCCCTGTGGGGGATGCCTCTCTTTCCCTCATGGAAGAAATAAATAGATAAACTTTTTAAAAAGATTGTCGAGTTCATTTTAGTGGTCTATCTTTTTTGTTTATCTGTTTAAGTAATAATATTTTGAGAGGTTTTGCTATAGGTTGCATGCGCTTGCCAGAAAGACAGGGAGACAGAGAGACATAAAGCGAGAAATCATCTCCCAGGGGGGACGGCCCTGCCGCAATCTCTTCTCCATTCTCCTTTCGGGATCTTGGGCACACATGCATACGCACCCAGTGTGAGTTTAAGCCACCGGGTCCAGGATGCAAACCATAGTTGACTACATGGGAGTCAAGTGACATAGCCATTACATCATCTGCTGGTCCCAATAATAATACTTTTAATAAAATTAAGTTATTGGGGCCAGCAGGTGGCATGGTGGTTAAGGATGCTGAACTCCCACGTGGTTGCCCACGGTTCAAATCCTAGACCTGGCAGCTTTCTTTCTTACTTTCTCTCTGTCTCTCTCTCTCTCATTCTGTTCCTCTCTGGTCAAATTAAAATAAATAAATAAATGGATAAAGTTGAATAAAATGATTCTAAAAAAATTTAAATTAAATTACGTTCTTAATAGCACATTTAATACATGAACCCTCTACCTTCTTGGTTTCTCTGCATTTTGTGCAACATCATTTTGACTTGATTATTCATGGGTCCATTTTATTTCCTGCCTTGATTTTTTTTTTTTTTTTTGAGAGGTTTTCGCTATAGGGCGCGTGCGCTCGCCAGACAGACAGAGAGAGACATAGAGACAGAAAGCGAGAAATCACCCCCCAGGGGGGATGGTCACGCCGCAATCCCTTCTCCTCCATTCTCCTCTCGGGATCTTGGGCACGCACGCACACGCGCCCGGCGTGAGATTTAAGCCACCGGGTCCGAGACGCGAACCGCGGTCGACTACGTGGGAGTCCAGCGACATAGCCATTACGCTAACTGCTGGTTCCCTTCCTGCCTTGATTTTGAAAACATTTTTCCCTTGGTGAATTTGTTTGAGTCTTCACTAGAGGTTCCAGATTAAGTCTGAGTACAATCCTACTCTGCTTTCTACAGTGGAGAAAGTGGACCATCCTGTCTGCCCCAGGGCTATCTCCACCCACCCTCCCTACTCCACCTGCATCCTCCACTGGGAAGGAGAAGCCTTCCAACCCAAAGGCTACCATCCCACTAGCGGGGTTTCTAGGACAAAAAGGGGAGTGTTAGTCCATCCTTTCAAAGACCATATTAGTTCCTCATCTAATGTTTTTAATAGTCACTGATGAGGGCCAGCGGGTGACAGGTGGTTGGGGGCGTTGGACTCCCACATGGCCGACCACTGTTCAAGTCCCAGATCTGCTAGCTTGCTTTCTCACTTTCCTTCTCTCTCTCGCTCACTCTGTTCCTCTCTGGTTAAATTTAACTAACTAACTAACTAAAGTTAAATAAAATAATTCTTTTTTTTTTTTTGGAGAGGTTTTTGCTATAGGGAGCGTGTGCTTGCCAGACAGACAGAGAGAGACACAGAGACAGAAAGCGAGAAAATCACCTCCCAGGGGGGATGGTCATGCTGCAATTCCGTCTCCTCCATTCTCCTCTCGGGATCTTGGGCACGCACGCACACGCGCCTGGCATGAGTTTTAAGCCACCGGATCCAGGACGCGAACCACAGTCGACTACGTGGGAGTCCAGCGACATAGCCATTACACTAACTGCTGGTTCCCAATAAAATAATCCTTAAAAAAATTTAAAAAGTCACTAATGGTCATTGTTCAGCCCTATGCTTTCATTAAATGTTAAAAATTAATGATCTTCTGGGACCAGCAGTTAGTGTAATGGCTGTGTCACTGGATTCCTGTGTGGTAGACTGCGGTTCAAGTCCTGGACCTGGTGGCTTAAACTCACGCTGGGCGCGTGTGCGTGTGCCCAAGATTCCAAGAGGAGAATGGAGGAGAAGGGATTGCAGCGTGGCCATCCCCCCCACCCCGGGGGGTGATTTCTCTCTTTCTGTCTCTCTGTTTCGATCTTTCTGGCACACACATGTGCCCTATAGCAAAAACCTCTCAAAAAAAAAAAAAATTAATGATTTTCTCTGGGCTGCTTAAGGGAGTTGGGCCCCACATGAGTGACCCCAGCACCAGCTTGGCAACTTGAAAACTGCACCGGGCGTATGTGCGTGCATCACCAAAATCCTGACAGAATGGAGGGGTGGAGAAGAGACTGCAGCATGACCGCTCCCTCGGGGGCTACTTTCTCCCTCACCCTATCTCACTCTGGCAAGTGCCTGCTCCTTCTGGCTTATACACAAACTGTGTTCTTCTTCATCCATTATTCCTTTTATATCTATTAGTGGCATTTTATAAATAAGAACTTCCTTCCCTTCACTGCTTAATCTGAACAGTAGTTTGCACGAGGAAGACAGATAAATATTGCCGCTTACTTTTTGTTGCTTTCAGGCCAATCCAGTTGGAGAAGGATGGATGAGAGCTGCTGTTCCTGCCATCCGAGGTGGAAGGGAGCACAGCTCTGCTGAGAGACGCTCTCTGCCTGTGGCCCGGTTTTCAGAGTCCTATAACTTGGAGTCTCAAAGGATGGAATAAGGCCAACTGAAGTTGGTACTTCAAAGAACTGAAAAGCACTAGTCTTTGGTAAGACTGGAGTTCAAGCCTTCTCAAAGCTCCTTGCATTTGCCAAAGGTTCAGGCTCCTGTGCTCCTACTCGGCCCTGCTCACTCTTCCTCCTTTCTGCACCTGCCTCTCCTCACCTGCCCTCTCACCTCAGGATCTTTTTTTTTTTTTTTTTTTTTGAGAGGTTTTCACTATAGGGCGCGTGCGCTCGCCAGACAGACAGAGAGAGACAGAGAGACAGAAAGCGAGAAATCACCCCCCAGAGGGGATGGTCACGCCGCAATCCCTTCTCCTCCATTCTCCTCTCGGGATCTTGGGCACGCACGCACACGCGCCTGGCGTGAGTTTTAAGCCACCGGGTCCCGGACGCGAACCGCAGTCGACTACGTGGGAATCCAGCAACATAGCCATTACGCTAACTGCTGGTTCCCTCACCTCAGGATCTTTGTACCTGTTCTCTGCCCAGAACTATCTACAAGGCATGTTCCTTTACAATGCTGCCTAAAGGGGCTGGCAGATGGCGTGGTGCTTCAAGTGCTGGGCTCCCACATGGCCAACCACCATTAAAGTCCTGAACTTTGTAGCTTATTCTCTCACTTTCCCTCTCTGGTGAGCACACATGCCCCATAGTAAATTTTTAAAAATGATAATAATAATACATAAAATATAATAAATAGTTCTTTAAAGATGCTGTCTAAAGATACTGTACCTGAGGTCTTCTTTTTATTTATTTTTTCTTTTTTTGGAGAGGTTTTTGCTATAGGGCACGTGCGCTCGCTCTTTTCTCTCTGGCTGTAAAATGGAGGTAGGATATGCCAACCCCGTTTTTACTTTTTTTTTTTTTGGAGAGATTTTCACTATAGGGCGCGTGTGCTCGCCAGACAGACAGAGAGAGACATAGAGACAGAAAGCGAAAAATCACCCCCCAGGGGGGATGGTCACGCCGCAATCCCTTCTCCTCCATTCTCCTCTCGGGATCTTGGGCACGCACGAACACACGCCTGGCGTGAGTTTAAGCCACCAGGTCCGGGACTCGAACCGTGGTCAACTACATGGGAGTCCAGCAACATAGCCATTACGCTAACTGCTACAGCAGGTACCTGAGATCTTCTTTATCATCTTACTTAAAAAGCACCACCATGGAGCCATTAGGTGGTGTGTTGGTTAAGAGCGCTGAACTCCCACATGGCTGACAGCAGTTCTAGTCCCGGACCCAGCAGCTTTCTTTCTCTCTTTCCCGCTCTCTCACTCTGTCCCTCTTTTGGTCAAATTAAAATAAATAAATAAGGGGGCCAGCTGGTAGCATGGTAGTTAAGGCACTGGACACTCCCACATAACTGATCATGGTTCAAATAACAGACCTGGTGGCTCCCTTTCTCACTTTCCATCTTTCTCTCTCTGTGTCTCTCTCTGGTCAAATTAAATGAATGAATGAATAAATAAAATTAAATAAATATTTTTAAAAATTAAATAAATAGGGACCAGCAGTTGGTGTAATGGCTATGTCGTTGGACTCCCACATAGTCGACCATGGTTCCAGCCCTAGACCCTGTGGCTTAAACTCATGCTGGGCGCGTGTGCGTGCATGCCCAAGATCCTGAGAGGAGAATGAAGGAGAAGGGATTGCAGCGTGGCCATCCCTCCTGGGGGTGTGATTTCTCACTTTCTGTCTCTCTGTTTCTCTCTTTCTGGTGAGCTCACATGCGCTATAGCAAAAACCTCTCAAAAATTTAAATTAATTAATTAATTAATTAAAGTTCAATAAAATAATTATTTTAGAAAATAATAAATGTATGTTTATTATCTACCTCCTCTTATTGGAGTAAACAGTATCTGAGGCGGAGAACTTTTTATTTTGTCCACCACTAAGTTCTAGGAATTAGCACAGTGCAGGGCTTTTATATTTGGATGGCTTAATTGGCACCAATACAATTTGCCTGAAAGCAATAGCTGTTAGGTTAGCGAGAAAGTGATTTCCCAAATGGGGTGGTCTCACAGCCTGCAGCCCCTGACTCAGGTTATTCAGTACAAAATTCTCAAATCTGATGTAGGCCTACAATTCTAGTTAATCCATTTCCTTCCTCCTGTCCTGAGACTAATTCATATTCTTCCTTTCAGGTGGAACGTGAACGTCCAATTGATTCTACAACGGTCTTTCGACTTTATTTGGCTCTGGTCACAACTTCTAAGGTCAAACTAATAAATTGGCTTCTGTTACTAGAAGCCAGGAGTTATATCTGACACATCAAATCTGTTTTTTTCTTTTTTTTGAGAGCGTTTTAGTAGGGCATGTGCTGGAGAGACCGAACAAGACAGACAGAAAGTAAGAACTCACCCTCCATGGGGATGGACACACAAATCTCTTTTCCTTCATGCTCTTCTTGGGATTTTGGGCATGCACGCACACGTGCTCAGTGTGAGTTTCAAGCCACCCTATCTGGGACTTGAATGGAGGTCAGCTACGTGAACTACGTGGGAGTCCAGCGCCATAACCACTACCGCCACCTACTGGCCCAACACGCATGGACTTCCATTTCCTATTGAATTGTCAGCATCAGCTGACTGCTCCTTAAAGGCATAGTCTTAAAGATTACTTGGAAGCCTCTTTTTCGTGACGACTCAGAGGAGGTCAGCTGCTTCAAGATGAAGCTGAATATTTCCTTCCCAGCCACGGGCTGCCAGAAACTCATTGAAGTGGACGATGAACGCAAACTTCGTACTTTTTATGAGAAGCGTGTGGCCACAGAAATTGCTGCTGACGCTTTGGGTGAAGAATGGAAGGTTATGTAGTCCGATCAGTGGTGGAAACGACAGACAAGGTGTGCCATGAAGCAGGGCGTCTTG
>NW_006159616.1:13687197-13695192 GCF_000334495.1 Tupaia belangeri chinensis
CGAAAAAAAAAAAAAAAAAAAACCCCTCTAAAAAAAAAAAAAAAAAAAAAAGAAACCTAGGACCAAAGCACCCAAGATTCAGCGTCTTGTGACTCCCTGTGTCCTGCAACACAAACACCGGTGTATTGCTCTCAAGAAACAATGTACTAAGAAAAATAAGGAAGAGGCAGCAGAGTATGCTAAACTTTTGGCCAAGAGAATGAAGGAGGCTAAAGAAAAATGCTAAGAATAGATTGCGAAGAGACGTAGGCTGTCCTCCCTGAGAGCTTCTACTTCTAAGTCTGAATCCAGTCAAAAATAAGATTTTTATGAGAAAGAAAGAAATAAGATCAGATCTCAAAAAAAAAAAAAAGAAAGAAAGATTACTTGGAAGAATATAAATTCCAGGTATAAGTTTTTCTAAACACGCCTCATATAGAGTATCTCCGAATGCAGCTATGTTAAAGAGAACCAAAACTTGAGTGACTGCTCTGGCTAGCTATGCGGAATGCTTTCTAAAAACAGCGGAAGCCAATCTGAAGAGGTAG
Source organism: Tupaia belangeri chinensis (assembly GCF_000334495.1). Classification (NCBI taxonomy): domain Eukaryota; kingdom Metazoa; phylum Chordata; class Mammalia; order Scandentia; family Tupaiidae; genus Tupaia; species Tupaia belangeri. The sequence goes on from NW_006159616.1 coordinate 13,687,725, forward strand.
CGAGGTATTGAAAAGTTCCCCAGATATTTTCACCTGAGTGATGCTTCCGTTTCTAAGGCTGAGCAAGACCTGTGGCCATCCTTTTACAGTAAAGGCAGGATGTTCCAAGTAAAGGTCGAAAGAGCGTTTGATCAGAATGCCTTGCCTTTCTGAGGCTCCCTTCTCTGAGGTCAAAGGTCCATGCTCCAGGAGTGGGGACAGAACTCCACATGGGAGTACTGAAGCAAGGGGAGGGATCAGGCTGCCACAGGCTTGATTTCAAGTTTATGTGCCTGGTGGTCTAAGTCTGTTTTAGGACATTTTATATTTTGTACTCTGATGTACCTAGGAGTTTGTTAAACAGATCATGCATGTGAGTATTTAGTCCTCATTTTATGCAGTTAACCAAATCAACCAAAAAAAAAAAAAAAAAGTTGACCATATGAACTTTCTTCGTGTGAATGAGTACTGTAGCAATCTATTTTAAGGGAGCCTTATTTCAGAACTCTTTCAAACTGGTGCAAATGGAAAAGATTTTCTCTTTTCCTTTAAGGCTAAAGACAAGAACGCCATGCTATACAGGTACAACTCAATCCCTGTTAATAAAAAGCAGTGTAGGTATAGACATGTTAGCCTTTCAAGTAGCTGTGTCCCAACGTGTTGCCACTGACCTTTTTGGAAATGGCTGTCGAAGTTTTTAAGTTGCCCTTAAATCGTCTAACCGTGGACATCAGCGGTTGTCTCCCTTCTGCCATGTAGAATACCTTGACTTAATTTCCTTCCAGATATAGGGGGATACCTGCCTGTTTTTCAAAGTGTTTATTTACTGCTGTTACTATTTGACTAGAATATATTAAATAAAAAGAAACAACCTGAAAAAAAAAAAATAAAGGCATAGATCCTTCCTTTGCAGCCAGCTTAGTGCCTTGCACACAGTTAGTACTTAAGTCAGCAGGAGCCATCCCTCCCTTTCCCTCTTCAGTGTAGACTCTCCGGTCCACAAATCCCACCAGTCTTGCCAGGTCTCTCCCTGCCAAGATCTCCTGAATCTGCCTCCCTGTTCTTTCCATTTCTCCACTAGATACTCCTTGTCCATTCTGGTCACCTCCAGTAAGTCCCACAACCCCCACATACTGCGTCAGCACCAAGTGTGGCATTGACCTCACCAAGGAGGCAGGATCCTTCTCCAGCCAGGCCCTCTCCAAGCCTTGGGCGTCTTGGTGCGTGCTGAACACCTTTGGTCCTGAAATGTGTCCTCCTCTGGTTCCCCTAGTGGCCCTGTTTCTCAAGTGTTTCTGGTCACCTTGCATCTTTTCCTTTTCTTTTTGTACCTTAGGTTTCTTACTTCAAAACATTTTTAGGTTTATTCATTTATTTCTTTGAAAAGAGAGGGAGCCAGAGAGATAGAAAGACAGCACCTCAAACAGGATTTTTTTTTTTTTTCGATAGAGATTTTTGCTATAGGGTGTATGTGCTTTGCTAGAGACAGAGAGAAAGAAAGTGAGAAATCCCCCCCCCCCCAGGGGGGATGGCCATGCCGCAATCCTTTTTTCCTCGACTCTCCTCTTGAGATTTTGGGCACACATGCACACGTGCCCAGTGTGAGTTCCAAGCTGCCTGGTCTAGGACTCAAACTGTGGTCGACTACATGGGAGTCCAGCGCCTTAACCACTATGCCACTGCTAATCTCCTAACAGGATTTTTATGCTGTGATCCACCCCAGCCTCAGAGAGCCCCAGATCATGGGCATGTGGGTGCCCAGCATACTCAGGAAGGTCTCCAGACACGAACCCAGAACTTTCCTACATGGGTCAGACTTACAGAGCACCACATTCTCTCAGTGTGCCACTGTCCGGCCCCTCTTCTTGCTTGAAAACACAATATTCTGGGGATTGGCAGGTGACATGGTGGTTAAAGGTGCTGGATCCCGCATGGCTGACTGTGGTTGAGTCCTGAATCTGGTGGCTTGCTTTCTCATTTTCCCTCTTCTCTCTCTCTGTCTCTTTCTGGTCAAATGGAAAATGATAGTGATAAGTAAAAGTTAAATTAAATAATTTAAAATTATTTAAAAAACCCCACAATATTCTGGACAGTCTCGTCCATATGCATGGTTTGTATGCTTGACAACTTGTAGTGTCTCCAAACACATTCATCCAAGTGTTTCCGCACAGCTTCCTTCTCAGGGCAGAGGCACGTCCAAGTCCATGAAGCTCTAACCACTCTCCTCTTCCACTGTGCTGCCCTCGCCTGATGGGCTTCGTCCTTCCTACAGCTGCCTGAACCAAAAACAGGACATCTTCCTTGGTTCTGCTCCCTTGCACCATACCTACATCTCATCAGCCACCTTGGACTATGGATTCTGCTTCCCAAATAACTGATCATTGTTCTCCAGCTCCATTGTTCTTTCCCCGTATTTGGGAGTTTGGGTCCAGGTGTTTCAGACCACCATCACCTCACACTTAGATGCCTGCCAGGACTTTCTAAACTACCCTCCAAATTATGTCCCCCACTGACAATCCTTCCTTTCCTCTGCAGTCTGAGTTCCTTTCTACGTAAATCTGATCATGCAGATCCCTGGCTTAATCCCCATCACCATGCTCCTATTGCTTTTGGGACAAACTCTCATCTCTTTAATTTGGTATTCAAGGTCCTCTGTCATCTCTTCCCAGCCCACCACACCGATATACACCCTATGATTCAAGTAAAGTAGTCTTTCAATTCTTCAAACACTCCTCCAACTTACCCCTGGCCTTTTATCTAAAATACTCCCAGGCCAGCCAGGTGGCATGGTAGTTAAGGTGACTGGATCCCATAAGGCTGACTGCAGCTTGAGTCCTGGACCTGGAGCCATGAAAAACACACTGGGTGCATGTGCGTGCATGCCAAAAACCCCAAGAGGAGAGTGGAGGAGAAGGAATTGCAGAATGGCTGTCCACTCTGGGAGGTGATTTCTCACTCTCTCTCTATCTCTCTCTTGTGTCTCTCAGATGAGTGCACACAAACTCTATAGCAAAACTAATAAAAAGAAAAAAAAAGGAGAAGGGATTGTGGTGTGGTCATTCCCCTTGGGGAGTGCTTTCTCACTTTCCCTCTCTCTCTGTCTCTCTCCTGTGAGCACACATGCCCTATAGCAAAAATAAAACGCTCCCTGACTGCACCTGCTTACTTACACTTCAGATCTTTAAGATCACCTCCACTACCCCAGCCCCTGTAAATGCCACCACTTGACCAGCCCCAAAAGTCAAGTTTGCCACTTCTGAATTTTCATAGCTGCCTATACTTACCAACACTGTTCAGGGGCTGGGTTTGTTCATCTTCCTCACTAGGTTTGAAGACAGGAAATACATCTTGTGCACCAGTATGTCTCCATGCCTCTAGAAGGCTTTCAAGTATTTCTTAAAATAAGGGGCTATGCTAAATTTAGAGAAAACATTTGCAAGTCATTTGGAAGGTTTATTGAAACTGAGAAGTTTTCCCACCATCTGGATGACTGCTGATACGGACTGTGTGACACCTCTCCAACCACAAGGTCCCATCATCAAGCCAGGACAGGGTAACTTCTGTTCATTCTGGAACGTAATTTGGCATTAAGCTGCAGTCTACTGGATTCTGCCGTTGGGTACGGCTCAGGCTCTCTGGAACGTCTGTTTGCACACTTGGCCTTCGCAGAACATTTCCTAGGGAAAAGGAGAAAGGGAAGAAGACAGAATTTGGTTGTCGTGTAGTCTGTTTCTTTCTTTCTTTAGAGAGAGAGATTTTTGCTATAGGGCACATCCGCTTGCCAGAGAGCCAGAGACAGACAGCGAGTAATCACCCCCCAGGGGAGATGGCCATGCCACAATCCCTTCTCCTTCATTCTCCTCTCAGGATGTTGGACACACACCACATGCACCAGTGTGAGTTTTAAGCTGTTGGGTCCAGGACTCAAACCACAGTCAACTACGTGTGAGTCCAGCTATATAACCATTATGCCATCTGCTGGTCCCACCATGTGGTCCGCTTCTTTTCTCAACTGTTCTGACACCAGATTTTTTTTTCCCCTCCAGGCACCAGGTGCATGGTCTTTTCCCACCCTACTTCTGCAACTCTCTGACACCACATGGGTGCCCAGAACCTGACTTCGATTCCGACTCCCAAAGTTAGTGCAGACTGAATGAGTTAGGGGCTCAGTCTCATGAGACTGCCCCAGTCACAAGTCCTGGGCCACTTGTACTTATGACTGACTAGAGACAGACAGAAAGAAAGAAAGCGAGAAAACACTCCCCAATGGGCCATGGTCTTGCCTCAATGGGGTACAGTCATGCCTCAATCCCTTCTCCTCCATTTCTCCACCCTATCAGGATTTTTGGCATGCACACATAAGTGTACAGTGTGTTTGTCAAGCCTCCAGGGCCAGGATTTGAACTGCATTTGGCCATGTGGAATCTGGCTCCCTTAACCACGAGGCTGCAGGGCTGGCCCTAGATTACATAGTTACAGACTAGGTTGCTAACTAACTGGTGGCATGTAGTAAATGGACATATCCTTGTGGAGGTGAATACGGCATCAGAACAGCAGGAGGCAGTGATGGGAGTGCCTCTGACAACAGTGCTCCCATCTGTGAACTCCCCTGAGGGAGTAAACCCACAGATGGACAACGCTCTATGTACATGAATCCAAGCAATAGCAGAAAACACCCTCGAACACTATCCTGGACACTTAAGAAAATGCTTTAGGGGCCAGCAGGTGGTGTGGTGGTTAAGGGTGCTGGACTCCCACATGGCCGACCGCGGTTTGAGTTCCAGACCTGGCGGTTTGCTTTCTAACTTATCCTTTCTCTCTTTCTCTCTCTTGCTCTGTCCTTCTCTGGTCAAATTAAAATAAATAAATAAAGTTAAATAAAATAATTAAGAAAAAAAGGAAAGAAAATGCTTTACTAGGGCTAACAGGTGGTTAAGGTTCTGGACTCCCATGTGGTCGATTACCATTCAAGTCCTGGACCTGAAGGCTTGAAACTCACATCAGGTACGTGTGAATGCATGCCCTAAATCCTGAGAGGAGAACGGAGGAGAAGGGATTGTGGTATGGCCATCCCCCATGGGGAGGCGGGGTGGCTTCTCGCTTTCTGTCTCTCTCTGGCAAGCCTGCATGACCTATAGCAAAAATCTCTCAAATAAATAAATAAGAAAGAAAGAAAGAAAATGCTTTATTAAAATGATACTTAATGGGACCAGCAGTTAGCGTAATGGCTATGTCACTGGACTCCCATGTAGTCGACCATGGTTCATGTCCCGGACCCGGTGGCTTGAAACTCACGCTGAGCGCGTGTGCATGCGTGCCCAAGATCCCGAGAGGAGAATGGAGGAGAAGGGATTGCGGCATGGTCATCCCCCCTGGGGGGTGATTTCTCGCTTTATGTCTCTCTGTCTCTGTCTGGCGAGCCCACGCGCCCTATGGCAAAAACCTCTCAAAAAAACAAAAAAGATACTTAATCAACTTGGCTGAATATTACATAGCCAGCTTGCTACCCTCTTATAATAAATATATGTCGGATTTAACAGGAAAACTATTTAGAAACCTACAAAGTGTATGTATATGAAATGAAAGGTAGCATATTCTGGCAGAGATGAGACAGTAACATGCAAAACTGAAAATAGTCAAGTTAGAAGGTTGGGATTACCGGCCATGGCTTCTTGTTTAACATTTTCTTTAATATAGTCTCATCTCAGGACCAGCATATGGTGTAACAGTTATGTTGCTGGACTCCCAGGCAGTTGATCACGGATCGAGCCCTGGACCTGGCAGCTGGAAACACACTGGGTGCGTGTGTGTGTGTGCATGCCCAAAATCCCAAGAGGAGACTAGAGGAGAAGAGATTGCAGTGTGATCATCCCCCTGGGGGGTGATTTCTCATTTTCTGTCTCTCTGTCTCTTCAGCAAGCACACATGCTCTCTAGTAAAAATCTCTCTCAAAAAAAAAAAAAAAATCTAGGGGCCAGCAGGTGGTGTGGTGGTTAAGGGCGCCGGATTCCCACATGGTTGGCTGTGGTTCAAGTCCTAGACCTGGCAGCTTGCTTTCTCACTAACCCCCCAACTCTGTGTCTTTCTGATTACATTTAAATAAATAAAGTTAAATAAAATAATTATTTGAATATATATATGTGTGTGTATGTGTGTGTATATATATATACATATATATGTATATATATAGTGTCATCTCATCATCTCATCAACAATAAAAACAATAGACTCAGCCTTGGCGATGCTGGTGGTAGCCTACTGCACTGCAGGGCTGGAAGTCACGTGGCCGACCTTGGGCTTGGTTTCTGAGTCTAAAACACACTGGATGCAAGTGTACCCAAGATCCCGATGAACTAGAGGGCTGATGATAGGGGATCACAGCGTGGCAAGATCCTATAAAGCACGCTTCTCTCTCAATCTTTCCTGTTTCTTGCAGGCATACTACAGCTCTTTCTCATTAATAAAATAAGTATGCTTGAGCCAACAGGTAAGCATGGTGGTTAAGGCATTGGATTCCCACATGGCTGTGGTTTGAGTCCTGGACCTGGTGGTTTGAAAATTATACTGGGCAGATATGCATGCATGCCCAAAATCCCAGGTGGAGAATGGAGGAAAAGTGATTGCAGCATGGCCATTGCCACTACAGAATGATTTCTCACTTTCCCTTTCTCTGTCTCTCTCTGGTGAGTACATGCTCCCTATGACAAAAACCAAATAAATAAATAAATAAATAAGCTTTTGGACTGGTTCTGTAGCCCCGTGGTTAAGGTAGCCAGATCCCATATGGCTGACTACAGTTTGAATCCTGGCCGTGATGGCTTGAAGAACAAGCTAGATATATGTGCATGGATGCCCCAAATCCCAATAAAATGGAGAAATGGAAATGGAGGAGAAAGGATTGCAGTATGACCATGCCACGTGGAGAGGTGGCTTCCTCTCTTGCTCTGGCTTTTTAATCTCTCTCTGGTAAACACACATACCCCTGCAAAAATGGTTTTTAATTATTTTATGTCATTTTATTGATAAATTCATTCATTCATTTATTTATATTTTTATTTTTACCAGAGAAGGACAAAGTGAGAAAGAGAGAGGGAAAGTGAGAAAGCAAGCCACCAGGTCCTGGACTTGAACCACGGTTGGCCATGTGGGAGTTCAGTACTCTTAATCACCACGCCACCTGCCGGTCCCACAAAAATTAAAAAACAAAACAAAACTCTCTCCTTGGGACCAGCAGTTGGCGTAATGGCTATGTCAATGGACTCCCATGTAGTCGAACTGTGGTTTGAGTCCCAGACCCGGTGGCTTAAACTCACTCTGGGCACATGTGTGTGCATGCCCAAGATCCAGAGAGGAGAATGGAGGCGAAGGGATTGTGGAGTGGCCATCCCCCCCAGAGGTGATTTCTCACTGTCTGTCTCTCTGTCTTTCTGGCAAGCATATGCGCCCTATGGCAAAAACCTCTCCAAAAAAAAAAAAAAAAAAAAAAAAT
>NW_006159616.1:13695254-13706912 GCF_000334495.1 Tupaia belangeri chinensis
AGGGCCCTGGACCTGGCGGCTTGCTTTCTCACTTTCCATCTCTTTCTCTCTCTCTCTCTCTCTCACTCTGTCCCTCTCTAGTCAAGTTAAAAATTAATTAATTACATAACAATAATTCTTTTTTTAATATTTATTTATTCATTCATTTATTTTAGATTGACCAGAGAGGGACAGAGTGAGAGAGAGAGAGAGAGAGAGAGAGAGAGAGAGAGAGAGAGAGAGAGAGAGAGAGAGAGAGAGAGAGAGAGAGAGAGAGAAAGAGATGGAAAGTGAGAAAGCAAGCCACCAGGTCCAGGCATTGAACCATGGTCAGCCATGTGGGAGTGTCCAGCGCTTTAACCACCATGCCACCTGCTGGTCCCAACAATAATTCTTAAAAAAAAAAACAAAAAAAACTCCCCTTTAGGATCAGCAGATGGCATGAGGGTTACTGTCACTGGACTCCCACATGGTCAACTGAGGTTGGAGTCCTGGACCTGGAGACTGAAAACTCATGCCGGGCACATGCACGTGTGTGCCCAAGATCCCGAGCAGAGAATGGAGGAGAAGGGAGTGCAGCATGGCATCCCTCCCAGGGGGTGATTTCTCACTTTCTATCTCTGTCTGATGAGTGCACGAGCCCCATAGCAAAAAACAAACAAACAAAAATCCGAAAACCCAAAACCTCTCTAAAAAAACAAAAAACCTCTCTCCATCTTTCTCTCTTCTCTCCTTCCCTCCCTCTTTCTCATAAAGAAAAAGAATGTGGCAGGTACCAGGTACAGTTTGTCTCCTTCGATCCAGTGGGTCCATCCTCTGTTCTTCTTTTCTCCTTTCTGCACACAGGTGAGTTTGTCGTTTTCCCAGATAACCAAACTCTGTGCGAGGGAAGAGACAAAATGCTCTGTGCTTTGGCAGGGTCTTCAAGTCTTACTAAGGAGAATGCTAAGTTAAACTTGCAAAATTAAAAGCCTATGCTATTACTTTAATTTTTACCTTGCATTTTCTGTTATCCAGGCCTTTGTTATCTTCATCAAATTCTTCTCCAATTTTAAATTTAACAAGGTAGTTTCTTAGGCTACTGTATGTGTGGATGGTAAAAGAATCCCCATTTTGCTCAATCACTTTCTGTGGCTTCAGCAAGTTGGCTATTTTACGAGTGGCAAAGTCAATACCTTAAAAACAACAACAACAACAACAAATCCAACTGGACATTCACTGGAGGTATAAAAGTTAAGAATTTGGTGGTTGTTTTCAAAATCATTACAATTGATTGCTAGTATTTCTTTACAACTTCAATGTTGTTTTCTGCCAAAATTGGATACATAGAGAAAGTTATCCTGGACCAGCAGATGGTGTAATGGTTTCATTGCTGGACTCTCATGTAGTCAACCGCAGTTTGAGTACCTGGATCCAGAGGCTTAAAACTCAAGCCAGGCTGGGGCCGGCAGGTGGTGTGGCGGTTAAAAGCACTGGACTCCCGGGCCAGCAGGTGGCATGGTGGTTAAGATGCTGGACACTCCCACATGGCATTTGTGCTCACCCAGAGAAAGACAGAGAAACAGAGAAAGAAAATAAGAAAGCACCCTCCATGGGGTACGGTCACACGGCCACCCTTCTCCTCCATCTCTCCTTCCTCTTAGGAGTTTGGGTATGCATGCACACGTGCCCAAGTGAACGGCTCAGTTGGCCATGTGGGGTCTAGCTTCCTTAACCACTAGGCCATGAGGCTGGCCCTATTTTTTGTTTGTTTATTTAGTCAGTTAGTTAGTTTGCTATAGGGCTCATGTGCTCACTAGAGAGAAAGAGAGAGAGAGAAAAACACCCCCTGGCCAAAAAAGGGAGTAATATTCCCCCTCTCCTTAAATATGTATTTTTTTAATGTATCTATTTATTTGTTGTGATTTTTAAGCCACTGGGTCCATGACTGGAACTACAATCAGCCATGTGGGAATCCAATGCCTTAACCACTACACCACCTGCTGGCCCCAAAAGGAGTAATTTTCTGTCCTCAAAGAGATGCCAGCAGGGGCACATCACAAGATATGTTGGTGATGGTCTCTTATAACTTATTTGGACCTTGGCATCACTGCTAATAGACACCTCACTTCTACTGTTCTTAAATTAATTAATTAATTAATTTTAATTTTTTTTTTTTTTGGAGAGATTTTTTTGGATAGGGCACGTGCGCTCGCCAGACAGAGAGAGACATAGAGACAGAAAGCGAGAAATCACCCCCCAGGGAGGATGGTCACGCCGCAATCCCTTCTCCTCCATTCTCCTCTCGGGATCTTGGGCACGCACGCACACGCGCCCGGCGTGAGTTTTAAGCCACCGGGTCCGGGATGCGAACCGCGGTCGACTACGTGGGAGTCCAGCGACATAGCCATTATGCTAACTGCTGGTTTCCTAATTAATTTTAATTTGACCAGAAAAGGACAGAGTAAGAGAGAGAGAGAGAGAGAGAGAGAGAGAGAGAGAGGGAAAGCAAAAAAGCAAGCTGCCAGGTGTGGGACTCGAATTGTAGTCCAGTGCCCTTAACTACCATGCCACTTGCCAGCCCCTAACTTATTTTTTTTAAGGTTTTTAGTGTAGGTCACATGCACTCACTGGAGAGACAGAGACAGAAAGCTGAAATCACCCGCCTCCCCAGGGAGGATGGCCACACTGTAATCCCTTCTCCATTCTCCTCTTGGAATTTTGGGCACACACAGACATGTGCCTGGCATGAGTTTTAAGCCACAGGGTCTGAGACTCAACTGCAGTTGACTACATGGGAGTCCAGTGATGCACCGTTATGCTATCTGCTGGTCCCCTCCTTTCTACTTTTAATGAACAGGCCATTATGCCAGCAGGTGGTGGTTAAGGCTGCTAGATCCCACGTGGCCAACCACACAGTTCAATTCTTGACACGGTGGCTTGAAAAATATGCTGGGTGCATGTGCATGTGTGCCCAAAATCCTGAGGGAAGAACAGAGCAGAAGGGATTGCGATGTCGCTATCTGCCTTGGGGGTGTTTTCTCACTTTCCCTCTCTCTGTCTCAGCAAGCAGCGTGCCCTATAGAAAACTGGAAAAAAAAAACAAAAACCAAAAACAAAAAAAGCCATAATTCGTTATTTCCCTAGGCCACCCAGTTTAAAGGCCAAAGTAGTATAGTTCATGATTAGCTCATGATGTTTTTATGTGTATGAAAAAGCATAACTATATAAACAATTATACATTCAACTAAATCAGTGATATCCAGGATTGTTAGCTTCATTCTTCTTTCTTTCTTTCTTTTTTATTTCTTTATTTTTTGGAGAGGTTTTTGCTACAGGGTGCATGTGCTTGCCAGAAAGACAGAGACAGACAGAAAGCGATAAATCACCCCCTTGGGGGATGGCGACGCCGCAATCCCTTCTCCTCCATTCTCCTCTCGGGATCTTGGGCACACGTGCACACACACCCAGTGTGCACCGGGTCTGGGACGCGAACTGTGGTCAACTACATGGGAGTTCAGCAACAAAGCCATTACGCCAACTGCTGGTCCCGAGCTTCATTCTTCTTTAAAAGTTTGTTTTGAGACCAGCAGTTAGCGTAATGGCTATGTTGCTGGACTCCCACGTAGTCGACCGTGGTTCGATTCCCGGACCCAGTGGCTTAAATTCACGCTGGGCACGTGTGTGTGCGTGCCCAAGATCCTGAGAGGAGAATGGAGGAGAAGGGATTGTGGCATGACCATCCCACCTGGGGGGTGATTTCTCGCTTTCTGTCTCTATGTCTCTGTCTGTCTGGCGAGCGCACATGCCCTATAGTGAAAATCGCCCCCACTCCCCCCAAAAAAGTTTATTTGTTTCTTCCATGAGAGAGAGAGAGAAACAACATTCCCAACAGGGTCTTGACACTGATCCACCCCCAGACTATGTGTGCTCAGCATAATCAGGGAATGCTCTGGAACAAGAACCTAGAACGTTCCTGTGTGGGTGAGCCTTGCAAAGTGTCATATTTTACCGCTGCACCACCATCCAGTTCCCCAAGGGTTAGCTTAATTTTTAAGATACACTTTAATATTATAGTATAATTCAGTAGTCATTCTGTTGCTATAAGTATGACTTAACCACTTCATACCTTAAAAAACAAGATCTAGGGCCAACAGGTAGTGTAGTGGTTGAAGTGCTGGACTCCCATGTGGCCAACTGTGGTTCAAGTCCAAGACCCAGGGGCCTGAAACTCACACTGAACATTTGTGTGTACTTGCCCCAATTCCCAAGAGAGTGGAGAGGAAGGGATTGCAACATGTCCATTCCTCCCCCCTCCAGAGGGTGGGTGTGATTTCTCACTTTCTGTCTCTCTGTCTCTCCAGCGAGAGCATGTGTCCTATAGCAAAAATCTCAATTAAAAAAAAAAAAAGATCTAAAGCTAAAAGAGAGTTGCTGTGTTCTCAGAAAATAATTTTCTTGTTTTTTTTTTTTTTAAGAGAGATTTTTGCTATAGGGTGCATACGTTTACCAGAGAGACAGAAAGTGTAAAATCACCCCCGGGGGGCTGGCCACGCCACAATCTCTTGTCCTCCAGTCTCCTCTAGGGATCTTGGGCACACATGCACACACACACAGCATGAATTTTAAGCTGCCAGGTCTGGGACTCTAACCACAGTCAACTATGCAATCCCTTTTCCTCCAACTCCTGGGATTTTGGGTACATATGCATTTGTGCCTGGTATGAATTTTAACCCCCTGGGCCCGGGACTCAAACAATGGTCGACTATGTAGAAGTCCCAGTGACATACCATTAAGCTATCTGCTGGTCCCCATAATCACTTTTTTTTTTTTTTTTTTTTTGGGGTTTTTTCTGTAGGGGCGCTGTGCCCCCACAAAAACACAGAGAGAAAGCAAGAAATCACCGCCTGGGAGGATGGCTATGCTGCAATCCCTTCTCCTCCATTCTCCTCTCGGGATCTTGGGCATGCATGCACACGCGCCTGGCGTGAGTTTAAGCCACCAGGTCCGGGACTCGAACTGCGGTCAACTACATGGGAGTCCACGCCCAGCCAGTACACTAACTGCTGGTCCCCCATAATTGCCTTTTAAACTTAAAGGTTCTGCTTTTTGTGCCCATGAAATCTACAAATGTCATTTGCCCTATTTTTTTTTTTAGAGAAATTTTTTTACTACAGCATATGTTATGTGCCTCACCGGAGAGACAAAGAGACAGAGTGAGAAATCATCTACCAGGGAGGATGGCCATGCCACAATCCCTTCTCCTCCACTCTCCTTTCTGGATCTTGGGCACACACACAGGCCCATATATAAATTTTAAGTTGCTGGGTCCAAGACTCTAACTGCAGTCGACTAGATGGGAGTCCAGCAATGTAACCATTATGCCATCTGCTAGTCCTACACTGTCCTAACTTCTTAAAATATCAAATGCTAGGGTCAGCAAGCGGCATGGTGGTTAAGGCACTGGACTCCCACATGGTCAACTACAGTTTGAGTCCTGGACATGATATGATGGTTTGCTTCCTTACTTTCCTGTGCTGTCTCTCTGGTCAAAAAAAAAAAAAAAAAAAAGATAATAAATAAAATTGAATAAATAATTCTTTTTTTAAAAAAATCAAGTGCCAGGGACCAGCAGTTAGTGTAATGGCTATGTCACTGGACTCCCGTGTAGTCGACGGCGGTTCAAGTCCCGGACCCAGCGGCTTAAACTCATGCCAGGCTTGTGTGTGTACGTGCCCAAGATCCCAGGAGAATAATGGAGGAGAAGGGATTGTGGTGTGGCTATCCTCTCTGGGGGGGTTGGGTGATTTCTTGCTGTTTCTCTGCCTCTCTCAGTCTTCTTGGCAAGCATACATACCCTATAGCAAAAATCTCTCTTAAAAAAATGCAAATGCCAGTGGTTGGTGAATATACACACTCAGTTTAGGGATGGGGAGACTGAGAGGCCCAGTGTCAGCTCATGAGGAGGCAGAACCAAAGCAGCACCTGAGCTCCCATACCCCTCCAGTCACCCTGGGCTGTCAAACACGTCCAGCAAAGGTGTCATGTAGGTGAAAATGGTTGGCACATAGCAGGTGCTCAAGCCCCCGAATCTGAAGAATGCGACTAAGGGCAGGACAAAGGGCATCAGTGCACAAGGACCCAAGGAGGGGGCCACACTACGCCTGGAACAAATTCAAGAGGCTCTTTGGGAAACTAGGACACCCGCTTTCGCCCCTGCTCCCCCACCCACCCTCTGCCCTGCGCCCTGGCTGCCACCTTGTTTTTCCCACGCGCCCTGTCCTCCCCAGGGCCTGCAGACCAGGCTGTTCCCTGAGCTCTGAGGGGGGCTGGGGCAGTAGGGTTCTGTAGCTAATCTGTAATGCTGCGGCGGCCCACCTCCGGAGAGGAGAGCGCACCGCGTCGCCCCTCCAGGCTCTGGGAAGGGTTGGGGGCTGCTCGCAGCATCTCAGAGGTCTGGGTTCCTTTCTGCCCTCTAGCCTCCCGGAAAGGGGAAGTCAGAAAGCGCCTAAGGACCTGTACCAGGTTCCCACACCCCAGCCGGCGCCAGAGCACTCGCAGGGCTGCGGCCCGACACCTCCCGGGCTTTGCGGGCTGCGGTGTGGGGGGCTCTCCCTGCGAGGGCCCTGTGCTGAACCCCCGGGTCCTCCTCTCCGTCCTGGACCCTAGTCCCGCCTTCCAGGGTCCCTCGAAGTGACTGGAGCTGCCAGCGCCACCGCCTTGGAAGTCCGCAGTGGGACAAGGGTTGGTAGAGGCGAACGAGGATGCGCCCGCCGACGGCGGCCCTGAGGGCCTGGGGACGCGCAGGCAGGGAGACCGACACGCTGGGAAGCCGGACGAGCGGGCTGGGAGGCCTGGGGACAGCTGGTGAGCGGGCGCGAAGTGGACGGGCGGGAGACGAAGAACAGGAGGAGGGGAGGCGACCAGTAGATGACGGGGATGAGGGGACAGGAAGATGGATGGACGGATGGTCAGAGGAGCTAATGACAGGCGGCGGGCGGGAAGATTGACCAGCGGGCCCGGGACGGACAGGCCAGAACTGGCCGCCTTCGCCCGCCGCAAGTCGCGCTGCGCCCACTGCGCCCAGCTCCCTCCACCGCCGCTGCGGGCGCGGGCTCCCCGCCTTACCTAGGGCCAGCATGTAACCCTCGAAGTTGTCGCTGCTGAGCAGGTTCCATGTGCCGCTGAGGTCGGCGGGCATGGCGGGCGGTTCTAGGCACAAACACCACCACAGGTTGGTGGCCGGGACTGGGTCCTATAAATGGGGCCGGCCCGGGCGGGGGGCGGACAGGCTCGCCGGAGGTCCTGGTGGTGAGCGTGGGACACGCTCCCTGCTCCCTGCTCCCTCCAAGAAGGCTCTCCACTCCCAGCTTTCTCCTCCGCCCACTCCCCACTCCAGGTCTGACCACCGTCCTCAGAAACTGCTCGGTTTTCCTTGGGGGCGTCCTCCTCTCCTACCTTAAGCACTGCGTACCCCAGACTGTTTTCTTGGCTACACTTTTTACTTTCCGTACTGTTAAACAATTTTTTTTAAGCTCTTTATTTATTATTTGATCAGAGGGACAGAGCGAGAGAGAGGAAAGTGAGAAAGCAAGCCACCAGGTCCAGGACTCAAACAGTGGTTGGCCATGTGGGAGTCCAGCGGCACTAACCACCACACCACCTGCCGGCCCCGTCTTTCACTACTATTAATGGATGAGGATGGCCTCAAGGTGATAATGTTAAATACTTCACGGGCTTCAAATAACAAGATACCAATAACCCAGCTCAAATGGCCACAATAAAATTTTAGCCAGGGACCAACTATCCACACTTTATGGTAGAGATTGAAATATTGGAGGGCATAAAAGCGGTGAAAATAGTTATGGATGCTGAAGACAGTGCAGGGGGAGAAGGGAAGAGTATAGAGTAGAATAGCAAGAGAACAAATAGAGAGGCATGACAGTGGGACACAGAAACGGCTTATTACCTGTTGATGATAGCATGTACAGTATTCTCAACTGCTCTGGTCTGAGAAGTAGTTTATGTTAGGTAAATTCTTTATACAAGCCAAATGATTGATATATAGTGATTGAATGCTTTAAAAAATAATGAGAATAAATAATAATCTGAAAAAATGATGAAAAGCTATTTGATGATGATGATGTGGATAGTAATGTCTTTGTCTTGACTGATATGCATGGTAATCATGCTGGAAAAAGAAACGTAATACACTGTAAAGATATATGTGATTCAATGTAATATAAAGATTATGATAATAAATAAAATTAAATTAAAAAAATCTTTAGCCAGGCGAGCCAGCAGATGGCATAGGGGCTATGTCCCCTAGACTCCTGCATGACCAACAGCAGTTTGAGTCCCAGATTCAGTGGCTTGAAACTCACACCCCATGCATGTGGACGTGTACCCAAGATCCGGGAGGAGAATGGAGAAGGGAATGCGGTGTGGCAAGCACACATGCCCTGAGGCAAAAACCTCTATAAAATGTGGGAGACTGCGCACCAGCGAATGAATATTGCCGGTTTCTCAGAAAGCAAACAATTACACAATGCCAAAAGCCATGATTGGCTTCCCTTCAAAAACCTCACCTTCAAAACCATACTGATTGGCCACTAGAATCCCTCAGATTTGTATATCTGGCACCTCATGATTGGTCCAACAACAACCAATCATAACCCACCTTTTACAACCAATCACGGCCCACCAACATGTATATAACCACGATCCCTGGCCCACAATCGCCAGACGATAGACGACCCGGAAGACCCTGAAGAGTTGTAACACCACATTGTCTCCGGATGACCCTGAAGAGCTGTGACACTGTGTCGTCTCCATGCTGTACCGTGCTGCCCACAATAAATGGATGACCCTGAAGACACTGTGTCGTCTCTGTGTTGTAACACTGCGCCGCTTGTCCCGGCTCTCACTCCTTCCCTCAGGAAACCTGTTCGACTGTCCCCCCGGGTCAGACAATAAAAGAAAAACAGAATTTAAAGAGGAACACTGGTGCCTGCCTTGTAATCCCAGCTATTCAGGAGACTGAAGAAGGAGGATCATGAGCTCCAGGCTGGACAGGGTAACAGAACAAGGCCCTGTCCAAAAAAGAGCCAAGTATGGCGGTAACTGCCTATGGCTCTAGCTGAGAAAAAAGGTCAAACCCTGTCTTAAAGAAAGAAAGTAACCCAGAAAACTGTGACCAGCAGATGGCATAATGGTTACATTGCTGGACTCCCACATAGTTAACCATAGTTCCAGTCTCAAACCCAGTGGCTTGGAACTCGTGCCAGGCATGTGTGTGTGCATGTCCAGAATCTCAGGAGGAGAATGGAAGAGAAGGGACTGCAGCATGGCCATTCCCCCTGGGAGAGGGGGAGTGATTTCTTGCTTTCTATTTCTGTCCCTCTGGCGATTACATGCCCCCTATAGCAAAAATCTCTCTAAAAAGAAGAAGAAAAAAAAAAACCAGGGTATTTAGATTTTTTTTCTTTTCCCCTTTTGAAATAGACGTAGGAGTGTATCTGTTTTACATACCCAAGCTTTCCCTAAGATAGATTGTTCAACCGGTCTAGACTGGGAAAATTAGCATATGAATTATTAATATATACACACATCCAAATTTAGTGGTTTAAAAATAAGTCATTAGTGGGGTCAGTAATGGCATAATGGTTACGTTGCTGGACTCTCATGAAGTTGACTAACATTCAAGTCCCAGACCCAGGAGCTTAAAATGCACTGCAGGGCCAGCAGGTGGCAAGGTGGTTAAGGCACCTACATGGCTGACCATGGTTTGAGTCCGGGACCTGGTGACTTGTTTTCTCACTTTCCCTCTCTCTCTCTCTGTCTCTCTCTGGTGAAATTAAAATACCTGAATAAATAAAATTAAATAAGTAAAAAAAACCCAAAAAACAAAAAACTCATGCTGGGCGTGTGTGCATGCATGCCTCAAATCCCAAAAGAATGAAGGAAAAGGGACTGCAGTGTAGCCATCCCCCTGGGGAACGGTGATTTCTCTCCCTCTGTCTGTCGCTCTCTGTAGACTGCATGTGCCTTATGGCAAAAATCTCTCTAAAAAAAACTCTAAAAAAAAAAAGTCATTAGGAGCTGGCAGGTAGCATGGTGGCTAAGGCACTGGACTCCCATGGGGCTGACTGTGGTGCAAGCCCTGGACCTGGTGGCTTGCTTCCTCATTCTCCCTGTTTCTTTTCAGCCAAATTAAAGAATAAGAATAATAAATAAATAAATAAAATGAAATAAATATTTTTTAAGTCATTAACTTACTCACAAATGTGCAATCTGGGTAGAGCTCACTAGAAACAGCTCATCTTGGCTCCGTGAGGCATTTCATGGGGTAACCTGATAGGAGAATAGAAGGTTGAAGCAGTCACTTACAAAATGGCTCCGTTTCCCGGCAGGCAAGTTCCACTCTCTGTGCAGGAGCCCATGCAGGCCTGAGTTGGAGCAAGGTCCTTCTCCATGTGGGCCTCTCCACGGGCTGCCTGGGCTCCTTCACGAGTGGCTGTGTGCTAAGAGGAAGAGTCTCGAGGAGCCAGGAGACACTGTCCGGTCGTCTATGGCCAAGTTTCAGAGTTGTATAGCCTCGCTTCCACCAGAGTTCCAGGCCCACCCAGATTCAAAGGGAAGGACACTCGATGGGAATATCAACGTCACATGCATGAGAGCATTTGGGACGGAAGCTGTTACGTCCATCACACAAACCACATGACAGTTCACAGTCTGTCTCTTCGCCCTTACACTAGCTCCAGCTTCTCACCTACACTTTGTCAGTAATTAAAGTGCTATGAATTTTGATTCTGTTACTTTTTTTGTCTTATTTTTCAGTTGGCCTAAAACTTGGAGAGAAAAGTACCCGTGAGTCTCTTCAAATGAGCTCTGAGTCACCTTCTCAGAACAACCTTGTGATATACTTTATTTATTTATTTATTTAAAGAATTATTTTATTGACAGAGAGAAAGCAGATGGTGTGGTGGTTAAGGGCACTGGACTCCCACATGACTGACTGTGGTTCAAGTCCCAGACTTGGGGGCTTGCTTTCTCACTTTCCCTCTCTCTCGCTCACTCGCATGCTCACTCTGTCCCTCCCTGGTCAAATTTAAATAAATGAATAAATAAAGTTAAATAAGATTTTTTTTTAAAGTTTATTTAACTTTATTTATTTATTATTTTTTTCTTTTAATTTGACCAGAGAGGGACAAAGCAAGAAAGCAAGCCACCAGGTCCAGGACTTGAACCACAGTTGGCCATGTGGGAGTCCAGAGCCCCTAACCACCATGCCACCTACCAGTCCTTGATACACTTTAAAAAAATACACACACACACACACACACACATAATTGCCAGAGGGCATGTGCATGATGTGTTTTCCAAGTCTCCAAGGCTAGAACTTAAATTGTGGTTGATCATGTAGGATCCAGCTTCCAATGCACTACGCTTAACCATGGTACTATGGGGCTGGCCCCTAATATATATTTACTCTGCATCACAACTCTACTTGAATCCTTGATAATTATTATAAAGTAGAGCTACTTCTTTTTTCTTGTTTATTTTTTAATTTGCCAGAAGCCATGTGAACTTGCCAGAGAGAAGCAGAAGGTGAAGAAGAAAGCACATCCTCTCCCCCATGGGGCATGGTCATGCTGCAATACTTACTTCATCTTGGCCTAATTTTAGACATACACACAG
>NW_006159616.1:13707880-13711761 GCF_000334495.1 Tupaia belangeri chinensis
GGAATGCCCCGTGTGTTTCAAGCTTCCAGGGTCAGGATTCAAACCATGCAGTCAGCTATGTGGGATCTGGCTCCTTAAAACTAGGTTATGTGGTTGGATCTTTTTGTTTATTAACTGCCTTTTCCATTAAAATCTCCAGGGCAGAAAGCAGGTTCATCTCATTCACCATGACAGCATCCCTAAAACCTCACACAGTACCTAACAAGTGCCTAATAAATGTTTTATCGACTGACTGAATGACCATAATCTTTTCCGAAGGAGAAATACAGAGAGACAAAGAGAGAGATAGAGACAGGCTCTCATGCTGCAATCCACCTTCCGTCCCAGGAGGCCTGGACTGGGGCATACATGTGTGCCCAGTGTGCTCTAGGTGGTCTGGGAACGTGAACCCAGGCCCTTCCCCATGGAGGTGTGGTTTGTGGCCACTGTGGCACCACTACCTGGCCCAGTCTTACCGAGGATGAGCCACTGATTTTCATTAACTGTAAGACATTGATTCCTTTGGAGGACTACGACAGGCTTAGATGTATCTGGCCATTTAAAGAGCACAGAACTATGAACTCTGACCAGGTTTCTGGAGCATGAATCTGTACAAATGATGACTAAGGGAACAGGACATGGAGAAATCATACTTATTTCCTATCCTTTAATTGTTCTAAAACTTGTTCTAAAAATGAACATCACAAAAATAACTAATAATAAATCTAGCCTTTGTCCTGTTTAGTGTGGCTTTGGGCCAGCTTGAGCAAGGGCCATTCATTCTGAACAGTACTGAACTCACGTGCAGTGGACATAGACTGGACTCGCCCAGAGGACAGGCACGTCTCCCTGCAACTCTAAGTTATTTCTATGCGGGACAAAAAGTTATCTCTGGAGGGGAAAGAGAAAGTTATCGGCTAAATTTGGGCTCTGTCCTGACAATGGTGAAATAAATCATAAGATTATAGTTAAGATGAAGTCTCCACCCTGTGTACAAGTGCTGCCCTTCCAGAACATTATGCACGGGGACTGCTGAGGGGCACGTGCAGTGGCACCGCTCTCCTGCCACGAGGTGGGGTCTAACACTGCCCAGCAGAAACTGGTGAGGACTTAGTAGACTTCATTCCATCCCCATCTCCCTCTTCTAACTGCAAGGAGGCAATGACATCAGGTAGATCGCTCCAGTCCCAGGGGTGGACCTGATTAGTATAAGGCTGTGCCACTCACAGAAATTCTACCTTGTTCCCAGTGATTGGCTTTAGGGACAAGCATGTTTAAATACATTTGAATAGGGCCGGCCAGGTGGTGTAGTAGTTAAGACAGCTAGATCCCACCCATGGCTGGCTGCGTCTGGGACCTGGGACCTGGCAACTTGAAAAACACACCAGGTACATGAGTGTGTGTGCCCCAAATCCTGAGATGAGAATGTTGGAGAAAGTAATATGAAGTGGTCATTCCCGAAAGAGACCTCTTTCTCTCAATCTCTTTCTCTCTCCCACAAGCACATGTGCGATATAGCAAATTAAAAAAATAAAAATAAACAAATTTAGATAGCCAGAGAGATGTGATGAGATGTTTGATTGGGATGTTGGGAAATACATATTTTTTTCTTTTGGAGAGGTTTCTGCTATAGGGCATGTGCGTTGGCCAGAAAGACAGAGAAGCAAAGAGACAGAAAGTGAGAAATCTTCCCCAGGAGGAAGACCACATCACAATCCCTTCCCCTCCAGACTCCTCTTGGGATCTTGGGCACACATGCACAAGCACCTGGTGTGAGTTTAAGCCACCGGGTGTGGGACTCGAACTGTGGTCAACTACATGGGAGTCAAGCGACGTAGCCCTTACGTTAACTGCTGGTCCCCCCAAAAAGAATTTTTTAATTGAAACATAAACTTTTCTCCCTTCCCTGACCCCTGTGCAATTGGAAAATATTTGTGAGCATTCTTATTTTGTGGCAGAATGGTTATTTGCATAAGTTCAATAATACAATAGTATCTGTTGCCTTGCATCAGAAATTGAATTCTTCTGGGGCTTCCTGCAAATAACAGACCAAATTGAGAGTAACCTTTATTTATTTATTTATTTTGCAAATAAGTTTGTTTATATCTCTCTTTAGTAAAGGGGAATGGAGAGGAAAAAAAATATTTCAGAAGAAAGTTACAGGACTCTTGTCACTAGTTTCTAGCTTTGTCCATACTTTTAGTTTAAGATTTTTTTTTTTGAGAGGTTTTCGCTATAGGGCGCGTGCGCTCGCCAGACAGACAGAGACAGACAGAGAGACAGAAAGCGAGAAATCACCCCCCAGAAGGGATGGTCACGCCGCAATCCCTTCTCCTCCATTCTCCTCTCGGGATCTTGGGCATGCACAGACACGCGCCTGGCGTGAGTTTTAAGCCACCGGGTCCGGGACGCGAACCGTGGTTGACTACGTGGGAGTCCAGTGACATAGCCATTACGCTAACTGTTGGTTCCCAGTTTAAGATTTTTTGTGAATCTGGGCAGCTGGTGGCGTGGTGGTTAAGGCACAGGCTCACACATGACTGACCGTGGTTCAAGGCCCAGACCTGGCAGCTTGCTTTCTCACTTCCCTTTCTCTCTCTCTCTGTCTCTTTCTGGTCAAATTAAAAAATAAATAATAGTAACAAGTGAAATAAAAAGAAAAAAAGTGATTCTTTAAATTAAAAAAAAATTCAAAACAAAAGATTTTTTGTGAATCAATAAAATGTGAAAAAATAAAAATTTAGTACAAAAGGGAGGAGAAAGGGGAAAGAAAAAACTGATAAAAGTAGCTTAATTGGCAAAACATGAGAAGCTATTTGCTGATGATAATGTATATAGTAATATCTCTGTCTTGACTGACATGCATGGTATTTGTGTTGGAAAAAGAAATGTATATTGTAAAGACATGTAATTAAATGTAAATGAATTTTTTAAAAATTTAATTTTATATGGACCAGCAGAGCATGGTGGTTAAGCTGCTGGATACTCCCATGTGGCCGATCACAGTTTGAGTCCCGGAACTAGTGGCTTGTTTTCTCACTCCCCCCCACTGTCATGTCGCTCTCTGGTCAAAATAAAATAAATGAATGAATAAATAAAATAAAATAAAATAAATAATTCTTTAAAACATTTAATTTTATAATGGTAAGAACGCTTAACATAAAATTTATCCTTAAGACATTTTAAAAATAATTATTTAATTCTATTTATTATCATTATTATTATTAATTTGCTTCAGATCACACATACTCACCAGAAAGAGTCAGAGAGAGTGAGAAAGCAAGTCATGAAGTCTGGGACTTGAACCATGGGTCAGCCATATGGGAGTCCAGTACCCTAACCAGTGAACAACCTGCTGGCCCCTCAACACAATTTTAAATGTTCAGTATGTTGCTGACTACAAATACAATACTGAACAAAAATAAATAAATAAATAAATACATATAATGTACATAAGAATCATGAGCTAGAGCATCATGAGGATCAGGTTATTCACACTAAAGGCTCTTTGAAAAACACCTCCTTGGGACCAGCAGTTGGCGTAATGGCTATGTCACTGGACTCTCATGTAGTCGACTGCGGTTCGAATCCTTAACCCAGGTGGCTTAAACTCACGTGGGCGCATGTGTGTGCGTGCTCAAGATCCTGAGAAGAGGGAACCAGCAGTTAGCGTAATGGCTATGTTGCTGGATTCCCACATAGTCGACCATGGTTCGTGTTCTGGACCCGGTGGCTTAGAACTCACGCTGGGCACGTGTGCGTGTGTGCCCAAGATCCTGAGAGGAGAATGGAGGAGAAGGGATTGCGGCGTGGCCATCCCCCCTGGGGGGTGATTTCTCGCTTTCTGTCTCTATGTCTCTCTCTGTCTGTCTGGTAAGCGCACGCGCCCTATAGCAAAAACC
>NW_006159616.1:13711900-13727974 GCF_000334495.1 Tupaia belangeri chinensis
AGAAAAAACCCCCAAAAAAAAAAAAAAAAAGGAAAACAGAGTGAAGTGTGGGGGCTGGCAGCCAGTGTGGACTTCTACATGGCCAACAAGGCTTCAAGTCCCGGACCTGGTGGCTTGTTTTATCATTTGATTTCTCTCTCTCTCTTTCTGGTGAGTACATGTGTCCTGTAGCAAATTAAAAAATAATAATTAGAAAATTTTGGCTTAAGGTGTGTGCCATTGTTGGAGAAAGACAGAGACAGTGAGAAGAAAAGTGAGAAATCACCCCCTAGGGAGACTGGACATGCTGAAATCCCTTCTCCATTCTCTTCCTGGGATTTTGGGCACGTACGCACACGCACCCAGAATGAGTTTCAAGACACTGGGTCCAGGACTTGAACCATGGTCAGCCACGTGGGAGTCCAGTAATGTAACCACTATGCCATCTGCTGGTCCCAATTAAATAATATTTTTTTAAATTTAATTTTATTCATTGTTATTACCTTTATTTTTTTGAAGCTGACAAGAGAAGAGACTGAGAGGAAGAAGGAAAGTGAGAAAGCAAGCTGCCAGGTTCGGGACTTGGAACACAGCCAGCCACGTGGAGTCCAGCTGCCTTAACCATCATGCTACCTGCTGGCCCCCCAATTAAATAATTATTTTTAAAAAAGAGTGAAGTGTGGCTCAGGGGCCAGCCAGAGACAGCAGTAATGCAGCACTCTGTGATGCTGCACCCACATGGGAAAGTTCCATGCTTGCCTCCTGAGGCCTCTCTGCATGCCAGGCACACATGGGCGTGCAGAGACACAGGCTGGCTGAGTCCAGGGGAAGATGGTGGTGTGAAGAACACTGTACTGCGGTGACTTGAACTGCAGGCAACTACATGGGAGTACAGTGATGTAACCATTATGTCATCTTCCGGGCCCTGCAAAATAGCTTTTTAAAAAGTGAATTGTGGTGTCAGCAGGTGGTGTGGTGGTTAAGGCGCTGGACACTCCCACATGGCTGACCACAGTTCGAGTCTCAGACCTGGTGGCTTGCTTTCTAACTTTCCTTCTCTGTGTGTGTCTGTCTTTCTCTGGTCAAATGAAAATGACTGAATGAATAAATCAAATTAAATAAACAATTCTAGAAAAAAAAAAGTGAATTGTGAGGGTACGGCAGATGGTGTAGTGGTTAAGGCACTGGACTCTGACGTGGGCAGTAGCAGTTTGAGGACCAGACCTAGTAGCTTGAAACTTATGCTGGGCACGTGTGCGTGTGTGCCCAAAAATCCTGAGAGAATGGAGAAGGGATCGTGGCACGACCATCCCCCCAAAGATTTCTCACTTTCTGTCTCTCTGTCAAGCTCATACACCCCATAGCAAAAATCTTTCTCAAGCTTTCTTCCCCCTGTAGTGCTTGTGGGCCTGCAGGTCGGCTGCGGCCGCTGGTCACTGTTCTGCAGGATGGGATTTGTTATAGTCATCAAGAATAGGCCTACTTTAAGAGATACCAAGTGAAATTTAGAAGACAACGAGAGGGTAAGACTGATTACTATGCTCAGAAATGTTTGGTGACCCAGGGTAAAAATAAGTACAACGCACCCAAATACAGGAGGATTAATTCATGTAACCAACAGAGATATCATTGTCAGATCGCTCATGCCCGTATAGAAGGGATATGATAGTCTGCGCAGCTCATGCACACGAACTACCAAAATACGGTGTGAAGGTTGGCCTGAGAAATGCTGCTGCAGCATGTTGTACTGGCCTGCTGCTGGCCCGCAGGCTTCTCAATAGGTTTGCGTGGACAAGATCTATGAAGGTCAAGTGGGAGTGACCGGAGATGAGTACAATGTAGAAAGCATTGATGGTTGCCCTGGTGCCATCACCGGCTGTTTGGATGCAGGCCTTGCCAGAACCACCACTGGCAATAAAGTTTTTGGGGCCCTGAAGGGAGTGGTGGATGGAGGCTTATCTATCCCTCACAGTACCAAATGATCCCCTGGTTATGATTCTGAAAGCAAGGAATCTAATGCAGAAGTCCATCGGAAGCACATCATGGGCCAGGACATTGCAGACTACCTGCGTTACCTAATGGAAGAAGATGAAGACGCCTACAAGAAACAGCTCTCTCAGTACATAAAGAATGAAAAGAAACCCAAGAAAGAAGTTAAAAAGAAGAGGTGGAATTGTCCCAAGATGTCCTTTGGCCAGAAGAAAGATCGGGTAGCCCAGAAGAAGGCAAACTTTCTCAGAGCTCAGGAGCAGGCTGCTGAGAGCTAAACCAAACAATTTTCTATGACTTTATTCAAGATAAAAGATAATAAATCACAAGAAAGCAAAAACAAAAACAAACAAAGTCTTTCTCAAAAAAAAAAAAAAAAAAGGTGAATTGTGGCCTATGGGTGATTTCTCACTTTTTGTCTGTCTCTTGGGTGAGTGCATGCACCCTGTAGCAAAAATCTCTCTCTCTCAAAAAAAAAAAAAAAAAAGGGAATTTGGGCAGATATCACCTTCTTCCTCTGACAGGGCATTTGCAGCGCCTGGTCCTAGGGATAGCTACCACTGGGTAAGTTCGACTTAGCCCTGTGTGGACTGAATGCCTCAGACATCGCAACCTGACTTTCCTTCAGGCCCGGATCTTGCCATTTACACCAGTCCCCAAAGCAAGCTCGGGTTCCTATGGCATGAGGCACTCAATAGCACGTTGCCAGCACACAGTAGGGGTTGGGACATGTTCACATAGCCTCACAGAGGAGTGGATGCCGTGCTGCGTATTTTGCATTAGGAGGCCTTTAGGAACAGTTATAAGAATGGCAGAGGCTTCCCAAGGCACCCAGAATGAAGGTTAAAGGAGTCCATTTCATGAAACAGCAACTTCTGGGCTCCTAGAGAAGTGAAGCCAAGGGTTGCATAAGGAAGATAGCAGCCCTCTTACTGCCATGCATGTTGAGCAAGGGGAGATACTTCTACTCTGTGGTTAGATCCTCAAGATGGCAAAAGAGAGAGAGAGAGCATTTTTTAAGAATTATCTTTTATTTAACTTTATTTATTTATTTTAATTTGACCAGAAAGGGACAGAGCAAGAGAGAGAGAGAAGGAAAGGGAGATAGCAAGCCGCCAGGTCTGGGACTTGAACCATGGTTGGCCATGTGGGAGTCCAGCGCCCTTAACCACCATGCCAACTACCGGTCCTGAGAGAGCATCTTTTGACATAAAGAAATTAGAGGTTGGTAGGTAGAGTGGTGGTTAAGGCACTGGACTCCCACATGGCCAATGGTGGTTTGAGTCCTAGACCTGGCAGCTTGCTTTCTCACTTTCTCTCTTTGGTAAAATTTAAAAATAACAATGATTAATAAAATTAAATAATTCTTTTAAAAGAAGAAATGAACTAAATCATCCCTTGTCCACAATCTCTACACCTTCATAATGAAAGAGAAGCCACTCCCCTTACCTAAGAGGCGTGCTGCTCACACAGGGGAACGAGGCTCCCCACATGCTCTGTGCACACCTGAATGAGGATGTCAGGAAGTGACTTCGCTGCAAGTTCATTTGCTGCATTCAAAGTATACAATGTAAGGGGTAAAGAGTACAACACATAAAACCACCAGCATCAAATGAAACAAAACAAAACAAACCAAAATATCACCATGGGACCAGCAGGTGGCGTCGTGGCTAAGGCACTAGACTCCCATACAGATAACGGCAGTTTGAGTCCTGGACCTGAGAGCTTGGAACACACTGGGCACATGTGTGTGCGTGCCCCAAATTCTGAGAGACAGGACGGATTGTAGTGAGGCCATTCCCCTTGGGGGGTGATTTCTTGCTTTCTGTCTCTGTCCAGTGAGTGCACATGGCCTACAGTAAAAATCTCTCAAGAAAAAAAAATCACCATCACATATGTCCTGATCACTAAATAAATACACATTACGAAAAGCAAATTATGCAAAAGATGTGGGAGAAAACAAACAATGGCATATTTTCTTCTTTACAGAAAGTCATTACAGACATTAATATTATTCCCTTGAGAAATTCATTGTTCTGATTTCCATTATCCAAAGAGGAAGTTCTGTCCGTGAGAACTTCCAAAATTATGCTATTATGCTGGGCATTAGCAGCATCTCTGGTACTGGGACAAACGGCCAAGCAGCTGACTCTATGTACAAAGTTGTTGATCCATAAATAGTGTAACAATAGGATCGTTTCTCAGTCCCCAGACTCCTGAGAGGATCTCCACGTGCCTCACCCAGAGGGTCCTGAGGTCAATGCGGTCACGACCGAGCAAGATCTGGGCACTTCTGGGTAGAAAGGCACTACAGTATAGGGAAGTCCAGCACTAGAACCGTTCTGCACTCTGCAAACACTTCAGATGGACTAAGTATAGTTTTTCGGACGATGAAATCAAAGTTCAGTTGTGATGGCCTCATCGGTGTCCAGATCATTATTTTTCAGTGCCATTTCAATTGTTAAAATCTGGAAAGCCAGGAACTGACAGATGGTGTAATGGTTACATAGCTGGACTGCCATGTAGTTGACTGTGGTTTAAGTCCTGGATCTGGCGGCTAAAAGCTCACGCTAGGCGAGTGTTTGTGTATGCCCAAAATTCTAAGAGGAGATTGGAGAAGGGATCGTGGCATGGCCATCCCCCATGGGTGATGATTTCTCACTTTGTGTCTGTCTCTGTCTCTCCAGTGAGTGCACGCACCCTATAGCAAAAATATCTACTCCCTCAGAAAAAATCCAGAAAGCTGGAGCCAACAGGTGGCGTGGTGGTGAAGGCACTGGACTCCCACATCGCCAACCATGGTTCAAGTCCTAGACCCAGCGGCCTGAAAATTACACTGGGTGTGTGTTCATGTGTGTCCCAAATCCAGAGAGAAAAATGGCAGAGAAGGAATTGTGGCATGAGCTTTCCCCTAGGGAGTGATTTTTCACTTGTCTTCTCTCTGTCTCTCTCCAGGAAGCAATTCATCTTATGAAAAATCTAAGGAAAAAATAATTAAAAAGCTAAGGGGGAAAAATGACTATTTTTATGATTTGAGATTCTAACGTTTCATTTATTCAACAGATAGATACCCTGGAACTCGTGTGTCAGGCTTTCCACCCCTCCCTGTCCTTGAGAAGCTGGCCTGAGGTTTTAGAAAGAACAAGCTGGGAGCTGTAGAATATACATCTGCATTAACATTTTCACATTTTCCTTTTTCGAACTGTGGATTAATCTCTGACTATACAATTGCACAATTTTAAGTGTTTTTTTTTTCCCTTCTGCAAAGTTATAAATTCTTCATCTGAAATGGTATAGGTATAAAACATAAATTACAAAAGATAGTTACTCTATTTTCATTAGAAGTATTTCCATTCTGGGGCCAGCCACGTGGTATGGTGGTTAAGGTAGCTGAGTACCATGTGGTCAACTGTGTGGTTTGAGTCCTGAACCCAGAGGTTTGGAAACACGCTGAGCACGTGTGCATGAATGCCTAAAATCTCATGAGGAGAATGGAGGACAAGGGACTGTGGTGTGGCCATCCACCTTGAGGAAGTGCCTTTTCACTTCCTCTCTTCCTCTCTCCTCAGTGAGTGTACATGCCTTTAACAAAATAAAATTGTAAAGGTTATGAAAAACACAAGCCCTATAGCAAACTAATAAAAGAAAGAAATATTTTAGTCCTGTTTCTACAATAGAACAATTGTCAAAAACCATAAAATAATTCTATGGGAACCAGCAGTTAGCGTAATGGCTATGTCGCCGGACTCCCACGTAGTCGACCGCGGTTCGCGTCCCGGATCTGGTGGCTTAAAACTCACGCCAGGCGCGTGTGCGTGCGTGCCCAAGATCCCGAGAGGAGAATGGAGGAGAAGGGATTGCGGCGTGACCATCCCCCCTGGGGGGTGATTTCTCGCTGTCTCTATGTCTCTCTGTCTGGCAAGCGCACACGCCCTATAGTGAAAACCTCTCCAAAAAAACCAAACCAAACAAACAAAAAATAACCATAAAATAATTCTATACAGAACTGTTTCTGATCTTTTTTGCTTTATGAACACGTGGAGGCAAATTTCTACAACATTTTAATCAGTATCAAACCACATAACTAGATTTTGCTTTTAACATAAAGCTGCGACTTTAATTATTATGTGAATTCTGCTTTGGTTGGACTTTATATGAAAGAATAAGGGAAAAAGAATAAAAATCTGACATATATTTTATGCTTAAATTCAAAGATAGCAGGTTCGCAGTGGGCTGGGACAGAAACAACAGGGCTCTTCAGAAAACCACAAAGCTTTAGACTGAGATAATGGCTTTTTCTTCCACAAGACATTCATCCAAGCCCCAAATTCCAGGCTGGAGGAAGTTCTGGGTTGACCTAGAGTAGCATTTTTTTATGTTCTTAAGGTTTCCACTCATCTTTTCACTATTAAATGACCAAGAAAGGCCATGAGCATTCGTACTTATAAAATTCTTGAACAAGACCCCCTTGTTCTCCGAAGTTCTCTTTGTTCAAGGTGGTATGACATCATCTCTGAAGTTTTTTCAGAAGATGAAAAAGATCACAGATAAAAAAATAAAGATCACAGATGTGGTCAGTAGCTAGTTTGGAAGGTGGGGTGCTGGATTCCACATGGCTGACTGTGCAGTTCCAGTCCCGGATCTGGAAGCTTGAGAGGATCATGCCATGTGTGTATGCATGCGTGCCCGAAGTCCCAAGATGGTGGGGCCAGCAGATGTTGTGGTGGTTAAAGTGCTAGACTCCCACATGGCTGACCACGGTTCAAGCCCTGGACCTGGTGTCTTGAAACTCACATGGGGAGTGTGTGTGTGCATGCCCAAAATACTGAGAGGAGAACAGAGAAGAAGGGATTGTGGTGTGGCCATCCCCCTGAGGGGTGATTGCTCACTTTCCTCCTCTGTCTCTGACAAGTGCATGTACCCTAAGGTGAAAAAAAAAAAAGTCCAGAGAAACTAGAAGAGATGGGATTTCAGTGTGGCCATCCACCCTGGGTGGGTGATTACTCGTTTAAAAAAAAAAAAAAGAGGATAGGGCTGGCAGGTGGTGTGGTAGTTAAAGGTTCTGGACTCTCACATGGCCGACAATGGTTCGGGTCCTGGACCTGTCAGCTTGCCTTCTCACTTTCTCTCTCTCTCTCACTCTCTTTCTTTCTGGTCAAATTAAATAAATGAATAAAGTTAAATAAAATAATTCTTAAAAAAAAAAAAGGATCATGGAATGATGGGCCAGCTGGCATCATGGTAGTTAAGGTGGCTGGATCCCACAGGGCTGACTACTCAGATTTTACTTATTTTTATAAAAGAATTATTTATTTAATTTGATTTATTCATTCAATCATTTTCATTTGACCAGAGAAAGACACACAGAGAGAAGGAAAGTGAGAAAGCAAGCCACCAGGTTCAGAACTCAAACTGTGATAGGCCATGTGGGAGTGTCCAGCGCCTTAACCATGGCACCATCTACTGTCCCCCAGCACCACCACCCCTCCCCTTCAACTTCTCAGTTTAAGTCCCAGATCTAGCAGCTTGAAAAACACACTGGGGGGAACCAGCAGTTAGCGTAATGGCTATGTCGCTGGACTCACACGTAGTTGATCGCAGTTCACATCCCAGACCCGGTGGCTTAAAACTCAACGCCAGGCGCGTGTGCGTGCGTGCCCAAGATCCCGAGAGGAGAATGGAGGAGAAGGGATTGCAGTGTGACCATCACCCTGGGGGGTGATTTCTCGCTTTCTGCTCTATGTCTCTCTCTGTCTGTCTGGCGAACGCACGTGCCCTACAGTGAAAAAAACCTTTCCAAAAAGAAAGAAAAAAAGAAAAAGAAAAAGACACTGGGTACGTGCACGTGCATGCCCAAAATCCCAAGAGAGGAAACAGAAGAGAAAGGACTATGGTGGTGACCATCCCCCTTGGAGGTTGCTTTCTCTTCTTCTCCTTTGGCAATATTGAAAAAAAAAACAAAAACACAGGATCCACACCAAGGCTGCGCTAAGAGAATGTATGTGTACAGCGTGTAAAGCAGCAGCTCTCCATCTCTGGGGGTCACCAGACATATCTGTGCACCTCCTAAACATGAGAAGGCTTAGGACCCCTCCCTACCTCCAAGGTGCAGCTCCAAGCAGGTGTGTCTTCACAAGGCTTGATCAGCTATTCCGCTGTGTGCCAGAGAGGACTAACCACTGGTTAATAGCAGGCATATGCACTGCCTTTATTTTGCACAGCTGGAGATATCTGACTAGTGACGCCCTTTCCAAGATCAGTATTTCAAGAATGGCTTCCTTTGTTCATCCTGGGTGAAAACATCTTAGCAACAGGTGTGCATAAAACATCAGTTCCCTTTCATAACGAAGTTTAGGGTCTTAAATGTTTTTCACATTTTGCTTCTCCTGTGTAGTATAGCCAGAATATCCTTTTTAACTTCTTATTTGTAGTCAGTCTCACTGAAAATTCTTCCAGTATTAGCACGCTGCTAATTTCTTGTTTTAAAGATAAAGGACGCTGGCCTAGCTATGATGGCACAGGTGGGGAGTACAGCAGGCCCAGATTTGATCCTGGACCAACCCAGACACGCTGGGCCCAGGGGCATACACCTGCAATCCTAGCTAGCTGGGAGACAGGGCTGGAGGACTGCAGCATGATGAAACCCTGTCAAAAATATCTGCTCTATCACTATCCCCTTCTCTCTCAAAAAATGTTTAAAAAAATAAAGGACTACACTAAAAGCATTCATCTTAGCAACTTCTGATTTAAAAAGAAAACACACACACCAAAAAAAAAACCTCCACAAAAATGGGACCAGCAGTTGGCATAATGGCTATGTCGCTGGATTCCCATGTAGTTGACCGCGGTTTGAGTCCCAGACCCAGTGGCTTAAACTCACTCCGGGCGTGTGTGCGTGCGTGCCCAAGATCCCGAGAGGAGAATGGAGGAGAAGGGACTGTGGCGTGATTATCCCCTCTGGGGGTGATTTCTCGCTTTCTGTCTCTCTGTCTCTGTGTGTCTTTCTGGGAAGCGCACGTGCCCTATAGCAAAAACCTCTCAAAAAAACCCCAAAAAAACAAAAACACAAAAAAAGCAAACCTGATTTTAATTTACCACTGATTTTTAACTTAAGAAACAGGATCACAACTCCTTTCTCCAGTTATTAACCACCCAGATTGTTTCAAACCCCCAAAAAAGAAGTTCAAAATATCATGCTGTAGAATTTCTAGGACTTAGCTTTGCAGTGTTTTTCTGCAAAGGAGCCAAGATAACCCCAACATTTCTGTCTTCACTCTCGGAGCTATATAAATTATGGTCTTCAATATATTCTCGGACAAGATCCGGTACCAAGTAGCGAATGCTCTGGCCCCTTATGAGGGCTCTCCGGATCTTCGTGGATGAGATGTCGTTAGTGATCCATTCATTCACCAAGTGAATGTTGTTCCGGTATTTCCACAGTACATCGGATTCATAGATGAACTTCTGAGCATCGTTTCCAGTCCGAGTAATACATATAAGCCCATAGTCGGCCACGATGTGGGTGATATCCTCACTCTTCCACAAGTTGGGAACACCAAAGGACTCTAATAAATCTGCCCCACACAGCAACTTTATCTTTGGCACACCTGGAAAAAAGAAGACAGAGCTTCAGCATTTGCTTTGCTTTTTCTTCCTTTTTTTTTTTCAGAGAGAGAGATTTTTGCTATAAGACATGTGTGCTCAGAGAGAGACAGAAAACGAGAAATCACCCCCTGAGGGGGGGATGACCACACTGCAATCCCTTCTCCTCCATTCTCCTCTTGGAATTTTGGGCACAAATGCACATATGCCCGGTGTGAGTTTTAAGTCTCTGGGTCTGGGACTCAAATTGCAGTTGACTATGTAGGACTCCAGTGACATAACCATTAGGCCATCTGCTGGTCCCTGCTTTTTCTTTATAAAGTTTATTTCTTGGGCCACCCAGTGGGATAGTGGTTAAAGCAGCTGGACTCCACATGGTCAAGGGCAGTTCAAGTCCTGGACTTGGTAGCTTGAAAAACATGCTGGCAGGACCAGCAGGTGGTATAATGGCTATGTCACTAGACTACCACATAGTCAAACATGGTTCAAGTCCGAGACCTGGTGGCTTAAAATTCAAGCCCGGCATGTGTATGTGCAGAAGAAGAGACTGTGGCGTGGCCATCCCCCCGGAGGGTGATTTCTTGTTTCTGTCTCTATTTCTCTGGCAAGTGCACATACCTGAGAGCAAGCAAAATTCTCTTTAAAAAAAGAACAGGAGGCTGCATCTGGTTCCCGTTCTCACAGTCATTTCAGTACATTGGACTCCACAGACACAGTGCCGGGGCAAGTCAAAGCTGAACAGGCACTGGGTGACTCTGTGCTTCGTGGAGGAAAGAAAACTAAACATGGGCAAAGGAGATCCTAAGAAGCTGAAGGGCAAAATGTCATCCTATGCATTCTTTGTGCAAACTTGCCAGGAGGAGCACAAGAAGAAGCACCCAGATGCTTCAGTCAACTTCCCAGAGTTTTCTTTCTTTCTTTCTTTTTTTTTTTATTTTTTTTGGCTATAGGGTGCGTGCGCCACCAGACAGAGAGAGACAGAGAAATAGAAAGCGAGAAATCACCCCCAGGAGGGATGGCCATGCCGCAATCCCTTCTCCTCCATTCTCCTCTCGGGATCTTGGGCACGCATGCACACACACCCGGCGTGAGTTTTACGCCACCAGGTCCAGGACGTGAACCGTGGTCAACTACATGGGGAGTCCAGCGACATAGCCATTATGCTAACTGCTGGTCCCAACTTCCCAGAATTTTCTAAGAAGTGCTCAGGGAGGTGGAAGACCATGTCTGCTGAAAAGAAAGTTTGAAGATGTGGCAAAGGTGGACAAGGCCCGCTATGAAAGAGAAATGAAAACCTATATCCCTCCTAAAGGGGAAATGAAAAAGAAGTTCAAGGATCCCAATGCACCCAAGAGGCCTCCTTCGGCCTTTTTCTTGTTCTGTTCTGAATATCGCTCAAAAATCAAAGGAGAACATCCTGGCCTATCCAATGGTGACGTTGCAAAGAAACTGGGAGAGATATGGAATAACACTGCTGCAGATGACAAACAGCCTTATGAAAAGAAGGCTGCTAAGCTGAAGGAAAAATACGAAAAGGATATTGCTGCATACCGAGCTAAAGGAAAGCCTGATGCAGCAAAAAAGGGAGTTGTCAAGGCTGAAAACAAGAGAAACAAGGAAGAGGAGGAAGACAAGGAAGATGAAGAAGATGAGGAAGAGGATGAAGATGAAGATGATGATGAATAAGTTGGTTCTAGTGCAGTTTTTTTTCCTTATCTGTAAAGCATTTAACCTGTACACAACTCATTCCTTTTAAAGAAAAAAATTGAAATGCAAGGCTGTGTAAGATTTGTTTTTAGGAGACTAGCAGATGACGTGGTGGTTAAGGTGCTGGATACTCCCACATGGCCGACCACAGTTCGAGTCCCGGACCTAGTGGCTTGCCTTCTCACTTTCCCTCTCTCTCTCATGAATAAAGTTAAATAAAATAATTCTTAAAAAAAAAAAAGGATCATGGAATGATGGGCCAGCTGGCATCATGGTAGTTAAGGTGGCTGGATCCCACAGGGCTGACTACTCAGATTTTACTTATTTTTATAAAAGAATTATTTATTTAATTTGATTTATTCATTCAATCATTTTCATTTGACCAGAGAAAGACACACAGAGAGAAGGAAAGTGAGAAAGCAAGCCACCAGGTTCAGAACTCAAACTGTGATAGGCCATGTGGGAGTGTCCAGCGCCTTAACCATGGCACCATCTACTGTCCCCCAGCACCACCACCCCTCCCCTTCAACTTCTCAGTTTAAGTCCCAGATCTAGCAGCTTGAAAAACACACTGGGGGGAACCAGCAGTTAGCGTAATGGCTATGTCGCTGGACTCCCACGTAGTTGATCGCGGTTCACATCCCAGACCCGGTGGCTTAAAACTCAACGCCAGGCGCGTGTGCGTGCGTGCCCAAGATCCCGAGAGGAGAATGGAGGAGAAGGGATTGCAGTGTGACCATCACCCTGGGGGGTGATTTCTCGCTTTCTGCTCTATGTCTCTCTCTGTCTGTCTGGCGAACGCACGTGCCCTACAGTGAAAAAAACCTTTCCAAAAAGAAAGAAAAAAAGAAAAAGAAAAAGACACTGGGTACGTGCACGTGCATGCCCAAAATCCCAAGAGAGGAAACAGAAGAGAAAGGACTATGGTGGTGACCATCCCCCTTGGAGGTTGCTTTCTCTTCTTCTCCTTTGGCAATATTGAAAAAAAAAACAAAAACACAGGATCCACACCAAGGCTGCGCTAAGAGAATGTATGTGTACAGCGTGTAAAGCAGCAGCTCTCCATCTCTGGGGGTCACCAGACATATCTGTGCACCTCCTAAACATGAGAAGGCTTAGGACCCCTCCCTACCTCCAAGGTGCAGCTCCAAGCAGGTGTGTCTTCACAAGGCTTGATCAGCTATTCCGCTGTGTGCCAGAGAGGACTAACCACTGGTTAATAGCAGGCATATGCACTGCCTTTATTTTGCACAGCTGGAGATATCTGACTAGTGACGCCCTTTCCAAGATCAGTATTTCAAGAATGGCTTCCTTTGTTCATCCTGGGTGAAAACATCTTAGCAACAGGTGTGCATAAAACATCAGTTCCCTTTCATAACGAAGTTTAGGGTCTTAAATGTTTTTCACATTTTGCTTCTCCTGTGTAGTATAGCCAGAATATCCTTTTTAACTTCTTATTTGTAGTCAGTCTCACTGAAAATTCTTCCAGTATTAGCACGCTGCTAATTTCTTGTTTTAAAGATAAAGGACGCTGGCCTAGCTATGATGGCACAGGTGGGGAGTACAGCAGGCCCAGATTTGATCCTGGACCAACCCAGACACGCTGGGCCCAGGGGCATACACCTGCAATCCTAGCTAGCTGGGAGACAGGGCTGGAGGACTGCAGCATGATGAAACCCTGTCAAAAATATCTGCTCTATCACTATCCCCTTCTCTCTCAAAAAATGTTTAAAAAAATAAAGGACTACACTAAAAGCATTCATCTTAGCAACTTCTGATTTAAAAAGAAAACACACACACCAAAAAAAAAACCTCCACAAAAATGGGACCAGCAGTTGGCATAATGGCTATGTCGCTGGATTCCCATGTAGTTGACCGCGGTTTGAGTCCCAGACCCAGTGGCTTAAACTCACTCCGGGCGTGTGTGCGTGCGTGCCCAAGATCCCGAGAGGAGAATGGAGGAGAAGGGACTGTGGCGTGACTATCCCCTCTGGGGGTGATTTCTCGCTTTCTGTCTCTCTGTCTCTGTGTGTCTTTCTGGGAAGCGCACGTGCCCTATAGCAAAAACCTCTCAAAAAAACCCCAAAAAAACAAAAACACAAAAAAAGCAAACCTGATTTTAATTTACCACTGATTTTTAACTTAAGAAACAGGATCACAACTCCTTTCTCCAGTTATTAACCACCCAGATTGTTTCAAACCCCCAAAAAAGAAGTTCAAAATATCATGCTGTAGAATTTCTAGGACTTAGCTTTGCAGTGTTTTTCTGCAAAGGAGCCAAGATAACCCCAACATTTCTGTCTTCACTCTCGGAGCTATATAAATTATGGTCTTCAATATATTCTCGGACAAGATCCGGTACCAAGTAGCGAATGCTCTGGCCCCTTATGAGGGCTCTCCGGATCTTCGTGGATGAGATGTCGTTAGTGATCCATTCATTCACCAAGTGAATGTTGTTCCGGTATTTCCACAGTACATCGGATTCATAGATGAACTTCTGAGCATCGTTTCCAGTCCGAGTAATACATATAAGCCCATAGTCGGCCACGATGTGGGTGATATCCTCACTCTTCCACAAGTTGGGAACACCAAAGGACTCTAATAAATCTGCCCCACACAGCAACTTTATCTTTGGCACACCTGGAAAAAAGAAGACAGAGCTTCAGCATTTGCTTTGCTTTTTCTTCCTTTTTTTTTTTCAGAGAGAGAGATTTTTGCTATAAGACATGTGTGCTCAGAGAGAGACAGAAAACGAGAAATCACCCCCTGAGGGGGGGATGACCACACTGCAATCCCTTCTCCTCCATTCTCCTCTTGGAATTTTGGGCACAAATGCACATATGCCCGGTGTGAGTTTTAAGTCTCTGGGTCTGGGACTCAAATTGCAGTTGACTATGTAGGACTCCAGTGACATAACCATTAGGCCATCTGCTGGTCCCTGCTTTTTCTTTATAAAGTTTATTTCTTGGGCCACCCAGTGGGATAGTGGTTAAAGCAGCTGGACTCCACATGGTCAAGGGCAGTTCAAGTCCTGGACTTGGTAGCTTGAAAAACATGCTGGCAGGACCAGCAGGTGGTATAATGGCTATGTCACTAGACTACCACATAGTCAAACATGGTTCAAGTCCGAGACCTGGTGGCTTAAAATTCAAGCCCGGCATGTGTATGTGCAGAAGAAGAGACTGTGGCGTGGCCATCCCCCCGGAGGGTGATTTCTTGTTTCTGTCTCTATTTCTCTGGCAAGTGCACATACCTGAGAGCAAGCAAAATTCTCTTTAAAAAAAGAACAGGAGGCTGCATCTGGTTCCCGTTCTCACAGTCATTTCAGTACATTGGACTCCACAGACACAGTGCCGGGGCAAGTCAAAGCTGAACAGGCACTGGGTGACTCTGTGCTTCGTGGAGGAAAGAAAACTAAACATGGGCAAAGGAGATCCTAAGAAGCTGAAGGGCAAAATGTCATCCTATGCATTCTTTGTGCAAACTTGCCAGGAGGAGCACAAGAAGAAGCACCCAGATGCTTCAGTCAACTTCCCAGAGTTTTCTTTCTTTCTTTCTTTTTTTTTTTATTTTTTTTGGCTATAGGGTGCGTGCGCCACCAGACAGAGAGAGACAGAGAAATAGAAAGCGAGAAATCACCCCCAGGAGGGATGGCCATGCCGCAATCCCTTCTCCTCCATTCTCCTCTCGGGATCTTGGGCACGCATGCACACGCACCCGGCGTGAGTTTTACGCCACCAGGTCCAGGACGTGAACCGTGGTCAACTACATGGGGAGTCCAGCGACATAGCCATTATGCTAACTGCTGGTCCCAACTTCCCAGAATTTTCTAAGAAGTGCTCAGGGAGGTGGAAGACCATGTCTGCTGAAAAGAAAGTTTGAAGATGTGGCAAAGGTGGACAAGGCCCGCTATGAAAGAGAAATGAAAACCTATATCCCTCCTAAAGGGGAAATGAAAAAGAAGTTCAAGGATCCCAATGCACCCAAGAGGCCTCCTTCGGCCTTTTTCTTGTTCTGTTCTGAATATCGCTCAAAAATCAAAGGAGAACATCCTGGCCTATCCAATGGTGACGTTGCAAAGAAACTGGGAGAGATATGGAATAACACTGCTGCAGATGACAAACAGCCTTATGAAAAGAAGGCTGCTAAGCTGAAGGAAAAATACGAAAAGGATATTGCTGCATACCGAGCTAAAGGAAAGCCTGATGCAGCAAAAAAGGGAGTTGTCAAGGCTGAAAACAAGAGAAACAAGGAAGAGGAGGAAGACAAGGAAGATGAAGAAGATGAGGAAGAGGATGAAGATGAAGATGATGATGAATAAGTTGGTTCTAGTGCAGTTTTTTTTCCTTATCTGTAAAGCATTTAACCTGTACACAACTCATTCCTTTTAAAGAAAAAAATTGAAATGCAAGGCTGTGTAAGATTTGTTTTTAGGAGACTAGCAGATGACGTGGTGGTTAAGGTGCTGGATACTCCCACATGGCCGACCACAGTTCGAGTCCCGGACCTAGTGGCTTGCCTTCTCACTTTCCCTCTCTCTCTCTGTTTCTGTCTCTCTCTGGTCAAATAAAAATAAATGAATGAATAAATAAATAGTAAGTTAAAAAAAAGATTTTTTAAACTGTACAGTGTCTTTTTTTGTATAGTTAACACACTACCAAATGTGTCTTTATTTTATTTATTTATTTATTTATTTATTTATTTATTTATTGGAAGAGGTTTTTGCTATAGGGCATGTGCACTCGCCAGACAGAGAGAGACAGAGACAGAAAGCGAGAAATCACCCCCCAGGGAGGA
>NW_006159616.1:13728260-13746609 GCF_000334495.1 Tupaia belangeri chinensis
AAAAAAACAAACAGTTGTAGCTGTTTTGTTGACATTCTGAATGCTTCTAAGTAAATACAGTTTTTTTATTAGAAAAAAAAAAGAACAAAAAAAAAAAAGAAAAAGAAAAATATGCTGGCATATGTGCATCCACCCCCAAATCTAGAGAGAATGAAGGAGAAGGGATTGTGGCATGGCCATTCCCTCTGGGGGGTGATTTCTAACTTTCCCTCTCTTTCTCTGGTGAGTACACCCACCCTATAGCTAAAAACTAAATTAAGAAACTTAAAAAAAACTTCTAGAGCAAGAGAGAGATAGAGAGACAGCATCCAAACAGGGGCTAGCCTTCACAATCTCGCCCTGGGTTCAGCCAGCCCTGGATCGTGGCACACGGCACACCCAAAGGAGTCAGGGAGGTATCGGGACGGCAGCTTGGAACCTGCCCCTGTGAGTCCGCCTTGCAACGCACCTCATTTATCTCTGTGCCACTATGAAGCGCCCAAGATTTGCTTTTCTAACATTCCCTGCATCAAAATGAATGTGTGCACATGCTTTTCAAGAAACAGGGTTCAGTTTTTATCAGATTCAGATTCCCAAAAAAAATCCAGGAGACCTCAGGAGGTAAAAATCACTATAGGGAATTAACCCTAGGGTGCCTCTTGTTCTCCTTCCTTCCATCAAAAAACTACGTGGGGCGTTTTCAAGCTCCCACACATATGAAACGTGAAATGAGAATATAGAGAGGGTCTGCTCACCTCTAGAACCTTATCAGCTCTAGTCTGTGAGACTGGTAAAATATACAAACCTTTTGGTTTGGGTTCTAGGGATTTCTTTTGACCAGAATTTCGTCTATGTTCAGTCCACTTCCTCTTCCGTCCAGGCCTTTCTAGAGTTGGAGAGTTCTGCTGGTGGTCACAGTTGCTATCCTCCAGTTTCTCTTGATGGTGTCTATAAAGTAACAAAAACAAAAAATGTTCCTCTTTCTCATAATGCTCCACTAAAATATCATCCCTCTGGAGATAGCTAAGGGCCTCTTGTCCAGTGTTAAAGAGGAAGCGACCTGGGCCGGCAGATGGCTTGGTGGTTAAGGGCGCTGGACTCCCGCATGGCTGACCACAGTTCAAGTCCCGACCTGGTGGCTTGCTTACTCTCTTTCTCTCTCTTGTTCTCTCTGTCCCTCTCTGGTCAAATTAAAATGAATAAATACAGTTAAATAAAATAGTTCCTTTTTTGAAAAATAATTATTCATTGGGGCCAGCAGGTGGTGTGATGGTTAAGGGTGCTGGACTCCCACATGGCTGACCACGGTTCAAGTCCCGGACCTAGTGGCTTGCTTTCTCACTTTCTCTCGCTCTCTCCCACTCTGTCCCTCTCTGGTCAAATCAAAATAATAAATAAATAAATGGGAACCAGCAGTTAGCGTAATGGCTATGTCGCTGGACTCCCACGTAGTCGACCGTGGTTCGCGTCCTGGACCCGGTGGCTTAAACTCACACCGGGCGCGTGTGCGTGCGTGCCCAAGATCCCAAGAGGAGAATGGAGGAGAAGGGATTGCGGCGTGACCATCCCCCCTGGGGGGTGATTTCTCACTTTCTGTCTCTATGTCTCTCTCTGTCTGTCTGGTGAGCGCACGCACCCTATAGTGAAAAAAAAAAACTCTCCAAAAAAAAAATAAATAAATAAATAAAATAAAATAATAAAATAATTCTTAAAAAAAAAGATAGGAAGGTACTCAAAACATTTAAGCACTGGTACACAATGTACACATGTACAATGTACCGGCTGACACAGTCTGTCAGCATGGTCAGTACGTGGTAGCGCTAGGAAAGTCCTGGGAGTACAGGAAATGGTGGCGATTGTTCTTCTAAGCTTTAATAGTAGGAGTTACCACTAATTATTTATTATGTGCCACACATGATACTACATCCTTTACCATGGGTGATCTGATTACATCTTCTCAACTGCCTGTATTCCTGTCATGGAAGAGAAAATAGAGACTTACAGTGGCAACGCCAGCTCCTAACAGAGTTACTAGAACATAGGAATATTCTATCAGCAATGTGATTGTGTAAATGCTTTTATTACTACAAAGCAACTATATTAGTACAAGCTTTTATATCAGAATGTTCATTATCCCCATTGGGAAAGGAGGGCAATGATTAATCTCCCCAAGGTCATTAGCTTACAAAACTAGCAGAACCAGGACTTGAACTCCAGCACTGTAGTCTAAAGCCCACACGACAGACACTGAAGAGCATGGCTTGATCTAGTAATAAAGACCCACAATGCCAAGGACAAGGTCCTACAGGGACAAGTGCAACGGTAGGTTCTTTGTGCTGCTAAGTCCCTTCACTCCTGAACAGCTGAGCTGAACATGCAATGGGCAGTGAGGTTACTACAAAGTCAGAGAGGGTCGGGTAGGACTAGCATCCAGAAGTCTGGTCTCTGAAGAGTTTTCTGCCCACGAGCAGTGGAGATGCTTCCCCAAGCCTGACAATAACCCTCTTTTTTTTTTTTTTTTAATGATATACAGAGTATTTATTTTACTGTATACATCTCTATTAATGGGAATTATCCCTCTATTCCCAAATATAGTGGCTTATTGTATTTTACCCTTATAAAATGAAAATGAAGTAGGTGTTTTCCAATTACGCTTTGTTTGTTGTTGGGCTAGCAAACAGTTCATTAAAAATGGGAACCTTGGGACTGGCAGGTGGCATGGTGGTTAAGGGCACTGGACTCCCATATGGCTGACTACAGTTTGAGTCCCAGACCTGGTAGCTTGCTCTCTCACTTTCTCACTTTCTCTCTCTCTCCCTCTCGCTATGTCCTCTCTGGTCAAATTAAATAATTAAGACTCCCTCCCATTAACAAGTTTTTCAATAGTATTATTATTACTCCCCAAACACCATAATAATGAGGTGACTTAGATTCTGTTTACAAGAGTATTAAATGAAAAGCAAAATCTTTCGAAGTTTGCATGATAAGTGACAGTACCACGTTAATAGTGTTTTTACCATCCCAACAGCTGTGAAAACCATGAGACTCCATAACTCTATATGTTCCCTTCTCTGTCTTCAAAGCACTCAGGTTTCTCTTTAGGCTGAAGGAGTCACCCAGCACTGGGTCTGGTTTGGGCCGTCCAGCAGGAGGCTTCACAGCGGCACACTAGGCCAACAGTTCAGCAAATGGCTGAGGTGACCGCCAGGCTAGCTTGTCTCTTGGGTTGGGAAGTCCTGTGGGGCTTCTCCTAAAATGCATGTAGAAAGCAGTGCCACCTGGGGACCAGCAGGTGACATGGTGGTTAAGAAATTGGACACTCCCACATGACCAACCATGGTTCGAGTCTCAGACCTGGTGGTTTGCTTTCTCGCTTTCCCTTTCTCTCTCTCTCTATGTCTCTCTCTGGTCAAATTAAAATATGTGAATGAATAAATAAAATTAAATAAATAATTCTTTTTCTTTTTTTAGAAGTTTTTGCTATAGGGTGTATGTGCTCGCCAGAAAGACAGAGAGAGACAGAGAGTGAGAAATCACCCCCCAGGGGGGATGGCCATGTCGCAATCCCTTCTCCTCCATTCTCCTCTCAGGATCTTGGGCATGCATGCATACGCACCTGGTGTGAGTTTAAGCCACCGTGTCCGGGACTCGAACTGTGGTCAACTACATGGGAGTCCAGCGACAAAGGCATTATGCCAACTGCTAGTCCCAATAAATAATTCTTTAGAAAAAAAGAAGGAAAGAAAGCTGTGCCACCTCCACGCACAGCTAAGGTGTTAGAACTACAGGAACCTGAGGAGATGCAGAGGCAATGAACTTACACGGCATGGCCAGAACTACTGTAGGGATGTCTTGCTTGTGTATACATGTGATGATCAATCTTTCCAAAATCAAGGGCTATCACTATTACCCTCCCCTCAAAAACTACAGGCCTGGCTGAAAATGATGTTATCCTTTTACATGAAAAAAACGGGAATCTGTGTAGGTTTACTAGAAATCCTTCATCTACCCATCTCCATGCTTGTGTGCTGGAGTTGAAATCTTAAGTGCCATGATTGGGCCTGTGAGCTTAAGGCTAGCAGCTTCTATAGGGTGTCTTCAACCCACTGCCACCATCTCCAGGCTGACAGTCTGTCTCATCTGAGGCAAATGTTCGTCAGGATTGGGGGAGGATGCCCGAGGTCTTTGTGTTCATGGTCTTACATGCAGTTTCCGGCTGTGAGCCTGAGCAAGCCCACTGTGTGCAGAAGCAGAGGCTGACTGCCCAAAGGCAGGGACTTCCTAGAAGCATATGGGACAGGTGGGTGCGGAGAATCCAAGGTCACAGCAAGGAGAACAGGAGCACTGTGGTCGAAGACAAAGCTTATCACCTTTGTGGCTGACAGATTTTGTGTGGAGCCTCCTAGAGAAGGTCTGGGTGCCTGAGTATAGAACTGTTCCTGTCAGCTTCCATCCTGAAGTTGACTCCGGAACATCACTCCCAGAAGGTCACTGACCAAGACCCTGGCATTGCCTTGGCCTGGGAGGAAGAGAAGGTATGTGGAAGTCGGGGTCTCAGTAGGCAGGTTGGTTGAGAAGCTAAAGGTGAAGGCAGCTGTGTTAAAGGAGGCAGGTGCTAGAGCTCAGGAAGGTACAAGCGCCTCGAGCCAGAAGTCAAGGTCGAGTCTGTGTATGTCTCTGTCAGTCTTGAGTAGGTTAGATGCTGGAAGCGTTAAATCCCATTTATCCTGGATGCTCTTTCTAGTTGTCCTTCTTTATTTAGCTCTCTTCTGCGACTTCTCATGTGATATCTTATTTTTCGAAGTTTTTTGCTATAGGGTGCGTGCACACAGCTTCTGCTCGAGCAGCAGAAAGCTGCCGCGATTGGACGGTGTGACGCCTACGGCTGGAGCAGCTCCTGGTGCTCCATCTGGTCGCTGCAGCGATCACGGGCAGAGCTCCTCTGCCGTTGCCAGTACAGCCGCTCCAGGTGTTGCACAGGTCAGTTCTGGGCCACGCCCTGCTGCTCCTCCACAGCTCTGGCCACCTCGAGCCATGCGTGCCAGCTCCCAATAAACCCTCTTAATAATTTACTGAGCTAGATACCGTCTACTGGCTCCACACCCAATTCTACCCAGAGGACCTCATGGCAAGTTGTAGATGTGATTAAGATTCTGCTGATGAGATTGTCTTGTGAGAGACCGGGAAGTAGAACAGAGGCACAGCCTCGGCTGTGGAGCATGTCACCTCTCACAGCTGAGTGTGGAGATAACACTCCCCTTTCCACCCTCCAGTCACCAACTGCAGGAGTCCAAGGCAGTTCAGCAGCAGCAGGTGTGGTGGCAGAAGCAGAATCAGTTCCTGACCTCCAACTGCAACGAAGGAGGTATGACCTTGAGACACCCAGACTTCTGCTCCTTCTGCTCTTTAGACACTTTTGCCAAAGCACCAAAATCCCTTTCCACTTAAAATACTCACATGGTTTCTATTTCATACTCAGAACCCTAACTGGTCCAGTCAAAAACTGGAAGGTTAATTTTACTTATTAACATTATTATTTTTAAATTTGCTATAGGGCACATGTGCTCACCAGAGAGAGAGAGAGAAAGTGAGAAAGCGAGCTGCCAGGTCTGGGACTCAAACCATAGTTGATCATGTGGGAGGTTAGCACCTTAACCACCACATGATCTACTAGCCTGAAGATTCAGAATTCTACGAAGAGACATTAGAAAAAAAGTTTTTTTAGAAAGCTCTTTTATTTTTATTTTTT
This sequence comes from Tupaia belangeri chinensis, assembly GCF_000334495.1. NCBI lineage: Eukaryota > Metazoa > Chordata > Mammalia > Scandentia > Tupaiidae > Tupaia > Tupaia belangeri. The sequence continues at coordinate 13,733,989 of NW_006159616.1, forward strand.
AGTTGCTGCTATAAGGCATGTACACTAGCTGGAAAGAGACAGACAGAGAGAGAAAGTGAGAAATCGTCCTCCAAAGGAGATGGCCATGCCACAATTCATTCTCCTCCATTCTCCCCTCAGGACTTTCGGCATGCACGGAAACACACCTGGCGTGACATTCAAGCTGCCAGGTCTGGGACTCAAACCATGGAATTGGCCATGTGGGATCCAGCCACCTTAACTTCCCTTGTCATATGCCTGCCCCAAAAAGTCCTTGTATTTAAAAGTTGTATTGTTTATTATTATTTCTTAACTTCACTAGAGACTGAGAGAGAGGGAAAGTGAGAAAACAAGCCACAGGTTCGAGACTAGAACCACAGTTGGTCATGTGGGAGTCTAGTGCCTTAACCACCATCCTGACTGCTGAAAGCCCTTGTATTTTACAGTGAAGACAATATTTCTTTTCTTTTCTTTTTCTTTTCTTTTTTTTTTTGTTTTTGAGAGTTACCTTTTGTTATAGGGCTTGTGTGCTCACCAGAAAGACAAAGAGAGACAGAGAGACAGAAAGTGAGAAATCACCTCCCAGGAGGATGGCCATGCCAAAATCCCTTCTCCTCCATTTTCCTCTCAGAATCTTGGGCACATGAGCACACGCACCTGGTGTGAGTTTAAGCCACCAGGTTGGGGACCTGAACCTCGGTCTAGTACATGGGAGTCCAGCGACATAGCCATTATGCTAACTGCTGGTCCACAACATTTCTTTTTAGAAATAATTATTTTATTTAGGAGCCGACAGGTAGAGTGATGGTTAAAGCGATGGACTCCCACATGACTGACCATGGTTCGAGTCCCCAAATTAGCAGCTCGCTTTCTCATTCTCCCTCACTCTCATCACATTAAGAAATAATAGTAATAGTAAATAAAATTAAGTAATTATTTTAATTTCTTTTTAGAAATAATTATTTTATTTAGGAGCCGACAGGTAGAGTGATGGTTAAAGCGATGGACTCCCACATGACTGACCATGGTTCGAGTCCCCAAATTAGCAGCTCGCTTTCTCATTCTCCCTCACTCTCATCACATTAAGAAATAATAGTAATAGTAAATAAAATTAAGTAATTATTTTAAAAATTATTTTATTTATTAATTATTATTACTTTTTAGTCTGCTAAAGGGCAGTATGTTTACTAGAGAAAGAAAAAAGAAAGAGAGAGGGGGAAAGTGAGAAAGGAAGCCACCAAGTCCAGGACTTGAACCGCAGTTGTCCATGTGGGAGTCCAGCACTTTAACTACTAGACTACCCGCTAGTCCCAGTCAAGACAATATTAAGATATAACTAGATTTTACTTTTTCTGCCTTTCAACCATTCACTAGAACTGTGTGTTAGTGGTGGGACCAGCAGGTGGCGTAATGGTTATGTTGCTGGATTCCCATGTAGTTGACTGCAGTTCAAGTCCTGGACCTGGCAGCTTAAAACTCACGCCAGGCGCACATGTGTGCATGCCTGAAACCTGGAAGGAAAATGGAGAAGGGTGTGACCATCCCTGCTGGGGATGATTTCTCACTTTCTGTCTCTCTATCTCTCTCTGTCTTTTAGGCATGTACACATGCCCTAAAGCAAAAATCTGTCTCTAAAAAAAACAAAAAAATAACAAAAAAGAGAACTGTCAGTGGTATGTGCAGAGATTTGTTAGTCTCCATATGCTGTCATGGAAGTAGCACACAACATCAGGCCTGTTCATGATCAGGCATTACGTGATCTCCCCTTCCTGCCTCTCTGTTCTATCCCAAAACACTGACGACCATAACATCCTCTCACAACTTTGCGCTTCTCATCTGGGGCACAGACAGGTGAGGTAGGCTTCCTCTAACTTCTAACAGAAATATCTCATAGCAGCAGGCATGCAAACATCTCAAAATATAATGAAAGATATCAATGCTAAGAAACACCTATTCAGGGGCCAGCAGGTGGCATGGTGAAGGCAGCTGGACTCCCACAGGACTGACTACAGTTCGAGTCCCGGACCTGGCAGCTTGCTTTCTCACTTTCCTTCTCTCTCTTTATCTCTCTATGGTAAACTTCAAAAAAATAAAATAGTGACGATAAATAAAATTAAAATAATTCTGGGACCAGTAGTTAGCGTAATGGCTATGTTGTTGGACTCCCATGTAGTCAACCGTGGTTTGAGTCCTGGACCCAGTGGCTTAAACTCACGACAGGTGTGTGTGCATGCGTGCATGCGTGCCCAAGATCCCGAGAGGAGAATGGAGGAGAGGGATTGCGGCGTGGACATCCTCCTGGGGGGTGATTTCTCACTTTCTGTCTCTCTGTCTTTCTGGTGCACGCACACACCCTATAGAAAAAACCTCTCCTTTTACAAAAAAAATTAATTATTTTAAGCAAAGAAAAAAAAAAACCTATTCAAAGGCTCCACCACTTGTAATAACCCTACCCAGAAATGGTATCGTTTCTAACACTGTTGACGATTTTGCTAATCTGTCTGTTCACAGATACAGGCAGCATTGAAACGTGGCAAACAGGAAAGGTCCCCCCACCCATTTCCACAGAACCAATAAAGTTGATTCTACCATAATTACCTTAGCACCTTAACAGTCTCTATCCACTCCTTCTGGAGACTTTCCCAAGTATCAACTTCTAACCATTCTGAATTCTTTGTGGCAAGTTCTGCCATGATAACTCGGTGATGGGCAGGGATGAGTCCTTTCTTCTTATATGCATCACCAACAGGAGAAATTATTCCTTTGATAACTCTGTATTTTCCTGGATAAGGAGTTAGATTTGATATTAAGTTTAACATATTAGATTTGATAAACAAGAAATATCATGATGAATATCTTATGAACTGTTTAATAATCACAGATTTTTTTTTTTTTTTTTTGAGAGGTTTTGGCTATAGGGCACATGCGCTCGCCAGAAAGAGAGACGGAGAAACAGAGAGCGAGAAATCACCCCTCAGGGGGATGGCCATGCCACAATCCCTTCTCCCCATCTAGTCTTGGGATCTTGGGCATGCACACACATACACCAGGTGTGAATTTGAGCCACCAGGTCTGGGACTTGAACTGCAGTCAACTACATGGGAATGCAGCAACACAGCCATTACACCTACTGCTGGTCCCAATCATAGATTTTTTTTTTTTTTTTAATTTGTCAGAGGGAATATGTGCTTGCTAAAGGGAGACAGAGCGGGAAAGCAAGAAGGCACCTCCCTGGGGAATGGTCACACTGTAATCATTCTCTTCCATCATGCCCTCCTTTCAGGCATACCTGCACATTTGCCTGGCATGATTCTAAAGCCTCCAGGTCTAGGACTTGAACCCCATGGTTAGCCGTATGAGATTCAGCTGCCTTAACTACCCGGCCATGAACTGGTACTAAAATTTACCATTTTAACCATACTTATTTTTAATGCTAGGAGACAGGCATGTGTGTGCCAGAGACAGAGACAGACAGGGCAAACAGGTGCAGGATGAGCAGAAGGACACTCCTGCAACAGCCCAGTTAGATGGGGATGTACTTCCAAGTAGCAAATGCTTACTGTGTTCTGATTTCCCTTGCACAACTCACACTCTTGCTTTACTCTGTGCTAGATAATTGAGGAAAAGGGGGCCAGCAGGTGGCACGGTGGTTAAGGGTGCTGGACTCCCACATGGTCAACCACAGTCCAAGTCCTGGTCCTTAGGGCTTGCTTTCGCACTTTCCCCCTCTCTTTCTCTTTCAGTCTGTCCCGCTCCAGTAAGAAAGAAAGAAAAAAGGAGAAAGAAAGAGGGAGGGAGGGAGGGAGTGAGGGAGGGAGGAAGGAAGGAAGAAAGAACGAGAAAGAAAGTTAAATAAAACAATTCTTTTAAAAAAAGAAAAAGGTAATTGAGGAAAAGAAACAGAATTTATTTACATGTGCAGTGTAGGGAGAAGCTAGATCTAGGGAAAAAACTAGTGACCCTAAAAGCAGACAGGGACATGGTGCTGATGCTGCAGGGCAAGCAAAAGGTCCAACAAAGACATGATCTGCACTACAGGGAAGGAAGCTGTGGGCCAGCCAGACAAGGCCAGGAGAGACCTGTCTCCTGTAGAATCATGGGACCCAGGATGCTGCACAGTTGCCGTCAATAACAGAAAATACCTGGTTTTGCTGTAAGAAGTATAAACCTGGGGCTGGCAGGTGGTGTGGTGGTTAAGGGTGCTGGATTCCCACATGGACGACTACAGTTTGAGTCCTTGACTTGGCTGCTTGCTTTTTCGCTTTCCCTTTCTCTGTGTGTGTGTGTCTCTCTCTGATCAAATTAAAAAATAATAATAAATAAAATTATACCTGTTCCATCCATGTAGTCTTTAGCCAGCTCAAACAACCTGAGGTGCATGTTGGTGATAGGATTAAAGGAACCAGAAGCCAGGAGAAGCATTCTCTGAATTTTCCATGGAAATAGTGTGAGGTTGTTGATCTAAATGGATAACTCTGACACCTTCTTTGTTGTCTACAAAGGAAAATAAATAAGTTCATTTATAGATCTTTTTCTTTAAAAAATAATTATTTTATTTAACTTTATTTATTTTAATTTGGGCAGAGAGAGGGGGAGAGAAAGAGAGAGAGAGAGAAAGTGAGAAAGCAAGCCCCCAGATCTGGGACTCAAACTGTAGTCGGCCATGTGAGAGCCCAGTGCCCTTAGCCACCACACCACCTGCTGGCCCCCATTTATAGATTTTTTTTGATGTCCTTCCACATTCTCATTCCAAACAGATTCTTTTTTTAAAAAAAATTGGTTTCAAGGCTTACATTAGATGTACTGCAAAAAATGGCTCCATCTCTCCACGCCACCTTTTCAGTGTGAATAATTCCTACCACAGAGGGGTAGAGTCCATTTCCCCACTCTCTGTATACTCCTTTGGCCAAAAGAATGTGGCAAAAGTGACACTATGCCAGTTCTGAGCCTGGGCCTCAGAGGTTTTGTACCCTTTCACTGTCTCTGGCCCATGGTCTAGCCTGGGTGACAGAGCATGTGAGAGATCTGGTGTTCTAGCCGACGGACAGCAACCACTCAGTATGTGACTGCAGCCACACCAGAGCAGCCATGTCATGGCCACCTGCTCCGGCACATGAGCACATCCAGGTGACAGCAGCTTGGCCTGCCTAAGATTGGCAAGCCCACAGCTAAACTTCTTTTCATGAGCAAAAGCGAATGCTTCCTGGTGTATACCACTCAGGTTTTGTGACTGCACTGTGGAGGCCACAGTTAGCTGATACATGACCATCACCCACCAAACGTAACTCTGCAACAACCTGCCCTTCAAAACAGCATTTCTGCCTCTGGTCAACATAACATTGTCACTTCTCTGGGTACAGCAGATGGTGTTAACGGTTATATCACTGGATGCCCATGTAGTCAACTGTGGTTCAAGTCCTGGACTCAGCGGCTTAAAACTCACGCCAGGTGCATGTGTGTGCGAGTCCAAAATCTCACATGAGAATGGATTGTGGAATGGCCATCCCCCCGGGGGTGATTTCTCATTGCTTCTCTATATCTCTGGCAAGTGCACATGTCCTATAACAAAAATCTCTAGTCTCTTAAAAAAATTGTCATGTTTCACTGGATGATTACTTTATAACCTACAAACCACTTTTCCATTTCTGAGTCCATTTCCTCTTTCCATAATTCTAATGAAGTAATGCAAGAAATCTGATTTTAAAACACTATTGAAAAATTTTATTAAACAAATCTACATATGCATATTTGGAATCATAGGGTGGCAAAGGTTGATAACAAAAACCAAAGGCCACCAATCATCCCCTCCATCCAGCCACGCCACAATCCGTTCTCCTCCATTCTCCTCTCGGGATCTTGGGCACGCACACACACGCACCCAGCGTGAGTTTTAAGCCACTGGGCCCGGGACTCGAACTGTGGTCGGCCACGTGGGAGTTCAACGACACAGTCATTATGCTAACTGCTGGTCCCAATTTATATAACATTTTTTAATGATCTGTGACGGGGATTTGAACCGCAGTCAACTACAATGGGAGTCCAGCAACATAGCCATTATGCCAACTGCTGGTTTCTAAATGGTATTTTTTTTTTTTGGAGAGGTTTTTGCTATGGGGCGTGGGCGCTCACCAGACAGAGACAGTGAGACAGAAAACAAGAAATCACCCCCCAGAGGGGATGGCCACGCCGCAATCCCTTCTCCTGTATTCTCTTCTTGGGATCTTGGGCACACACGCACACGTGCCTGGCGTGAGTTTAAGACACTGGGTCTAGGATGCAAACTGCGGTCGACCACATGGGAGTCCAGTGGCATAGCCATTATGCTAACTGCTGGTCCCTCTAAATAGTATTTTTAAAATAATAGGCAAGAATCAGGGAGGAAAGGAACAAAGAGCTTTGAGCCCTATCTTGGGAATGAGCTCAAGTTTCCTGGTTATCTCAGAGGGAGGAGGTAGTGTTGGGGGAAGGTGATCCTTCAGCACAAAGGAAACTGTATTCTCCTTGTCACATTCATAACTTGTCTCAAATGACCAGTTTAATTCCATGAACACAGCCACCTTGAGCTCAGACTGGACTAAACCCTGAAAGCCACAGAAAACTTAAGGTAGCAGTGAGCTCCTAATATAGTCTGGATGAGTTTATGAGAACTAGGATTTCTCTCTCCAATGGAGAGTACTTCCTCTGTGTGTGTGTGTGTGTGTGTGTGTTGGAGGGGAGGGGCAAAATAATCTGGAAGCTTCCACTGCTTACAGGCCAGCCCACTTCCCTCCAGGTGCTCCAGGACGAGTCGCCATGATTCACTTTTGCTTGGCTCAGATGGCCTATCGCTTGCACTGCTGGCTGCCAAGATCACACAGGCTCAGGCTGTAAGTCTCTCCCCAGCTCATTATGACAAAAATGAGTTCATTTCTTTCCAAGGGAAGCTCAAGATTTCATTCAAATATACCTCTAAATTTACTGATCTTTTTAAGTTTTAAAAACATTGAGGTGGGACCAGCAGGTGGTGTGGTTAAGATGCTGGACTTCCCACATGACCGACCACGGTTCGAGTCCCGGACCTGGTGGCTTCCTTTTTCCCTTTCTCTGTGTGTGTGTGTGTGTGTGTGTGTATCTCTCTCTGGTCAAATTAAATAAATGAATGAATAAATAAAATTAAATAAATAATAATTTAAAAAAACATTGAGGTATAACAATAATGTAAAATTTTATAAAGATTAAGCCTGTTTTTAAAACATAAACTTATCAAAAAGAATAGCAATTTTCTGGTTTTTCTTGTCATAAGTCAGGATGCTCAGCATAATTAAATATAAGAAGACTTTAAAATGTTTGTTAAACAATGGAATTAAACTATGAGTTTATTTTGGTACAAAAAATTTTAAATGCACAGTTGTTCATAGTAGGTACTTTTATGAACACTGTGAAGACTGCTTGTATATGCTGATTGACCTGATCACCTGTCAGAATTTACAGCTCTTAAATTATGCTATTCCTTTTAAATAATAACTAAGCATATAGCTATGTTAATGTTTTCTTTTTTTGAGATTTCATTTAACTTTATTTATTTATGTATTTGTTTTTTATTCTATCAGAGAGGGTCAGAGTGAGAGTGGGACAGAAAGAGAGGGAAAGTAAGAAAGTAAGCTGCCAGGTCTGGGACTCGAACTGCAGTCAGCCATGTGGGAGTCCAACATCCTTAATCATCACATCACCTGCTGGCCCCAGCTATGTTTTAACAGTTCTAAAATCGCTTTACTTTTTAAAATGATTTTTAATTTTATTTGCTATCATTATTTACTATTAATTATTATTTATTTTTAAACAGTAAATCTTTAAAAATTGATTATTTAATTTTATTTATTCATTCATTTTATTTTAATTTGACAAGAGAGAAGGACAGAGACACATAGAGAAAAAGGAAAATTGAGTAAGCAAGCTGCCAGGCCTGAGACTTGAACCACTGTCGGCCATGTGGGAGTCCAGTGTCTTAATCACCATACCACCTGCTGACCCCTACTATTGCTTTAAATACTATTCGGGGTATATTTTAAAATTATATATATTCTTTTGAGTTCCTTTGTTTGGGGACAAGTCTTTGCCTTTGGAGGGTGTATTTGATTTCTGCAAATAACCTAGTCATTCAGTGTTAAACCCAATTAATAAATAACCAAAGTGAACAATACAGTTTATAAGGTGAAGATAAAACTATTAGTTAATGAAGATTTTCTCATGTGCCTTAGAAACTATGTACAATTTCTAGAGAGAAATTAAAAAAAAAATTATCCTAGATTTTTTAAAGAATTGTACTTTCATTTTAAATTTTTATTGTTATTAATTTTTAATAACAGAGAAACAAAGATAGAGAGAACAAGTGAGAAAGCAAGTTGCCAGATCTGGGACTTGAACCACAGTCAGCCATATGGGAGTCCAGCACCTTGCCACCTGCTGAATCCCTAGTATTTTTTTTAATTGCCAGGGGATGCATATACTTGCCAAGAGAGACCAAGGGGCAGGGAGAGCGAGAGGGAGAAAGCAGCTCTTATTTTTTTTTTTTTAGAGGTTTTTGCTATAGGGCGTGAGCATGCGCTCGCCAGACGGATAGAGATAGAGACAGAAAGTGAGAAATCACCCCCCAGGGGGGATGGCTATGCCTCAATCCCTTCTCCTCCATTCTTCTCTCAGGATCTTGGGCACACACGCACGCACACGCGCCCGGCGTGAGTTTTTTTAAGCCACCGGGTCCAGGACGTGAACTGCGGTTGACTACGTGGGAATCCAGCGACATAGCCATTACGCTAACTGCTGGTCCCTACGTCTGGTGTGCTGTTTGAGCTGCTGAGTCTGGGACTCAAACTGTGCAGTTGGCCATGTGAGACCCAGCTGCCTTAAACACTGGCCCCAGAACTACAATTTGCGTCCTGGACCTGGCATCTTGTTCTCTCACTCTCCCTATCTCTCTCAGCCACCTACCAGCCCATATTATTATTTTTAAAATTTGCTATAAGGCACTTGTGTTCACCACAAAAAGAAAGAGTGAGAAAGAAAGCCATGGTACCAGCTGACGGCATAATGGTTACATTGCTGGACTCCCATGCAATCAATCGTGGTTTGGGTCCCAGACTGGGCAGCTTAAAACTCACACACGGTGTGTATGTGTGTGTGCCCAAGGTCCTGAGAGGAGAATGACGGGATTGTGGCGTGGCGACCCCCCTGGGGGGTGATTTCTCGCTTTCTGTCTCTGTGGCGAGCTCACTCACTTTGAACTATAGTCAGCCATATGGGGATCTAGCTATAGTCTTAATTATCATGTCACCTGTTGGCCGCATTTGTGGGTTGTTTCACATTAATCTGTAGTCATGGTAAAGGACCCAAAGTTCTAAAGATTCCCTAGATACCATTATCAAGAGTGCCTGCTATATGGTAGGATCTGAATAAATAGTAGCTACAGTTCATATTTTTTTCTAAAAAAGATTTAATTAATTTTATTTATTATTATTATTTATTTTTTAATTTGACCAGAGTGAGAAAGGGAAATTCAGAAAGCAAGCTACCAGGTCCAGGACTTGGACTATGGTCACAGTTGGCCACGTGAGAGTCCAACTACTTAACCACAATACCACCTTGCCAGCTTCCCAACTATTATTATTCTTTAAACTTTTTTTTTCTTGGACCACTCAGGTGGTGTAGTGGTTGAGGCAGCTAGGGTCCCATGTGGCTGCTATCTGTACAGTTCAAGTCCTGGACCCAGTGGCTTGAAAAACACACCAGGAATGTGTGCATGCATGCCCAAAATGGAGAAGAGATTGCAGCATGGTCATCTCACCTGGAGTATGCTGTTTTTTTGTTTTTTTTTTGAGAGAGAGATTTTTGGTATAGGGCACATATACTTACTGGAGAGAGAGCGACAGAGAGAGAGAGAGAAAATACCCGCTGGAGGAATGGCCACGTTGCAATCCTTTCTCTTCCATTTTCTTCTCAGGATTTTGGGCATGCATGAATATGTGCCTGGCCAAGCCGCCAGGTCTGAGACTCGAATTGCAGCTGACCAGATAGAAGTCCAGCACCTTAACTATTATACCACCTGCTGGTCCCTGGAGGGTGCTTTCTTATGTTCTCTCTCTCCCCCTTTCTGATGAGTGCATGGGGCCTATAGCAAATTTTTTTTAAAATATTTTTTGGGGGGCCAGCAGATGACATGGTGGTTGAGACTATAGACTCCCACATGGCTGACTACAGTTCGAGTCCTGGACCTGGTAGCTTGCTTTCTCACTTTCCCTTTCTCTCTCTGTGTCTCTCTCTGATCAAATTGAGAAATAAATAATATCAAATAAAAATTTAAAAAATAATACTTTTTTTGGCACTACCAAGTGGCATGGTGGTTAAGGTAACGGATTCTCACATGACTGACTGTAATTCAAGTCCTGGACCTGGTAGCTTGCTCTCTCACTTCCCTCTCTCTCTCTGGTCAAATTAAAAATTAATCAAATTAAATAATTCTTTTTTTTTTTTTTGAGAGGTTTTTGCTATAGGGCGCGTGCGCTCGCCAGACAGACAGAGAGAGACATAGAGACAGAAAGCGAGAAATCACCCCCCAGAGGGGATGGTCACGCCGCAATCCCTTCTCCTCCATTCTCCTCTCGGGATCTTGGGCACACACACACATGCGCCCGGCGTGAGTTTTAAGCCACTGGGTCTAGGACGCGAACCGCGGTCGACTACGTGGGAGTCCAGCGACATAGCCATTACGTTAACTGCTGGTTCCCAGCACTGATACTCTTACTGAAGTATTTTAGACATAATTTTGTTCTAATGGAATGGATCCCAATTTATCATTGCTAGGTTTAAACATCATTTCTGTGGTTTAACATAACATTATCAGAAAGAGAATCTGAATTTGGTTCCTTGAAGCCATTTTATCACTGAACAAGTAACATGAAAATGTAACTCACTGTGTCTCATGCAGCCAGGTGACAGTGTTCCTGTTTGGATTCTCTACTCTGGCTCTCCAGTTCTATGTTCTGCTAAGGTAAGTTCTTATTCCGGACAGCTCGGCATGCATCTTACCTGAGGAGATGATTTGGGTGTCTCCTGTGATTCTTGTTACATGTTTAACTGCAGCCTGCCCCATTGTTTCTGCCCTATTTTCAATAGCAATCACTCACTTTGCTTCTTTGAAAAGTCAAAAATCTCAATACAGTGAGAATAGCTATGATTTGGACAGATTAAGTTTAACCATTTTTCCTGATAAGAAGTCATGAAATAGAAGACAATGAGGGCGCCAATGTCTGGGTTTATGGATTCCCTGGAGAACATTCTAGCATTAATTAGCTATTGTCTGCAGGGCTGAGGCACACTCAACGAGAGTATGTTATTTCATGAAGGCACACTTGACCAGATTATGACTTGATGTTTCGTCAGAGTCTATGTTGGAAATTAGTCTTGACAGAAACAGTTAATAACTTTGGCAATGGCAAAAAAGCAACTATTACTGATACATTGAAAATTAAAAATTGTCAAATAAATTTATTTAAAAAAGAATAGTACTGGGACCAGTCCTTGGTATAATGGTTACATCACTGGACTCCTATGTAGTCAATCACAGATCGAGTCCTGGACTGGGTGGCTTTAGACTCATGCGGGGCGCGTGTGCATGCTTGCGTGCCCAAGATCCCGAGGGAAGAATAGAGAAGGGATTGTGGCGTGGTCACTCCCCCGGGGAGGTGATTTCTCACCTTCTGTCTCTCTCTCTCTGTCTTTCTGGCAAGCACACACGCCCTGTAGCAAAAAACTCTCCAAAAAAAAAGAGAATGGTATTAAAAATTGCTGAGGCCAGCAGGTAGCATGGTAGTTAAGGCACTGGACTCCTACAAGGCCAGCCACGGTTCAAGTTCCAGATCTGGTGGCTTGAAAATCATTACAGGGGACCAATAGTTGGTGTGGTAATTAAGGGTGCTTGTCTGCCACATGGCCAACCATGGTTTGAGTCCCAAATCTGGCGGCTTGCTTTCTCACTTTCTTTCTCTTTGTCTGTCTCGAATTTAAATAAAGGTAAAATTAAAAAGTAATTCTTTAAAATAAAGAAAAAAAGAAAATCACAACAGGTGCATGTGCATGCATACCCAAAAATCCCAGGAGAAATAAGATGGGATTTCAATGTGGTCAATCCCCTGGGGGCTGATTTCTCACTTTTCTTCTCACTGTCTCTCTCCAGGGAGTCATGTGCCCTATGGCAAAAAAACCTAAAAGAAAAATAAATGAATAAAAATTGTAGTCCTAAAAATGTGGAAGTTCTAAGAAATCTGAAAACAATCCACTTAAGTGATGGGTAAGGACAGAAAGTTGGGACATTCATTGTTCCTCAAACTTGCCAGCTTCTGTTATAGGATATTTTTTGTAGAAAGATGTATTCCCTTATTCCAGAAGGTCAGAATTTCCAGACTTTTTTTTTTTTTTTTTACCATAATGCCAAATTATTATGAATTACACTACCAGATGCTGTGGTGTAGGTGGTAGTGGATTGCTCTTTAGTGTTGGAAGCCTCATGGCTGACCCAAGCTGAAACACACCAGGTGCGTATGCCCAAGTTCCTGACTAGGTGGAGGGTTAAGGGAAGGGGATTGTGGTCTGAGGAGACTGACAGGAATG